>NC_064281.1:54548857-55199169 GCF_003254725.2 Canis lupus dingo
AGCCCCTCTTTCCCATTAGTGCAGATTATTTTATTTTTTAAGATCTTATTTATTTATTTATGAGAGACACAGAAAGAAAGGCAAAGACATAGACAGAGGGAGAAGTAGGCTTCCTGTGGGAGCCCAATGTGGAACTCCATCAAAGGACCCCAGGATCAGGACCTGAGCCAAAGGCAGATGCTTAACCACTGAGCCACCCAGGTATCCCATGAATGTAGGTTTTAAAATGGGATTTAATTCCTTACTGCTGTGAGATGTATCATGTTTACATTTCAAAGTCTACTGTGACCCTTTGCTAACAGAAATAATGTTACCCTTTCTAGATTTTTGAGACATTCTGAATGTGACAAAACTGAACATAGGAAAGTGCTTTCTAAATATGTGTTTTCTTCTCAGCATCAGCCTATATACGACAGGCAGCCCTCTTCACTAGTATGTACTGACTTAGCAGTTCCACAAAGAAAGGAGGGTCAAGGGACACCTGGGTGGCTCAGTGGTTGAGCATCTGCCTTTGGCTCAGGTAGTGATCCCGGGGTCCTGGGATCAATTCCCTCATTGGGCTCCCCGCAGGGAGCCTGCTTCTCCCTCTGCCTGTATCTCTGCCTCTCTCTGTGTGTCTCTTATGAATGAATGAATGAATGAATGAATGAATAAATAAATAAATAAATTCTCCAAAAAAAGAAAGAAAGGAGGGTCAAGCTTTTAGAAAGGAATTCCTGAAGTCTCAGAAATGGGATGTCAGCCACTGGTTCAAGGTGCTGTTCTTGCCAAGCAGTGCTGTCATTTGACCCCAGCTGAGGGCCTGCTCTGAGAATATCATGGTTATGTTGTTTCCTCAGTTAAGATCTCAGCCATCAAAAAGGGACCCAGGTCCAGGGACTCAGAGTACAGCCTGAACTACAGCAGAGCTGGAAGAGGTTGTGACGGGAAAGGGAGAGAAGGGTCTCACATCAGCCTTGACCTGCTCCTTCTGTATAGAGTGGAGATGGCAGTTAGAGTTATATTAAACTTGAAAGAAACCAAAGGAAACTGATTTTATTTCCCCTCAGGAGCGATTCCTGTTTTGCTTATACCCTACTTTCTGGTGTTCACTAAATTATGGATCTTGTCTGTGCTCACCTTAGCCTGGCTCGCCTATGATTGGAATACCCACAGTCAAGGTATGAGACAAAGGAAGTGTGATGGTCCCTGTCTGTGCAAAAGATGGAACCAAAGGGAGAGGGAAATGGAGGGAGAGAGTGGGAGAAGAAGAGGGAGAAAGGCTGAGTGAAGTAAGTCAGTCGGAGAAGGACAAACATTATATGTTCTCATTCATTTGGGGAATATAAATAATAGTGAAAGGGAATATAAGGGAAGGGAGAAGAAATGTGTGGGAAATATCAGAAAGGGAGACAGAACGTAAAGACTCCTAACTCTGGGAAACGAACTAGGGGTGGTGGAAGGGGAGGAGGGCGGGGGGTGGGAGTGAATGGGTGACGGGCACTGGGGGTTATTCTGTATGTTGGTAAATTGAACACCAATAAAAAATAAATTAAAAAAAAGAAGAGGGAGATAGGATAGGAAGGGGAAAGAAGGGGAAAGGGAAAGGAAAAGAGTTAGGAAGGTGGAGGGCTGGAAAGATGGAAAGAAGCAAACAGGTGTACAGGGAAGGAGACAGAGAGAGGAGAGCAAAGCTCAGCAAGGAAAAGAGATCTCATCTCTCCCAGGCTTCTGAGGAAGAATTAAGAGGTTTCAGGGCAGGTGCCCTCAGTTTTGGGACATTTACCTATCACTTTCCTGGCTGGCTCCAGGGAAGCAGGGGTCTCCTATATCTTCTTGGGGGTTGGACTCAGGGACAGTGCCTACAGCACTACGTTCTAGAGATACGGAAATGTGAAAAGGGGACTTCCTCTGTGACCTGAGGACTATAGGAAGAACCTTCTACCTCTAAGAGATGTTTGAGGGATTGTAGCTCATCAGCTCTTTCCTTCCCTTCTGTACCCACAGGTGGTAGGCGTTCAGCTTGGGTACGTAATTGGACCCTCTGGAAGTATTTTCAAAATTATTTCCCAATAAAGGTAACCACTCTTCCTTTTGGTGCTCTTGGGTCCTGTTGCCCAGACTTTCCCTCCCCACTCAGCGCCATGTTTTCAAAGGCTTTAGTGGCCAGCAGTGAAAGTCAAGTCCCAGAAGCATAATGCAGAGTAGGCATATAAGATAGATGGGCAGGTGGGGAGATGAATGGATAGCAGCCTTTCTTCACAGTGGCAAACTCTCTGAGCATCATAACCCCTGGCAATCCTCTGACAGTGATGACATCCCAATGAACAGAGATTTGGGGCTCCCCAAGGGAAACACAGGCTATCTGCTGGTATCTGGGTCCACATGTCCTCTCTTCCTTCTTCCTATCCACCACTCTGACTCAATCTCTCTCTAACAGCTGGTGAAGACTCATGACCTCCCTCCCAAACACAACTATATTATTGCCAATCACCCCCATGGGATTGTTTCTTATGGTGTGTTCATCAACTTTGCTACTGAGGCCACTGGCTTTGCTCAAATTTTTCCAGCCATCACTCCTTCCATAGGGACCTTGGAATGGATTTTCTGGATCCCCATTGTGCGAGACTATGTGATGTCAATGGGTGAGTATAAGAAATCATCCCATTCTCTGGCCTACCTCAGACCTCCAACCCCAGTAAGCACTGACAGTCCACATCTCATATCTTGATGGAAGAAGACTTGTAAAAAATGAGTCCAGAACACATAAAGCCAGTAACAAGAGTATGTGGCCATGCATCAGGTTCTGTCTAAGATCTGGGAGGCAGGGTTTAGTTAGACAGTAGGATAAGTTACAGGCATTTATAAGAGTTGCCAAGAATTCTTTCAGAGGAGGAAGCAGAAGTCGAGTTCAGGATCAAAGCCAAAGTGTAAAACAGAAGGTTAGTGGTGGCTAGTGGCTAGTCCTGATCACTCTTGAGGGAGAGAACTCTGGACAGTTTCTAGAGCTGTAAGACTGGGGAGAGTGGATAGTATTGATCTAAGAGGCAGCAGGTAGAGGAATTCAATGTAGTATCACAGATTCCCCACAAGACAAGCAGCTGACCCTAAGGACCAACCTCAGGCTAGGGCTAACCCAGGATGTGGAGGTCAAAGACAGAAGAGTGGAAACAATAGTCAGGAAACAGAACTGTCTTCAGCATGAAGAGCCCAGAGGAACCCCTTTCCCAAATCTCAGGCACCAAGTTTGTTATGCCACTTGACTCTTTGGTTTCACAGGTGTGTGCCCAGTGAGTGGCTTGGCCTTGAAGTATTTGCTGACCCAGAAAGACTCAGGCAATGCTGTGGTTATTGTGGTGGGTGGAGCTGCTGAAGCCCTCTTGTGCCGACCGGGAGTCTCTACCATCTACCTTAAAGAACGTAAAGGTTTTGTGAAGTTGGCACTGAAGACAGGGTGGGTCCCCAGGTTCTGGTGCCCTATTGTCAGAGTGCCATAGGTACTCTGTAGCACCTCTCCAGAATGGCTCCCTCCTTTGGAAACCTGTTAGAGGGGGCTCTCTCTTTACTCTGATTGCTTCCCTCTGCTCCTTTGCCCCGTCTTAATGGTGTTTGGGCCTCCAGATAACATTTGTAGGCATTTTTTTTATTTGAAGTTGGAGAAAGAACAATGGGAAAAGACTTTTATCTTCTGCCCATTAGTCTAGTAGGCTAGGGGTCAGGGGAAGTGGAGCTTTGCTTTCAACTCACTAACTGAGAGGTCCAGAGAACCTACCCAGGACAAGGAAGGCATTGGGCTGGGGGCTGGGAGGATTGCAAAAATAAATAAGACATGGTTATTGCCTCCAAACAGCATATAATCTGGTTTGATAAATAGAATGCATTTGTTCAGCAGTTAGTGAACAACTACTGTGTGTCAGGCATAGTACTAGGCATTGAGGATATAAAAATAAATGAAACCTGATCCTTGCCTTTAAGAAACTGACAGTCCCATGGGAACAATAGATATGCACACATATAATTACAAAATATATCCAGAAGCCAACGACTTACATCTCAGCTGTAAACCCCCTGGTTTAAATTAGCATAATCTCTCCCCTCATTATTACAGTCTCCTAACGCTCTGCCTGCTTCTTTCCCTGCCTCCCCCACATCCAAGAGTCTACTCTCAACTGTAGCCAGGATGACTTCATTAAATGTGAGATTGTGTCACTACTCCAAATGCTCCAATGGCTCCAATTTCACTCTGAGCAAAATCCAAAGTCTTTACAAGGGCCTGCAAAACCCTGAATAATCTAGTCCTTAGCAACCCCTCATCACCCACTGCTCTCCCCCTTACTCATTCTATTAGGGCTACAGTGATCTTGCTGTCCCTCAAACAAGCCACATGCTCCTGCCTTAGGGTGCTCTAGCTGTTCCCTCTGCCTGGAACACTATTCCTCCAAATAACTGTTTGGGTCATTCCCTTACTTACTCCAGGTATTTGCTCAAATGTTTCTTCTCAGGAAGTTCTATCCTGACCATCTTGCTCTATTTTTTCCCTGTTGTATTCATCATCTTTTTATATATCATTGATTTTATTTATATATCTGTTTTGTTTGTTATTATTTACTGTCTTCCCCCAAGAAAAAATGCAAGGTATTTTAAAAATCTATTTTGTTCACGGATGTGTGACAGTGAACAGGGCTAGGGCTTTATACAGTGCTGACACACAGAAAGAGCTCAATAAACATTTGTTGAATGTATAATGTGCTATAATAGAGTTATGTACAAAGTGCTATGGGAACAACAACTGATGGGAAAACTTTCACTCCAAGTAGAAGTTTCATGAGTGAGTGACATTTGAATTATGAGCTAAAATATTAGTAGGAGTTGCCAGCCAGACCAAAAGGGAGAAAGGACTCAGGAAACCTACAACGTATCAGGCACTATGTGAGGCCCTAAAGATCCAAAGATGAATGACAGATTTCCCACCTTTGATCAGCTTGACAGGCAACTAGGAAGTCAGATAGGTAAGGGGATGACTGTAATAACTGAATTAGAATAGTGTTAGTGCGGAGAAAGATGAGCACTAGATAAAGAGTACCTAATTCACATTGTGGGGGAGGGAATTGGAGGTAGTCAAAAAAGTTTTCTTCAAGAGATTGAAATTGGAGCTAAGCATTGAAGGGCAAAATAGAATTAGCCATGTGAAGACAGAAGGAAGGCATTTCTGGCAGAGGGAGCAGAATGTACAAAGAATCATAGACAAGAAACAACTTGGCACACTTAGTATGGCTAAGCAGATTGCAAGAAAGGAGTGGGGAGAGGAGAAGCTAGCACAAAAGCTAGAGCACAAAAGCCATGGCAAGCAGCATGATATAAAGTGAGGATCTCTGGAAGAGCTTTAAAGAGAGGAATGACAGGTCCAGATATGCAGTTAAGGAAGATCACTCTGGATGCTGGGTGTAATGACGGCAGTTAGATTGCCTAAGATTAGTTTCTTTCTATCATAAGACAAGGTACAGCAGCTCCCCCTTCCCCCCCCCGCCCCCCAAAGGGTTCAGTTAAAAGGGTGGGGCATGGCAAGAATGAAACAAAAGCTGAAGATGTTTGGGTACTTGGGTTCTTGTCCTATAATAGGCAGATTGGAAAGGTTTCACACCTTGGAGAGGATTTTGCTGGGGGGGAGCTCCCTGGAAGAGTTAATACTTCTCCTTTCTTTGCAGAGCATACCTTGTCCCTTCTTATTCCTTTGGAGAGAATGAGGTTCACAATCAAGAGACCTTCCCTGAAGGCACATGGATAAGGTTCTTCCAAAAAACCTTCCAGGCCACATTCAAAAAAATCCTGGGATTAAATTTCTGTACCTTCCATGGTCGGGGCCTCACTCGAGACTCCTGGGGCTTCCTTCCTTTCAATCGGCCCATTACCACTGTTGGTGAGCTTTCCAATACCTTTGGACCACCCTCGTTGTTGATTCACCTCACCCAGGTCATCCATCAGTCCAGGAGGCCTAGCAAACAGCTGGGATGGGCAATGGGAATTCCAGTAGGATTGGCTGAGGGCAGGGTGGGCAGGACAACTAAACAGTAAGAATTGTGGCCATTTAATAGCTCCCATGAAACCATTTTTATTCACAAACATTCCTTCATCATTCTTCTGAGCCTTCTTCTCATTCTCATCAGCATGCATGAGATAAGGTATTTGGAGAATGTGGGATGGAAAGGAGCTAGAGCAGCAGGGAAAAAAAGGAAAGGGAGGGGACACAGATACTGAGTTTGATTGAGTATGTGGCTCCCTCTGAAGGATGGGTAATTTGAGTTGGGGAGGGGAGGCTCTGATGCTTATCTCTTCTCCTGTCCCATAGTTGGGGAGCCCCTGCCAATCCCCAAGATTAAGAGGCCAAACAAGAAGACAGTGGACAAGTACCATGCACTCTACATCAGTGCCCTGCGCAAGCTGTTTGACCAGCACAAAGTTCAATATGGCCTTCCTGAGACCCAGGAGCTGACAATCATATAACAGGAGCTATATATCCCCCACTTTAGAAATCAGAGTCTTGGGATGCCTGGGTGGCTCAGCGGTTGGGCTTCTGCCTTCGGCCCAGGGTATGATCCTGGAGTCCCGGGATCGGGTCCCGTATCGGGCTTCCTGCATGGAGCCTGCTTCTCCCTCTGCCTATGTCTCTGCCTCTCTCTCCCTGTATCTCTCATAAATAAAATCTTTTTAAAAAAGGAGAAGAAATCGGAGTCTTGTGAATCCACAAGTCTTTTTTTGTCCCCTGACTCCAACCAGCTCTCTGATCAAAGGAATGAGAAGCCAAAGAGCACCAGGGCTCCTTCCTCCCAAGCCTTAGCAGCACCATCAGTATGTAGATTTAGGCTTAGAAGACTTGTTGAGAATAGGAATGATTTGTTTCCTCCACCTCCTTACAATTTGGGAAATACAACAAGGTAAACCAGGAACCTGACCTGTAGTTCCTGATCCAAGTTGAAAGGATTCCCTCAGTTGTGACCCAGTTCTACACTGGCAAAAATTTTTACATGTAGTTATGCTGTCTCTTCTATAAATATAAAGGTCTACTCCTGAAACCAGTATTACACTATATGTTAACTAACTATAAATTAAATAAAATTTTGGGGCATTTGGGTGGCTCAGTTGATTAAGCATCTGCCTTCGGCTTAGGTCATGATCCAAGGATTCTGGGATCAAGCCCCTTGTCAGGCTCTCTGCTTGGCAGGGAGTCTGCTTGTCCCTCTACCTCCCCCTGCTTGTGCTTTCTCTCTCACTCTCTCTCTCTCTCAAATAAATAAAATTTAAAATAAATAAAATTTTGAAAAAAATAATAAAGGTCTAGATACATAAAACAGGCTTTGACTAGTTTCTTTTTTGGGGGGAGGGCTGGATACGTTATACTTTATTGATGGTACATGACAAGGTAGGGCTCCCCAAGCCCCTTCCTTTCCTCAGGGGTTCTGGATGTAAATTGGAGGTCAGGAGATTCTCAGTATGTTGGGGGATTAAGTCGGGGCAGGGACTCCCCAGCAGCTGAGGGCCTCTCTCTTCCTCTTGTTCTTGCTAGGGCTGATGGTCCAGGAGGCCTTGGACCATGAGGCCCACCACCCGATTGCTGTAGCTGAATTCATTGTCATACCAGGAAATGAATGAGCTTGACGAAGTGGTCATTGAGGGAAATGCCAGCCCCGGCATTGAAGGTGGAAGAGTGGGTGTCACTGTTGAAGTCGCATGAGACAACCAGGTCCTCAGTGTAGTCCAGGATGCCCTTGAGGGGACCCTCCGATGCCTGCTTCACCACCTTCTTGATGTCGTCATATGACTAGTTTCTAATTACTGTAGTTCACTACTGGTCTTCCCTCAAACCCTGCCAGGAAGCTGGTCTGTGGAGAGCCATTTTCCTCTTCTTCATCCATCCTTTATACTTCCTCTGACAAAAAAGGTGAGGAAGAAGGACTGTTATACAGTGTAGGAGACAGCAAAACTGTGAAAATTGACATAGATATCCACTGAGTAGTCCATCTCTCCTAGACTCACGTACTCCTAGACTCATGTAACAATTCTGGGTCAGAAAGAAGGGAGCCACGAGGGCAGCCTGGGTGGCTCAGCAGTTTAGTGCCTCCTTTGGCCCAGGGCATGATCCTGGAGTCCCAGGATCGAGTCCCACATCGGGCTCCCTGCACGGAGACTGCTTCTCCCTCTGCCTGTGTCTCTGCCTCTTTCTCTCTCTCTCTGTGTCTCTCATGAATAAATAAATAAAATCTTTAAAGAAAAGAAAAGAAGGGAGCCATGAGACCAGGCACACACTGTGAGTCTACTTTATGTCAAGTACCTACTGTGTAATAGGGATTATGCCATCATTTTCACAATCTTTGTCTCTTAATGCCAACACCAGCCTTGTGAGATTGAGGTCATCTCCATTTCTCAGTAGCTAAAACTCAAAGCAGTTAAGTAACTTGCCCAAAGTTACATTGCTTTGTATAGAATTAGCATTCAAACCCAAGTCTTGCTAATTCTAATCCAAAGGTCTTTCTAATATCAACCACCACACCTCCCATTCCTCATTTCTTAGAGACCTATTTATTAATCAGCTTAATTTTCCTAAATAAGGACCCATGATACCCCACTTAAATTAGTTCATAAGTGTGGGCAAAGTCATATGGATTTTATTCAGAGTGGATCCATGTTACACCTCAGGGAAAGTAATTTATTCATTAAAAAACTTTTATATCAATAGATTGGAATTGGGAATCCAGAAACAAACTCATACATGTGTGATCAATTGAGTTTTGCCAAGAGTGCCAAGACAATTCAATGGAAAGAAAGAATAGTCTTTTCAATTTATGATTCAGGGCAACTGGATATTCACATGGAAAAGAATGAAGTTGGAACTCTACCTCATACCACATACAAAATTTAACTTGAAATGGATCAAAGACCTAAAATGAGAGCTGCAGCTATAAAACTATTAGAAGAAAACATAAGAGTAAAGTTTGCTGGCCTTGGATTTGGCAATGGACTCTTAGATAAGACACCAAAAGCACAAACAACAAATGAAAAAATAGCTAAGTTGGACTTCATTAAAATTAAACACTTGTGTTTCAAAGAACACTATCATAAAAATGAAAAGACAACCCACAGGAGAAATTTGCAAATCACATGTCTGATAAGAATATAGTATGCAGAATATATAAAGAACTCTTACAATGACAAAAAGCACAATTAAGAGTGAGCAAAGGGGGGTGCTTGGGTGGCTCAGGCACCCAATGTTGGTTAAGTACGCAACTGGACTCTAGGTTTCTGCTGAGGTTGTGATCTCTAGGGTGCTCAGGGCAAGTACCATAATCAGTGGGGAGTCTTCTTGGAGATTATCTTCCTCTGCCACTCGCCCCTAACTTGCATGCAGGTACATGTGCACTCTCTCTCTCTCTAAAAATAAACAGGTAAATCTTAAAAAATGAGTGAAGAATTTGAATGGAAATCCCTCCAAATAAGATATACAAATGAAAAAGTGCTCAAAATTTTTAATCATTAGGGAAATGCCAATCAAAACCATAATGAGATACCATTTCACACTCCCTAGGATGACTATAATAAAGGCAGGCAATTACAAGTATTAGTATTAATAAGGGATATGGAGAAATTAGAACCCTAAGGCATTGCTCTTAGGAATGTAAAATGGTGCAGCCCCTTTGTAATACAAGTTGGTAGTTCCTCAAAAAGTTAAATATGGAGTTATTGTAAGACCTAGCAGTCCCACTCCTACATATAGACCCCCAAAATTGAAAATACATGATCACACAAAAATTTGTACGTCGATGATCATAGCACAACTATTTATAATACCAAAAAATGAAAACAACCCAAAAGTCCATCAGTTGATGAATGAATAAACAAAATATGGTATATCTATACAATGGAATATTATTCAACCATAGAAGGAATTTCATTCCTTCTGTTACATGCCACAACATGGGCAAACCTTGCAAATATTATGCTAATTGAAAGAAGCCAGAAACACAGGCTGTATATTACATAATTCCATTTCTATTAAATGTCCAGAATATGCAAATATAGAGATAGAGAGACATAAAGTAGATTAGTGATTATCAGGGACTGGGGGAGAGGGGAAATGGGAGTGACTGTTAATGGGTATGAAGCTTCTTTAGGGGATGATGAAGATGTTGTGGAATTAGATAGTGATGGTGGCTGTGCAACCTTGTGAATAATTAAAACCCACCATATTGTACACTCTAAATAGGAAAATTTTATAGTATGCAACTATATCTCGAAAAAGTAATGTTTAAGAAAAATCAGCCTTTAAAAAATGGTTTTACTTATTTATTTGAGAGAGAGAGAGAGAGAGCAAGAGACCACAAGCAGGGGGAGTGGCAGAGGGAGAGGGGGAAGCAGGCTCCCTGTTGAGCAGGAAGCCTGATATGGGGCTCCATCCCAGGACCCTGGGATCATAACCTGAGCCAAAGGCAGGCACTTAACCAACTGAGCCACCCAGGTACCCCAAAAATCATCCTTCTAATTTAAGGAAAAACATGTGAGTTGTATTAAAAGTTGTATAAAAGTTTAAAAATACACAATATTTTTAAAATACTTTTTTAAAAAATACTTTTTATTTTGAAATAATTGCAGATTCACAGCAAGGTGCGAATGTGGTCCATTGGACCCTTTACCCAGCTTCCCATGATGGTGACATCTTACATAATTGAGTACAATATAAAAACAGGAAATTGACACTGGTACAATACTATTAATTAGACTAGAGGCCTTACTCAGTTTTTACTATTTTTATGCACGTTCATTTGTGTATGTGTGTGTAAACTGACAATTTGATGTCATGTACAGATTTGTATGATCCCCATGACCATCATGACATAGAACTGTTTCATCACCATAGAGTAACTATCTAGAACCTCACCTGTATAATCACACACCTCTGCCTTCATCCCTGTGCCCTGGCAATCACTGATCCATCTTCCATCTCTATAGCTTTATCATTTCAAGGATATTATATAAGTGAAATCATACAGCATGCTGTCATTTGACATTAGTTTTTTTCCTTAAACATAATACCCTTAAGATCCATCCAAGTCATCATGTATCAATAGTTCATTCCTTTTTGTTGCAGAATAGGATTCCATGGTCTGGATGCACCAGGTAGTTTAACCATTTACCCATTGAAGGACATCTGTATTGTTTCCAGTTTTTGGCTATTACAAGTAAAGCTGCTATTAACACCCATGTACAAGTTTTTGTATAAATGAAAGTTTTGACTTCTCTGGGACAAATGCCTAGGAGTGCAATTGCTGGGGTATATGGAAATTGCATATTTAGTTTTATAGGAAACTGTCACACTATTTTCTAGAATGGCTGTACCACTTTACATTCCCATCAGCAATATATAAAGGATTAAGCTTCTCTGCATCTTAGCCAGTATTTCATATTGTCACTTTCTTTTTTAATTTTAGCCATTCTGATACAGATGTAGTGATATCTTCTTGTAGTTTTAATTTGCATTTTTGATTTAGATCAATCTCTGTCGGCTAGAAATGCCTGGGGGCACTCACCTGGGCCCTGACTACTTGTGGCTAGCCCACAGACATTTCCCCACTGGATTCAATGTCGTGGCTGGCCCAGTTTTTGTGGTTTTTATTATTATTGCAAAACACACCTCAGCAACAACCATCAGAGAACTTTGAAAAAACAAGATTTATTACTCAGGTTCCGGAGAATACACAGCACACCAGGTGCCACACAGTGAGGTCATAGGTAGAAATAGAAAAAGTATGCAGACTTGGGGTTCTGCCATTACTGGGATCAAGAGTGGGGAGCCTAGGGCTTCACAGGTTCATTCTTAATTGGTGAATTTAATATATCAGAATAGGAATTAAAACTTGGGAAGGGAAAAGGAAGGTCACGCAGTCAGTTATCCAGGTCACCAGGGCTTTCTAAAAGGGGAACCTTAAGATTGAGTGTCACCTGGCTCTTTATCTCACTGTGTGGCTGGTAATGTATTTATTTGAGATGAATGTCTTTGATATGGATGTTTTGGCAATAAAAAACTTAATGCCAGGCATTTATGTTACAATCCAAAAGCTAATTGTCATGCACTTACACTACAATTGTCCTAATGGCTGAAGACGTTAAACATTTTTTCATTTGCTTATTTGCTGGCCATATATCCTCTTTAGTGAAACATCTCTTCACAACTTTTGCCCATTTTAGATCTTGACTGTTGAAAGTTCTTTATATATTCCAGATACTAGTCCTTTGTTGGATATATGGTTTGCAGATGCTTTCTCCTAGTCTGTAGCTTGTCTTTTTATCCTTTTAACAGGGTCTTTTACAGAGAAAATATTTTTACTTTTGATGAAGTTGAGTTTACCAAATTTTTTTAATGAACTCTATCAGTTTAGTATTGTAACTGTAACAAATTACATTATAGTGGCTTTCTCACTCTATAATATATGAGGAAAAATGCCAAATCAATTTTAAAAATTAAGAAAAGCCATAACTTAAGACTAAAATATGATATTTTGACTTTTGACTCCATAACACAAAATAATCCAAGCAACAATTTTGACAAAAATATTAACTCTTAATAACATAAAGATAGAGTGAGATATCAAAGGAAAATATTTTTCCTGAGTAGAGTATATTTCTGGTTTAATAGCTACAGAAAAAGAACCCATTTGTTATACTATCAGAACTGGGGAAGGGGTTATCTGTAGAAGCATTAATGGAATTCCTGGCAAAGTTAAATGAAATCATTGAGGAGGAAGGCTACTATTTCCAAACAGGTGTCTAATATCAATGAAACAGGCCTTTTTGTAATCTTACACTGTCACAAATCTATCATGTCAAGAAATACAAATCAAGCCTTGGCTATAAATCAGAGGTATTGAATTGTTAGATTCTTAGAGGAACTCAGCCATAAAGATTTCACTTAAATAGGAGAGCAAAGGGTCATTGTTAGAGATGCTCCAGAAATTATCCTACTCCAAATATTTGTCATGTGTCAATACATATCTTATTGATAACAAAAACTTTCCAGAAAGATGACTCTATTTTAAAATGCACTCAAAGTTCTTAAGAGTAAAAAAGAATGCCTATGTTTATTTACTTAAGGAATATTTAGCAGAAAAATGTGACACCTTCATTCTGAAATTCGAGGACTTGTATTTTTGTTTTTTTCAAAAATTCACATACCATATAATTCACCTTTTAAAATATACAATTCAATGATTTTTCATATATTCACAATGTACATCTTAGGCTAGCCCATGAGGAAAAATAACCCCAAAAGAAACATTTATGATGTAACGTTTCTATTTAGTGTTTTGTTTTATACAGTTAATGAGAATTTTATAAAAACATATACTTGACATTGCAGCAATGTCCACAATAGCCAAACTGTGGAAGGAGCCTCGGTGTCCATCAAGATGAATGGATAAAGAAGATGTGGTTTATGTATACAATGGAATATTACTCAGCTATTAGAAATGACAAATACCCACCATTTGCTTCAATGTGGCTGGAACTGGAGGGTATTATGCTGAGTGAAGTTAGTCAATGGGAGAAGGACAAACATTATATGGTTTCACTCATATGGGGAATTTAAAAATAGTGAAAGGGATTATAGGGGAAAGGAGAGAAAGTGAGTGGGAAAAATCAGACAGGGTGACAGAACATGAGAGACTCCTAACTCTGGGAAAAGAACAAGGGGTAGTTGAAGGGAAGGTGGGTGGGGGGTGGGGGTGACTGGATGATGGGCACTAAGGGGGGCATTTGACGGGATGAGCACTGGGTGTTATACAATACGTTGGCAAATCGAACTCCAATAAAAAATATACAAAAAAATCAAGTTAAATAATGAAATAATATAAATCATAATTAAAATTTGAGAAATTAGAAAAAACATATACTTGAATTTTATTTTTATTATTTTCATTACCAATTTTGATATTTTTACAGTGTAAGATGAATTTTCGGGAACAAATTACAGTGTATTATATTGCACCAATAGGATATGGGTTTACCTTATGACAACTTAATGTCTGAACTTGGTCAAGGTCATAGTCTTGATCAAGGTCATAGTCATAGTCATAGTCTTGGTCAAGGTCATAGTCTATGAGTTATTTGCAAACAATATGATTGCTTATTTTAAAAACTCAAGAGAATTGAGACGCCTGGGTGGCTCAGCAGTTGAGCGTCTGCCTTTGGCTCAAGGCATGATCCCTCAGTCCCGGGATCAAGTCCTACATCGGGCTCGCAGCATGGAGCCTGCTTCTCCCTCTGCCTGTGTCTCTGCCTCTCTCTCTCTCTCTGTCTCTCTCATGAATAGATAAATAAAAAATTTTTAAAAAGAAAGAAATTAAGTTGAATGTTTAATGCACTTCCAATTAAAATCCTAATAGTTTTGTTTGGCACTTAAGAAAGCTATTCTAAAATTCATCCAAAAGAATACAGTCAGAAAATAACCAGGCAGAGGCATGTGAGTGGCTCAGTCAGTTAAGCATCCAACTCTTGATCTCAGCTTAGGCCTTGATCTCAAGTTCAAGAGTTCAAGCCCCACGTTGGGCTCCATGCCCAGTGTGGAGTCAATTTAAAAAAATAACCAATTTTTGAAAACTAAAGTAATATGGAGGAATTAGCACAACTAGATGTTAAACATGTTATAAATATTCAAGCATTAAAATAGAATAGTACTGGTGTTAGCTAGGGTAAAATAGTAAGTTACTCAAGTATGAGGGCTGAAAGATCTTTCCTTGGCCCTGGTGGATTCTAGGACAAAGCAAGACCCCAACCAAATGGCACAACACTACTGTTTGAGTGTGCAGCAAAGTCAAGGTCCCTCAGAATTTGTTGAGCTGAAGAATTGAATGGGGTGTCTGCACAGGCATCCCTGAACAGGCTTCCCTGAAGTGCCACAGATTCAAGCTCACTACTTACTGTTCAGTGGTTGCTTAACAAGAGAACATCAAGAAGGACAGTGGAGAGAGGTTGGAAGGAAATAGGTGAAGGAAAATGTTCCCTGTTAGGGGGAGGGAAAGGACCTTCAGACTCACTGTTGCCCCCCCAGGTCCAAGTCTTCACAGGGGACCCACCTTTCTTGGGCCTCCTCTGCAGAAACACCACAGTCTGAAGGCATAATGTCTGAGAGAAAACTAAGACCTTTTTAGAGCCAGGCTCTAAAGGTGGCTCTGAGGCTCTGGCTCTGGCTTTGGCTCTCAGGACCTGATGGTTCTCAATAACTAGTTTTCCTCTCTTCCTCAGTAACTGGAAGAAAATTCAGCTTAGGGATGGCCTAGGACAAGGAAAGAGTGAGTCAGAAAACAGCAGTTACACAAATAGCTGGAGCGGGACTCCACCCCTTTGACAAACCCAACTGCCTGGAGGTAAGCCAGGTGACACAGTCCAAAAGCATCTGTGCAAACAAGTCCTCCCTGAAGACAAGCAGAGTCTGGGAGTTGCCTCACTTTTCATCCCGAGGATCTCTCATACCATATGACATATATAGATCATTATAGCACACATTGTTCATAGAGGATTAGCAATTCAGCAAATGTGTCAGCTTAAATTGTTATTTATCCCACATCGCTAGTGCTTTCAAGCTATCATAACTATTCTTTCAATATTTTAACAAATGCTTATGGAGTTCCTACTATGTGACAGGCACTGCTCTAGATGCTGGGATTGTAGCACTGAATAAAACAAAGACCCTGCCCTCTCAGAGCTTACATCCTAGCTGGGAGAGACAGATAAACAAGCAAGCAAGGAACCCCATCAGATAGTGATAAGTGCTGTGAAGAAAAATAAGGACAATAAGGGATCAGCGTGTGATGGGGAGTTCTATTTCAGTGAAGCTGGTGAGGGAGGCCTTCCCGAAAGGTGATATTTGAATAGAGATCTGACTAAAGTGAGGCAGCCAGTCATGTTAATGTTGGAGGAAGAACAGTCCTAGCAGAGAGACCGACAAAGACAAAAGCCTGAGAGGAAATCTGCTTGGCATATTCAGGGTACAACAAGATTTCCTAGTAACTGGAAGGAGTGGAATGAATAGGGAAAGAGAATGGAAGATAAGGTGAGGGAGGGCAACAAGAGCTAGATTAAGTAGGAGCCCATAGGCCAGTGTGATGGTTTTGGATATTCTACTAAGTGAGATGAAATGTTGCTGGAAGGGTTACAATTATTTTTGTTATGAAAAATTTTAAACATATCTGAAACTAGAGATAATAGTATGATGAAACTTTATAAACTATTACTTGGATTCACCAATTATCAAGATACTGCTGCTTCCTGGCTGACTCCCTTCAGCTGGGGTCACGATCTCAGGGTCGTGAGTTTGAGCCCCACCACACGTTGGGTGGAAAGATTACTTAAAATAAATTAGTTAATTTTAAAAAGATACTGCTGCAGTATCCAACTTCTTTTAGTTTTAGCTGAAGTGTCTTAAAGTAAATTTCACCTTAACATATGTCACATCTAAAAACATTACCATTTTCTTACATATCAATAAAGTTATTATCATACCTAAAAAATCAACCATTCCCTAGTACCATCTAATACATAGTCCATAGTCAAATTTCCCTCATTGCCTTCAAAATGTTTTTTATAGTTGGTTTATGATATAAATGTTTTAAATTATTTTAAATAAATCCTTTTAATTTAGAGCAGCATTCCCTCACCCCTCCCCCATTTTTTATACCATTGACTTCTTGAAGAAACTAGATCACTGCTCTATATAAAGTCCTAAATTGTGGATTTATCTGTTAGCTTCCTCATGATGTTTTTTAACTTGTTTCTCTATTTCTCCTATTTCCTAGGAACTGGAAGCCAGCCAGAGGCTTTTTTAGATTCAGGTTCTCCTTTGGAGTGGAGAATATGGGTCTTTAAATTTTATTTCTTTATTTGAGAGAGAGAGAGAGAGAGAGAGAGCATGAGCCAGGGGGGAGAATAGAGGGAAAGGGAGAAACAGACTCCATGATGAGCAGGGAGCCCAACCTGGGGCTCCATCCCAGGACCCCGAGATCATGACCCCAGCTAAAGGCAGATGCTTAACCTACTAAGCCACCCAGGAGCCCAGGGAGAATACTTTAAAAGTAGGCATAGGTAGACACTGCACATTGGGGTTATCTTCCTTATAGTGCTTCTAAGATTGATCCAAAATATATGTGCTAATAACCTAATCTTTTCATTGTAACATTCCATATCAACCTTTTATGCCATGATTTTAGCAGTCAGTGATGATCATTGCATGACACAGTTATTTCATCAGAGGTTGTACAATCGTGTTTTTCTATTTCTATCATTCCATCCACACTTACTAGCTCACATAATGCAGTATATTGATAAATCTCACTTCCAACTCCACCCCCTCTGATCTGTTCCTTCTCTCTCTCTATCAGGAAGTATTTTTGTTATTTTGAAGGTTTTCTCTAGAGTTCTTACAATTAGAAACATTTGTATGTATATATTTGTATGTTGTATGGATATATTTTTATCCCTTTCTTCTTGACAGAAGGTTGCATTATTGTATATGCTATTCTGTATCTTTCTTTTTTCTGCTTAGATATATCTTGGAAATCACTCCATATCTATGTCTCCAGATCTCCATCATTGGAGGAAGATCTTCTCCATCATTGGTTTTGGACAGAGGAAATCTTGCAAAATCTGGTTTGAAGTTTAGAAGCCTTCCTCTAGCTGCCTTGTGAAAAATAGAATTTAAAAAGGCAAATAACAGGGGTGCCTAGGTGGCTCAGTCAGTTGAGCCTCCAACTCTTGATTTCAGTTCGGGTCATGATCTCAGGATTGTGAGAGCGAACCCCTTCATCCAGCCCCACATTGAGCCCCACATCAGACTCTGCTCTGGGAGAGGAGCTTGCTTAAGATTCTCTTTGCCTCTCCCTCCTGCACTACCCTCTCACAACTCTCTCACCCCAAAATTAATTAATTAGTTAATTGATTAAGAAAATAAAAGGGCAAATACCAAAGCAAGATCATTAAAAGGCTGCTATGCACACACACCAAAGAGTGCTATAATATTCTAGGGAGATAAACCATTTTTGATGATGTAAGTGTAGACAACTCAATTGAGGGTTGAAAGGGCCTGGGCCCCTGAGAGCTTCACTGAGTAGACTCATAAAACAGCTCAGAAACCTCATTGTGTTTGAAAGAGAGACAAATGCATCTTTACATTATTTAGGCTACATTTTATTTTGGATCTCTGTCACATGCACTAAACCTACATCCTAACTAATACAGATCATTCTAGTTTTAACAAACTCTGATTATTACCTCTGGGAGTCAAGAGAACTGACTTCTTGTCTTGACTGTATTGGTCATGTGATCTTGAACAGAGAAGAGGTAGGAAGATGTTCCAGGTGGAGGGAAGGGCATGGGTGATGTTTCAGAGACTGCGTAATTTGGCCTTTATCTTACAAGCAACAGAGAGCACCTGAAAGTGACAGTACAAAAGGAATTTTCAAAAGATGAACTGGGTAGTAATAGAGAAGGGAAGATAAACCAGAGACCAGGAGACCATAATAGGAATCCACTTCAGGCTTTGCTTCTACCCAACAGACATTGATGAGCCAAAATAATTTATTTCCTCAAAGACTTACCACGGTTAATACTACTACCACTTCTCTGACTCTACTTCCTACTATTTTTTTTACTTGTTGCTAACTCTACTCCAGCCACACTGGCCTGCTTGCTGTTTCTTGAATAAATTTCCTGAACATGTATGCTCTTGCCTCAGGGATTTAGTACTTGTTGTTCCCTCTATCTGGAATTGCTCTTCCCCTAGATGGCCACATGCCTTCCCCGATCAATCTACCTAAAATGGCAGCCCATTCCATTCCCTATCCCCTTTACTCTGATTTATTTTATTTCATAGATTGTATCACCACTTGGCATTGGATTGTATATCCACTTGTGGATTGTTATACCACTAGTATATATATATATCTATATCTATATATATACACACACACACCCTCCCTAGAATGTAAGCATCATGAGGACAGGGACTTTGTCTAGTTCCCTGTTGCTATAACCTCAGTACTAAGAACACCACACTAAAACATAGCTGGTTGGAGTGGTTGGAGTGCCTGGGTGGTTCATTCAGTTAAGCTTCTGACTCTTGATTTCGGCTCAGGATCATAAGCTCAAGCCTCCTGTTAGGCTCCACACTCAGCAGGGAGTCTGCTTCCTCTCTCCCTATCCCTCTGCCCCTTCCCCTGCTCATGCACATAAATCTTAAGGAAAATAACAACAAAATTAAAAATTTTTAGAAATATATATAGAAAAATATCTTCATAACAACAAAGTGGGGAAGAATTTTTATTAAATAACACACATAAAGAACAAACCTTAAAGGAAAGGATTGAAAAATTCAACCACATTAAAATTAATAACTTTGAAACATCTCTAAAGCAAGTGAATGGACAATCAAACTAAGAGAAAGAGTATTCATTCAACAACTATTACTGAGCACCTACTATGTGCCAGGCACTGATAATGGTTCTGAGGATAAATCAATGAACAAATCAAAGCAACATAAAAAAATCCCTGTCCTTGGAGAGCATTCCACTGAAATATATATTATTTGTTACAGGCCAGGTGTCATTCTAAGTATTTTATATATATTAATTCATTTAATTGACACAATAACTCCATGAGTTAGGTACTCCACAGATAAGAAAAATGAAGCTCAAAGAGGTTAAGAAGACTGAGGCACAGAGAAGTTAATTGCCTGAGATTACAGTTAGTGAAGGGTGGAGCTGGGATTTGAACCCAAGCAGTCTGGCTCCAGAGACTATGTCCTCTATACCTTACTATAAATTGGTATATTAACATTTACAGCACCTAAATGACAAAGAATTAGAATATGGACTATATCAAAGAGCTTCTACAAAGTAGTAAAGAAAAACAACCATCAGAAAAATGATTAGAAGACATAAGCAAGCATTTTCCAGAAGAAATGTGGGCCATAAATACATGAACTGATGCTCAATTTCTTTACTAATTAGGGAAATACAAGTTAAAACCACAAGGTAGTATTCAACTCTAAACTGATTGGCAAAAATTAAAAAGTGAGTTAAAGTAAAATTGAATATGCACAGAACCTATGACTCAACAGTTCTACTCCTAGGCATATATCTCAGAGAAACTTTTACACACAAGCACCAGAAGACATAAATAAAAATATCCAGGAAGCATGGTTAATAGTAACAAAAACAAGATGGAAACAACCCGAATATCCATCAATAAGAGCATGGATGAATAAATCATGTTACATCCATCCACATTCATACAATGGGATACAGAAAGCAGAGCTACGTATATCAACAAAGATGAATCTCAAAATCTTACTGCTGAGTGAAAACAATCAAGCCACAGCAGAATACCATCTTATATATGTGTAGGTATACATATATGTGCATATATATAAAAATAGGCAAAACTGAACAATGTTTTATTGTTTATGGGCACAAACATACATATGTGATAAAACTACCAATAAAGGCAAGTGAATAATAGACAAACTCATCACTATGGTGGTTTTTCATGGTGGAGGAGGAGATGAGGGGAATATTATGGAGAGGCATGTAAGGGCCTTCGAAACTACTGAGAGCATACTATTAAATAAATACACCTTTGTTCTCATGATCATTCTTTCAACTCTTTTATACATATGATATAATTCATAATAATACAAAAAAAATCCTAGCCAATCTGAAAAGCATTATATACTCTTTTTAGAACAAGAAGGCTGAGGAAGAGCTGGAAGCGCATGCTTATTTCTGCCAGTCCACCCTTTGTTTCATGTCAGATTTCTTGATGTGTGCCCTTCATACAAGTTCTTCCCCAGTGGTCACAAGTTAGCAGCCCTTGGGTCAAATCTGTTCACGGTAGTGTTTTGTTTAGACAGTACAGATATTGTTGTTTTTAAAATTTGAAATGGTTCAGAAATATAAAACACACACACACACTGATACATATATACATACATTAAAATATATAGAGATAAAATAAACATGCAAAGTATTGGCAATTGTTGAAGATATAGATAATATACAAGCGTGTACTATTCTATTCTTTCAACTTTCTTGTATGTTTGAAATTTTTGACCAAAAAAGTTGGAAAAGCCAGCCTTGAAGTTTTTCTTTTTACGATTTTATTTATTTATTTGAGAGAGAGAGAGCAGGAGCAGGGCAGGGGCAGAGGGAGAAGCAAACTCTCCACTCAGTGGGGAGCCCAATGTGGGGTTCAGTGTGAGTTCAATGTGGGGCTCAATCTGGAGACTCCAGGATCATGACCTGAGCCAAAGGTAGATACCCAACCAACTGAGCCACCCAGGTGCCCCAACCTTGAAGTTCTTTAGAAGGAGCATGCCCTTTCTAGTTCACCACAATCCCCACCATTCCCTAGTGTAATTTTCAGCCTGTCCTGTCATTTCTAGTATCTCTGTTCCCTAGAGATATTTGAGTTTGCAACATGTGGTTCAGCTTGTAGATCTTGGTCCCTCCTAGATCTCCCGCCTCCTAAATGTAAATAGGTCAAGGTGTTGGGACAGGTGTTTCTCTCATTCTCATAAGCTGAATAAACCATACATGAGGTTTTGGTTTTTTATAACAGGTTAAGGACAATACAAGCTGATGTAATTCACCACTACCCTGCAGTGGAGAGGGAAGCCCTCCAGCAACTACAGTAACTTTGGCAATTGTACTATACCTTGTAAGATATAGGTAGGGCCTTGAAAAAGTCAAGCCACACCAGCGAGCTTCTCCCAGAAGATAAGATGAAGAATTTTATTTTATTTTTTAAAAGATTTTAGATTTTATTTATTTATTCATGAGAGAGAGACACACACACACACAGAGGTAGAGACACAGGCAAAGGGAAAAGCACGCTCTATGCAGGGAGCCTGACGTGGGACTCGATCCCAGGTCTCTATGATCACGCCCCAGCCCGAAGGCAGGCGCCAAACCGCTGAGCCACCCAGGGATCCCCCAAGATGAAGAATTGTATGATTCTTTGTGACTCCTGTAGTTTCTCTGGCACCAAAGGTGAAAAGGGTGGGAAAGTAAGATCTTCCAGTGACATCAAGGGACCAGTGGGGGTAGTTACTATATCAGGTGTATAATGTCTGAGATAAAGTGCTCTTTTGTTACCTATGCCAGGACTTGTGAGTTAGAAAAAAATCCCTTGACGGTGCTAGGCACCAGAAAGTTTGTAGTCAATGAACCATTCCTCTTCAGATTGACGGATTTAGTTGCTCAGAGTCCGATGACATTAGAGAACATGAAGCAGCTTCCCAGTTAGCATTTGTCTTGCCATATTCTGTGATATGACAGTTTCTTTCTTTGCAAACTCTGGTTTTCACTCCTGCAGCTATCATACTGCACTAAACAAATCCTTGATCCTTGCCACCCCCAACTTGGCTATTTCTGCACATACCATACAGCATGAATTCATCCAATTGTTTAGGATGCAAAACCGGATTAGAAGGAATAGGCAGACAGCCAGAGGCAGGCAGTGTCACTTGGTGGATAAGCTGAGGTTGGCCAGTGACACTGTATGACAAGGTGGACTGGCTTGCCACAGAAGGTGGGGAAATGGCAAGACCCTTCTATGATTGTTCTAATCACCTGGACAGAGAGTTCAATGTCACTTGTTCCTCTGATCCCCACTCACCTTTGACTTAGGACCAGAACTGAATGGTTTCCACTGGCCATGTCATTTTTTGGAATGACTGCTTTTGGTTTATTCTTGCTTTGATCTCCATATCTTGCTGATGTCCCAGATCTTAAAACTCCAACTTGTTTCTGATATCTAGATCTTCATATAACCAGGCATTGGCTTGGGGGAATATTGATGCATGTTCATCCTTCTCCATGACCTGCTTTGGCTATTTGCTATTAATATCCTATAGTGACAGAACTCACTTGAGGATTTGATGTTGCTCTGATAAATCCTTACCAGGCCAGGACTGGTAAGATAAAAGAAAGAAGAACTTTATTACCAAAGCTTGGGCATTAAGAATATATCTTCAGGCCTCTGAAAAGGAAGTGAAGGCCAAGATTAGACAATTAGCTGCTGAGTTGTAACCCAGGGACAAGACAGTACTTCTTGCATGCAGTGCTCAAGAGGGAAATCCCTACTGGAAAAACATGAATCAATAAATATAGGCAGATAGAGAAGAGGGACATCATAAAACAATGATAAGAGTGTATCATTATCCAAGTATTTATGTTAATTCTGTGGGCTCACATTTAAAAAAGAGAGAGAAAAAGACAAGAAACTATCAGTATGTTTACTAACAACCAGTTCTCACATTTCCAGGTTTCCTAATTTCTTTTGGTCATCATTCCATTTTCTTTTATATAATTCAGGGTGGCCAGGATCACCCACATACCAAGAAAGTCTCTGGTCTAGGAAATTGCAATCACTCCACCCTTAGTCCAGGTGAGACTGGATTAATTTTTTTTCAAAAATAAAAGAAAACAATATGAAAGCATAGAAACCAAATATCGATAAAACAGATTTCTTATCCATTTTTCCTGGATACAGGCTGATTTCAGTGATCCACAGCTTACAAGTCCCATTTTTCCATATGCCATCACAGCCCTGGACTTGGCTTCCATTCAAACATTTCCTGAGGTGGAGCTGAGGTGAATCTAAGCAGCAACCTTGCTGGGTCTGAAACCCTGTTTCCTGAGTTGTTTGGAGAAAAGGATCAAACCCCCTCTTGAGGCTCAGTCATCTCCTTGGAGTTCCTGAGGTGGAGCTGAGGTGAATCTAAGCAGCAACCTTGCTGGGTCTGAAACCCTGTTTCCTGAGTTGTTTGGAGAAAAGGATCAAACCCCCTCTTGAGGCTCAGTCATCTCCTTGGAGAGAGAGGTTGATTCTGCTCACCAGGTTCCCTGGTCCCTGAACATCTCCCAGGTTAACAGAGGCTTGAGAAAGCATCACACTTTCTGTACCAGTAAATCCTAAAAATTATTGGGAGAAAGGAAACTTATCAGTGTTACTGGAAAATCTGTGGGTACATGAAGGTTTCTGATCACCTACCAGTAGAAGATCTAGAAGTCTGACCAGATAATGGAAAAGGCATGCCTAAAAATTTGTGCTTCCTCTATAATAGGAGGTTAGTTGAATGAATCATGGCATATCCATACAATGAAATGTTATGTATGTTGTTAGAGAAGAAAGTTGACATGAATAATGTCCACAATATACTGCTGGGTGAAGAAGCAGTTTACAAAACAGTGCATAAAATACGATTACTTTTTGGTTAATAAATTATGCATAATAACTAACATTTACTGAGCTTTAAATATAAGCATATATATAAGCAAGGCACTGAGCAAAGTGTTTTACATTACTTTTTCCTCACAACAACTCTAAGGTGTAGGTAGTAAGCATTATACTTGTATTTTTACAGATAAACTAGTTAGGAAAAGGGTAAGTAATTATTCATAGTTCACTTGAGTGTCAGAGCTGAGAAATAGACCAAGATATGTTGGACTCAGGAGCCTAAACTCTTCACAGTGACACTATATCTATGTCTATATTTGTACAGAAAAAAAGTCAAGAGAGAGAAATACCAGGATGTTAACATTGACTAGTTATTTCTATGTGATGAGATTATGAGTGACTTTTGTTCCCTTTATGCTTTCCCGAATAGTCTGAAATATTTGTGATTTACATGGATTATTTCTATAATCAGGAAAAATGATAAATTAATTCTCATTTTGAAAAAGAGAACAGCCAGTTTCCAAACTGCTGGGGAGTGAGGGGAGTAACTTAACTATTATAAGGGTTCTAGAAATTCCCACATGACCCAAGCATTGTCTAGAATGAATAAATAACATGTTTCCACAGATTTTTTTCAAATGACCTATTGCATCATTGTGTATACTCTTAGTACTTGAGTTTATTCTATATTTCTCTATCAATGAATATAAAAAATACAGCTATTATCATGTTGAAGTCCATAAATTTTAAATACTAAAACAAGGGACAGGGTCTGCTGCAACAAGGAAGAATATATGTATAGGTCAGTTCTGTAGCCTGAATGTCTTCTCAACAACTTACTACCTTTTTCTCAGAAGCCATGGGAGGAACTAGAGGGGAAAAATGAAAATGTACAAATTATTAAAAGTTAATCCAGGAGAAGTCCCAGAAGAAGGTAATTTAGAAGGCTGAGAGAATGTGGAGAGGGAGTTGATGTTGGCTCAGAAAATTCTATTATGGAAAGACAGAATGCTAAAACTCCCTTATATTGCCAGAGGCTAATTCTCACCCTCAACCACAAGGATGTCAACATCTATGTAGGTTGAGATGCTGCAATACCCGAGTGCTAGCATTTGCTCAAGGGCCAGGCTGGTATCCAATCAGCAAGAAGACCTGGAGTGGTGCCCTCCACATCTTTTGCCAAACCAATTCAAAGGTCAGCAACTGCCTTTCCTTTCTCTCATTCTTCCTCTCCTCTTTTGTAATGTGTCTCTTGTCTTCTTTTTCTGCACACCTTCTTGGCCCCCTCTTAAATCTCCAAGGTTACACTATTCTATAGACTCCAGTGATTTCATTACCCATAAGAAACCATCATTATCAAGATCTCAAACTAAGATATTCACTCACTGATCATTATTCATTCAATACTAAGGGCCTTAGGGGCTGAGGCACTGACAACTTAGATGTAGCCCCTACCCCTTTAGAAGCATACAATCCTTAGGTGTGAAAAGCAAAAAAATGAACAAAAATAAAAACAAACCTACAACTCAATTTGCTTCATTGGGCATGAAGTTACAACAAGGCAAGAACAGGTGTCAGAGAGAGGAATGAGGACTTCGCTTCCCCTCCTTCCCATTTTGCCTGTATTTGGAACTCACCCAGGAACAAGGCTCCATACCATCACCTCTGTTTAGTGGAGCTGGTGCTGAGGCCTGGAAGACTAGCTTACTCTAAGGGTGAACAGTCTTCAACAGGCCAATGACATGGGAAATAAAAGGGAAGGAAGGAGGATTGTTCTGTATTAAAAGCAAATTTAGATCTTGCCAAAGGGCTCAAACCTGAGTCTGATCCATTCCTTGAATCCAGATGTCTCATTTCATGAAATACAGAGAAACCTACTGAAGCATACCATGAGCATACAGTAAACAAAGTCCAGGCTGTGGAAAATTCTCCAGGTCAAATGTGGAGATAAATAAATAATGTCAGAAAAAGAAAGGGATGGAGGGGGAACCTATAAATGAAAACAAACTTAAGCTCTTCTAAAATGCCAAGGCCATAAAAGGAAAGATCAAGAAACTATCACAGATTGAAGGAGACTAAGGAGACATGATTACTAAATGCAATGCGAGACCTTAATGGACTCCTGGGACAGAAAATGGACATTAGTAGAAAAATTTGGTGCAATTTGAATAAACTCTGACATTAACAGTGATGTACCAGTATTGGTTTCTTAAGCTGTGGTATCTATACCATGGTTACATAATATGTTAACATAAGAGGAAGCTGTGTGGAGAGTATAGGGGACTCTCCATACTATCTTTGCAACTCTTCCATAAATCTAAAACTTTCCAAAATAAAAAAATTTAAAAAGAGAAAATTTAAGGAACATGTCAATTCTTTTAACAGGCAAGACTAAACCACAATCATTAAGGAAGTATGCTTGGGTAATAAAACCATAGAAATGCAAAGAAAAGATTACTCTAAATGTCAGGATAGTGGTTATTTTGGGAAGAAGAAGAGACAGTTGTGATTGAAATGGGGCACATGAGAGCTCTGGAGTTTTATTTCTTGATGTAGTGGTGGCTGCAAGGTATTTATCTTATAATAATTTATTAAGCCATACATTTGTTTTAGGTGGTTTTCTGTATCTAAGTTTTATTTTACAATGAAAAATTTAAGAGAGACAGAGTTATGAAACCATAGCATTCAAATACAATCAACAAATCATGTTTGGATCCTGATTCAAATTAACCAACTGTAAAAAAAAAAAAAAACAAATTAACCAACTGTAAAAAGGCATTTGAATATGGACTGGATATTAGTTATTATTCAAGAATTACAAAATTTGTTAAGGATGATTATAGCATCACTATGGAAGAAAACATTCATAATTTTGTATGCACAATGAAGTATGTAAGAGTGAAATGATGTACCTTAGAATTGCTTTAAGATGCTCCAAGAAAAAAAATTGGGGCAATAGATGAAACAAGTATGGCAAAATGTTAATAGTTATTGAAGAAAAAAACATGAAGAAAAAGATAAAAATTTATTGCATTCTCTAGCTTTGTGTATATTTGGAATTTTTTTAAAAAAGATTTTATTTATTTACTCATGAGAAACAGAGAGAGAGGCAGAGACACAGGCAGAAGGGGAACCAGGCTCTATGCAGGGAGCCGGATGTGGGACTCGATCCCAGGTGTCCAGGATCATCACCTGGGCCGAAGGCAGGTTCTAAACCGCTGAGCCACCCAGGCTGCCCTGGAAATTTTTGTAATAGCAAGTTAAAAGAGGGGACATCCCAAGCCAGGTTACTTCAGGACAATAGTGTCTCTCAACAAAAATCTATACTAGGTTATCCCCACCCCAAAAACTATCTAGAGCTCCCTGACCACCAGCCACCTCACTGAGATCACAACCCCTGTAGTCTCAGAGTGGCCTATGAAAGGTATTTCCCTTCTCTTGGTCTCTGAGTCACTAGGACTAGATGGTAGTCCTTACCTTTCTTCATCCTGATTTCTTAATAATCTCAGGAAAGAGTCAAAGGGCAAATGGCCAGGGCCCAGGGTTCAGACCTGATAGGGCAGTCCTTGGTACTCCAAAGCCTGCCTCCTGCAGTGGGTCATAGGTGTGGGGCAGGACAAAGAAGGAAAAGAGAGGTGAAAATCCTCCTGATCATATGCATTCAAATCACTGTCGAGTGAGCTTCCAGAGGCTGGTGCCACCACTGGTTGGAAGAGTGTTCTGGGATCTTTGTCTCCTCAGGTTTCTGAGCATCATGCCTTGTCTCAAGCAGCCTACGCACTTCCAGAGTCTGATACTTCTACAATGGCCCTTGAGCTACCTTGCCATGTGTGAGTACTGATCCAAGAGCGCACAGCAAGAAACCAGAGTCAGAGGCCAGGGCCGGATCTGGGGTGAATTTCATGCTCATGGGAAATCTCATGTCCTATCTTTGATCATCTCAGAGGATACTACAGAATAAGACTTGAGTTCCATGATTGCCCTGGAGAAAGAGGAGATACCACAGGACACAGTGAGAACAAACAGAGGGGTAGAACAGGGTCATGATGGTTATGAGTAGATCTGGCTAATTTTAGCCACTTCTTAATCCTCACTATCTGGAAGGGGGAAATGAGGCCTAGGGAATAGGCCTGTATATCTACCAGAATAAGGAAGCATGGAGAGTGGGACTGAAGAAGCATTAGAATTACAGACTTGGAGAAGTATAGCCTATGTTTATACCATAGAGTTTACCATTCTGGGATGGGGTGAGGTGATAGCATGTGGGGAGAGAGTGATAATGGAAGGAATGGTGAATGGAAAACAGTAGAGGGATGCAGATGCTTAGGTGGCAGGGTGTGAGGAGATGTGGCTAGTATATGGGCAAGGAAAGATGACGAGCTTGTGGCTTAACTAGGGTTTGGGGATGGTGGACAGTGAAGGAGACAGGAGACAAGAAGGAAAAGATGGTGGATGAATGGGAGCAGGGGGAAAATGGTAAGCAGGGAGCAGTAGAGGGATGGTGAGTGGATGGGGAAGCAAGTAGATGGGGATGATAGGGAATTAGAGAAATAGGGCTGGTGTATGGTAGATGAGAGAGGGAATGTTTGAAGGACAAGTAGACATGGATTCTGGATGGGCAAGAGTTGGACTGTGCAGAAGGCCAGGAACAGGGGCTTGAGTAGTTTAGAGAGCTCTTAATGGGGACGTATATGGGCAAGTTTTGCTGGCAGCCCAATTTTGGTCTGACCTGCTCCTTCATCAGTTTGGATCTTGCAGCCATTGCTCATTTACTTGCTGTTTACATCCTTGTGGCCACTACCAGTGCTTTACTTTATCTGGTTTTTCCTGGACTGGAAGACCCCAGAGCAAGGTAAGACTTATGGACCTAGAAAGAACAAGGCCTAAGAATGTTCCAGCTTAACTTGTAACCAGAGAGTCCCACTCACCATGCCACAAGTCCCTCATCCAAATTCTCAGAGACACAGGACCTGGACCAGCCAAGACTGTCTTGGGGCCATTTCCTTTTCCACCTCTCTAGCAGAGCCATGCTCCCTCCATGCTGTTAGGAAAGCCCTGAGTAAGCGGGAGGGATGGGGTTGGCACACACAGACACCATCCCCACTGATATTTCTGTCTCAGGTGGAAGGCATTCAGCCTGGGTAAGGAATTGGTGTGCCTGGACCCACCTCAAGAACTATTTTCCCATTACGGTAAGTGTCTTTTCCCCAACATCTCCCACAGTTCCCAAAATACTGGGCATTTATGCTAAGTAACTAGGGTTGTCCATAAGGAAAATGAGCATACCAGAGAAGTCTCAGTGCAGGCCAGACATACTTCAGGACCCAACGGCGCTGCTGGTTACTTGCTACTCTGCGAGCATACTTTAGACACCCTTGGCATGACCTAGCAGATGATACACATGGAAATGCAAATACAGTTCTGTTTAACAAACACTGATTGAAAGCTTACTCTATACCACATGTTAGAGGTACAGAGAAGTGATCAGGATGCAATCTGCCATCAAGGTGCTCACATCTAATGAGAAGGATAGACAAGTATGTATTTATGATTTGGTACAAGGTATACAAGTAGTTCAGATGAGGGGTAAGAAAAAGCTTCACAGACATGGTGATGCTTAGGCAGGGTTTTCAAGTTTAGCAGAAGTTAGTTAGGCAGAAACTGGAAAGGGGTTGAGAGGAGAGCATATTAGGAAGACTTCTAGAAATGTACTGCTATGCTGATCCTCTGAGCATTCTTTGGAGTAGACAACAAACATTGCCTTAATTTTCAGAGCAGAGCTTGCCGAACTTTTCACATAATAGCACTCTTACAAAATGATACCATGCAAAAAAGCACTGAGATAAATGACCTAAACTACTTGTAACCATAGGCAAAAAACCCAGCAGTTCTAGCTGCCCCAGATCCTACCTGGTTTCCCAGGAGCTAAGGAAACCAATATCTTGGCTCCTTGAAACCCACTCATGGCCTATGTTGAAAAGCTCTGCTTTAGATATTGTCCTGATTACTGAAGTGTCTTCACCCTTGCTTCTTCACATGATCTCATTTCACCACCTCTGGCACTTCTCTCCATGGCTGCAGATCCTGAAGACTAAAGACCTGTCACCGAAGCACAACTATCTCATGGGGGTTCACCCCCATGGCATCTTGACCTTTGGAGCCTTCTGCAACTTCTGCACTGAAGCCACAGGCTTCTCAAAGATCTTCCCAGGCATCACTCCCCACTTGGCCACACTGTCCTGGTTTTTCAAGATCCCCCTTGTTAGGGAGTACCTCATGGCCAAAGGTAACTCTGACCATACTTAGTGGAGCTTCTGGCCCATTTTCTGCTAGGGGATGCACCTTTTAAAGCCCCATCCCCTACCTCTCAACCAACTCTCACTCACTCCCATCATAGCATAGTAGTTAAAGCATATATTCTGGAGTTAAACTGTCTGGGTTTGAATCCTGGCTCTGTGTGGAGTCACACAGAGCCAGCTACTGTGTGGTCTTCGGCATGCTATTGGTCTCAGTTTCTTGATCAGCAAGGTGATGCTGACGATAATAGTCCAACCTCAGATGTGGTTTGATGGCTAAATGAGATAATACAAGTAAAGTATTCAATATGGTGCCTACCACAGAGTATATGCTCAGTAAATAATAACTTTTGCTATTTAAAGGCAATAGAGGAAAGGAAAAGAGTAAGATTATAGTTGATATTCAGAAAGTCCTTCTAGTTATACCACTGGAAACCTTCCTACTATAGTTTTGACTCAGTGCCTCCAATGAAGTGGAGATATTGCCTCAAAGTGAAACATGTTGGGTTCGCCTACAGCCTTCTTTTTTCCACACCCTTTGTCCCGTCTCATTGATTCTCCTTCTGGGACTCATGGGAACAGAGGGCGTACAAACAAGCCAATGAGGAGTAGAGCAGAGGGGTTCTCTCTTAGCTATTTTCTCCTCTCCTTATTTCGCTCCTGTCTCTGCTCCTTGATTCTCTTTAGGTGTGTGCTCTGTGAGCCAGCCAGCTATCGACTACCTGCTAAGCCACGGCACTGGCAACCTCGTGGGCATCGTAGTGGGAGGGGTGGGAGAGGCCCTGCAAAGTGTGCCCAACACTACCACCCTCATCCTCCAGAAGCGCAAAGGGTTTGTGCGCACAGCCCTCCAGCATGGGTAGGTGTTCCTCCCTGGGCTAGGGTGGGTGGCCTTCTCTGAGCAGTATCACCTACTAGGTGATGCCAAGATTAATCAGATATGAGTCTTGCTCTCATGGAACTTACTAGTGCAGAGGGGAGATGGTCCTAGAATTTTAAAAAAGTTTATGTCATCCACTCCTTCTAACCAAACTGGACCAATTCTTAGGAAGCCAAGCAAGAAACCAAGATTCATTATCAGAGGGCTTGTCTAGGACTCCCTTAATATACAGATGATGCCCACATCATCTCTATTAATATTAATATCTATATCTGTTTGTTAATGGTAAATGAAAGGGACAGGCAGTACAGTATGGTGAGTATGTGCATGGAATCTGAAGTAAGGGGGCCTGATTTGAAACCCTGGCTCCATAACTTACTGTGCACTCTGAGACAGATTACTTAACCATTCTGAGTCTTGGTGTTTTCATTTTCATAATGTGGTTACAAATAATTGTACCTACTTCATATGGTCATTGTGGGGCTTAAATGAAGTCATCTACAGAAAACATCTACATGTGTCTGTCACACAGTAACTGGTAGATAATTATTAGCCACTTTAATTCAGGCATAAAGATAGCAGGAAAAGAGCAGGTGCCCAAGGCTGGAGCGGTGGGGTGCACCGTAAGGTCAGGAGGTCAGCCTAGTGAACACAGAGACAATTGTCCTATTGTAGATTCAAAGGAAAGGGAAGTAGTTCATCTAAGGCTCTTGCCTGAAGGGCCTGTTCATCAGTTTGGAGCATAACATAGGAGAGAGTTCTGAGATGAGAGGAAGGAATCCTGGGTTCTAGTCCAGGTCCTGTCACTCACTGACTGCCTGAATGACTTTTTCCCTTCAGAACCTGGGCTTCTGGATCTGTAAGATAAAGAAAATACCCCCCCACACACACACACACTGTGCCCTGCACTGTCTCTGCACTGTCTCTGGGCCAAAGGCAGGCGCTAAACCACTGCGCCACCCAGGGATCCCCTTGGAAGCTTTTCTTTACATGATATAGGTTTTTGGGGATCTCTGCCCAAAACCCTCTTCCTTCCCTACACCCCCATATCTTGCCCTTGTGATCTTGCCCAGAGATAGCATTCTCACTGGACTTGAAAATTTCAAGACAAAAGACAATAAATACAGGAGCCCTGTTCAGTGCAAGAAGAAATGCTTTATGTCACAGGGATTTTATATAGGTAGAAGCCTGGCCAGGGTTCTTCCTGGGTGATTCTCATTTGTAGCCTGTGTTTGAGAAATAAATTGAGGTTTTCTTTCAGGGCACATCTGGTTCCCACCTTCACTTTTGGAGAAACTGAGGTATATGAACAGGTGTTATTCCATAAGGACAGCTGGATGTACAAGTTCCAGAGCTGCTTCCGCAGTATCTTTGGTTTCTATTTTTGTATCTTCTATGGAAGAGGCTTCTGCCAAGGCTCCAATGGGCTCCTGCCATACTCACTGCCCATCATCACTGTAGGTGAGTGCTGCTTTTAGCCCCAAGGCCACCTCAGCTCTTTTTTTTAAAGATTTTTTAAAATTTATTTATTCATGAGAGACAGACAGACAGACAGACAGAGAGGCAGAGACACAGGCAGAAGGAGAAGCAGGCTCCACGCAGGGAACCCGACATGAAACTCAATTCCGGGTCTCCAGGATCACGCCCTGGGCTGAAGGCAGCGCTAAACCACTGAGCCACCGGGACTGCCCTACCTCAACTTTTCTTGACCTCAACCTCAGCCCTTTCCTCCCCACCCCCACCAAAGAAAAGGGTGGCAGAGAGGGAGAATCTGAGATCCGACTTGGCAAGTGAAAGGATCTGGCTCAGGGAAGAAGGTGGTTAAAGGAAGAGAAGATTCTAACACTTGCCCCTTCTCTTTTTCCATCTCCAGTTGGGGAGCCTCTGCCTCTGCCCAAAATTGAAAAACCAAGCCCGGAAGTGGTGGACAAATATCATGCACTCTATATGGATGCCCTGTGCAAACTGTTTGACCAGCATAAGACCCAGTATGGTTGCTCAGCGACCCAAAAGCTGCTTTTCGTGTGACCGAATGAGCTTGCATGCCCAAGAGCATGTTCTTTGGAGAGGAGACTCATTTGCTGCTAACCAAAAGGGAGAGAAAAGGAGATAAAGGAAGGCTGTGTATGGTAGGGGAGGACATTAGGAATTCCTTCCTTGCCACAAAGCCCTTGTAGTTGCTGTTCTGAGGAGCTTTACTCAGTCATTCTGCAAAAGGGGGCATCCTGAGGCCCCTCTGACCCAACCATGGGCATGCTAGGGGCAGACATGCTTCCTGCCTCCCCCCTTACTGGCTTTCTTCCCTAAGCCCAACCCCCTGGGTCCTGAAGGACTCAAATGATAACCAAACAGTTTGAGTAGCTACCACTCAGGTTGTTCTTGTTTTATCATAATGCATTTTCAATTGGGATATTTTGCATACTATAAGTTTAACTTGTTTAAATTGTAAAATTCAGTAATATTTAGTATATTCACAGAGTTGTGCAACCACTAATTTTCGAACATTGTTCAGCACCACAAATAAGAAAGCCAGTACACATTAGCAGTCACTCCCCATTCCTTCATCTCTCCCAGCCACTAGTAAACATTAGTCTACTTTTTGTCTCTATGGATTTTCCATTTCTGGACATTTCATATAAATGGAGTAATGGACTATGTGGTTTATTAGGACTGGCTTCTTCCTCTTAGCATAATGTTTTCAAGGTTTATCCAGGTTGTAGCATGTATCAGTACTTCATTCTTTTTGTGGCTGAATAATATTCCATTGCATGTATACACAACAGTTTTTATCCATTCACCAGTTGATGGACTTTTGGATTGTTTCCACTTTTTGCCTACTATGCCTACACTGCTAGAAACATTCATATACAGATTTTTTTTTAAAGATTTTATTTATTTATTCATGATAGTCACAGAGGAGAGAGAGAGAGAGAGGCAGAGACACAGGCAGAGGGAGAAGCAGGCTCCATGCACCGGGAGCCCGACGTGGGATTCGATCCCAGGTCTCCAGGATCGCGCCCTGGGCCAAAGGCAGGCGCCAAACCGCTGCGCCACCCAGGGATCCCCATATACAGATTTTTGTGTGGCAATCTTCTGTCTACAAATATGAAGGCTTCCTTTATCTCCACACCACTAAGCTAACAAGTGTGCCTTTCAGATAAATCAAAGGGAACTTATTCAGGATTACTTTTCAGTTGGCAGAGGCATTTCACAGAGGTCACTTTGTCCTCATGATGGTCCTCTAACACCATAATCCCAAGGCATTTGCTACCATACAAGAGTCTACCATGGGAAATCTGCTTCATAACTATATTTTAAAGTCTTACTAAGTTCTGCTTAAAAGTTTTTCCTAAAGTTGCATTCTGAGAATTTTAAAAGAGTAAATAAAAATACAGATGTCTCTTCCTTCATAAGGCAACCAACAAAAGACACTCTTAAAAACACAGCAAAGGGACGCCTGGGTGGCTCAGTGGTTGAGTGTCTGCCTTCAGCTCAGGGTGTGATCCTGGGGTCCTGGGATCAAGTCCTGCATTGGGCTCCCGCAGGGAGCCTGCTTCTCCCTCTGCCTATATCTCTGCTTCTCTCTGTGTGTCTCTCATGAATAAATAAAATTTTTAAAAAAACACAGCAAAGGTATACACTTGAAACTAACATAATATTATGTGTCAACTATACAAAAAAAAAGTAGTGAAGGAACAAAAGTGAAAAGATCATTTAAAAATTCATTCAACTGAATAGCAAAAAAAATCTGATTTTAAAGTGGGCAGCAGACTTAAATAGACATTTTTCTAAAGACATCCAAATAGCCAACAGATACATAAAAAAGATGCTTAACATCACTAATCATTAGGGAAGTGCAAATCAAAACCACAATGAGATATTACCTCATACCTGTTAGGATGACTACTATCAAAAAGACAAAAGATAAGTGTTGGCAAGGATGTAGAGAAAAGCAAGTCCTCATGCACTAATGGTGGAAATGTAAATTGGTGCAGCCAGTATGGAAAACAGTATGGAGGTTCCTCAAAAAATTAAAAATAGAACTGCCATATGATCCAGCAATCCCACACCTGGGCACTTCCATAGGAAGTGAAATTATTATCTCAATGGGATATCTGCACCCCGTATTCTTTGCAACATTACTCACAAGAGCCAAGACATGGAAATAGCCTAAGTGTTCATTGACAGATGAATGAATAAATAAGATGTGGAATATAATGGAATATTATTCACCTTTAAAAAGAAGGAAATCCTGCCATTTGCAACATGGATGGACTTTGAAAGCATCATGCCAAGTGAAATAAGTCAGAGAAAGACAAAAACTGTAAGATCTCACTTATATGTGAAATCTAAAAGAAAAAAAGCCAATCTCATAAAAACATTGTATAGAATGGTGATTGCCAGGGGCTAGGGAATAAGGGAAGTGGGGAGATGTTGGCCAATGCTGATGAGTACAAGTTTCCAATTAGAGATGAATGATTTCTGGGGATCTAATGTACAGGATGATGATTTAAATTAACAATAATATACACTCGAAAATTGCTAAGGAAGTAGATCTTAAATGTTCTTATTACAAAAAAGTGTAATTATGCGAAGTGTTGGATATGTTAACTAACCTTATTGTAATCACTTTGCAATATATATGTATATCAAATCATCATGTTGTACACCTTAAACTTACACAATGTTATACATTGTATCTCAATAAAGGGGAAAATTAGATTACCTTTTTTACTTTTCTTATTTCATACTTCTTAAATATTCAGTTTTGGTGGGGTCCCACCCTATCTTTCACTTTATACTGTTTCAATCTGAAATATCTATCTCTTTTTTTAAAAAAAATTTTATTGGAGTTCAATTTGCCAACATATAGCATAACACCCAGTGCTCATCTCGTCAAGTGTCCCTCTCAGTGCCCATCACCCAGTCACCCCCACCCCCCGCCCACCTCCCCTTCCACTACCCCTTGTTCATTTCCCAGAGTTAGGTGTCTCTCATGTTTTGTCATCCTCACTGATATTTTCAATCATTTTCTCTCCTTCCCTTTATTCCCTTTCACTAATTTTTATGTTCCCCAAATGAATGAGACCATATAATGTTTGTCCTTTTCCGATTGACTTATTTCACTCAGCATAATACCTTCTAGGTCCCTCCACGTTGAAGCAAATAGTGGGTATTTGTCGTTTCTAATGGCTGAGTAATATTCCATTGTATACATAGACCACAGCTTCCTTATCCATTCATCTTTCGATGGACACCGAGGCTCCTTCCACAGTTTGACTATTGTGGACATTGCTGCTATAAACCTTCGGGTGCAGGTGTCCCGGCGTTTCACTGCATCTGTATCTTTGCGGTAAATCCCCCGCAGTGCAATTGCTGGGTCGTAGGGCAGGTCTATTTTTAACTCTTTGAGGAACCTCCACACAGTTTTCCAGAGTGGCTGCACCAGTTCACATTCCCACCAACAGTGCAAGAGGGTTCCCCTTTCTCCACATCCTCTCCAACATTTGTTGTTTCCTGTCTTGTTAATCTTCACCATTCTCACTGGTGTGAGGTGGTATCTCATTGTGGTTTGGATTTGTATTTCCCTGATGGCAAGTGATGCGGAGCATTTTCTCATGTGCTTGTTGGCCATGTCTATGTCTTCCTCTGTGAAATTTCTGTTCATGTCTTTTGCCCATTTCATGATTGGATTGTTTGTTTCTTTGGTGTTGAGTTTAATAAGTTCTTTATAGATCTCGGATACTAGCCCTTTATCTGCTATGTCATTTGCAAATATCTTCTCCCATTCAGTAGGTTGTCTTTTAGTTTTGTTGACTGTTTTTTTTTTTTGCTGTGCAGAAGCTTCTTATCTTGATGAAGTCCCCATAATTCATTTTTGCTTTTGTTTCCCTTGCCTTCATAGATGTATCTTGCAAGAAGTTGCTGTGGCCAAGTTCAAAAAGGGTGTTGCCTGTGTTCTCCTCTAGGATTTTGATGAAATCTTGTCTCCCATTTAGATCTTTCATCCATTTTGAGTTTATCTTTGTGTATGGTGTAACAGAATGGTCTAGTTTCATTCTTCTGCATGTGGATGTCCAATTTTCCCAGCACCATTTATTGAAGAGACTGTCTCACTGGAAAGTGGATAGTCTTTCCTGCTTTGTTGAATGTTAGTATTTCTCTTTTTTAAAAGATTTTATCTATTTATTCATGAAAGACAGAGAGAGAGAGAGGCAGAGACACAGGCAGAGGGAGAAGCAGGCTCCACGCAGGAAGTCCGACATGGAACTGGATCCCGGGACTCTAGGATCATGCCCTGGGCCGAAGGCAGGCGCTAAACCACTGAGCCACCCAGGGATCCCTGAAATATCTATTTCTAACCCAGATTTCTCTCATAAGTGATTTCCCTCAAAACCAATATATCCAGCTTACCAATTTTTAACAAACACCTTAATATCAACACATCCGATAGCAGGTGAAACATCTTAACCCTCCCAATCTCACATTTTATCACCAGATCCTGTTAATTTTACCACCTTGATATTAATCCAATGTGTCATCTTCCCTCTCCACTGTCAGAACCTAGTCAAAGCAATTTCTAGATAATTGCCACTACTTCTACTAGAGTCCTCTATCACCAATCCATTTATCACACTGGTGCCAGAGTGCTCTTATTAATGCTAAGTCTGACTTGTTAGACCTCTGCTTAAAATCCCTTTTTGCTCCTACAGTGCTTCTACCAGCATATCTTGAATTACGTTTGGGGTACCATTAATGTTCCACAGATGTTAATAAATATTACAAAGAAAAAAATTATTATGTGGTCAAATAACTGTGGGAGATGCTGGATTAAACAAAGTTAGATGGATGTATTTACTGAATTATTTTCAGAATCGTCACTACACTAATGGGCATTGTGACTATCCAAGAGGGAGTATTTAGTATTTCCCAAGCTTACCTGATAATAGAATCCTTATTTCAAATAACACCTATTAACATCTCATGGAACATTAAGTGTTTCTCTAAATAGAGTCTTGCAAATGCTGGTCTACAAGATAAAGTTCAAACCCCTTGATATGGCAGAGAAGGCTGCTGGTAATATAAAGAAAGTAGCTGATTTGATTTGGGAGCCTATCAGATTAGGTAGGAGAAACCTTGGTAGGAGTCACTGGGACTAACTGGATGAGTCAAAACCTCATAAGAGGTAACCTAAAGTAATTGAATAAAAAGGGGAATTGGATTTCAATTTATTCTCACCTGTTTGAGTTGTTCAGGAGGAGCATTCTACAGCAGAATTTTTCCAGAAAAGAACCTTAAGGGCACACATGGGAATGAGGCTATACGAGTGAAATAACAAAGGGATTCCAGTGTAAGACTCAGCTTTCTTAGTAGCATCAGTCACATACTCCTTCTCAAAAATTCTTTCCCCCCATATCTTTGCTCCTCAGCCTCAGACTCTCCTCTACAATGCAATCTCTTGCTCTCCCTCTGTCTCCTCCTCCATCCCTGAATATTTTTGAGATACTCTAATACTCTAAGGTTTTGCTCCTCACTCTGGATGTTACGGTAATGTTGTATGAAGTGATCATCAAGGAAAATAATCAGTAAGATTTAATCATGGAATATGAAGGCAGGAAGGAACATTTACTAAGAGTGTCCAGAATGGTAACCCTAGTGGGCCAAATGTCCAGGGACCTCCAGAGGTAATCACGGAGGCAGAAAGTAAGCAGAGTACTTGAGTGATATCCAGAGGGCTGCCTCATAGAGGGGATGTCTGTACTTATAGTCAGAGTTCAACGCTTCCCCATCATGAAGTTCAACAAAGACCCTTCATACTCTGACCCCCATGAATATCCAATCACCACTATCATAGTCTAAAGTAGTACACTGGACTTCTTCATGTTTTCTCAATATTTTCACATTTCTTTGCCTTCTCTCTACATAGTAAAGCATATTCACCTTTTAAGTCCACATCAAATATCACCTTCTCAGTGAAGCCTTCACTAGGCAAAATTAATAACCCCCTCCTCCATTCTTCCTTAGCCTTTTGTTGGCTCTACTAATAAGAACTTGATTTTGTCAGTCTTTACTAATGGTTAACCTCATTAAGGGTGTAAAGGAGAAACTTGAAATTTTCACTTCTACTTTCTCTGCATTTATGGATGAAAATCATATGGTCTCACAGTACATGCTTTGGAATTCCTCATACATCAAGGGTCTGCCATATAGTGTGATTGGAGACTTCAACACTTGGCTATCAGAATATGACAAGTCATGTAGACAAAAAGCTAATTTTTAAAAAGTATGGTGCTGAATAATACAAGTAATGTAGACTAGACTGTCAAATGATAATGATTAGGACAAGGAATACTTTCTTTTAAAGTGCACATGAATCTTTACAACTATTATTTAGTATTTGAATTCAAAATGCTCTTAATATAAAAGGTAGAAATTCCATATACTATAGTCACAAGACACAGTAGAGTAAAATTAGAAATAAATAATGAATATAGAAGAAGGGAGCACGGGCAGCAATTTCTCTGACATTTACCATAGCAACATTTTTTTAGATATGTCTCCTTAGGATAGGGAAACTCAAGCAAAAATAAACTATTGTGACCACATAAAAATAAAAAGCTTCCACACAGTAAAGGAAACAATCAACAAAATTAAAAGGCAACCTACAGAATGGGAGAAGTTACTTGCAAGTGACATACCTGATGAAGGGTTAGTATCCAAAATATATAAAGAAATTATACAACCCAATACCCAAAAAACAAATAATCCAATTACAAAATGGGCAGAAGACATGAACAGACATTTCTCCAAAGAAGACATACAGATGGACAACAGACACATGAAAAGATGTTCAACATCACTCACCATCAGGGAAATGCAAACCAAAAAACTACAATGAGATATCACACCTATCAGAATGGCTAAAACCAAAAACACAAGGAATAAGTATTGGTGAGGATGTGGCAAAAAAGGAACCCTCATGCACTGTTTGTCTCATAGTACATGCTTTAGAATGTATTCTTCAACATGAAAGATTGTTGGTGAGAATGCAAACTGATGCAGTCACTGTGGAAAACAGTGTGGAGGTTATTCAAAAAATTAAAAATAGAACTACTTTATGAGCCATCAATTACACTACTGGGTATTTACCCAAAGAATAAAAAAAAACATTTAATTCAAAGGGATACATGCATCCCTATGTTTATAGCAGCATTATTTACAATAGCCAAATTATGGCAGCCCAAGTGGAAAACAGTATGGTGGTTCCTCAAAAAATTAAAAATAGAAATATTATATGACCCAGTAATTCCACTACAGAGTATTTACCCAAAGAAAACAAAAACACTAATTAGAAAAGATACATGCATCCCTGTGGTTTTTGCAGAATTACTTATAATAGCCAACATATGGAATCAACCTGTGTCTATTGATAGATGAAAGGGTGAAGAGGTGGTATATACGAATGGAATATTAGTCATAAACAAGAGTGAAATCTTGCCATTTGTGACAACATGGATGGACCTAGAGTATATTATGCTAAGTAAAATAAGTCAGAGTAAGACAAATACCATATGATCACTTATTGGCAGATTCTAAAAAACAAAAGAAATGAACCAACAAATACAGAGAACAAACTAGTGGTTGCCAGGAGAGATGGGGAATAGGTAAAACAGGTGAGGGGATTAAGAGGTACAAATTTCCAGTTATAAAATAAATAAGTTACAGGGATGAAAAATGCAGCATAGGGAATATAGGCAATAATTTTGTTTAGTGACAGATGGTAACTACATCTATTGTGGTGAGCATTGCATTAATGTAGAGAATTATTGAATCACTATGTTGTACACCTGAAACTAATAAGACATTATATGTCAACTCTACTACAGTTAAAAAATAGCTTATTAAGAGGCCAGGTCAAACAATGTTAAGCCAATTTCTTTACTACAGGATTTATCCAGAGCTTTTAACATCATAATGCCTACTGTGAATTTCTAAGAGGAATGGGTTCTATATTCAATATCTATCAACTTGACCAAGAAAATGTTTTTTCTTTTATTTTTTTCCTGAGGTATATCTCAAGAATCTATTGTGCTATGATACATTTTAGGAGACACTGCTCCAGTAAGTAAAATGTAATATCTCAATCTCACTTGATCAGAGGGCAGGAGTTAGCTTATATTTCCTGCTCTCCTAGATATCTTGCTCTCCACCACAGGCAAATACAAGATCAAGAAAAGTACTTTTATTTTGCAGGAAATCCCATTGCTTTTCAAATCAGAAGACTTTTATTCATTCTTGTAATAAAAATTAAAATATTTTCCCTGCAAACCTTTCCCTTTTGAGATAGAGTGTACCAGTTAGGACCACATTTGACTGCATGTAACAAAAACACTTTTGTGGTGGGGCAACAAAATAGGTGTTTTGTTTTGTTTTCTTAAAATATTTTATTTATTTGTATGAAAGGGAGAGGGAGAGAGAGCAGGTGAGCATGAATGGTGGGGGATCAGAGCAAAGAGAAAAGCATATTCCCCACTGAGCAGGGAGCCCCACTTGGGGCTTGATCCCAGGACCCTGGGATCATGACCCAAGAGGAATGCAGATGCTTAACCCGACTGAGCCACTCAGGCACACCTGGGTAGTTTTTTTAGGCAAAAAAAAAAATTCCAGCCCAAAGGTGGGTCCATTGCTCAAGATAATCCTTACAGCTTTCTGCTTCACAACTTTTTTAGTGTATGTTTTATGTCTTTATGATTGTAAAATGGTTGCTCGATTTCTAAACACCTCATTTGTGTTCTACACAGGAAGAAAAGGGTAAAAAGCATAAGGCAAAAAGCTAAAGGATCTAGTAAACTAAATTGTTTTCCTTTAGTAGGAAAACAATAGCCCTTCTAGAAACCCTATCCAGTAGATTTCTGCTTAAATCTCATTGGCTAGAACTAGGTCATGTGGCCACCCTGAGGTATATATTTGAGAAGTTTGGTTTATTGCTGCCCCAAACAAAATTGAGGTTCTCTGGGTGAGAAAGATTGGGATAATGGGTATTGGGTAAGATACTGTCAGAGTCTGTTATATATTGCTTGGCTTATTTCCGATTTAAAAACTGGTTTTCCCATAGTCAATTTTTGTGACACATTAAAGTCCTTTCTGAAAGAGCTCATGTACAAAAACAAGATTAACAGTATATCATTTTTGCATATTTATAATGGACTTAAGCAACTTTTTTGAAAACCAAGAACCTAATTAATCTTAAACAATTTAAATTTTTCAATTGTCTTGTACTCATTGTATATATTCTATTGTAGCCGGACATCATCACTACTCTTTCACATGTAAAGCTTTATATAGTCTGCATGTGAGAATGCTTGCTACATAGTAAGTCAACATTAATAACTGTCAGCCATGTTTGAATATTCATCCAATAGACTTCTTGAGGTAGTTGTCTGATTTATGTTCCCCCTGTACCTGGCATATAATGGGTAATCAATAAATATTGCTGAATGAAGTGAATAAATTAGTAAATATCTGAGGTGTCCAGAAAGACCTAAGGGCCCCAATTTATCAATGAAGATCCAGCCCCAGAGTATGCAGAGATCAGCTTGCCAGGTGAGAAGATAGTAGAAATACAGAAAGAATCAACAATTGATTCAAAAGTAGTTTGGTATTTGAGCACCTCAGTGTCTCAGTCAGCTGACTATCCAACTCTTGATTTTGGACTTGGGTTGTGATGTCAGGGTTAGATTTCTGAGTCATGAGCTTGAGCCCTGTGTCAGGCTTGGCTCTTGCACAGCTTGGAGTCTGCTTATCCCTCCTCCTAGCACCCTTCTTGCTTCCTTGCTCACCTCCCTTTTATAATAAATAAATAAATTAATTAATTAATTAATTAATTAATTAAAATCTTTTTTTTTAATAAAATCTTTTAAAAAATACAAAAGCGGTTTGTTACTGATTCTTCACATATTGGTAATTTTGGTAAACCAGAGATGGTTTACAACCTTTTATGAATCTTTAAACATTTTTGTTTTCAAACTTTGAGGTATTTTTCATTTTTAATTTGTGAAGGTATCGTCAAACCAGCAGAGCTGGCATAATTGTCTAAGAATGAATTAGAAATAAAACTCAAAAAGGTATGAGGAAAACTCCACATCTGAAAATTTTTGAATTATTTTTATCATTTAAGTTTTAAGAATGCTTTTTTTGTTGGTTTTTTTTTTTTTTAGTTTCATGTTTTTATTTAAGTTCCAGTTAGTTAATATACAGTGTAATAATTGTTTCTGGAGTAGAATTTAAGGATTCATTACTTACATACAACTCATCATCATACAATTCATCAATTTGTTTATTTGAGATTTTTCTTGTTTCTTGAGGTAGACCCATATCAATATAAACCTCCATCTTAAAACTGCTTTTGTGGGGCGCTTTGGTGGCTCAGTGGGTTAAGCATCTGAATCTTTTTATTTATTTATTTATTTAAATTCAATTTGCCAACTTATAGTATAACACCCAATACTCATCCCATCAAGTTTCCTCCTTAAGCATCTGGCTCTTGATTTCAGCTCAGGTTATGATCTCAGGATCTTGGAATCAAGCCCCATGTCATGCTCCAAGCTGTGTGTAGAGCCTACTTAAAATCCTCTCTCTCTACCCCTCTCCCTGTGCCCCCTCCCCATCCTCTAACTTGTGCTCTCTCACTCTAAAAAAATTTTAAAAAGAACTGCTTTTGCTGCATCACCAGAATTCTATACTATTTTGTTTCCTTTTTCATTTGTTTCCAGGAAGTTTTAAATTTCCTCTTTGATTTTTTTCATTGACCCATTGGCTGTGTAGTTGCATGTTGTTTAGCCTCCAAGTGTTTGTGTTTTCTCAAGTTTTTTTTCCTTGTGGTGGATTTCTAGTTTCATATCATTGTGTTTGGAAAGATAATATGATTTCAATCTCTTAAATTTTTTGAGACTTGTTTTGTGGCCTAATATGTGAGTTATCCTGGAGAATGTTCCACATGTACTTGAAAAGAATGTACTTAACTAACTAGAATTTAAACTAAAATTTAAAAAAATAAAATAAATTTAAAATAAATTTTGAAAATTAAGAAAGAAAAAAAGAAAGCATGTATATTCTGCTGGGTTTTGATGGAATGATCTGGGTATACCTGTTAAGTTCCATCTAGTGTAATGTGTCATTCAGAGCCACTGTTTCCTTATCGGGTTTCTTTCTGGATGCTCTATCCATTGACATAAATGGGGTATTATAGTCCCTTATTATCATACTACTGTCAATTTCTCCCTTTATGTTTGTTAATATACTTTCTATATTAGGTGCTCTTACTTGGGATTCATAGGTATTTACAATTGTTATATCCTCTTGTTGGACTGATCCCTTTTTCACTGTGTAATGCCCCCTTTGTCTCTCTTAATCTTTGTTTTAATGTCTATTTTGTCTGATGTAAATATTGCTACCTGAGTTTGAGTTGTTTTTCTTGTTTCATTTCCTCTTGCATGGTATTTTTTTTTCCTATTCCTTCACTTTCAGTCTGTATGTGTTTTTAGGTCTAAAGTGATTTTCAAAAAAATAAATAAATAAAAATAAAGTGATTCTCCTGTAGGCAATATATAGATGAGTCTTTTTTTTTTCATCCATTGAGTCCCCCATATCTTTTGATTAGAGCATTTAGACCAACTACATTTAGTAATTTTTGATAGGTATGCATTTGTTGCCATTTTGTTCAATGTTTTTCTAGTTGGTTTGTAGTTCTCTATTCCTTTCTTCTCTTGCTCTCTGTCCTTGTGACTGTGTCTTTCTTTACTATTATGGTTGGATTCCTTTCTCTTTATTTTTTGTGTATCTATTATAGATTGTAGTTTGTGATTACCATGAGGTTCATATATTTCATCATAAATATACAATTTTTTATATGAAGTTGATGGTCACTTAAGTTAGAACACAATCTCAAAGCACTATGTTTGTACTCTCCTCTTCCATGTTTCACATATATGCAATCATAATTTACATCTTTTTATTTTGTAAATCTCAACTAATTTTTTAGTTACAATTGATTTTATTACTTTTGTCTTTTAACCTTCATACTAACTTTATAAGTGATTAGTTTACTATCTTTATTATATGATGGCTTTTACTTGTGAAATTTTTCATTTTATGAATTTCTTACTTCTACTTATGACCCTTTTTTTCCACTTAAAGAAGTCCCTTTAACATTTCTTTAAAGGCTGGTTTAGTGGGGACAAGCTCCTTTAAATTTTGTTTGTTTGGGAAACTCTATGTCTCCTCTAATTCTGAATGACAACCTTGCCAGGTAGAGTATTCTTGGTTGTAGGTTTTTTTCTTTTTCTTTCAGCACTTTGAATATATTATGCCACTTTTTTCTGGCCTTCAAGGGTTCTGATGAAAAATAATCCGATAGCCTTTTATAGTTTCCCTTGTATGTAACTAGTTTCTTTTCTTTTGCTGCTTTTAAGAATCTCTTTATCTTTAATCTTTGTGTCATTTTAATTATTATATGCCTTGGTGTGTACCTGATTGGGTTCATCTTGTTTGAGACTCTCTTTGCTTCCTGGATCTGGATATATGTTTCCTTCCTGAGGTTAGCAGGAACAGTCTGAGTTCTGGAGCACTCTGCACAGGGGCTATCCTGGTGGAACAGCTGGAGGTGAAGTGGACACAGGTGGGAGAGGTTTCCCTGGGGTGCTCCATTCAGGGGCTGCTTTGGCAAATTGGCTGCAACTGAAGTGGGCAAAGAGCCAGAGTGTCCTGGAGAGCTTTGCACCCATACCACCTAGGTGAGATGGTTGGAGTTGTAGTGAACACAGTCCAGGGGTGTCCTGATATACACCACACTGGGGCCACCTTGGTAGGACAAGTGGAGCTCAGGTAGTCAAGAGTAGGGGAGGGCACCTTGAAGGAATGACTGGAGCTGGTATGGGTTAGGGTCCCTGGGATCACTGAGGCAGCAGGCTGGCTAGAGTGCCCAGACCCCATTCCAATCTGCAGTATCAAAGTGGAGGGGGGATATAAACAATGGTGCTCACTGGCACCTCCAACCCTGCATAGTGTTCCCGCAGTTATGCCATTTAGGGGATGCCCTAGCATTAATTCATTTATAGTCTAGTTGCCTTTTAAACCATGGCTTTTTTCCTGTGCCTGATGGAGAGTGAAATACCAGAGACTTAGCATAAAAGACACCAACTTGTATATAGCCACTATTTTTGTAACCTTATGTCTGTTTAAACTGCAAAATGCCTCAATACCCAGGGTTTCAGGAAGTATACCCTAGACATTAACTTAACCCAGTTTTTTTGCTTCTGTACAATGCTTAGCAAATGTCTAGGGCTCAACAGAAACTGTCAACAGGATGTGGTTTATGCCTTTATTAACCTATCCCTGAGCTTACTCGGGGCTGCGAGATTTTGGAGCGCATGAGCTCCCTCACAGCTGCTGGCTTTTAATAAAGACTCCTTAATTTGGCCTTCTGACTATGCCATCCATCTGTATAACTCACTGCTCTGGATATAACAAGGGCAAATCTATGCACAGGTTCCTCAGTGCTATCCTTCCCCCACTGCAGTTTACAGCACCGGGGTTGAGGTTCCTGTTGTTACTATATCCCAATGTCTCCTGCCATTCTCTATGTAGTCCCTCTATTCTTTGTCATGCTGAAGCTGTTCATTCAGCCCTCCATTCTTCTTCAGGAGGAATTACTCTGTATGTAGGTGTAGATTTGGTGTGTCCATGGGAGGAAGTGATTTCAAGGGTCTGCCTATGTCACTATGTTGGAACCCCCTTCTAATCCAACCCCTTAAAAACTTAATAATATGTATTAATATCCCAGAATATGTGCTTTGGGAAACTGCAGTAGAGAAATGAATAAAGACCAAAACTTGTAAAAATCAAACTAGGTTACGTTTTCAAAGAACTAGAGCAATGGTTACACTCTGAAAGAAATCCATCAAGATCTGAGTGTGTAAAAAGAAATGTTTTACTCACACTGGAGATAAAGAGTTACTGGTGTTGTAAAGGGGATGGGATTTACAATGAGGAGTAATTTAAATATCAGTAAGAAGTAAACAAATTGAGCTGGTGCCAACATCACAATGCTCTGAGAGGGCATTCATTGATTTTTCTCTTTAGTTTTCCAAGTACATCTGGTTTCTTCTTCCCATCAGCAGTTCCACGACTAGGGCTTCAAACTGCGATACAAAATATACAGTAATAGCCAGCCAGCCCCAAAAAGGATTTTATCTTTTTGTCTTGAAAAGGTCTCACATTTTGATAATTTACCCTTTGACTCAAGGAAAAATAATTTGTCTTCTTCCCACTTTGTGACCTAAATACATAAGCTCTGGCAATCAAACATACACCAAAGTGTCCTCATATATAGACTAACTCTTTGGCTGTACTCAAGTATCTTTTGTACTCCCTTTTGGTGACAAATCACATCTAAATCTTATTTGAAATATAAGGTCTATAGGTTGTGGCAAGTAACTCATTCAGTGGGTTATTCTGAAATCTTTGGAAAGAGACAAAGACCTATAGGAACTAAAAGAGAAGGAGTAGTATAAATACATGTAAACAGATCTTGATTACAAAAGCTATTTGAGATTGGCCTCTTTAATTAATACCATTGGCTAATATCTTTTGTAGGCAGGTTGGCAAGGAATCAAGTATTTTTTTTATTATCTTTCTGAGAGTATCATCTTCCATGAATTCTCTTACACATTCATTGCTGTTTACTTCCTTAATTTTTCTTTTTTCCTTTCATTCAGTTTTTTTTAAAAAATAACTTTTATAAGTTCTTCTTTTTGAAACTCTTTTCTCCCTTGATGCAATGCCAAAGTTTCAATCTGTTTTCTCCCAATTCATCACTGTGGTCATCTCTCAATAATAAGTTTTTAGCCTTCTGCTTCTCACACTCAAGGGTTCAGTCTTTGTCATGGTCTTAACTATCACTTTTAATCCAAATCTAGAATTCTGGTTCCTCATCCAACTACACAAAAGTTGAGAACTATTGAAAACTGGTTCCCACCCACAGGAATTGTAAATGATGTTTCTTTATCCATTACTCCATTAACACTTCACAACAGCCCAGCTAAATGAGTATTACTACCCCCAATTTACCAATGAGGAAACAGAAGCTCAGAGAGATTAAGTAACTTGTCTGAGATCATGCAACTAGCAAGTAGCAGATTGAAGATTTAAAGCCAAGTCTGGTTATCTGACTAAAAATGTTTGTTGTCTCTACTACTTCTCATCATCTTCTTCACCAAAATGCTGGCTTTCATCACATCAGTGAAGGAGAATAGAGTCCTAGGTGCATCCTAGGTGAACCATGTGGCCTAAATGATTGGGGATTATGGGATGAAGTAGTAGAAAATGTGAGGAAAATGAAAGCTCAGATGAACCACCTTTTCCTCTCCCATCCGGGTTAGCCTTACGGGTAGTCCAACTAGTAAGTAGCCAATGGAGTGGAATGTGAGAGATGCTGGATAGGCCTACTTTCCTTCACAATAGCTTTCTAATGCCTTTCCTATCTCCACTGTTCCTAAAGTGCCCTTAGATCTATATCTAGGTTTCTTGGGGTTCCTGTGGCCTCTTAACATGGAAATATGCCCAGGAACAGAAACATTAAACTGAATTACTAATGTGTAATCATTCAGCAAATGTTTATTAAGCCCCATTTATTAAGCAAATGGGGTGATATAATAACAATGATTTATATTTGGTTAGCTCTCTAGATTTGCAGAGCCTTACTACAATCTGAAGTACTTAAAGCTGAGATTATGATCCTCGTTTTATGGGTAATGAAATGTGGTCAAGGAGTCTGAGGAACTCACCCAAGTGCCACCCCTGAGCCCCACTTTCTTTTTTTTTAATTTTGATTTATTTATGATAATTACACAGAGAGAGAGAGGCAGAGACACAGGCAGAGGGAGAAGCAGGCTCCATGCAGGGAGCCCGATGTGGGACTCGATCCCGGGTCTCCAGGATCGCGCCCTGGGCCAAAGGCAGGCGCCAAACCCCTGCGCCACCCAGGGATCCCCAAGCCCCACTTTAATAACCAGGGATAAACTTGGCTCTTCTGATTTTCAGTCCTATGCTCTTTCCTCTCTATCATAGTAGCTCAAGGAGTTTACAGGTAGGAACTCAAAGCAAACATACATAAAGAGTTAAATAGCAATAATAGCATAATTCCAAAAGATAATAAAAGTGCCAAATGACTGATATAGACAATAATGACTGTAGGAGTGACCAGGAAGGTCACTATGAATCAGTCACCGTAGAAGGCCTTAAAGAGGAAGTGAGGCTTAAGCCCGGCCTTGGAAACTAGGTAGAAAAAGGACAGTGGAAGAAGAAAGGAAGGGCATTCTAGTATGGGATGGGGGTAATGGGGAAGAATAAAGGTGAAGAGCTGAGAAAATGCAAATCATATTTGGAGAAAGAACGAGGAGTTCAAATTAGCTGGAGAAGAAAGATTCATACTGGGGAGGAATGGAAAATAAGGCTGAAAATTCTCTCTTTAATTTCTGACTAAAGAGTTTCAACTTGTCTTGTAGAAAATGGGGAACCATGAGAGAATTTTAAGCAAGAGAGTGAAACTGTGAGAACAGTATTAGGGTTGATTAATCTGCCAGTATGCCTTATATAAGATGCATTTGTGTGATGAGAGACTGAATGTAAGAAAGACCATTTAGGAGGCTGTAACAGTCAGGAATAAAGTGATAACAGTCAGTATTAGAATGGTAGCACTGGGATCATAAATGAAAGCCAATTATAACTGGCATGATAACTAAAGAAAGGTCAGAATCTCGTGAAATAAAGAGAGAGAAGAATTGAAGTTATCTGAGTGTTTTTGAGCCTAGGTGACTTGAGGAAGGAAGATGCCATGAAAAGAAATGATCAAGTTAGGTAAGGAAACTGGTTTAGGAAGTTTTGACATCTTGGGTTGGAAGTCACAATGGAAGATCCAAGTGAAACTGTCCAGTGGGCAATAAATTGTTTTTCTCTTTTTTCCTCAGCTTCCTTCCTTGCCATCAACTTGTCTTCTATGTTACTCTTTCTTCTACCTCGTTAACCCTCGTCGTTAGCACCTCCAGTTTGGATTGCATCTCATTTAATTGATTTTTAATTTCGGCCTGATTAGATCTAAATTCTGCAGTCATGTAGTCTCTTGAATCCTTTATGCTTTTTTCCAGAGCCACCAGTAGCTTTATAATTGTGCTTCTGAATTGGCTTTCTGATATCGAATTGTAATCCAAATTCTGGAAGTCTGTGGCAGAGAGTCCTGTTTCTGATTCTTTCTTTTGTGGTGAGTTCTTCTTTCTAGTCATTTTGCTCAGTGCAGAGTGACTAAAAATGAGTTGTAATGGAAAAAGGAAGAGAAAAAAAAAGAAAAAGAAAAACAAAAGAAAAAAACAAGGAGGGGTATTCTCTGGTTCTATATACTGTAAATCCCTCGACTTCCCCCGTGGCTTTCCAGCGCTGCTCTGCCAAGAACTTGCTCTTCCACTGTCCTTCCAGCTGGTCTTCTGGGGGAGGGGCCTGCTGTGCTGATTCTCAGGTGTGTGCACCTGAGCTGCCCCGCCCCCTGCCAGGTGCAGGGCTCAGTGGGAGCTGTTTACCCGGTGAGGCCCCTGTTCCCTGGCGGCCCCGCCCCTCCCAGGCACAGGGTGATACAAGGAGGAACAACCACAGTGGCGGTGGCCAGCTCTCCAGCCCTGGAGTCAGCTCCCTAACTAACTACTGCAGTCTCCCAGTCTGCACTGGACTTGATGCTCCCAGGGCGGGGGGCACTGATCTGCACAGCTTGGGGGTGCCTGGTGCCAGGAGCGTCCTCGCTGTCCTGTGCCCTCCGTGCCTCCACCTGGCCCGGGGGAGCACAGGATCCTGGGCTGTGTCCACTCAGAGTCCTGGGCTCCTGGCCAGTGCTGCTGGAATCGCGCTCCCGGTGCACGGCTCCCCAAGGCAGCAGGTATCAGCCCCCTCCGCCCGCAGCCGCCGCCTGAGCTGCTCCCGAGGCCCCCCCGGGCGCGCGCTCCAGCCCTTTACCTCGCTCTCTCCCGGGCGCACTTCCTCTGTTAGTGACCCCAGGAGACTGGAGGCTCCACTGCCCCTCTTGGGATCCTGCCCGAGTTCCCAGCTAAGCAGCTTCCCTCCAGGAAGAAGCCCGTGCGGATTTTTAAAGTTCCCGCTTTTGGAGGGTGGGCTTTCCCCTCCGGGAGGCTCTCGGGCTCGGCTCTAGCCTGGCACCCCATGGGGGGCCCTCCCCCACTTTATTCTTTTTAATTTTTTTTCCCGCCTTCCTACCTTGATAGAAGCAAAAACTCTTCTCTCTGTAACGTTCCAGCTGTTCTCTCTTTAAATCTCAGGTCGAATTCATAGGTTTTCAGGGTGATTTGAAAGTTATCTAGGTAAGTTGGTGGGGACAGGTGACCTGGGGACCCTACTCCTCCGCCATCTTGCCCCACCCCTGTCCAGTGGGCAATTAAAGATATAGAGGTGGAACTTGGAAGAAAGGAGAGGTTAGAATTGAGTTGGCATGGTGTAATGGAGGGAGCTCTGAGAGTCAGGGGACCTGAGGGCTAAGCCTAGTTCTTGCTCTGCCACTAACTTATTAAGTAATGGACAAGTCATATCTCTGGGCCTGTTTCCTGTTCTGTAAAGTGAGAGGGTATCTAAGCCCCAGAAGCTTTCTGAGGTACTCTCAAGGACTCTAAGTCAACTTTTAATTCATGTGTACACATGTTCTCTCCCAGAGAAAATCAAAGGTCAGATGGCAGGGCGGTGGGGAGTGGATTAAATAATCCCCAAATGCTATGACTATGACAGATCTTGGAACTTGTTTACTTAGGGAGAAAAGAGGAAAAGTCAGCAAAGAGAGAGGAAGTAATAAGTAAAAGCAGGAGGAGAGAAATGTAAAGCAAGAGGATAAAATAAGGAACTAAATTTAAAAGTAAAAATTACAATAAATGGAAGAAATATGTATATCAAATATGACAAAGGGTTAACATGTATGTTAAATAAAGAATACATTTAGAGATATATAAGATCACCAATATATATAAGACCATTCGTGTCAATTGGCAAAGGATATGAAGAGTTCACACAAGAGGAAATACAAATATTTGAAAAAAAGGAAATACAAATAGTAAACATATGGAAAGGTGTTTTATCCATAAGTAATTGAAAAAGTGAAGTTAACAAATTGATGTTTTAAGCCATCCAAAAAGATTTCTTATAAAGTCCAATGCTAGAGCTGCAAGGGAACTGGAACACTTGTGTGCCACTGTGACATTGAAACTTTGTACACTCTTTTTGAAAATCAAGATCCATAAAAAACATTCATGCCCTTTGATCTGGTAATCTCACCCCTGGGAACTTGTCCTAGGAACAGAATTGTAAAGAAGAAAAAAAGCCATATGCACTAAGATGTTCAAAGCACAGAAAAATTGGGAGCTGACTAAAAGTCCAATAAATAATAGGGGAATAGTAAAAAAAAATCTAATGGATGTAATTTTATGTGGCCACTGAAATGATAAATATGAAAGACTATAGCACAAGGACAGTATTTACAATAAGTTTTTTTAGGGACACCTGGGTGGCTCAGCGGTTGAGGCATCTGCCTTCAGCTCAGGTCGTGATCCCGGGATCCAGGATCGAGTCCTGCATCGGGCTCCTTGCGAGGAGACTGCTTCTCCCTCTGCCTATGTGTCAGCCTCTCAGTCTGTGTCTTTCATGAATAAATAAATCTTTTAAAAAAATTTAAAGCAAAAATTTAAAATATATGTACACTGTGATTGCACTTCTATAAAATAGAAGTATTATGCAAACAGAAAAGGCATGGAACATAGATAAATGAAAACAGTTGTCTGGGGTTCAGAAATGCAGGTGAATATTTTCTTTCAAAATTTCCTTTAATGTTGTCATAGTGGAATTTTTAATTTTTTTTTTCATTAGAAATTTTTTAGACAGGCTATGCACCAGAGTAACATGAAGTAGAGATAGTCAAAGAGGATAAATATAGAGAAACTATCATTAAGATCTTGCTTTTGTAGTAATTTGTGTTCTTCCAGGTATAGAAGGAAACCAGATTCGGAGAGTTAAGAGGTGACTTTATAGTGATGAAATGGGGCTATGCGGTTATGGTACTCTTTCTAAGAAATTTGACAGTGAAATGAATAAGGTGAATAGGATATTAGCTACAAGAGACAACAGAGTCAAGGTACCAGTGATAATGCTTTATTTTTGTTTGGTTAGGTTTTGTTTGTGTGTTTCTTTAAAAATGGGATGAAATCGGTTTATGGAAAGACTGAAATGATGAAAAGGAATAAACAAAGAAACAAGTAAGAGGGCCAACTCTTATTTTGGGTCTACAGGAAAGAAAGACAAGATGGATACAAAAGTAGAGTGAACATTAATGATGCAGAAAGAAATTGAGGTATTCTCAGTTTTACAGGAGGCAAGGTAACTATTAGAGGATGAAGTTGGAGTCTTGAGAAGATGGAAAAGACAGGAAACACTTGCTCTGGAATGTTCATTAGGAACTCAGCAAGCTAATAAAAATGGGGGCTTAGATGAAGTCCCAAGACATGAAGTTTCAGTGGGTCGAACCAGCCTTATGATCTGGCTTTGTCTTGCAATCTCCTTCAGTCTGGGAGAGAGGAGAAAATTGGCTGAAGGTGAGAGTCAAGGTGTTTAACTAAAGTTCGAGTAAGAAGGAAGACAACCCTAAAGTAGCAGACCATAAAGTCTGGGCAAATCAGGGAAATACAAATCAAAACCACAATGAGATACCACCTCACACCAGTGAGAATGGGGAAAATTAACAAGGCAGGAAACAACAAATGTTGGAGAGGATGTGGAGAAAAGGGAACCCTCTTGCACTGTTGGTGGGAATGTGAACTGGTGCAGCCACTCTGGAAAACTGTGTGGAGGTTCCTCAAAGAGTTGAAAATATACCTGCCCTACGACCCAGCAATTGCACTGTTGGGGATTTGCCCCAAAGATTCAGATGCAATGAAACACCGGGTCACCTGCACCCCGATGTTTCTAACAGCAATGGCCACGATAGCCAAACTGTGGAAGGAGCCTCGGTGTCCGTCGAAAGATGAATGGATAAAGAAGCTGTGGTTTATGTACACAATGGAATATTACTCAGCCATTAGAAACGACAAATACCCACCATTTGCTTCAACGTGGATGGAACTGGAGGGTATTATGCTGAGTGAAGTAAGTCAATCAGAGAAGGACAAACAGTGTATGTTCTCATTCATTTGGGGAATATAAATAATAGTGAAAGGGAATATAAGGGAAGGGAGAAGAAATGTGTGGGAAATATCAGAAAGGGAGACAGAACATAAAGACTCCTAACTCTGGGAAACGAACTAGGGGTGGTGGAAGGGGAGGAGGGCGGGGGGTGGGGGTGAGTGGGTGACGGACACTGAGGGGGACACTTGACGGGATGAGCACTGGGTGTTATTCTGTATGTTGGTAAATTGAACACCAATAAAAAATTAATTTATTAAAAAAAAGTCTGGGCAGTGAGTTTTGATAAAGCATATGGGTTAAATGGATTGGAGAAATGGAGAAGGCTGGGTCAGTTGTGATAGAGAAAGCAGCTTTACTTGGTGGGGCCAGTGGACGGGAGAGGTAGGTGATGGGCAAGGAGGCTGTGGTCATAGGAATTATTTGTGTGAAGTAACACACAAATATGTGTGGGGGAAAGGAGAGGGAAAGAGGACTGGGTGAGAATATTAGGAAGCCTTGTCGGATCAAGAGACAGGACCAATAGCCCCAGGAAGGACACAGAAGCAGATAAAGAAGAGTGGCTGTTACTGCCTTTGGCTAAAAAGGAAAGGGCAAATGATGGGTTTATGAGAGATGGGGTCACACATGATTTCCCTGGTTCCTCTTAATGTTCAGGGTGTGGGCCTCTCTCCAAAATCTGGGAAAGAAGACGACGCAGCCATATTGGGTGTAACTGGTAAGTTCCCTCACCTCTGCCCTGCATTCACCCTTTTTCTTCTCACTTACTGGCTCCCAGAGTTAACGGTCTACCTGCCCTAGGAGCAGGGAAGCCACAGTGAGTGGATGTCCGCATGCAGCCACTATCCTCAGGCAGGGACACCAGTGCCAGGGAGGAGGCAGTCATGGGGGGCTGGCGCCCCCCACAACTGCAAAGCTGCCAGAGCTCACATCACTACTTGTCCCCAGTGAGCAGGTAGAGCACAGGATCCAGGCAGCTGTTGGCACTGGCTAGAGGCCGAGTCACTTTGTAGACCACACTGAGAATGTTCAGCGCCCGGAAGTCAGCTTCCAACAGTCTTGATGTGTAATAAATGGTGCGGTTGATGTGGAAAGGCACGAAGCAGACAGCAAAGGCAGCATCACGGCGATGGTGCAGAGAGAACACAGACGAGAAGATAATCGGGCGGCCCCTGGCAACCGGCGATACAGGCGCCGGGCCATGATCCCCTAGCAGACAAGAGTGACCAGACAGGGCACTCCAAAGAGCAACCCCATGATTGCCGAGCTGAAGTGCACATAGTGGTCAAACTCCTCAGGCCGAGTGGTGTCATGGCACAGGAGGGGATCCTTTTTGGTGCTGGTTGTGACAAAGAACAGGTTGGGCACCAGGCAGCTGGCTGAGACCAACCAAACCACCAGGCAGAGAAGGCCTGCAAAGCGAGGGCGGCCCTAGAGCAGTGCCCACAGTAGGTGGCAGATGCCCAGGTAGCAGAGCACACTGATGCAGGTGAGGAAAAGGACACTGCAGTAGAGGTTCCAATAGAAAAGAAATCGGATAAACTTGCAGAGCCCAGTACCAAAGGGCCAGTGGTTGCGGGCCCCATAGTAGTAGATGAGGGTAGGTAGTGACAGCACGTACAAAGTATCTGACAAGGCCAAATGGAACATGTAGGTGGCTGTTGCATCCCAGGGTCAGAGGCGAAAGAAGAAGAGCCAGAGAGTCAGGGTGTTGAGGCCAAGACCCAACAGAAAGACAACTGTGTAGCTCACAGGCAGCAGAATGAACTTGAACTCCTCATTAAAACTGCAGTCCAGCTCTGCCTCACTGTCGCCAGGATCTGGGCTGGGGCCTAGGGTTGTGAGCAGAGAGGACTCTGCCCTGGCCATGGTTCCCCTATAGATGGAAAGGGCAGAAGTGAGGGCAGCTGGATTTTCCTGGCCTTCCAGTCCTAACTTGAGGCCAAAAAGCAGAGAATGGGGAGGGCCATGACTGAAGCATTAGGAGTAACTGAGAGGAGAATGTCTGTGTACAACCCAACCAGGCTGGGCCCTACCCATGCCCCCTTGGTCCAGTCTGGGAGTGATGGTCAGCAGGTGGTGCTGGGGCCCAGTAGGGCAGGCAGTGAGTTTGGGGTGTTCTCATCCTGCATCTGACTCTGTCCTTCAGATCTTGGCTGGCCACAATTGTGGAGGCCCACCAGCACAATCCATCATGCAAAGATGCCTGGACCCAAATTGTCTCCTAGCCCATTACAACATTTCTCTACATGGTGACCTTACTTTTCCCCTCACCCTGGTCCCAGCATCTCCATTTTTGTGACACCTTCCCCTAGCCTGGTCCAGCCCAGGAACCCCATTGTCACTATTACCCAAGAAACTTGGCATGTCTCCTACCTTATCCCTTTGAAGTTGAGCCCAGCTGACTCTATCACCTTTCCCTTTGGCAGCCAGAAGGCTTATCCAAGAGGGCAGGTTTGGGGGTGGGGCCCATCCCTCCTTCAGTCCTGGGAGGCCATCAGAGCTAGAAAGGCCCATCGAGATTAGTCCAACCCACTCACTGTATAGATTGGGAAACTGAGGCCCAGCAACAAGATTTACTAATGTGGAGTGTGAGAGAAAAAGAGGAGTCAAGAACGATTCCAAGATTTCCAGCCTGAGCAACTGGAGAAATTGAGTTACCATCGACAGAGATGGGAAAAGCTATGAGAGAAGTAGGTTTGGGGAAAGACTAGGGGTTCATTTTCTCAGCCTGTCAATTTCCAGGCACCTATTGTACACATAAGAGGAGGGCGAAAGGAGGCAGTTCACTCCTTCCCCGCCAAGGAAGCTAGCCAACATGCCTCCCTTACAGGCTCCACCTCTTCCTACACAGCACCCCTCATCTCTCTCTACCAGTCCAGGAGACTCCAGTCTGAATACAGTTGAGAAAATACAGAAGCCAAACCTCAATGTTTGAGAGCCAAGTGCCAGAGAATGCCAGTTTGTCAGGAGCTCTGGATCTGGGGCTCCTGGGGCTAAGTTTTCAGGATTATGGGGGTCTTAGGCAGAGGGGCAAGCTTTGGGCCTGCAGGACTCTGAAGGTGAGGTGAGTGGTGCTCTTAGGGAGGGAGATGCAGTCTGGCAGAATCCACTCTGCAGGGAACTGGAAACAACCTGATCTTCAGGTCCTGAGAATGTTGCCTGGCTGGATTCTGGGAGTGAGAGGAGGAGGCAGGCCAGCAAGGGAGGCTCTAGAATCTCGGATCTAGATCTCCTGGAGGCCCAGAAACCTGAATAGTGGAAACTTGGAGATCCCTGCCCTGTGACAGGGTCAGGGTAGATGAAAGGGAGGCACAGAGGAAGCAGTTATAGCCTGAGTCCTGGAAAGCTGGCCACTGTGATATTACATGAAAAGCCCAGGTGTTCGGAGCAGACGGACTTGAATTCAACTCCTTGTTTTCCCAGGGATTCATTGTGTGATGCTGGACACCTCTTTGTAACCTAGTTTTGTCATCAGTGAAGTGAGCATAAAAATACCAACCTTTTAAGGTTTCCTGAATATCGAACTGGTCAATAGGTGTGAAAACATTTTGTAAACCATGAAACGCTTCTAATCATATGGTGTTTTGTGTGACTACTTTGCTCCTAGGAATGAAGTTGATCTCTTCAGGGGAGAACAAGTATGATTTGAGGCTCGGGATACACCCAAGAGGTCACTTCAGTGTCCTCCACACTGGAGAAGCTCCTGCTTCAGGCTGGTTTAGCTCTGAAGGGTTTCTGCGAGTCCCTGGACACACAGCTCCAGTTGCCACTGCTGCCACTGCCGCCCAGTGGCTACTTAGGAAAAGACCTCGCCCCAAATGGCCCGGGTCAAAAGCAATGATTTGTGCCTTGTGAAATGCTATAGGCCAAACTTGCTGGCTTTCTTGAAACTCTTCCTCACTTTTGTTTCTGAGACTTTGCATTATGCTGCTTCTCCCAGTCCTCCGCATGTCCCATCTGACTTCTTCCCTGGCTCATTTTGTCCATCTCCCTTCAAAAGTGACCTTTCCCCAAGCCTTACTCCTAGAGCATTTTCTCTTTTCTCCTCTCTTCCCCTCTTTCTCCTCTCCTTTCTCTCCTCACTACCATTTCTTCTTCCCTCTCTCCCTCTTTCTCTCTCTCAACATCAACTCTCATGATTTAACTTAGAAGTTATGAGTAATTATAATACCCAATGAGACTCCGGTGTACAGATCTCACTCTAATCAAAATGGATGTCTCTCTCACACTCTTACCATATTTGATTCCTACTGAGATTATGGCATGTACTACAAACTGAATAGAATTCCACTCATTTGTGTTTTTGTCCATCTTCTCCTGATTCTCCCAGCCACATACCAGACCCAGAGGTCCTTGAGGACAAGCAACTTGTATTAGCTCTGTCTTTCCTACAGCCTTCCTGGTAAAGTTATAATAGCATATGTTCCAGGTGCTTTTTAAAATTTTATTTAAATTCAATTTGTCAATGTATAGTATAACAACCAGTACCCATCTCATCGTGTGCCCTCCTTAATGCCCATCACCCAGTTACCCCATTCCCTCACCCACCTCCCAATTTGTCACCCTTTGTTTCTTTCCCAGAGTTAGGAGTCTCTCATGGTTTGTCTTCCTCTCTAATTTTTTGCCACTCAGATTCCCCCCTTCCCTTATGGTCCCTTTCACTATTTCTTATATTCCACATATAAGTGAAACCATATGATAATTCTTTCTCCAATTGACTTTTTTTCACTCAGCATAATACTCTCCAATTCCATCCACATCAATGTAAAGGGTAGGCTCCAGGTGGGTTTTTTCCCCAAAATTATACACTTGCTGTCCAAAAAAAAAAATAAAAAAAAAAAAAATAAAAAAAAAACCTTCCAGTTCAGAGTTAAAGAAACAGATATCTTGCATGTAGTAGATGTTTAATAAATGTTTACTGAATGAATGACTCAGTTATACTTTGTTGAATTGAATGATTCCCACAGCTAAGGCCTGTGTATATTGTTTGCTGTAGGACAAACCCACTTGGGTATCTCATGGGTAATCCAGAATTGAGTATGTCAGGCAAAGTTTATTATCTTCTTCCCCACTGCTATCCTTCCATTCCCCTCCTCCTCCAGTTTTTTTTTCTAGTCCTCCTCCTCTTCGCCCCTCACATCTAATATTCATATCTTGATGACAGCTTCTCTGCAATGTTTGCTGTTTCCTTAAGGCCTAAGGGGGGAAAGGTATGGTTTCTAATCTCTTTCTCTGAGTAGGGGTGCAGTAGGGGGAGAAAGGATGGAGAGGGAGGGAGAAGGAACAGAAGAAGAGAAGAAGGAGGGAAGTAAAGAAATGAGGGAGAAAAGGTAGGTAAAATAGTGGAGGGAATGCAGTCTTTGAAGTCAGACCTAGAGTTTAACTCTGGCTCCATCACCCACTGGCTGTATGACTGTAGTTAAGCCTTTGTGACCCTCCATTTCCTCATATGTAGAATGAGAATACTAGCACCTATTTGGTTGTGAGGAGAGGAGGAGGCAAAGCATGTGATGCATCGAGGATTATCATCCTCCTCATCATTAGGAATTAAAATACAGGTGAATTTGGAGGGTGCTAAAGATTGGAAAGCTCACCCCAGTTGCCTGGGTTTTCTTTATGAAGTGAAATAATGGGGTTACCTGCTGAGAATAAGGTGCCATGTAGAGCGGAACAAGACAGTCATTCAGGGCAGCCCCAGTGGCGCAGCGGTTTAGCGCCGCCTGCAGCCCGGGGCATGATCCTGGAGACTTAGGATCAAGTCCCACGTTGGGCTCCCTGCATGGAGCCCGCTTCTCCCTCTGCCTGTGTCTCTGCCTCTCTCTCTCTCTGTGTGTCTCCATGAATAAATAAATAAAATCTTTTTTTAAAAAAAGACATTCAACCCTGTTGGCAAGGAGCTATAATCTGAAACCCTGGCTAATCCAAACTTATTAACAAAATAATGGGAAAGTGACTGGCTGCATATACTTGTGTCCAAATTAGCCTTGTCCAGGTGTCTTTTCCATAGTGTGCCCTTTTCATCTTTCAAAATGTCTGCTCTTCATCTCCAGAAAGGTTGTTAAAGGCTTTAGTATAAAGACTAGTACCGCTTTGTCCAGCACCTGGGACAGCACAGGAAGTCTCTGTTTCTACCATTTAATTCCTCGGTCTCCTTTCTACGAGCCCCCCCACCCCCCCCCCCACCCCTCTACTGAGCCAATGTCATTGCCCAGATCCCATTTAAGTCCACTGGTATGCTTTCAATTGCAGTAACAGAAAATTCCAACTTGGCTGATTTTAAAATAAGGAAATTTATTATCTTGCATCTAAGTCCATGAGTGGGGCTGCTTTGTAGTTGCCCAATTCAACAACTCAACAATGTCACAAAAAATCCTGACTCCATCTTTCCGATCTGCACCCCGCAGCATGTTTGTTTAGCAACTCTCATGGTCACAAGATGTGGTTGGGGCACTTCAAGCATTGCATCCAAACAGGACAATATTCAATTGTAGGAGAGGAAGGCCTCTCTTCCTGTGGGTGTACTGTTATTACTCAGGAAGCCTTTCCCAAATTTCTCGCTAGTACACTTCCTTTCACATCTCAGTGGCCTGAATCTCATCATACCTATAACTGAACCAATCACTGGCAAGGGGGATGAAACGGCCACAGTCCGCTCAGGAAATGAAGATTCTGCCCATAAGAAGGAAGAAGGAGGTGGCTGTTGAGTTGACAAACAATTCTGTCTGCTGAATCCCCTTACTGAATAACCCATCCTTTCCTCACTTAAAGTTCTGATCATCACTTCCTAACTGAAAGCCGTGGCTGGGAAAAATCACTGGGATGTGCAAGTGAGGTGGGTAAGGACCTGAAAGTACCTCTCCATTCAATATATCATAGAGGCCAGAAACTCCATAATTAGGGATGCATTCCTTTGCTGTCTTGCCACCTCAGAAAATGCAAATACTCTTTTTTTTACAAGGGTTTTATTTAAATTCCAGTTAGTTAACATACAGTGTAATGTTAGTTTCAGATGTACAATATAGAGATTCAACACAAACAACAGCCAGTCTTCATCACACCCATCACCTATATAACCCATTCCCCTCCCCCCACCTCCCATCTGGTAACCATCAGTTTGTTCTCTATGGTTAAGAGTCTGTTTCTTAGTGCCTCTCTTTTCCCCTTCTATGTTTGCTGTGTTTCTTAAATTCCACATATGAGTGAAATAATGGTATTTGTCTTTCTCTGACTGACTTACTCCACTTAGCATAATATTCTCTAGCTCAATCCATATTGTGGCAAATGACAAGATTTCATTTTTCTCTGTGACTGAGTAATATTCCATGTGCCACCACTTATTTATCCATTTATCAGTTGGTGTACATTTGGGCTCTTTCCATAAGTTGGCTATTATTCATAATGCTGCTATAAACATTGGGGTTCATTTATCCCTTCAAATCAGTATTTTTGTATCCTTTGGGTAAATACCTAGTAGTTCAATTGCTGGATCATAGGGTGGTTCTATTTTTCATTTTCTGAGAATCTCCATACTTTTTTCCAAAGTAGCTATATCAGTTTGCATTCCCACCAACAGTAAAAGAGGGCTCCCCTTTCTCCACATCCTTGCCAGTACCTGTTGTTTCCTGTGTTGTTAATTCTAGCCGTTCTGACTGGTGTGAAGTGATCTAATTGTAGTTTGGAATTGTATTTCTCTGATGATGAGTATTGTTGAGCATCTTTTCATGTGTCTGTTGGCCATCTATACATCTTCTTTGGAAAAATGTCTATTCATGTCTTCTGTCCATTTTTAACTAAATTAATTGATTTTTGAGTGTTGAGTTTGGTAAGTTCTTTATATATTTTGGTTACTAGTCCTTATCAGATATGTCATTTGCAAATATCTTCTCCTATTCCATAAGTTGCCTTTTACTTTTGTTGATTGTTTCCTTCACTGTACAGAAGTCTTTTGTTTTGATGTAGTTCCAATAGTTTATTTTTGCTTTTGTTTCTCTTGCCTCAGGAGACATACCTAGTAAGATGTTGCTACAGCCGATGTCAAAGAGGCTGCTGCCTGTATTCTCTAGGATTTTTATGGTTTCAGGTCTCACATTTAGGTCTTTCATCCATTTTGAATTTATTTTTGTGTTTGGTGGTCCAGCTTCATTCTTTTGCATGTTGCTGTCTAGTTTCCTCAACACCATTTGTTGAAGAAACTGTCTTTTGCCCACTGGATATTCTTTCCTACTTTGTCAAAGATTAGTTGACCATATAGTTGTGGATTCACTTCTGGGTTTTCTATTCTGTTCCATTGACCTATGTGACTGTTTTTGTGCCAGTACCATCCTGTCCTGATTACTACAGTTTTGTAATATAACTTGAAGTCTGGGATTGTGATGCCTCCCATTTTGCTTTTCTTTTTCACGATTGCTTTGGCTATTCAGGGTCTTTTGTGGTTCCATACAAAATTTAGGATTGTTTGTTCTAGCTCTGTGAAAAATGCTGGTGGTATTTCGATAGGAATTGCATGAAATGTGTAGATTCCTTTGTGTAGTATAGACATTTTAACAATATTTGTTCTTCCAATCCATGAGCATGGAATGTTTTTCCATTCCTTTGTGTCCTCTTCAATTTCTTTCATCAATGTTTTATAGTTCTCAGAGTATAGATCTTTTACCTCTTTTGTTAGGATTATTCCCAGATCCCCTACTGTTTTAAACGGGTGCAATTATATATGGGATTGATTCCTGGATTTCTCTTTCTGTTGCTTCATCATGGATAAATGATGCAACCGATTTCTGTACATTGATTTTGTATTCTGAAACTTGACTGATTTTGTGTATCAGTTCTAGCAATTTTTTAGTGGAGTCTTTCGGGTTTTCTATATAGCATTTCATGTCATCTGCAAACAATGAAAGTTTGACTTCTTCCTTGCCTATTTGAATGCCTTTTATTTGTGTGTGTGTGTGTGTGTGTGTGTGTGTGTTGTCTGATTGCTGTGGCTAGGACTTTCAGTACTATATTAAGTAACAGTGGTGAGAGTGGACATTTCTGTCTTGTTCCTGGCCATAGAGGAAAAGCTCTGTTTTTCTCCATTGAGGATTATATTAGCTGTGGGTTTTTATATATGGCCTTTATTATTTTGAGATATGTCCCCTCTAACTCAACTGTGTTGAGGGCTTTTAGCATGAATGGATGTTGTGCTTTGTCAAATGCTTTTTCTGCATCTATTGAAAGAATCATATGGTTCTTATCCTTTCTTGTATGAATGTGGTATATCACATTGATTTTCCAATATTAAAGCCACCTTGCAGTCCAGGAAAAAAAAATCACTAGAAAATGCAAATACTCTTGTATTTATTATTTATTTATTTTTATTTATTATTATCTTGTTATAATTCTCTTTGGTAACTACAAACTGGGAAGGGACACAAGGAAATTTTGGAGAAAGATGGAGATGTGTTATATCTTGATTTAGGTAGTGGTTACATGTGTGTATACACAGGTATATTAGTTTTGTATTGCTGCTGTAAAACAATTACCCCAGACTTGGTGGTTTAAAACAGCACTTATTCTCTTATAGTTCTGGAGGTCAGAAGTCCAAAATCAGTTTCATTGCACCAAAATTAGGGTGTCAGTCAGGCTACACCTGAATTGCAACAGCCACCTTGTGACCATAAGAGACTATGAGGGGGAGGCAAATCCATGCCCTTGTCCTTTCCAGTATCCAGAGCTTCATTCCTCAATCTTCAAAGCCAGTGACATCGCATCTTGCTTCAGTTCTCGTATTGCCTTGTTTCCATAGTCAAATTTCCTTCCTTCTCCCTCTGTTTCCCTCTTATTTATAAAGAGACTAGTGGTTACATTTAGGGCCCATTCAGATGATACATAATAATCCCAAATCTCAAGATCCTTAATTTAATCATTTCTGCAAAGTCCTTTTTGCCGTATAAAGAAATATTCATAGGTTCTAGAGACTAGGACCCTATATGTTTGGGGTCCATTAAATAATGGACCTACCACATTAATAGCCTACCACAGTAGATAAAAATTTACCAAGCTGTGCAATTAAGATTTGTGCATTTTGCTATTTTGTAAATTATACCTCAGCCAAGAAAGGTACATACTTCTGGAATAGAGATAATGATTTAGGTTCAATCATAGTAATGAATTCAAGACCTACCAGATCATTTTTTTTTCCTGCTGAAAGGATCTGAACTGAAAGGGGATATGCTTCAAGTGTGGGTCTGAAGATAAAAATGGGCTGAAGGCTAGTCCAAAAATACATTCATTCTGAAGTTTTGCTTTCCCCACAGACACTAACTTTGGCAAGTGCATAACTCTTTACTGCATGTCCAGCATTAGTTTCAGTCCCACTGTGGTTTCTGCAGTCTGGACTTCTACCTCTCTCTGAAAATCCTTGAGAAGGGCAGAGTAATAGCAACTCAAAGACAAGTTCAAGGGGGTATATATTGGCAAGGAATGGCAAAGGCTAACATAGTTTGCTGTACAAAAGGAATACAGGGCAGTTGCCCAGCAGTCACAATAGGGAGCAGGAAGTAGAAAAGGCCCAGCCCTCTAAGCCAGAGCCACAGCCATCCACTGAGGAATGGACACCCTGCTGTGGCAGGTTGAGGGCTGGCATCTCTGGATACTATGGATAGATACTAAAGACCAGCCAGCTCTATGAGGATTTGGACGTGGGGTAGGGTCCTGTATTCCCAGAGTTTGGAGGTTCTGTTTCTACATTCTCTATGTCCACGAAGCCTGGACCTGGGTACTATGAGAAGGACAGCCAAGAGAGGAAGGTTATTTTTGTTGCTGCCACTGTGGGGGTCCTGGCAGCTGTAGGACAGAAATATCTCTAATTCCATGAGTGGTCATACGAGGCAAGTGAAGCTGCTTAGAGCCTATAGCACAGACTTAGTTTCAGGGATTGGGGAGAGTTAAAAACTGGGTGGGAGGGTTTACTCTAGGTGGGAGTGATATGTCAATTGCTTATTCCCCCCACATGCAACATTCTCCAGGGGAACCTGCCCCTGGGCCAAGGATCCTCTGTTACTTTCCTCTGCATCAAGAAATGTTCAAGGCTCACAGACATATACACACACAGCCCAATACACTCAGCCTCCCCTCCTCAGTCACCACCCACACTTACAGAAGATTGACTCCTGCTGTGCACATAAGCTGGGATAATCAGGGATCTAAACAGTAGGTTTCAAGAGCCCCAAGTCCCATGTGGTGGGGGACTTTTTCCCATACTCTTAGCTTTTGTGTGGCCTGTAATAGCTGATCAAGAGATATAGAAACACTAGTGTATGACACAAGGCTCTCCTTTCAGAATCACAAGGCCTCCTCCTTCTATCCGTCACCATGCTTTTCCTTTAATGTCGACTCCCCTTAGATTCTAGTCTTAAGGCCAAAACCCTGTAGTTCCCCTTCTCAAGCTCCCCTAACTTTAACACTATCAGATTCAACTCTCTACCTCTATCCTGTCCCAGCAGCAAGAACCTGCTAATCTTTAGCCACTAATCTTTTAGCCTTTAATCTGCTTTCTAAACTCTTGGCACCTGAACTATTTATAAAACAGTGTTTTATGCCCCCCAACTCTACTCTTCTTCTCTGACCCCCACCAATCTAAATATTCAAAGGACCTCAAGTATAAAAGGCTGGAGAGGTAAGCATAGCAACCAGAGCTGGAGACGGATGTGAGCTTCATCTCTCTCCCCAGGTAATAGTCCGAAGTCCTCTATTTCTAACCCATACCAGGTCCCATATACCCTTGCCTTTAGCATCCCCATGAATATATTAAGGAGCATCTGAGGGCATCTTTCATGACACAGCCAGCAGGCACTTGGCCTGAGAGACCCTGTGACAGACCTCTGGAGGCTCCCTGGAGCTCACCCTCAGGCCAGACATGATATATAACAAAGAGAAGCACTAGACAGACATCTCCCTCTCTCTAAGGATCCCTACTCCAAGGCCTTTCACCTGGGGACACAGATAAGGCTAAGAAGGAGAAAATTGGGGGAAGGTGAAGAGAGTGATGAATAGATTCAAGGAAGGCTTTCTAGAGGTTTCTGCCACCAACAACCAAGAGCATGAGGGCTCCAACCCCTTCTCTCCCACACTTTTCTCCTCTCTTAACTGAGAGTTAAAGCCACCGTGAGATGAACTCAGGTTCAGAATCTATTGTAGGACAAAAGCAGACAGAATCCATTTTTTCTTCATTCATTTATTTGCGTATCTAACAAACATGTCTTGACACCTACTGTGTGCCAGGTGGTGTTCAGCCTCATCCAGTCAAATTTTCCTCAAATTGTCTTGATGGAGGGCTCTCTCCAGCCTGCTTTGAGACAAATTCCTTCTCTGTGAAGGTGGTCAAGAGTGTCCCAGCTATTCCAGGAAGCCATGCCATTTCTAGAGAATAGACAGAGTGGTTAGTCAACAATTTGTAAAAATAGGGTTTTTTTCCCCTGTCTGGGATGGGTGAGAGTGTGACTGAATAAGTAACCTTGGCAGGAGGGAGAATATAAGGCACTTGAATGGTAGTGAGGTATCTATTCAACAAGGAAAGGTTACACCACACTAGGTATGTCTGGATTGTATCCTGGAGAAAGAATTGGGACCAAATGACTGAGCCTTCCTCCTTCTTTCCCTCTTCTCAGAAAAGGCTCAACATCAACTTCATGGCTCACATCTCAAGGTAAGTAAGAACTCCTAATTCTCTGAATCTGTGACTTGTCCCCTATCCAAACCCAAGTACCTGCTTTGTGGTAGAGGAGTTTCCAACTTCTCAACTTGTAACTTGAACTCTATCCCAATTACCTCCACCTTTGCACCATTTCATGCTCCTTGAGCCTCTTCTCCTAATCCTAAGAATACTTCCTTTTCTTCTCCACTTCCTTCTTCTCCTCTTCCCTTTTTTCACAATGACCCTCCCTATTTTCTTTCTGATTTTCTCTTTATAGAGTGTATAAGAAGACCTGCTCCAATGGGAAGGTGAGAGAACCTGGCCTAGCCAGGCAAATGAAAGGGCAAAAGGGAGAGGTCTCAAGGGTTTGCCTTGAGGATTCAGGGGAAGCCATTCAAAGATGATTATGATAATAACACGCAAGGTTGTTCCACAACAGCTTGCCATCTACCTGGGGAAACGGGACTTCGTGGACCATGTGGACATGGTGGATCCCATTGGTCAGTGAGTCTAAAAAGGGAAAGAACCTGGGGAGAAGGGAATGGGAGCCAGCAACTAAAAGCCAAGAAAGGAACATACAGAAGAGGAGGCCAATTCAAGGGGAAAATGGGAGGAACTATTTCAGGGATGGATTTCTGTTTCATAGTCTAAGGATTTTTCCTGACCATGGTACCGTCTCTCGCTCTCTACACAGATGGTGTAGTCCTGGTTGACCCCGATTACTTGAAGGGTCGAAAGAGTAAGTAAAAATTCTCTTGGCCTTTGTATGTGCCAGGGATCCCAAACTGAAATGTCACACACGCCAGACAAGTAACTTAAATGAATAGACTAAACGAATGGACCAGAGGGGTAGAAGAAAACCAAAACGTGGTGAGAACTGTGAATGCCTTGTCTGGTGGGAGTTAATAAATGGGAATTTTAGCCTAGTGTGGCCAAATTTTCTGGTTGTTGGACAGGAACTGGAAATGAAGCTCAGAATAAGACCTTCAGAGGCCTAAATTCTGAAAAGATTATGGTACCTCTTCCCCCAAATAATATTCAAAATAGGTTTATTTCTAAAACATAAATAAAATTTTATTTTTCAAAAGTATACAAAATGTATATGTGTGCTGGAATTCAAATAGATTTTTTCTAAGCTTTCTGATTTTCTTTATTATTTTTCATGGTACTCTACTTTGTTGCTGAACTGAATGTGGGCTTAGACTGGCTATGGAAAGATGCAGTATTCCAGAAATCCATATTTTCACGAAAATTTCATGATTTTCAAATGTTGGCAACCAACTAAAAGATTTTTAAAGGTCTAGATAGATCAAAAAATTTACATTTTTCATTAGTCTGGATGTGACCCTTAGACTGACATTTTGCAACCTCTGGTATATATCTTTCTACCTCTTCTGTGTAGGGAAACCCCGTCTTTTCTGGGTGTGTGTGTGGGAAATCCCAAGTAAACAAACAAAGAAAACCATAGCACCAGCAAGTAACAACAAGAGACATTACTCCGGCCACAGCACCATAGATCAAGATTACATTGAAATATTTTTGCACTGCTTTAATAAATTTCTTTTAGTTTGTGATTCAATAAGTTTGAAAGTTGGGTTTGACTTGAAAAAGGCTCAGAATAAATTGATGAATACTAGTTCAAATATAACCTTTAGATACTGTGAGATAAAAATAACCTTATTTTTTCTGACTAAACAGTGTGGATAAGCCATCCAGCCAGTTTTAAATATCAGAGGAATTCTGTGGAATACCCACTAAATTAACCAACTTGAGATTCTCAATTACTCTGTATTTCTAAAAAAACAAAAACAAAAAAACCTAAATCATTTTCTCACATTCCTACAAAATCTTCAGAATAACCTACAGAAAGAAATATTTAGCGTAAAAAAATGCATGTTGATCTGGAATATGTGTTTTCCCTTTTACTCAAATCTTTCTTATGTTCCTAAAAGAATTTTTTTATTATTCGTTTAAGTTGTATATATTTCTTAAGTTTGTTCCTTAGCTATTTTACATGTTTTGCTACTTTTATGAAGATAATTTTGTTTGCATATTTTCTAATATTTTTTTCTATCAAGTTTCATTTATTGATGTAAAATATGCTTATACTATACTACTGAGTGATAAAGGCCAATTGTAGGGCAGTATACGTGGTCCTGTGAAAGATATACTGTTTAACAAAAAACTATATGGGATCTCTCTGTATTATTTCTTACAACTGCTTGTAAATCTACAACAATCTCAAAAAGTCCACTTTCAAATAGGCAATGTCACAAATATCTAAGGTAGCCTGATGTTTAATTATAGACACAAAGCTGAGAAGCAATTGCAAGCGATATGAACAGCAGTAGTTTCTGCAACACGAAGTATGATGACAGAGTTTTGAATCATTTTTTGTTTGTATTTTCTGATTTTCATACAATTACTATGTATTATTTGTATAACAGACACAAATTTAAATTTTTTTGGTCTTTTTTGTATTTTTTTATTGGAGTTCGATTTGCCAACATATAGTATAATACCCAGTGCTCATCCCATCAGGTGCCCCCCTCAGTGCTCATCACCCAGTCACCCCATCCCCCCGCCCACCTCCCTTTCCAGTACCCCTTGTTCGTTTCCCCGAGTTAGGAGTCTCTCATGTTTTGTCACCCTCTCTGATATTTCCCACACATTTTCTCTTGTTTCCCCTATAATCCCTTTCACTATTTTTTATATTCCCCATATGAGTGAAACCATATGATTGTCCTTCTTCAACTGACTTACTTCACTCAGCATAATACCTTCCAGTTCCATCCATGTCGAAGAAAATGGTGGGTATTCGTCCTTTCTAATGGCTGAGTAATATTCCATTGTGTATATATATATATATATATAATAATGGACATATATATGTACATATATATATATATATATATACAATGGAATACATATACATATCACATCTTCTTTATCCATTCATCTGTTGTTGGATATCGAGGCTCCTTCCACAGTTTGGCTATTGTGGACATTACTGCTATGAACATTGGGGTGCAGGTGTCCCGGTGTTTCACTGCATCTGTATCTTTGGGGTAAATCCCCAGCAGTGCAATTGCTGGGTCGTAGGGCAGGTCTATTTTTAACTCTTTGAGGAACCTCCACACAGTTTTCCAGAGTGGCTGTACCAGCTCACATTCCCACCAACAGTGCAAGAGGGTTCCCCTTTCTCCACATCCTCTCCAACATTTGTGGTTTCCTGTCTTGTTAATCTTCACCATTCTCACTGGTGTGAGGTGGTATCTCGTTGTGGTTTGGATTTCTATTTCCCTGATGGCCAGTGATGTGGAACATTTTTTCATGTGCTTGTTGGCCATGTGTATGTCTCCTTTGGTGAAATTTCTGTTTATGTCTTTTGCCCATTTCATGATTGGATTGTTTGTTTCTTGGGTGTTGAGTTTCATAAGTTCTTTATAGATCTTGGATACTAGCCCTTTATCTGATTTGTCATTTGCAAATATCTTCTCCCATTGTGTAGGTTGTCTTTTACTTTTGTTGACTGATTGTTTTGCTGTGCAGAAGCTTCTATCTTGATAAAGTCCCAATAGTTCATTTTTGCTTTTGTTTCTCTTGCCTTCATGGATGTATCTTGCAAGAAGTTACTGTGTTCAAGTTCAAAAAGGGTGTTGCCTGTGTTGTCCTCTAGGATTTTGATGGATTCTTGTCTTACATTGAGATCTTTCATCCATTTTTAGTTTATCTTTTGTGTGGTGTAAGAGAATGGTTCAGTTTCATTCTTCTGCATGTGGATGTCCAATTTTCCCAGCACCATTTATTGAAGAGACTGTCCTTTTTCCAGTGGATATTCTTTCCTGCCACAAATTTAAATTAATAACTTTATAATAGACATTGAATTTTTAAAATTGAAAATGAACTGTTTTCTAGCATGCAAAAAGGATGATCCTAAATTGCTAAAGAACCAGAAAGTTTGGAGGCAGGGGAGATGATGCCCTACCCACTTGCAAACAGGGGGATATGCCAAAAACAATCCACCTTCTTACCACCCTCACCTCAGGGGCTACTACATATCCCTCTGCCTCACCCATGCTGATATTCTGTGTTATTCCTCATCTCTTTCATTTCCTCCCTCCTCATGTTTCCTTGTAGCTACCTCTTTTCCTCTCTTTCTCACCTTTTTTGTCTTCTCCTTTATTTTTCCTTCTTTCCTTTTCCTTTTCTTTCTCTCTCTTTTCTCCCTCTTAAATGGGCCGTAATTGAAAACCAAGGGGAATTTATTTGTCACATCTTTTGAAAATTGTGAAGCTTGTCTCCATTATAGAAAAATTAGAAAGTACAGGTGAAGGAGAAAAGAAACTACAATCCTACCCTATCACTCAAAGATAATCACCAATAATATTTTAGTTTATATTTATTCACATTTTCTGTGTGAAATAGCTATATTTTTACTTAAAATGCAATATCATAAATAATATTTTCTAATCTTTTTCATCTATGTTCATATAGAGAAACCTATAAATTTCTCAGTTGCTTAGTAGTATACTGCATGGGGAACCATAATTTAGTCAATCTTCAATCAGACATTTTTTGCTGTTATAAACAACTCTGTAAAGTACATACTTGTGTATGTACACACACACATATATATATCTTTCATATTTGTCCAATTATTTCTTAAGAGTAAATGGCTAGAGAAGAAATGAAAGTCCAAAGGGCATTCACACATTTTTAAAGCTTTCTATTGCCAAACTGCCCTCCAAAATAGTTGTACCAATTGACTCTCCCTCCTGCCATATATGAGGCCGCCCATTGCCCCAGTCCTTATAAACACTACCATTATCATTACTTTCAGTTTTCATTGTATCTTTTGAATATAGATTCACTTTTCTTGTTCTTAATTTTAAAAGCAGATCATCTGTCTGATATTTTGATCTCTTAAAAATACTACAATAAGTTGCTTTCTACTAGCATGTGCTTTTCTGTGGGTCAGGGCTCCTGGTAGAAGTAAGATTCCCCATCCCTGTTCTACCTCTTTCCTTCCCTCAATCTCTATCACTCTGTCCTTGGACAGCAGGTAGCCCTCTGTACCCCATCCCACATTCCACTAGTCCACTGAAGTGGCTTTCTATTTGCCCCTAATCTTAGGTACCAGCTGCATAAGTATGGGTTCAATTATAACTATCCCATTTCTGCCAATATTCCCATGATTATCATCATCATTCACATCTATAATTACAGTTTTCAAAGGGATTTCTTATACATCAACTCCTCGCATGAACTCCTATGACGTAGGTTGGGCACACGCAACTCTGGGCTTTGGAGTCACACAGGCCTGGGTTGAAACTCTGGGCCATCCCTTAATAGCTCTGAGCTCATTTTCTCCACCTATAAAGTGGAGATAATACTTCAGAGGAGGGGTACCTAGCTGACTCAGTTGGTAGAGCATGCCACTCTTGATCTTGTGGTGGTGAGTTCAAGCTCTGCATTAGATGTAAAAATTACTTAAGAAAATAAAATATTTTAAAAAGATATTATTTATTTATTCATAAGACACACACACACAGAGAGAGAGAGAGAGAGAGAGAGGCAGAGACACAGGCAGAGGGAGAAGCAGGCTCCATGCAGGGAGCCCAACGTGAGACTCGATCCTGGGACTCCAGGATCACACCCTGGGCTGAAGGCAGGCGGCAAACCGCTGAGCCACCAAGGGATCCCCAAGAAAATAAAATATTTTAAAAATAATAGTTCAGGGGCACCTGGGTGACTCAGCAGTTGAGCATCTGCCTTTGGCTCAGGGTGTGATCTGGGGTATGGGAATCGAGTTCCATATCAGGTTCCTTTCAGGGAGCCTGCTTCTGCCTCTACCTATGTCTCTGCCTCTCTCTTTCTTTCTGTCTCTCATGAATAAATAAATAAAATCTTAAAAAAAAATTTTTTTTGACAAGCTGATGTGTGTGAAATGTTATCTCATTGTGGCTTTAATTTGCATTTGTCTGATTACAAATGAGACTGGACAAGTTTTCATGTATAGTTTTAAGATTCATTGTTTATTTTAGAGAGAGCGTGCGTGCGGTGGGGAGGGGCAGAGGGAGAGTTAAAGAGAATCTCAAGCAGACTCCACACCAAATGCAGAGTCCAACACGGAGCTTGATCACACAACCCTGAGATCACGACCTGAGCCAAATCCAGGAGTTGGACACAACCGACTGAGCCACCCAGGCACCCCGGTATATTTTCAAATCTTGCCATTCTACGTTGTGTTTCTGTGTAGAACCTCTCCATATTCTTTGCACACTTTTATATTGGGATTTTTAGATTATTGATTCGTGGGAGTTCTTTATATATCACAAATGTTAAAACTTTTTTGTTGAAGTAGAGTTGACACACAATGTTACATTAGTTTCAGGTTAGGAATGCTAAACTTTTGTTTGCCAAATATGTTGCAAATATATGCAGGCTTTTGCTTGTTTCATTGTTTATAAAGACTCTTTTTTTTTCAATATTTTATTTATTTATTTATTTATTTATTTATTTATTTATTTATTTATTTATGAGAGAGAGAGAGAGGCAGAGACACAGGCAGAGGGAGAAGCAGGCTCTATGCAGGGAGCCTGACGCGGGACTCGATCCCGGGACTCCAGGATGACGCCCTGGGCCAAAGGCAGGTGCTAAACCGCTGAGCCACCCAGGGATCCCCTATAAAGACTCTTCATGTAAAGAAGTTTTAAATTTTACTGTAGTCTAATATATTAATCTTTTTCTTCATGGCCATATGGTTTCACTCATATTACATAGTTCTCTCCATGTCTTCCTATGAGCCATTTAAGAACTTCCTTTCTGCCTCAGGCATGATGGGTCACTCTCTTCCTCCTTTGCCTGCAGTGTTTGTCATGTTGACATGTGCCTTTCGCTATGGCCATGATGACTTGGATGTGATTGGTCTGACGTTCCGCAAAGATCTGTACGTACAGGTGCTGCAAGTGTTCCCACCAGAGCCCACCAGCCCCCAAGGGCCCCTCACGGTCCTACAGGAGCGACTGCTGCAAAAGCTGGGAGACAATGCCTACCCCTTTACCCTGCAGGTACTGACCCCCATGTCCTCGGCGAGGTTGCCAGGGAAGATTAAGTCAGGAAGCCAAAGAGGCTCAACAAAAGAAGGGGGTCCCTATTTCTTCTGTTTGCTGACTTCTTTCTGATCCCCCAGATGGTTGTTAACCTGCCCTGTTCGGTGACATTGCAACCAGGTCCTGAAGATGCAGGAAAGGTAAGTTCTGGGTTCTGAGAAAAAGGGATAAACAGTCAGTTCTAGGAGGAGGGACAGAGGGACAAAGGAACAAGACTGGAGAAGTGGACAGCTAAGGGATGGGGTCAGGCATTTCCTTATAGACCCAAGAGGAAAGAATAGGCAGTGTTGGAGATGAGTTCTCTTTGCCCCCGCCCCCTTGCAGGCTTGTGGGATTGACTTTGAAGTGAAGAGTTTCTGTGCTGAAAACCTGGAGGAGAAAATTTCCAAGAGGTAGTCTCTGGTCCTCTCCAAAATCCCTGCCTCTGGACAGTGTTAAAAAACAGATCTTGATCTCAGGAGAGAAACAGCCCTACTTCTAACCTCCATAGCACCATCGCCACTGTCTCAGATGTCCAACTCTGATTCCCCTCTGACTTCTCTTCCTTGCTCAATGACAGTCAGCAAACTTTTCTGTAAAAGGCCAAAAAATAAATATTTAGGCCCTATAAAATATAAAATAAATATTTATGAGCCCTATAGTTTCTGTTGCAACTACTCAACTCTGCCATTGTAGTGCGAAAGCAGCCATGGATAGTATGTAAATGAATGAGCAGGCTCTCTTCCAATACAACTTTATTTATAGACACTAAAATTTGAATTTTATATAATTTCCACATGTCATGAAATATTATTGTTGACTTTTTTTCAACCATTTAAAAATATAGTAACCCTTCTCAGCTTGTGGGCCATACAAAAACAGGCAGCGAGCCAGATTTGGCCAGTGGGCCATAGTTTGCTGGCCCTACATTGAGGGCCTAGGGGAGAGGCTTTATCCCACCGCCACCCACCCCCCACCCCAAGCAAGGACTGGCCCCTGGGGGTGGCATGGAAAAGGTCTGTGGTTCCCAAAGGAGATGTTCAGGCTAACCTCTTGGCCTCTACTCCTCTACTCAGAGACTCGGTGCGGCTGGTGGTTCGAAAAGTACAGTTTGCAATCCCAGAGCCAGGCCCTGGCCCCTGTGCCCAGACTACCCGCCGCTTCCTTCTGTCAGCTCAGCCCCTACAGCTCCAGGCCTCAATGGACAGAGAGGTTTGTGACCCACACTTCCGGACCCCTACCCTGGAACCACTCTGATTTCCTACTTCGGTAGACCGGGATGGAAGCCAGGGCAACAACCGTGCTAAGGAAACAGGAATTCTAGGTCTTGATCTGGGTGTTCTCCCTCCACCTTCATGATAAGCCTCTCTTCCTGCTTCAGGTTCACTACCATGGCAAACCCATCGCTGTCAATGTTTCTATCAACAACTGCACCAACAAGGTCATCAAGAAAATCAAGATTTCAGGTGAGCTCCTTTTCCTATCCCCCTGCACCTGGTCTCTAATCCACGGCTCCTTTTCTAAAACTCAGCTCCACTTACCCAGTCTGCATTAATCCAGACTTTCACTCTAATGCAGGCTTATCAAAATACGTGTCTTTGTCCACATGCACATCTAAGTGCATCAAGCATAGTGTACCCACATATAAGGTCACATCTGAGGCCAGGGAGTCGGGGTCTTGAAGATGATGACTGATCATGTGCTTGAGGATGATGATGATCATGTGCTTTTCCTGGCTGTGCAGTTGACCAGATCACAGATGTTGTCCTGTACTCCTTAGACAAGTACACCAAGACCGTCTTCATTCAGGAGTTCATGTGAGCTGGTGCTGGGGCTAGGGTCAGAAAGCCAAGGGGTGGGTTGGTAGGAAGGGGTTGGGGACTGGAAGCAAAGGAGGCTGTTGGTAAAAGAAGGAAGAGGGTAGGAACCCAGGACTGAGGGAGGTCAAGGTGAGGGCTGAGGGATTCCCAGGAGAACAGGAGGGAGGCTACCCATAAGAGGACATCAAAATGCGGACAGAGGTCAGGGGTATATGAATTTCCCACCAGAGTGAATTGTTCCCACTCTCCAGAGTGGGACATGCCAGCACCCTTGGATATCCCAGTAGGTTTGTGGAATTGTGCAAGAGACATGGGAATGAAAGTACACTTAATTTGCAAGCCTAGCCTAAGTTCTTCTCTTCTCCTTTTAAAGGGAGACTGTAGCTGCTAACTCCAGCTTCTCTAAGAGCTTTGAAGTAACCCCACTCCTGGCTGCCAACTGCCAGAAACAGGGCCTGGCACTGGATGGCAAACTCAAGCATGGTGATACCAATCTGGCCTCAAGCACCATGTAAGCTCAAATGTGACTCCCAAGCTCTATTTTCTCTCTCCAACCCATTCTGCATGCTATGTACATAGTCCTGAGCTACCACCTATAATGAAGCCTACTTATTTTTTCTAAATATCCCTAGGCCAGTGTTCAGAGATCCCTGCAGGCCTGAGGGCCAACAGGAAGCTAAATAATGCCATAGGACCAATACCCAGGCTTAGGTCACAGGCAGCAAGAAAGGAAAAAGCAGAGAGGAAAATTGCCTGTGTTGTGTCTTTCATAGCTCACAAAGGTCATATATATATATATATATATATATATATATATATATATATATAATTTTTATAAGAATCACATTAATATAGGCTTGATATGTACATATTCTTATTTCAATTTACACTTAAGGGACCCTGAGGCTCAGAGGCATGAAGGAACTTGTCCAAGCCTGTATCACTAGTAAGCGGCAGAGGTGGAAAGGATTCTACTGCATGTTGTCCGGCTCTAACACTGTGATCTCTAGAGTAGCTACTCTCTAACAAAGACAGAAATGGAGTGAAAAGGCTAGGAGATGAGAAATGGAGGGGCAAGACCAAAAAAAAGGAGAACAAGAGAATAGGAACTGATAGATTTCTATCAAATCATTCATTTGGCCCCATGCTTTTGGAGGCCCTAGTGTTAGATGCATCTCCCACCAAAAGCCATCTGCCACCATCTGGTAAGTGTCCTTCTCTGTGCCTCATCAATGTTGTAGCTATAGATTGTTATTGCTAGAAAGACCCTTAGGAATCAACCAGACAGCATTATTCTATAGATGAAGGATCAGTATTCCAGAGTCACGAAGAGACTTTCCCAATATCATACAGTTTTCTGTATTTTAGTTTCCAATCAGTGAGTTTTCATGGAGCACCTGTTACATGCTCATTCCTATGCTAAGCAATGTGAGCGGATACAAAGAAGTTTGAGACAGTCTCTGCCTTCAGTCAGTTTATGGCCTAGATGGAGAACAAAGAAGAATGCGGATGCAATCTAAAGGTTAAATGTTTGTACAAGTAGTTCAGATTAGAAATTCAATAGAAGTTAAAAGAAGCCAGCAAAGCTGGAGAGGGCTTCCTGGTAGAGATTGAATGAGCTAGATCTTGAGGCAGTGTAGGATCTGGATAGCGACAGAGGAAGGAAAGAGCATCCAGATTGGGAGCATGGCATGGGCAAGGCCAGGAGGTGGGAGTCTGCATGGCATGTTCTGAGCATGGAGAGAGGATAGGTCCACTTAGGGTTGTTTTCCAGGTGTTAGGGGGTAGGGCAGGAGAGGTTAGAGAGACTGGGTGGGGCCAGTTTGTTAAGGGTCCTGAAAGCTAAGCCCAGTAATTATATTCAGAGAGGTAGGATGTTGAGCAGAGTGTAACATGGTAAAACTGGATTTTACAAACAGAAATGTGATTTCAGTGAGAAGGAGAGATTAGAGCATGGAAGGTCTGCTAGAAAAGGTGAACAGGAAGGGACTGAGGGACTGAATGAATTACTCCCCTAATCCTCCACCCCACCCTCGGCCCCAACAAACACACAACAATGAATACTACCACCTCCAGTCTTCAACCTGGAATGAACAAGGAGCTGCTGGGGATCCTGGTGTCCTACAAAGTGAGAGTCAACCTGATGGTGTCTGGTGGAGGGTGAGCGAGGGTTCAGGGTCAGTTTGGGAAGGGGCTGGGGAGCCACTTTTGTTTCCCCCTTGGTTGGACTGACCCAAACAAGCTGTTCCCCACCCCTTCTCCCAGATCAGTTTCCCAAACCTGTGAGCTCAGTGAGCAAGCCAACTTTCCTCCCAGAAACCTGTTCTGAGACTGAATTGTCCTTATGATCCCTTATCCCCCAGTAAAGCTAGGTTGCCACTCTTCATTTCCAGCTGCTAATTTTACTGTCCTTCAACCCTCAGCATCTTAGGTGACCTGATAGCCAGGTAAGAGATGCAAGGGGAAGCAGTGGGGAGAGGGGGCTGGGGCAAGATGGGGAGGATGAGGAGATGATGAGACCAAAAGAGTGCCAAATGAAAGTGTGAGGACATCCCAGGACCAGAAAACTGAGGGAGAGAGGTTCAGGGAGTGGCCTCGGAGGGAGATCTGTAACTGTCCCTTGGAATCCTTGCAGCGATGTTGGCGTGGAGCTGCCCCTGATCCTGATGCATCCAAAGCCATCACATGGTGAGTGACTAGGTGGGACTGGTAGGAACAGTGGTCCTGAGTGTTGGGGACTAAGCAGTTCTGCTCTCATGAATCAAGGACTATCAGTGTGGGTAGAGAATGTTGGATTCCTAGGTTTTGGGGGGGCGCGGGTACGCGTGGGGCGGGGCTGGGAGGTTTTCAGGCGGGCGGGGAGGAGAGAGTTAAAAAGGGAGTGGGAAGAGAAACAACACATTTATTCTTGGAACTGAGCGCCCCGGTCTGCTTCACTTCCATTTTTCCCTCTCTCCACGCTTGCTACAGAGGCTGCTAGGTAAGGAAATGTGAGGCCCGGAAGCCCCATCCCCTTTTCCCCATTGCCACCCTCCATTTTATGACGATGGAAATGTTAAAAAGCTTCCCTGGAGTGTTGCTTTCAATGCTGTGCAGTAGAAACATACGGTTTAGCTTCGTGTCATAGTTCAGTGCTTTTCATACGTCTTCCACCCCCTGCTCTTCTCAGAATCCTCCTTCCCCCTCATCCTTTCCATTTTTTTCCTTCCCCTCACTCCCCCGCCTTCCTTCCGTCTTTCGTTCTTTGATCCCTCCCCTCCTCCCCACCCCCCATTCTCATTTCCCCTCCAGCACTCTGTGGCGCGTGGGGGTGGGGTGGGGGGGACGGATGTTTCGGGAGATTGGAGAGGGAGAGAAGGGAAACAAGCCGGAGTGGTCGACCGGGGTGGAGATGGGGGTAGCAACCGAGAGGGGGCTGAAGATCCGGGCTGGGAAGCAGAGAAGGGGTCACTTTTCTGGGATCACAGAAAGGGAGTGAGCGTGGACGATGCCCAGAAACTTGCTCCTAACCTTCCATTCCCCTTTGCTGTTTTGCAAGCTCTGAGGACATAGTCATTGAGGAGTTTGCTCGGCAGGAGCGGCGAGAGAGCCAGGAGGCTTTGGAGGAGGAGGGGGACGAGGGAAGCTGAGCACCTTCCTTTGGTGCCTCTGTTTGGGAGCCCCACTGTAACGCTCTAATAAATCAACTTGTCCCAGACGTGCCTGGCAATCTCTTTGGTATTTCCTTCTCCAGGAGGTAATGGATGGGAAATATCAGAAAGGGAGACAGAACATGAGAGACTCCTAACTCTGGGAAATGAACAAGGGGTGGTGGGGGTGACTGGGTGACAGGCACTGAGGGGGGCACTTGATGGGATGAGCACTGGGTGTTATGCTATATGTTGGCAAATTGAACTCCAATAAAAAAATGGAAAAAAAGAAAAAAAAAAAGAGGTAATGGAGTATGGAGAACAGCACCCTCTGCTCCTGTCCATGATTACTCTCTACCATGTGGTTTTCCCCTAAACAACCCTGGACTTCCCTCTGGCAAGGCCCCTTGCCCTCCGTGGGTCTTTCGACTTTCCCTCTGGGCCCTGGCCATCCCAGCCCCTACCCTACCACCACAGCACCCCTACCACCCTACTCCCGTGATCACCCACTGCTATAGGCAGGACCTGAGGGGGCATGGCCGTGTGCCAAGCCCTGGGCAGCGTGCAAGGTGATGAGCAGCAGATGGACAGAGAAGAGTTGTGTGCTCTTGTCAGAGCACCACCTGAGAGCACCACCCACCTGCCGCGATGTACACCCTCACAAGAGGGGCCCAGGGCAAGGCCAGAGGCTTCTCCGGGAAACCACTTAGATTCTCTACACAAATCCAAACTCCTGTGCCTGGGGTAGCAGAGCAGGGAAGGGAGGTACATGGGTAGGGCTTTGGCAATAGGGCTGTGTAAGGTACAGTATCGAGGCCGAGGAGGTGGTATCAATTTCCTCAGGGTGATGATTGGCCTACTTACCTACTTCAAGGTGGGAAAGATAAGGTTCATCATGGGCTTCAAGTACTACAGCTTTAGTTGCCTGCCAGGTGAGCCCACCATCAAGGCATCATACAGTACATTTTTGTCCCCGCCTTGGCCAACTCACCTAGGGATTCTTCTCAAAGTTATCTTTTGTGAGCGTTGAGAAGTTGAGCCCTGGACCACCTTTTCTAGGGCCATTCTCCACTTCTGGTTCTGAGACTGCCTGGTATTGGGAGTAGAGGAGTGGTGCAGAGTATCTGACTCTTGGTTGCAGGTATTCATTGGAATTGGCTTCCTGTCTAAGACCATGTACTTGGGAGAACCAAATAGTGAATGATTAGTCTCTTATCACTAACATTATACCTCAATACCTTAGGCCTATGCATTAATGGTAGGGTAGCACCATCTTCGACTATTTGTGGAAGAGGGGAAGAAAAATATGAAGCCTCCCCAAATGACCAAACCCTGCTTCTTTTCTCTGCCTTCATCTCATCTCCACCTGTAGCACAAAATCCAGGAGGCTTTGAATCCTTAAATCTGCTGCTCTATACATAAGGTCTTCCTCAATCAAAACAGTATATTGCGATTGGATCTGTCCTAGGAATGCTAGGCCACTTGGTTTGTGGCCAGAGCAACCACTTTTCAGGGACCCAGTTTCTTTGATCCTTTTTGGTTTGCCTTTTAAGTTCTAACCTTTAAAAGGCAAGTTTCTTTCCTTTCTAAACATTTTCTTATGCAGGTTCAGGCTGCAGCTATGGGACACAGCTGGCCGGGAGTGCTTTTGCAGCCTAAATTTCTACTACATGTGATTCAACTACTGCAGTGGCTGGCTATGATGTCACAAGTGGATGTTCTGTCGTTTTATTTGAAAAAGGGATTGAGGGAAACAATAGGTTGGTAAGACTAGCAGAGAGGAAGGGCAGGTACATTATCCTCTCTAAACCTCTACTAAATGTTTCAACTCTCTACAACACATTCTTTTGTAGATTATCAATGCTTTCAAGGAGACAGGTAAGTGGGTAGATATAGGAGCACAAAGAAGTGAGGATATCATCATCATGTTAGTGGATAACAACACTGATCTGAACAACAAAAAGTAACTACAACTTCTGGCACACCTAGAGTCAATCTCTGTGGGAAGGCTCTCTTGTGCTGTTTATAAGGGAGGAGTTTACCAGTTTCAGGGAATAGAAAGATGATGGGTTCAAGGCTTCTATGGTTGGTGTCCTGGGGAGGCATCATCACACTTCAGAAGGATCTGTCTTTATCCACTTTGAGTTACCACTTACCACTCTCTGGTCCCTCACATCATTTGTCATTTGTCCAGACAAGTCTCTGTAGATGATGGGGAAGAAAAATCCAGAGACCTCATATGTGATGTTTGAGACCAGTGCCCAAACCAGTTACAATGTGAAATATGTAATATCCATTTCTCTTTAGGATACTTCTGTTGCACTTGTCTCTAGCTACCCTCCACTGCTTACTCTTTTGGATAACCTTGGCTTGTCCTATCTTGGGGCAGGTACAAGGTTCATTTCCCTACCATTCAGTACAAAGGCCCAATATCGTCTCTGAATCTGGCCTTTTACATGCATTTAACACATGCACACAGCTATCCCAGCACATGGCTTCTGCCCTTCCATCCAGAATTCATTTCCACTGAAGAGGAGCATCCTTTATCCTAGCTTTGCTGGGCTAAGGAGTGTAAAGCAGAGAAGGCAAACTTCCTTTGATGAGTTAGATGGCCAGTCCTGACAGATATTTAAGGGAAAATGGGACTAACCTCAGCACAAAGTAGCTTCCTGGTTTGCCTTCAGGCAAGAAGAGGTCAGATCAGAATTCTTCTTCTGTGTCTCCAAGAAGCTGCCCTTCGTAGTTGAGACTTAACCCCAGTCACATCCCTCTTACCATAACACACTTCAGTGGTTGAAATCCAACTGGAGCCTTTCACGGAGTCAGGCATCAAAAGCCACTGTTCCTGTTGATAACCTGGTCTCTTGTCTAATTTGATGAATTTATTGCTTTTGGGCTTGCCAGTAATCCATCCCCCCCCTCAGATTTAAGGTTTAAATCCCTGGCTACTTAACTAAGCTTTCATATAGTTTCTGAATTTAGGAGCAAAACAGAACCCCTGAGGGGCACCTGGCTGGCTCAGTCGGTGGAGCAGGAGGCTCTTTATGTCAGGGCCATTGAGTTCTAGCCTCACAATGGGTGTGGGTCATACTTAATATAAAAATAAAAGTTTTAATAGAACCTCTGAAAAGGCTATTGTTTTTCTTGACTGCATCTCGCTGCCGTGGGGTGGAAAATTCTTGCAGGGCCCAGGAATCCCACCTTACTTTCTCTGACTGATAAAAACTCTAAAAGGGATATAGTCCTATAGCAGCTGGGATACCTCAGAGGCAGATACAGTTCATTCCCCATATTTTTAGCTACACCTTCAATAAATGACCAGTCCTTTTGCCTCAGCCTGTTATCGTTTGTATCTTCTCCATGCTATACCTGTACCTTTACAATGCAGTTGTGTCATGCTGGTGTCATGACAAAGAACCATTCTAAGTACCTCAAAGTGAGAACCAATTTAGGGCAGGCTTTTTGCCTCCTAGGCCCATGGCACTTAGTTGGGACTTTTTACCATGTTTACCACACTTCTTAGACAGCTGTTTTAAAACCTGCTAACCACAGGAAGAGTCTTGGACCTCAACATTCAGTAGACTCAACCAATATGCCTTTGTGCAAGTATATCAGCCTCCAGGTTTTCAGATGGCCACTGAGGGACAGCACAGCAAATAGAAGCACAGAATGGGAGTGGGATTTCCCAGGCAGCACAGGGCTAAATTCTACCTCCAGCTCTATTCACAAGGACATTGCTACTGTCAATAGCACATAGTAAAGCTGAAAAGGGATTTATAGAGAGCCAGAACTTCCTCAAAGAGATATACTATTTAGAACTGTTTCCCATATTTGAAGACTTTTTTAAAAACTCAGATTTCCAGGTTCCACCTGAGAACAACAGAATCACTCTCCAGTGGCAGGGCCTGGAAATACATGTTTAAGCTTCCCAAGATTCTTTCAAGGCAAATTTGGGACTTTCATCATGGGGGCACTTCACTTCATACCTCATTAGAAAACTTCCTTTTCTGAATGGGTTTTTTTTAAAAAAAGATTTCATTTACTTAGGAGAGAGAGAACGGGCAGGGGTAGGGGCAAGGGGGCGGGCGGGGGGAGAAGCATGCTCTCTGCTGAGCAAGGAGCCTGATGTGGGATTTAATCCTAGGACCTGGAATCATGACCTGAGCCAAAGACAGACGCCCAACCAATTGAGCCACCCAGACACCCCCTGAATGGGGTATTTTAAACATGCCAATGGAAATGGCATAAGATGTGGTCTGGAATCTCTAACAATGGACTGGTAATAAAGACGGTGGCAGGTTATTTGGGAGTTGGGGTGGAGAAAAGGGGGAAGTCAACAGTACCACTCAAACTACAAGCTGGAAATTGGGAACCATTCCTGGAAGGAATGCATCCAAGCCTCTCCCTTCATCTGTGTTCCAGATCAAACAATGTGGGGCAGGAGACAATTCTATTAATACTACCCCTCCCCCCATACACAGAGAAATGTCCAAAGCTCACAAGGTAAGGGGCAGTTTCTTCTAGTACCCCTCACCCTACACCATTCCTCAGTTACACTGAAGGTAAGGTTCTTGGACCTCTCTAATGTACTGGCCAGATAGAGATAGTTGTGAGGTAAATATAGTGTCGCTGGTACTTCCATAGGCTCCTGTCTTTGGAAGAGCTACTATTTTTGCCTCAATAGCATTTAAAACCCAGTCAGTATCATCCAAAAGTCACACCAACATTTCCTCAGCATTGCCTTTTACTTTTGTGGGGAGAGGGTGGGGGTGGGGAGAATGGTTCCAGAGAGTCTCTGGAATGTATGAGACTGGTAGTACAAGAATGGGAGGAGATGGAAGGCCCCCAAGATTCTTTTTCTCTGTGGATTTCTAGACTCTAATGAAAATGATACAACACATGTGTAATTGTCTAGCACATGGTATTCAATAAATGTCAGCTGCCTTTCCTGTTTCAGGGAATGATCTCACCTACAAAACGAGGAAACAAAAAGTGCAGCACAGTTTGAGTAATGCAGTTGGCTGGCTGACTCGGTGCAGGGCCTTACTGTGTCCCTACCTCACTCTACTCTGCCAGGGTGGGGTGAGAGTAGTTTCCCAAGAGGCTTCCCTGAGGCCTAACCAGCTTGTCCGAGAAGATTTCATGTGGAGGGCTACGGGCCGCAACTCTCTAGTGTACAGTCCTCTCCTTTTGGCGATGATAATCTGGGGCAAAGGAGGAAAAGAATGGATTACTTTCAAGCCTACACCTCCAATTCCCCATCCCAAACTTGGGGGGCCTTTAGTAACCAGTATTTAAAGAGTTCCTACCCAGGGCCACCCTGCCAAATAAATAAAAAAGAGAGTGGCACTCACTGTAGGGAAAGAAGCGGACGCGCATGCTGATTTCGCGGGCTGTCTTCAGGATCTCAACAGCCTGGAAGGAACACAGCAGCATGTACAAATAAAGAGATATGACCCAGGGCAGTATCATAACAGGAGAAAAACAGCTTGCCACTTGAACCTTCTGGGTCACTACTAGCTGGTTCCTCTTGGTGCACTTCCTCAGCAGAGATTCCTTCATATAAGTTACAGATGAGGTTAATCCTATCTAGCCTTTTCTACCAGGGATGGCTTCTTGCCTCACCACAGCCCAGATGCTGTGCCCACCTTGCTGTGCTCAATATCTTGGAAATCCACATCATTCACAGCTAGGACTTGGTCCCCTTCCTGAAGTCCTGCTCGATGTGCATCCGAGTCAGGAATTACCTGTTAGTAAGGAGAGAATATATGAGATTGAGGCAAAAGAGTTTCAAAGGCTGTAACTGAAATTAAGTGCTATTCAAAGGTTAAGATGCTATTGTTTTTGTGTGTACGTGACAATGCAGAGAAACAGATGGTTTGCCAGATGAGACGTTTTAAATGGGAATGGGTGTCCCCATTACGCCCCTTCTGTAGTCTACTAAATCATTCCTCTCCCAGGCCTTTGGATACCATTGTTCTGCAATCTGGTAACTTAAGAAAGGGAATTAGCAATCCATATTGCCTACAAGGCACACATACCTTGGAGATAAAGATGCCTAGCTGGGAAGCCTTTCCTCCTCGGATATTAAATCCCAACTGTAAGACAAGAGCACAGAAGGGGGGCTCAATATAGACCACAAACACAAGAACATCTACTGTTATCACTGTATGATAGCTTGGCTTATGTGTTTCTCAGAGAGAAGTCAGAAGTTGTGGAAGTGGTATCTCAGACTTTCTGCCCATTAAAGTGTTTCCTTACCTCCCTAACTGCCTTCCCATCCATCCCCCCAATCCACTGCCAACTTCTGGGCCTGGTACAGACAAACTGAGCCTAAAATAAGATGCAATTGTTCTGGGGCACCTGGGTGGCTCAGTCAGTTAAGCATCTGCCTTCAGCTCAGGTCATGATTCAGGGTCCTGGGATGGAGCCCCATGTTGGGCTCCCTGCTCAGGGAGGGGTTTGCTTCTCCCTCTGCCTCCCCCACTCATGCATGCTCTCTTTCAAATAAGTAAATAAAATAAAAAAAAAAGACAGAATTGTTCCATAAGCTCACCTGAGCTCCAGGGGGCTTCTTCAGTGTGACGATTCGGGGCAGAAACTGGGTCAGCTCATTGTTGTAGTCTGGGTGATATACCCTCTGCAAGAAACAGCAACCCCGAATTCTTACTACCAGCCTTAGATTTTATACCTCCCTTCATCTGGACTACAAATGCATCACCCTGAAGTTAGAAAAAGGTGTGGGGGGATCCCTGAGGGGTTCAGCGGTTTAGCACCTGCCTTCGGCCCAAGATGTGATCCTGAAGACCCGGTATTGAGTCCCACATCGGGCTCCAGGCAGGGAGCCTGCTTCTCCCTCTGCCTGTGTCTCTGCCTTTCTCTCTGTGTGTCTCTCATGAATGAATAAATAAGATCTTAAAAGCAATACACACACACACACACACACACACACAGGTGTGATCATGGACTTAGTTTTAAGTACAGATAACACTGTCCGAATGGGTAGATGGATAGCATGGGGAAATGTTAGTAGCCCAGTAGCTCCCCATCTCTACCTTTAGAGAATAGAAACTAGGGCTCTGAATTTCCAGAATTCTCTGGTGTGAATGGACTCTGGTAGTTGGATTCCATAAGAAGCTCCCAATGGGCCCAGTTGTTCAGATTCTAATTTCTGGGCCCCTGGCTACAAGGCTAGAATTCACCCTCTACTGAGCTTTCTAATCCTGCCATCCTACCTTTCATGCATCATCTCAAGCCCACAGGAATATATCCCCTACTCAAACATTCCCACCTCATGAGGAGGAATCCATGCTGGGGGATTCTCATAGGCAGGCAGGAAAACCACGGGGTAGTCATCATAAGGAATCCGACTGTCCATCTCCAGCAAGGCCCTGGAATGGAAGGAAGGGTGAATCGAAGCTGACAGAAAATGGTTCAAAAGGGTCAGCAGGGATCCCTGGGTGGCGCAGCGGTTTGGCGCCTGCCTTTGGCCCAGGGCGTGATCCTGGAGACCCGGGATCGAATCCCACGTGGGGCTCCCGTTCCATGGAGCCTGCTTCTCCCTCTGCCTGTGTCTCTGCCTCTCTCTCTCTCTCTCTGTGTGACTATCATAAATAAATAAAAATTTAAAAAAAAAAAGGGTCAGCAGTCCAGCAAGTTTCAAAAAACAACCCCACCCCATCCCAAGGCTGTCATCTATGGGCCCAGCCCACTTCCAGGTGATAGAGATTGAGAGAGAAAAAGAAGAAAAAAGATGAAAGAGAACAATTAATTTTGCTGAATATCTGCGTGTCAAGCAAACTGTTAAGTACTCCATAGAGATCATCTCCTTTCCTACAACAATCCTGCAAAACAGATGTTGCCGTCTAGAGAAGAGGAAATCAGGTGCGTCAATTTTCAAAGTCCAAGGACTGCCTCCAACTATCCACAAGGACTCTGGACAAGGCACCACCCCACATTCCCTAGATGTGATCAGTAATGGTGGGGGTCCCCAGAACAACGACCCTTCCTTCACCACCGGTTCCCTTCCACGTCCCTGCCCCGCATCCTGCCTGAATCCTGCGCACAAGCCGGGGAGATGCAGTACTACCTCACTCATCCGCAAACCTCAGGAACCCCAAGTTCCGCTCGCCGCCAATTCAGTCTGGAAGCCGGAAGCGGATGCTACGGTAGGTCGGAAAGGGCGGGTTCAGGGTGCGGCGCGCAGGCCCTCCCCTTCCCAACGCATCTTCCTGCGCGCGCCGACGTGCGTGCTCTGCCCGCAAGGTCTCACGCGGATTGGCTGGCGCCTCAGGGACAGATTTGAAACTTGGCGGTTAAAGCTCCGGCTGGGACAGGGAGGCGGGAGACCGGGGAAAGGACGTTTAGTTTGGTGAGTTAAGGGGGCACACTTTAGCTCAGGATCTGCCTTTCCTGGTACCCTGGGGCTTTGGTTCTTTGTCGTCATCTCCGCTAGGGGCTTTCCTTTTCATTTCAGGCTCCACTTCGCTCTCTTCAGAGCGTGGAGCTGACCGGCTGTCCTGTCGTTGCCAAGCCTGAGAGACAATGACTCTCCCGAGGCAGCGATCCCACTAGGACGGGGAGGCTGCCACCGCTACTGCCGAGTTTCGTAACCCATCCTTCCCTCCAAGGCGGGCCTGAACTCCCACCCCTCCCGACCTACCAAGATTGATTCATCAGCAAGTATCTTTTCTTTTCTCTCTCCCCACCCCCCCAAGCAGAGACGGTGTTGCGGTAGGATCATGAAAGAAGAGGTGAAAGGAATTCCTGTAAGAGTGGCACTGCGATGTCGCCCTCTGGTCCCCAAAGAGATTAGTGAGGGCTGCCAGATGTGCCTTTCCTTCGTACCCGGGGAGCCTCAGGTGCGTAGGAGAGTCCTGGGCCTACCTCTGAACAGCTGGGGCCAAATGGCAGTGAGGGGCGTGGTCTTCCCTTTCATTTTTCTCACTTCTTGTCCCTTGCCTTCTCTAGGTGGTGGTTGGTACTGACAAATCCTTTACCTATGATTTTGTGTTTGACCCCTCTACGGAACAAGAAGAAGTCTTCAATACAGCAGTAGCACCACTCATAAAAGGCATATTTAAAGGTAAGGCTATTTAATTCTTCTGCTGGTTCTCCAGCATATATTTTGTGTCAGGCACTGTACGTGGGTACTGCAGATACAGGAATAGATGAAATAGGAGTCCTGCCTTCAAAAAGCCTACAGCCTAGGAACTAACTCAATGTCATTTGCAAAAGTCTGTACCCTTGAAGCTAGTTTTATACTGTATTTGCTTTCTGTGGTTCTGTTCATCTTTGACTTGTATATATATTTTTGTTTGTTTGTCCTGGAACATCATTAGATCCTAAGCTCTTTCATGGATGCCAAAGATGATCAGTTTGCCAACTTACTTAAGGCTCAGGCACTGCGAAGCCTGTTGAGAATTCAGAAAAAAATTATATAAAAATTATATAAAACCCCTTCCAGGCCCTGTAGGGTTTCAAAGTCCAGGAGTAGGAGTGAAAGTATAGGACTGCATACATAATTTTAAATACATAAAAATTTTAACCTTTTTGCACTTATCTTTAAGGAAAACATATGTTAAAGTTAAAAGTACACAATAGAATCAGTCCTGCTATGGAAGTAGCTAGCGCTACTTTCATGGTATGAAAACCAAAAGGATGGCACTGACTACTTAGGGGATTAGGGATGAATCTCACAGCACAGGCCAACGTTTGAGAGAGATCTTGAATGATGAATAGAATTCTTTTAGGTGAAGATGGGTATTTCCTAAAGCCCCTGAGTACCCTGACTAGTTAATAATTTTTATTGAAGAAGCTAAGACTTTAGTGTTGCTGAAGACCATAGCAGGGTTCTAAAGAAGATAGTAGTGCCTGAGAGGTGTTTAATTACTGTTATTCCAGTACAGAGGTTATTCAGGATTCAAAGCAGAAGTCTGTGTAAAAAAACTCAGACCATGGCACACAATCCCTTAAAAATCAAAAGCACATTTGTACATCATCTAGTCTTACTTTGCATTCAACGAAAAATGCTTTCCAGCCATATTCTCTAAGTGAACTTCCAGCGTCTATTTACAATTTTTTCTTTGATAGGGAACTCACGGACTCACAAAGTGGTCCTATTAATTGGATGTTGGACAACTCCCAATTGTGTTAGATTATATTGAGATGAAATTTGCTTCCCTGTAATTTCTACCCAGTGATATTAGTTCATCCCTCTAGGCAAATAGAAGCCTTCTTCCAGGCTTCACGTATTTTTTCCACTTTTTAAAATAATGTTATGGGGAGGTCTGGGTGGCTCAGTGGTTGACTGCCTTTGGCTCAGGTGGTGATCTTGCGGTCCTGGGATCAAGTCTCCTATTGGGCATCCTGTGGGGAGCCTGCTTCTCTCTCTGCCTGTATCTCTGCTTCTCTCTCTCTGTCTCTCATGAATAGGTAAATAAAATCTTTTTTAAAAAAATGATGCTGTGGTTCAGAACACACTGAACACTTTGTTTCAGATTTTTGGAATATTAAATTATGTCAAACTTACAGAAATGTTGTAAGAATGACATAAAGAACTTTTTTCCTGATTCATTTGAGATGAATTATTTACCTGGTGCCCACTGAATACTTAAGTGTATATTTGCTACAATCAAGGACTTCCTCCTACATAACTACAATATAATCATCCAAATCATGAAATTAGCATTGCTACATTACTATCATCTACTACTCAGACTTTATTCAAGTTTCACTAATTGTCCCAATAACATCCTTTAAAGTAAAAGGATCTCATTCAGAAGCACTTGTATTTAAGAGTTGTACTGTCTCTGTATAGTCTCTTTCATTCTAAGGTTTTTTGTCTTTTTTAAAAAAATTTTGTGATCATGACTCTTGAAGATCACAGGCTAGTTATTTTGTAAACTGTTTATCAGTTTTGGTTTGTCTGGTGTTCATTATTAAATTGTGGTTGTATATCTCTAACAGGAATATCACAGAAGTGGTGCTGTATTCTTCCCATTGAATCCTATTCGGCAGCACATAATTTGTTGCCTTACTGCTGATGTTCATTTTGATCATTCGATTATGGTGTTATCATAGGCTTCTCCACTATAAAGTTAATCTTTTTCCTTTTTACATATTTGGATGACAATTATGTGATTCTGCCTAAGTCTCTTCTAATTAACCATCCATATTTCCTTTAGCCATTCTGGAAACGATATGGTTTTCCAGACCCTCCATAATCTGGTCATCTTCCTCAGAAATATTCCTTCACAGCTCAGTAAGAACATTGTAATTCTATACTTTTATCTTAACTTGGGGAACTATAAGAATTAAATTATAGTCTTTATAGGCAATATAAAGTAGATAGTGATCCCAATATATGTTTGGCTAACATTGCTCTCAATTGCAAAGACAAAACCACTATTTTTTAGTCAGCTCAACAGCATCCTCTTGTACTCTGAATTCCCAATACCAGAGAGCCTTCAATTTTTTGGAAAAAATACTGAAAATTGGTTCCCCCAGTTATTACTATATATACATATCTTTGATATTCTAGAAGACTATGGAATGTTATTCTTTTGCCTCATGATCATACCAGGTGATACTAGCTATTTATTACAGTGAAAATCTTGAGGAAATAGCTTATGATCTTTCAGAATATCCTTCAGAAGGGAGGTCTTTGTTTAGACAATTAAATTATTTTAAAATGAAAAAAAAAAGGCCAAAGTGCCTGATAATATGGCCCAAATGCAGTCTGAGAGTTTAGATGGGGAGCGGATGGTTTCATTGATTGTAAAAATCAACTTTTTTGCCTCTTCAGATGAAGATTGGTCATCAAAAACATAGGTTGGACCCCCTTCCATTTTTGCTACTTCTAAGACTTTGATTTAATGCCTATAATTTAGAATTGGTAAAAGTAGAATTATAAAGTTCTGAATGGCTTTTTGATGGTGTTTGGCCACCTTCATTATCTCAGTCATATCTTTAAGTGTTTTACTTCCTAGTATTTATTTATTTATTTATTTATTTATTTATTTATTTATTTTTTACTTCCTAGTTTTTAAGGGCAATAAAGAGGGGCACACATTCTGGGAGGTTGGTATTTTTCTTCTTTGCTTCTTTAAAGTGATGCAAAATCATGTCATCCACACAAGTTTTTTCTGTGTCTGCTACTCCTAAAAAACCCTTGTCTTAAGAGAGCAATCAAAAAAAAAAAAAAAGCAATCTCAATTTTGTTGCAAGTAATTGCTGAAGGAGATGGAGGATATTGATTGGATGAAAATATTTGAGCACCACTATGCATGTGACTTCTGTTTTATCAGGATACAATGCAACCGTCCTGGCCTATGGACAGACTGGCTCCGGAAAAACCTATTCAATGGGAGGTGCATACACTGCAGACCAAGAGAATGAACCAACAGTTGGGGTCATTCCTAGGGTAATACAATTGCTCTTCAAAGAAATTGATAAAAAGAGTGATATCGAATTTACTCTGAAAGTGTCATACTTGGAGGTAAGTGATTTATCTTAAGTTATACTGAATTCAAATGTATCTTTGGGTAGAAAAAATAAATCCAAATCATGTTTTTTCCCTGGCATGACTCAAATAAGTAAATTGCATTTTTAAAAGATTTTATTTATTTATTCATGAGAGACACACAGAGAGAGAGAGAGGCAGAGACACAGGCAGAGGGAGAAGCAGGCTCCATGCAGGGAACCTGACGTGGGACTCGATCCCGGGTCCCCAGGATCACACCCTGGGCTGAAGGCCATGCTAAACCGTTGAGCCACCCAGGCTACCCATTAGTAAATTGCATTTTTAGTAAATTACATTTTAAAACATTGATAGAGAAAATTTACTGGCTCAATTGGAGCTGGCTCCCGCCCAGTTCTTTTCTTGTCAGAATAGTCTGTTTAATTTGATTGTTAGAGGAGTTGGCATTGCCACTTAAAAAGATGATAAGAATTCTTTAATTCCAATTTGGCTTCTGCTGCTGATTCCCTGTAGAGTCTGCAGAAAAATATTTGATTTTCCTTTACTGTTTTGAGGCCTAAGTGATAATGCTCCTACTTCAGGAAGAATGTTATAAAAAATGGATGAAGTACTAAGCTGTGTGGTAATAGAATGTATTTATTCAACAGATGTTATTGAATACCTACTGTGTTATAGGGCCTATTCTATGTACTTTGGATATATCTGTGAACAAAAGATGAAAATCCTTACCCTTGTGGGGTTTTCATTCTAGTGAATATCACTATACAACTAGATTGGCCAGTTATATCTAACCTCGTGACCTCAAAAACACATGTTCAGAAAATTTATGGTTTTTGGGAAACTAGCTGCTTGGTTCCATAGCAGTGATACCTTCAATGAGCAATGATTAAACTTAGATAACGGAAGCATACAATTTTATAGTGTATGTGAATAGTTCATCCTGGAGTTGAATCTTAATACATTAGTAGGTATCAGAGGTGTAGAGTTGAAAGGGAGTTTTAAATGTCATTAAGATTAGCCTTCTTGAGTCTCTTAATTAACCCAGTTGTGGTCAGGTAATCAAATGTAAAAATTACTTAAGAACCTGGTATGTTGGGCAGCCCGGGTAGCTCAGCGATTTAGCACCGCCTTCGGCCCAGGGTGTGATCCTGGAGACCCGGGATCGAGTCCCACGTCAGACTCCCTGCATGGAGCCTGTTTCTCCCTCTGCCTGTGTCTCTGCCTCCCTCTTTCTCTATGTCTCTCATGGATAAATAAATAAAATCCTTTAAAAAAAAACCTGGTATGTTAAATTGCAGCAATGGCAATAATAGCAAACAAATATGGTGCTTACTATGTGCTAAACTCTGTTCTAAATACTTAAAGTTTTGATTGTTGAAGTATTGGTTGCCACTTTTCCCATTTGCTTCCCGTTTCTACCCTCCACTAAGGACCTGTTACTTAAACATTGTAACAAAATTAGGGAAGGTGATGTTGTTATGGCACCATCAAAGAACTGAATTTGGGCACCCTTGTCATTTTTAATTGTGTCTGCTATTCCCAAGAAACTGTTTTAAGAGAGCAGTCTCAATTTTGTTACAATGAATATGTGAATTCATTTTGTAAGTATCAAATGGTTACATGTAAGATTTAAAGCCCTTAATTATAAAAATAATGTTATAAATTTTTTTAATACAGAAAGTCACAAATAATTTTAAAAATCACCTATAATCCATCACTCCAAGATTACCGCTGTTAACATCTTGTTTTTACCACTTTATTTTTAACAATACCAGATTTACAACGAAGAAATCTTGGATCTTCTATGCCCATCTCGTGAGAAAGCCTCTCAAATAAATATACGAGAGGATCCTAAAGAAGGCATAAAGGTGTGTTTGTCTGTCATTTATTGTTACTGAAAAATGTTGACCACGCTAAAGTTCACATCCCTTTTATTTGCAACTGTGGTTTTAAATGACTATTGACATCTCAGTCTCTCAGATTTTGTATGATCCTAATTTCCTTTGTTAATCTAGAAATCCTAGATGGGAGCTCATGTGGGGAAGGAATTTATATTGTCTTCCTGTTACCTGTTGAAGGAATGGTAATATCAATTAAATATTTTATTAGTTATTTACAGAGTTCTAGTCCTGGGCTATTCAGTATAATAGCCACTAGCCACAAATGACTATTTAAACTTAAGTGAGCTAAAATATAATGTAATTTAAAATTCAGTCCTTTGGTCCCACCAGCCACATATCCAGTGCTCAGTAGCTACATGTGGCTGTGGCTACTATAGAACAGCACAGACATAGATCATAACCATGGTCATAGGAAATTCTGTTAGGACAGCACTATATAACAGACATTATGGTAGACTATAGAATGATACTTAAAAAGGAAAAATAATGTAAAACATTTAAAATCCATAAGTACCATAAGAAGAAGAGATCACTTATGTGAGAGGCTTCTGTCATATGGTTTAGATGCAGGATGAGGAGCTATAGCTGAACAGAAAATTTGAGTCAAGGTTGGGAGTTTTGTATATGGGAGTGGACCAAATCTAGAAGTCATTATTGAAAACAGGCAAAGCTTGAGTCTAGCTCCAGCTTGAGTATTCAGAGGGGGAATCCAAGGCTGAAAGTAGATGAGAATAGGTTTTATATACTTGGGAAATCTTAGTAAAATAGTGTCTTACCCATCTTCTTCCCATTCTTCTCTTCCCCTCACGGAAAGTTGGAGGTTTAGAGTATAGGTGCATGAGGAGCAGGTGGGCTTCTGAGTTTTTTCCTTTTTGGATTTTAAAGTCATTACCCCCCCCCCAATAAATAAATAAATAAATAAATAAATAAATAAATAAATAAATAAAGTCATTAGCCATGCATTAGAGCAAGGCTTGAAGGATCATACCTATTTTAAAAGCCCAGTAGGGGAGCCTGGGTAGCTCAAATGGTTAAGTGTCTGCCTTCAGCTCAGATCATGATCTCAGGGTCCTGGGATCCAGTTCCTCATTGGGCTCCCTGCTCAGTGGGGAGTCTGCTTCTCCATCTCCCTATGCCCCTCCCCCTACTCATGTTCTCTCTCTTGATATATCTCTGTCTCAAATGAATAAATAAAATCTTTAAAAATAAATAAAAGCCCATTAAACTTAGAATATGTGAAGACAATTTGGATAGTGGGGATAAGAAACCTGGGCAAAAGGCATGCTGTCACCAGAAAGAATGTTGGTACTGAACCAGGTCTTGACCCAGTTCCAAGATCTTTTTTATGCCTCAAGCCAAGGCAGGAATTAAATCCCAAGCATTATTTGAGGTACAATTTTCAATACAAAGAAGTGTGCATAACTGATTAAATTGAGATGGATAAAGACAAGTTTGTCAGCATTCTTCAGATGAGATAGATGGAATATAAGCAGAGATAAAAGATGTAAGGGTATTCTTATAGTAAGGAGTGGCTTAAGTAGAAAACAGACTCCTTGGGGGTAGTAGGACTAGACCAGTCTGTCTGGATTAGAGACTCTGGGTTGAGAAGTAATGGATGTGTTAGAACCAGATTATGAAGCCAGGTTAAAGCTTCATGTGTTCCATTCCTGTGAATCGTATATAAGTGAGATTGCTCTGGCTCCTTTTACCAAGTTTTTATCTTATGTGTGTAATCTCTCCAACTATGTTAGCTCCTAGAGGTTAGGAGAGCATCTTAAAATCTCCTCCGATCCTCATTATCTAGCACAGAACTTAGAAATTTCGGAGGCGTGATTTCAGGGAGACTAAACAGAAATGGATTGAAAAGGAGACAGACTAGATTGAGGAAGGCCAGTTGGAGAAACTTTACCTTATTCTTCAGGCATGAAGTAAGATTGGCCTGGACAAGGCAAGTAGATGTAGAAAGGAAAAGGAAGCAATGGATTCAAAAGAAAAATGGCTAGGAGTTGGTGATAAGTGAAATATGGAGAAATGGGAGGAGAGGAATTGAAGGTGAATGTGAGGTTCTGAGAATAGAAATATTCATAGAAATGAAGTCGTAGAAAGAATCAGTGCTGGTGGGAAGGAAGATGAGTTTGGTTTATAATTCACTGTTTTCAAAGTGTAAGTAGCAGTCCTCTAGAAAGACTAGAAATTAGGGCCACAGATGTAGATCTGGGAGCTATGGACTAATAAAATAGGAGCATATTTGGGCTCAAAGGGGCTTCATAATCATCTGGTTCAATCTCCAGAGGCTCCAAGAGATTTTTAATGTGTACAAATTCTCTCGGGTAGATATAATACTAAGCCTAGGACCCTGTTTTCTTGCTATTTCCCTTGGTGAAGATGAAGTATAAAACAAGTCAGAGGTATGGGAGGAGCATAGGGTCACATGGAGAAAGTAGCCAAGAGAAATACCATACGTATTTGTGTTGCCTTTACTGTTCTTAGGGCCAAAGCTTACCTTCACTTGGAGGCTCCCTGGAAGGCATCTATCCACTGCTCTATCCTAAAATCTAGAGATCTCTTCTAGCTCCAGTATTGCCTGGTACCCTTGCTTTGGAGGTCCCTAGGGGAGATTAGAGACTGTGGTTTGCAATGATCACAATGTTGCTAGTTAAAACAGTCCTCATTATCACAACTGTTCTATTTATTGAGGTTCTGCTGGAGTATCAAAGCATTATTTTTTAACCTACCAATCCTTCTATCTTTGATGAAGTATTTAAAGTGGAATCATAAGGGCATTTTTTTTCTTTCTCTGAATTAGATTGTTGGACTCACTGAGAAGACTGTTGTAGTTGCTTTGGATACTGTTTCCTGTTTGGAGCAGGGCAACAACTGTAGGACTGTGGCATCCACAGCTATGAACTCCCAGTCATCCCGATCTCATGCCATCTTTACAATCTCCATAGAGCAAAGAAAGAAAAGTGACAAGTAAGTTGTACCTACAGTTTAAAGAGTCAAGATTTTTAATGTTAGTTAATATTAAGTTGCTCCTTCAGTGCATTTGACAAATCATCAGCCATTAGTACTCTGAGCACTGGTAACCAGTAGAGCCATTTTTGACTGACTTGAAAGAAAACTAGAACCAGCAGACCGACTCTGACACTCAGCTACCCTCAAGTTCACATACCATTCTCATTCGGGTCTTCTTGTCATCACAGGAATAGCAGCTTTCGCTCCAAGCTGCATCTTGTGGACCTTGCTGGATCAGAAAGACAGAAGAAAACCAAGGCTGAAGGGGATCGTCTGAAAGAGGGTGAGAGAAATTAAGGCCACAGCTGTAGATGAAAACTTCCTAGTACTCCCATTGTATCATCAGTGTCTTGACTGAAATATTTCAGGTCATTTTCTAACAGTAGCTACAATTCAAGTTTGAGGCTGATATCAGAAATAGTGAAAAACTGTTTCTTTCCCTTGTACTCATTTTCTAATTTAGGTGTGAGATTTGGATCTGGCCCTTGGTTTGATTTCATCTGGTCCAGGAAAGTTTTAGTTTTTGTTTGGTTTTGTTTGGTTTTACCCCCAACTACTTATGATTAAAATCAGTATCCTGATTCTGTCATCTGAAGTATTCACTATCCTTCTCAGATATTATCACTTATAAACTCCATCAGCATGGTTTCCATATCTTTATTTAAGTCATTGGATATAAATGATGAAGCTCCTAAGGCTAGAAGAACCCCATGGTTTATGCTATTAGAGACCTTAGTCTAGCATGATAGTGGCCTGGTAATCTGCATGCTTTGGGAGTGATCTTTCAAGTGATTATTAATCTAACAAAAATTAACAACCAGTCTCTATTTCTTGATTTTGTGCTTAAGAATCTCTTAAAAGATTTTGTCAAATGTTCAGATATACTAAGTCTGCCATATTTCTATTAGCTACCAATTTAGTAACATTACAAAAAAGAAATAAGGATTAGCTTAAATTGACTTCTTAGTGAATTAAAACTGGCTTCTAGTGCTAATTCTTCCATTTCTAGGTCCCTGCAAGCCATCCCTATAATCATCTAGAATAATCATCATCATCATCATCATCATCATCATCATCTAGAAGACTCACATCAAAATTGCCAGGCTGTAATTTATAGAATTAACTTTTTTTTCCCTTTTTTGAAAATTGAAATTCTATCTGCCCAGTCTTCTGGAACATCTTTCTTTGTGATTCCTCAGTGATCATTGACATAGCTTCAGCATTCTCATTTGAAATTAATCTCCATTTCCTTGGCTATAATTCATCAGATTTTTGAACTCCTGTTAAAGTAGTTGAGTTCTCACTTACTACTTGTTCACTCATATTGGGCTGTGGTTCCCTCTGAGGAATTGAGATGAGAATGCAGGAGCAAAAAAAATAGTAATTGAGGAATTTTATCTCTGTCACGTATCATTATTACACTGCTGACACAGGGCAAAGACCTATTTCTTCCTCATTCACCTTTTTGTTCTGAATGTATTGGAAAGTGCCTTTTTTGTTTTATGTTTGCACTGTGACATTTAGCCTTCTTAATACTATTTTTAAAGATTCTTGTAACTCTTTTTTTATGTTTACAGTTTGAGGTTTTTTAACAGCTTTATTGAGATATAATTCACATACCATAAAATTTACCCATTTCAACTGAACACTTCAGCAGATTTTAGGATATTCACAGAGCTGTGCAACCATCACCACGATCTAATTGTAGAACATGCTTATCACCCTCAAAAAGAAACTCCATACCAATTAGCAGTTGCTCCCTACTCCCAGCCCCTTCTCTAGCCCTAGGCAACCATAACCTGTATTTCAGATAAATATAGTCGTACAATATGTGGTCTTTTGTGACTGCCTTGTTTCACTTAACATAAGGTTTTCAGGGATCCTCTACGTTGTAGTGTATATCAATATTTTATTCCCTTTGACTGCTGAATCATATTCCATTGTGTGGATATACATGTTGCTTGTCTATTCCTCAGTTGTATCCAATTTAGCTATTTTGAATATTGCTCTGTGAGCACTTGCGTGTAAGTTTTTGTGTAGACAAGTTTTAGTTTCCCTTTAGGTATACACCTAAGTGTGTGATCTCTGGCTGGGTGATATGGTAACTTTAAAATTTCCTTTTTTAAAGAAATTTAAAATGTAATTAATATACCATAAAATTCACCCTTTTAAACTATACAAGTCAGTCATTTTTAGTATATTCACAAAGTTGTGTAACCATCACCATAGTATATTTTATTTTTTTAAAAAGATTTTATTTTCTTTATTCATGAGAGATACACACAGAGAGAGGCAGAGACACAGTCAGAGAAAGAAGCAGGTTCCGTGCAGGGAGCCCGATGAGGAACTCCATCCTGGGACTCCAGGATCATGCCCTGAGCTGAAGGCAGACGCTCAACCGCTGAGCCACCCAGGCGTCCCCACCATGGTAGATTTTAGAACATTTTTGTCACCCAAAAAGAAAACCCACATGCATTAGCAGTCATTCTCTATTTTCCCCCAGCTTCCTCCCCGAACCTCCACACCCCTCACCCCACCTATCTATGACTCATGCTCTTTCTGTCCCTACAGATTTGCCTAATCTGGACATTTCATGTACATCTAGTCATACAATATGTGGTCTTTTGTGACTGGCTTCTTTCACTTAACAGTGTTTTCAAGGCTCATCCACGTTATTTAGCATTGACCTACAAGTTTTCAAGTAGATGTATATTTTCATTTCTCTTGGGTATATATCTAGGAGTGGAATTGCTGGATCATATGGTAACTCTGTGTTTAACTTTTTGAAAAGCTACCAGATTATTTTTCACAGGAACTGTACCACTTTAACATTTCTCAGGCTTGTTATTTTTAGAATTCTAATTTTAAAATTAGGATTCTAATTTTTCCATATTCTTACTTTTATTATGTCTTTAATTGTAGTCATCCTAGTGGGTGTGAAGTGATACCTCATTGTGGTTTTGGTTTGCATTTCCCCAATGGCTAATGACGTTGAACATTGTTTCATGTGTTTATCAGCAATTTATATATCTTTTTAGAAAAATGTTCAGTCAGATTTTTTGCCCCTTTTTTAATTGGGTTATTTATCTTTTTATGGGTGGGTTATGTGTGTCCTTTATACATTGTGGATACTAACCCCTTATCAGGTATATTCTTTGCGAATGTTTCCTCCCATTCTTTGGGTTGTGTTTTCACTTACTGATGTTATCCTTTGAAGCACATAATTTAAAAAATTTTGATGAAGTCCACTCATCTATTTTTTCTCTTGCTGCTTATATTTTTGGTGTCATATCTATAGAAAATGCCTAATCCAAGGTCACAAAGATGTGTGCTTCTGTTTTCTTTTAAGAGCTTTATGGTTTTACATGTCTTTGATCCATTTAAGTTAATTTTTGTATATGGTATGAAGTGGAGTCCAAAGTTCAGTCTTTTGCATGTAGATCATTAGTTATCCCCACATCATTTATTGAAAAGACTATTCTTTCCCACTGAATTGTCTTGGCATCTTTGTCAAGAAGCAATTGAACTCTCAATTCTATTCCATTTATCTGTATGTCTATCCTTACACCAGTCTTGATTACTACACTGTCTTGATTACTGTAGCTTTGTAACAAGTTTTGAAATCAGGAAGTGTGAGTGCTTCAACTTTGTTCTTTTTCAAGATTGTTTTGGCTATTCTGGGTCCCTTGCATTTCCATATGAATGTTAGGATCAACTTGTCATTTTCTGCAAAGAAGCCAGCTGGGATTTTCATAGGGATTGTGTTGAATCTGTAGATCAATTTAGAAAGTATTGCCATCTTAATATTAACTCTTAAATTCACAAAAATCAAGTGTTTTTCCATTTATTTGGACCTTCTTAAATAATTTTTAAATTTTTCACTGTTTAAGTTGTACATTTCTTTTGTTAAATTTATTCCTAAATATTTTATTCTTTTCAATGCTGTAGTAAATCGAATTGTTTTCTTTTTTTTTTTTCGAATTGTTTTCTTAAACTCATCTTCAAATTGTTCATTGAGCTTTGTTTTTTTAAAAGATTTTTATTTATTCATGAGAGACACACACACACACAGAGAGAGAGAGAGAGGGAGGGAGAGTGAGGGAGAGCCAGAGACACAGGCAGAGGGAGAAGCAGGCTCCATGCAGGGAGCCCGACATGGGACTCTATTCCAGGTCTCCAGGATCAGGCCCTGGGCTGAAGGCAGCGCTAAACCACTGAGCCACCTGGGCTGCCCCTGTTTATTGAGCTTTGTATAGTGACTTGTGTCTGCAACCTTGCTGAACTTGTTTGTTTGTTCTGATAGGTTTTTAATGGATTCTTTAGGATTTTTTTGTATATTTTTTTACTGGAGTTCGATTTGCCAACATCTAGCATAACACCCAGTGCTCATCCCATCAAGTGTCTTTAGGATTTCTATATACAAGTTCATGTCATCTGTAACAGAGATAGTTTTTGCTGGTCTGGATGCCTTTATTTCCTTTTCTTGCTTAATTGTCCTGGCTAGAACCTCCAAGACAATGTTGAATAGAAATGGTGAGAATGGATATTGTCTTATTCCTGATTTTAGGGGAAAAGCATTCAGTCTTTTACTGTCTTTTTTAAAGATTGTATTTATTTATTCATGAGAGACACACAGAGAGGCTGAGATAGGCAGAGGGAGAAGCAGGCTCCCCGTGGGAAACCTGATGAAGGACTTGACTCCAGGGCTCCGGGATCATGCCCTGAGCCAAACGTAGACGCTCAACCACTCAGCCACCTAGGCATCTCCAGTCTTTTACTGTTAAGTATGATGTTAGCTGTGTGTTTTTCATAGATGCCCCTACCAGGATGAGGAATTTCTGTCTATACCTAGTTTGTTGAGTGTATTTTTTTATTATTTTTATTTTTAATATTTTTTATTTTTATTTTTTTAAATAATAAATTTATTTTTTATTGGTGTTCAATTTGCCAACATACAGAATAACACCCAGTGCTCATCCCGTCAAGTGCCCCCCTCAGTGCCCGTCACCCGTTCACCCCCACCCCCCACTCTCCTCCCCTTCCACCACCCCTAGTTCATTTCTGGGTAGGAAATATCAGAAAGGGAGACAGAAAATAAAGACTCCTAACTCTGTTGAGTGTTTTTATCATGAGTTTGTCAAATGATTTTTCATCATGTATTGAAAATGATCACATTATTTTTGTTCATTATTCTGTTGATATGGTTTATGGCATTAATTGATTTTGGATGTTAAACCAATCTCATTCCTAGAATAAATCCAACTTGTTGTTTTTGTATGTTTAGTGACTTTCTCGGACTAATTCTTTAATTCCCAGTAGTCTGTAGTCACAGAAGTGTGTAGTTACTTTAGTGGTTAGCTAATGATTTGTCTCAGATTTCCTTAAATGCCTTAAACTCTAACTCTTCCAGCCTTCATCTAGGGCTCTGTGTTATGTGTTGGGGCTTGTTTCTAACGCTCAGGCTCTAGTCTTCACTTCTTGAACAGGGCCTCAATATTAGCTAGGGGTTGAAGAGAGGGCTTTTTAGGTCTTTCCTGAGCATGCACACAGAAATAGACCAGAAATAGACCAGAGCTTTTTAAAGCCTCCTGTGGACACTATATTCCCCAGATTTTCCTTTTAAGTTTTCAAGCAGGCTCTTGTTTAACTATGGCTATGAAGTTTGTTGTGTATTATCACCAGATACTTTTCTATACATAAGTGTGCATGTACATATAGTAATGTATTTGTTATATGCCTTTAAATTTTTCGTGCTGCTAAAATAATTTATTTCCTTTGAATTACACAGGTAATATATGAACAAATTCCTAGTATAAAACACAAACAATGCAGATGAAAATAAACCATTCTCCCCGCTCACCCCCAACCTCTTAATCCTAATCTACATGTAACCACTTTCACCTGCCTGGTTTTATTTTACCTGATATTTTCCTGTTGTTTTTAAAGACAAATGCTATCATACTGCACATAGTATTTTTCAACTTCCTTTTGTCTCTTTTTTTTAAGTTTTATTTATTTATGATAGTCACATCAGAGAGAGAGAGAGAGAGAGAGAGAGAGAGGAGAGAGAGGCAGAGACATAGGCAGAGGGAGAAGCAGGCTCCATGCAGCGGGAGCCGGACGTGGGATTCGATCCTGGGTCTCCAGGATCGCGCCCTGGGCCAAAGGCAGGCGCCAAACCGCTGCGCCACCCAGGGATCCCTTCCTTTTGTCTCTTAATAACATACCTTTGAACATTTTTTATACCACTATATAAATCTGCCTCATTTTTATAACTGCTATATAGGATTCCACAGTGTGTAAAATCTACCTTGTTTATTTAACCATTCCTGTATTGAATGACATTTAGGTTGTCTAGTTTCTAGCTATTGCAAAATGATGCCTCAGTCAATAACCTTGTATATGATATATACTTGAAAATATTCTCTAAATTATATACTGGGAAGAGGAATTGCTAGGGTGAAGGGCATACACATTTGAGATTTTAAGTACTGCTAAATATTGTTCTCCAAAATGTCTGTCCCAGTATGTATGCCACCTATTCTATATGAGAATGTTTTCCTGTACTGTTGACAATATTAGATATTATTGACCTTTTTTATTTCTATCTTGACACTGCATGTTATTTAAAATTTTTTTTTATTTTCCCCAATTACTTGTGAAATTGAGCGTTTTTTTCACATTATGGGCAGTTTCTTTTTCCATTTCTGTGAATTGCCTGTTCATACCCTTTGCTTATTTTTTCTTTCAGATTGTATTTTTCTTGTTGACTTTAGAAGTTGTTTATACATTCTAGGGGTGCCTGGGTGGCTCAATCAATTAAGCCTCTACCTTCGGCTCAGGTCATGATTCCAAGGTCTTAGGATCAAGCCCCACATCCGGCTCCCTGCTCAGTGGGGAGCCTGCTTCTCCCTCTCCCTCTGCTATTACCCTTGTTTGTGCGCTCTCTCTCTCTGTCAAATAAATAAAATATTTTTAAAAAGTTGCTTATATATTCTAGATATCAATACCTTGTTATATACATTACATATGTTTTTCTCAATCTTATTTTTAACTTTGTAATCTTTTCATTCATGTTTTATGTGTGTGTAGTTTCCTATTTCTTTTCTTTTTTTTAATAATAAATTTATTTTTTATTGGTGTTCAATTTGCCAACATACAGAATAACACCCAGTGCTCATCCCGTCAAGTGCCCACCTCAGTGCCCGCCACCCAGTCACCCCACCCCCTGCCCTCCTCCCCTTCCACCACCCCTAGTTCGTTTCCCAGAGTTAGGAGTCTTCCATGTTCTGTCTCCCTTTCTGATATTTCCCACTTACTTTTTCTCCTTTCACCTTTATTCCCTTTCACTATTATTTATATTCCCCAAATGAATGAGACCATATAATGTTTGTCCTTCTCCGATTGACTTATTTCACTCAGCATAATACCCTCCAGTTCCATCCATGTCGAAGCAAATGGTGGGTATTTGTTGTTTCTAATGGCTGAGTAATATTCCATTGTATACATAGACCACATCTTCTTTATCCATTCATCTTTCGATGGACACCGAGGCTCCTTCCACAGTTGGGCTATTGTGGACATTGCTGCTAGAAACATCGGGGTGCAGGTGTCCCGGCGTTTCACTGCATCTGTATCTTTGGGGTAAATCCCCAGCAGTGCAATTGCTGGGTCGTAGGGCAGGTCTATTTTTAACTCTTTGAGGAACCTCCACACAGTTTTCCAGAGTGGCTGCACCATTTCACATTCCCACCAACAGTGCAGGTTCCTATTTCTTTTCTTGAGGTAAAATTTATATACAATAAAACACATGTATTTTAAATGTTCAGTTTGTTGAGTTTTGATAGTTGTATATGCACTTATTACCCAGTTTAGGTGTAACTATCACCCAAAACATGACGTGAAACATTTCCATCTATCCCACAAAGTTCCCTTGTATCCCTTTCCAGTCAATCCACCCTACCCACATTCTACCTTAAGCAACCACTCTCTTTCTGAATTTCTGTCACCATAGATTAATTTAGCATATTCTTAGACTTCATATTAATGGAATCACATAATTTTTATGTGCCTGGCTTCTTTTGTTTAGCATAATGTGGTTAGGAGTGGTTTCTTTTTTTTGAGATTTGTCCATGTTCTTGCTCTGTGTTACTGAGTAGTATTCCATTATATGATTATAAGACTATTTGTTTTTCCATTCTCCTATAGATGGAAATTTGGGTTATTTCCAGTTTTTAACTATTATGAAGAAGGCTACCTTGAACATTCATATATAGGTCTTTTTGTTAATAGGTATTTTCATTCCTCTTGAGTCAATACGTTGGAGTGGAGGAGGTAGATGTATGCATAACTATATAAGAAAATGCTTAATAGTTCTTTAACATAATTTGTATCATTTCATATGCCAGCAATATAGGAGAGTCCCAGTTTATCACATCTTCATAAAAAAAAAGATGTCTTAGAAACATGAGAGTGGGTGTCAAATGGGATCTCATCATGGTTTTAATTTGCATTTCAAAGATGACAATGTTGGGATCCCTGGGTGGCGCAGCGGTTTGGCGCCTGCCTTTGGCCCAGGGCGCGATCCTGGAGACCCGGGATCGAATCCCACGTCGGGCTCCCGGTGCATGGAGCCTGCTTCTCCCTCTGCCTGTGTCTCTGCCTCTCTCTCTCTCTCTGTGACTATCATAAATAAATAAAAATTAAAAAAAAAAAAAAAAAAAAAAACAAAGATGACAATGTTGAGCCTCTTTTCATGTACTTACTATCTATTCATGTATCTTCTTTTTTCAAGTGTCCATTCAAGTCTTTTGCCCATTTTAACAAATTGAGGTATTCATCTTTTTATTGATGAGTTGTGGGAATTCTTTATATATTCTGGATTCAAGTATCACATAATGTATGTTACAGATATTTTTTTACAGTCTATGTCTTGTCTTTTTAATGTCTTTAATGAGCAGAAATTTTAATTTTTATGAAGTCCAGATAGCTAACCTCTAATGCTTAGAGCTTTCCACCAAAAGCTTGTCTGAGAAATCTTTGCCTACCAAAAGTCATAAAGATAATCTCCTATGTTTCCTGCTTAAAGCTTTAGTTTTAACTTTTTCATAGTTCTGTAACCTATCTTGAATTAGTTTTTGGTTATAAAGTGAGATAGGGATTGAGGATCATTTCCCTGACATCACATGGATATGCAGTTGTTCTAGCACCATTTGTTAAAAAAGAAGTCCCTTAAACCACTAACTTGACTTAGTATCATGGTGTATTGGGTTGATGATATGTGTGTGGGTCTATTTCTGGATTCTATTCTGCCCTATTAGTGTATTTGCTTATTATTAAACCCTTTAATAGGTCTAACTTATAATATATTTTCATCTCTGGAAAGGCAAGTTTCTCCTCACTTTTATCAGAACCATTTTGATTATTTTCTCTTCCAAATGAGTATTATTTTTTTAATTTTTAAAAAAAATTTTATTTACTCATGAGAGACAAAGAGACAGGCAGAGACATAGGCAGAAGGAGAAGCAGGCTCCTGTGGAGAGCCCGATGCAGGACTCAATCCCAGGACCCCAGGATCACGACCTGAGCCAAAGGCAGATGCTCAACCACTGAGACACCCAGGTGCCTGTGAGATGAGTTTTAGAATCAGGTTGTCAAGTTCTATGAAAAATTCACAAATTTCATAAATCCTGAATGTAATATATAGATTAACTTGAGAATTGTGCCTACCCATCCAGGAGCATGATCTCTCTGTATTTATTCAAGTCTTCTATTATGTCTTTCAGTAAACTTTTGCTGGTTTCTTAGTATAATTCTCATACCACCTGTCTTGGTAGGCATATTCTATAATATTGTAGTTTGCACTGCTATTTTGAATCTTTTTCTATTTTATTATTTTTTTTAAATTTATTTTCATTTTTAAGAGAGATTGAGCTTGGGTGTCTGGGTGGCTCAGTTAAGTGTCTGCCTTTGGCTCAGGTCATGATCTCAGGATCCTGGGATTGAGTCCCACATCGGGCTGCCTGCTCAGCAGGAATCCTACTTCTCCCTCTCCCTCTGCTTGTGCGCTCTCTCTCTTTCTCTCTCTCTCTCTCTCAAATAAATAAATAAAACCTTTAAAAGAGAGAGAGAGAGAGCTCAAGCACAAGTGAGGGTGGGAGGGGTAGAGGGAAGGGGAAAGAGAATCTTAGGCAGGCTCCATGCCCAGCACAGAGCCTGACACAGGGCTCTATTTCACAACCCTGAGATCATGACCTGAACTGAAATCAGGAGTCAGATGCTTAACTGACTGAGGTACCAGGTACCCTTCTATTTTATTTTCTAATCTTGTCTAGGGAAAGTATTAGTATTTAAATCATAATTTTGTATCTCAGCACATTGCTGAGTTGCTTTCTTATTTTCTTTTTTAAAAATTCATTTATTTATTTGAGAAAGAGAGAGAGTGCTAGTGGGGGAGGAGCAAAGGGAGAGACAATCTCAAGCCAACTTCCTACTGATTGCAGAGCCTAATGCAGGGCTTGATATCACAACTCTGAGATCATGAACTGAGCCAAAACCAAGAGTTGGATGCTCAACTGACTGAGCCACCCAGGCACCTCACTTTCTTAGTTTCTCATTATTAGTCAGTTGTGTTTCTTGGATTTTCTAGGTGGATATTCATATTATTTTCAGGTAGATACTTCGGCCTCTTCCTAACATTTGTACCTTATTTTTCCAGTACAAGATTGAATAGTATCAGTGAGAGTAGCCATTCTCTTTTTTTTCTGTTTTTACTCTAGCCAGAATGTTGCTAGTATTTCACCTTTAATTATCACTATAGGGATCCCTGGGTGGCACAGTGGTTTGGCGCCTGCCTTTGGCCCAGGGCGCGATCCTGGAGACCCGGGATCGAGTCCCACGTCGGGCTCCCGGTGCATGGAGCCTGCTTCTCCCTCTTCCTGTGTCTCTGCCTCTCTCTCTCTGTGACTATCATAAATAAATAAAAAAATTAAAAAAAAAACACTTTAAAAAATTATCACTATAGTTCTGGTGAATGTCCTTTATCAAGTTAAGGAAGTGATTTTTTATTCATACTTTGCTAAGAAGTACTATTTTTATTTTTTAAAGATTTTATTTATTTATTTATGAGAGACACAGAGAGAGAGGCAAAAACATAGGCAGAGGGAGAAGGAGACTCCCTGCGGGGAGCCCAATGTAGGACTCAATCCTCCGACCCTGGGATCACAACCTGAGTTGAAGGCAGATGCTCAACCACTGAGCCACACAGGCACCCCAGAAGTACGTATTTTTAAAATAAGAAATGACTGTTGAGTTTTATCATTGATTGGAAATTAATGATCCTGTATTTTTTCTTCTTCTAACCTATTGTTAGAGCGAATTATAAAAATAGCTTTTCTATCATTGAATCATCCCCTAATGACCATGATAAATTATTTTCTGTATGTTGCTGAGTTTCATGTACTAGTTTTCAGTTTAGGACATTTACATATATGTTCCTATGAGAGAGTGACCTATAACTTTTTTTCTATGTGTGCTCCCCCTGTCCATTTTTGGTTTGAAGGTTTTGCATAGCATTCTCCTTTTAAAAAATTATATTATTCAGATCATTCATGTTCTTTTCTTGTTATTATGTTATTTTGTGACAATACAACCATGGATTTGTTAATTTCTCCTTGTATTTCTTTATGCATTATATATATGCATTTTATGTATTATATACACACATTTTTTGCAGCTATTAATGTTTTTATTACTGAAGTAGAGTTGACATATAATGTTATAATAATTTCATGTGTACAATATGGTAATTCAACATTCCTATACATTACTCAGTGCTCAGCACTGATCTTGGGGTATCTTATCAATTCATTTCCTTATTCTTGTATCCCTTAACAAGATGTAGTGGTATTTTTGGTATTTTTGCTTGTTTCTAAAGTTTTCATAGGTTGTTTCATAATGTATGTGTTCTTTTGTCACTGGTGTTTTTTCTTTTTTGCTCAATGTTATGTTTGTGAGATTCATTCATCCTGATACATATAGCTCTAAGTTTTTTTAAAAAACTGGAGTCTTGGGTTTTCTTAATATAAAATTGTATCAGTGAAAAGAAAATGATCTCTTTGCCAATATTTATTCCTATCATTAATTCTCTTCCTTTTTGTTTATTAGCAAGGAGAAGGATGTTGAAGGATATACCCTGGGCTTGTAAAATTTCTTTGTTCAAGAAGATCTAGTTTCTGATTTTAGTTGGAATGGTTTTAATGTTCCAAAATGGTTTTAGTTCCAAAAAGTCTTTTGTGCTGTACTTTAATCTCTTAGGGAGATCTTTTTTAAGTTCAAGTTGTCTATTTCTTTCAGAAACTGTTTCATTAAAGGCCTATTCGAAGTGTTCCACTTGTCCTCTCTTTGGCCTCGGGGTCCCCTTATGTGGATTGTTATTTTCTTTTGTCTGTTCATTGGGACTCCAGTGTCTTAAGCCCTAGCAGCTATATGAGTGGAAAAGGCACAGTGGTTTCTGTTCATGAGCCAGCACCATAACAGCAGGCATGTTGTCAGTAAGCTGCTCACATCCTTGGGAGATATCAAGAGGAAGCCTCTCTGTACTCTTGTTCCATGGTGCTGTCCTTACCTCAAGGTGGAGAGGACCCAACCCAACTCTTCAGTTTCTTCTCAGCATTTTCAGATCCAGAGAAACCTGGCATACTCACACAGACAGTATCAAGTGTCCCCTAGGAATTTGTAGAGTCCTGCAGGCCAAGCCTTCACCAGAAGCCATGTCCCATCTTTGTATTCTGGCTCTATTACATCAAACCCTAAGCCCTTGGCTCAGAGTTCACATCTCTTCCAGAGATGAAAAACTCTGCATCACCCCTTAACTATCAGGTCTCAGACCCATCCTGTGATTTAATTCTGTTGGCTTATTACAGCACACCTACTTGGCTGAAGAATAGAGTAGATGGATCAGACTTGGGAATAAAAGGGATTCTGGAATATCTTTGGCCTACCATCTTCCCAAACTCCATCTAAAAATTTAAAATATACTACCAAATTCCCATGAAGGCATGAGATTATTCATTATTCATTTTTCTAAAGTTTTCTAACTTCAAAGTATTCTTGCCAATTTGATAAGTGAAAAATTATATCTCATTTTCATTTCTATAGTTATTAGTGAAGTTGAACATACTTTTATATTTATAGATCATTTTATATTCTGGATTAAATTACCCATTCAAATTATTTCTCTCCCTTTAGTCATTGTGGGTGCTGTATATTTCTTGTTAAGTTTATCTCTATTTTTTGTTGTGACTTTGGATATAAAAGTTATTCAGATCACTGCCAGATAGATTATAAATAAATTACAGATGGATGACATAGATTATTCAATTGAAGTATAATACCATACAGAAAAATGCCCAGGTCATAATTACACAGTTTGATGAACAAGTGGTGATTAAGAAACAATATTACAAGCATCCCAGAAGTACCACTTTTGCACACTTCCAGTCTCTATCTTCCCCAAAGAGTAACCTTTGTATCTGACTTGTTTCTTTCAATGTAAGGTTGCCAGAGAAAATATAGGATGGCCAGTTAAATTTGAATTTCAGATAAGTGATGAATCATTTTTAATATAAGTATGTTCCATGCAAAGTGATTCATCGTTTATCTGAAATTCAAATTTAACTGGATGTCCTGTTTTTTTTTTTCTTTTGCTAAATCTAGTAACCCTGACTCAACATTATGCTTCTGAGATTAATCCATATTATTGCATGTAGTTGTAATTCATTCGTTCTCATCACTATGCATATTCTCTTGGTGACTATACCACAATTTATTTATCCTTTCTACTGTTGGATGAGCGTTTGGGTGTTTTCCAGTTGGGGCTGTTATGAATAGTGCTGCCTTGAATATTCTTGTATATGTATTTTGGTGAACATATGCACCCAAATTCCTTCAATCCTGAATCCTCCTGTAATTGCTACCCTATCTCCTTCCCTTTAGAGCCAAACGCCTCAGAACAGTTAACACTGCTTAGCAACACATATGATTCATTCTTAGTTAAATTTTTTGATGAGATACAGCATATATACAGAAAATTGCATAAATCATATATATAGTTTAATAAATAAAGTATACAATCATATAAGTGCCCTGTGGGTTGAAAACCAAAAGATTTCCGGTGCCTGTGTATACCCCTCTCAGGTTATGACCTCCTCCTCCCTTCCCTCTAGAGGTAACCACTCCTGACTTTTGTGATGGTAATTCCCTTGCTTTCCTTGATGGTGGTACCACCATGGTATAAATATCTAAGGAGCATAGTTCTGTTCTGTTCTGTTCTATTTTTAAACTTTATATAAATGGAATCATCTGTGTCTTATATCTTCCATTCAACATTGTGTGTAAGAGATTCATCTCTTTTGCTTATAGTTGTGATTCCTTTATTTCCATTTCAGAATAGTATTCCATTATAATTGACTCTACCACTATTTATTCTTTCTACTGTTGATGGAGAGTTCATTTGTTTCCAGTTTGGGGGTATTATTAACAATATCCTTATGAACATTCTTGTTTATTATACTTTGATGCATATGTATAAGAATTTTCTGGGGTAAAAAACAAAACTGATGAACATAGGGGAAGAGAAGGAAACATAAGATAAAAACAGAGAGGGAGGCAAATCATAAGAGACTCTTAATGATAGGAAATAGACTGAGGGTTCCTGGAGGGGAGGTAGGTGGGGTGATGAGGTAACTGGGTGATAGGCATCAAGAAGGGCACTTGATGTAATAAGCACTGGGTGTTATATGCAAGTGATGAATCACTAAATTCTACCCCTGAAACTAATAATACACTATATGTTAACTAACTTGAATTTAAATAAGATCTAAAGGGACACGTGGGTGGCTCAGTGGTTGAGCACCTGCCTTGGGCTCAGGACATGATCCCAGAGTCCCGGGATCAAGTTCCACTGGGGCTCCCCAGAGAGCCTGCTTCTCCCTCTTGTCTATGTCTCTGCCTCTCTCTGTGTGTCTCTCATGAGTAATAAATAAAATCTTTAAAAAAAGATCTTTTAGAAAGGGATTTTCTGGGGTATATACTGAGAAATAGACCTACTGTGTCATAGAGTACATACCCAACTGTCTTACAAAGTGTTCCAAGGTATGAAAGACCTTGTAGTTCCACATTCCCCAACACTGGTCAGAATGTAAAATTTTTGCCAATCTAGTGAGTGTGGACTGATAAACCTCATAATGTTTTGTTTTTCTTTTTTTTCCTTTTTTTATTTAAATTCAATTTGCCAACATATAGTATAACACCCAGTGCTCATCCCATCAACTGCCCTCCTTAGGGCCTGTCACCCAGTCACCCCATCCCCCTATGTACCTCCCCTTCTGCAACCCTTTCTTTGTTTACCAGAGTTAGGAGTCTCTCCTGGTTTGTCTTCCTCTCTAATTTTAACCCCACTCAGTTTCCCCTCCTTTCCCTTATAGTCCCGTTCACTATTTCTTATATTCTGCATATGAGTGAAACCATATAAAGATTGTCCTTCTCCAATTGACTTATTTCACTCAGTGTAATACCCTCCAGTTCTATCCACACTGAAGCAAATATTAGGTATTCGTCCTTTCTGTATGGCTTCCTCATAATGATTTTAATTTTTATTGCTTCAATGACTAGGTTGATCACCTTTTTCTGTATTTTTTGGCCACATACATTTCATTATTTTTTTTAAGATTTTATTTATTTGAGAGAGAAGAGAAAGAACATGATAGGTATGGGGATGGGCAGAGGGAGAGGGAGAAGCAGACTCCCTGGCGAGCAGGGAGCCGAATGTGGGGCTCAATCCCAAGGCTCAGGGATCATGACCCAAGCCAAAGGCAGGTGCTTAACCAACAGCCACCCAGGCAACCCGGCCACAGACATTTTCCTTTCTATAAAATACCTGTCCTAGTTTTGCCCATTTTTCTATTGTGGCTTTCTGTTACTGATTTTAAAAAGTAGGGTTTTTTTTATATACTATAGGTTCTACTCACTGTTCATTTATATTTATTGCAAACTTCCCCACTCCCACATGTTTTGCAAATATCCTCTCCCTCATCTCTGGCTTGTCTTTTCACTCCTTTTTCATTTGTGATTCCTTTATTTTGTGTCCTGTTTAAGAAATACTTCAGTACTGCAAGGTCTTGAAGATCTTCTTCTAGATTATTGAATAGAAGCTTCACAGTTTTGCCTTTCACATTTAAGTCTTTAGTTCACCTAGAACTGTTTTCTGTACGTGGTATGATGTGGGGGTCCAATTTTGTTTTTCCACATAAATACCCATTTGTTCTAGCACTATTTAATAAAAAATCTGTCCTTTCCTCACTGCTGAGCAGTGCCATTTCCATCATATATTAAGGGCCAAATATGCCTTGGTCTGTTTCTGGGCACTCTATTTCATTAAATCAAATTAAGTCTTCTAAATTTATGTCCATAATATATCTCTCTATTTATTTAATATTTCTTAATAATTTTTCCTGTAGAAATCTTATATGTCTTTTGTTCTATTCATAGGTAATTTGTATTTTGACAGTATTAGAAGTGATATATTTTTTTAATTCCAGTTAATTAACATATAGTGATGTATTATTAGTTTTAGGTATACAATATAGTGATTCAACAATTCCATACATCATCTGCTGCTTAGCAAGAAAAGTACATTCCTTAATCCCTATCACCTATTTAACCCATCCTCCCACTCCACCCCCTCTGGTAACCATCAGTATGTTCTCTATAATTAAGTGTTTCTTGGTTTGTCTGTCTGTCTCTCTCTCTTTGGCTCATTTCTTTTGTTTCTTATTTGTTCTTATTTGTTCTTATTTGGCTCATTTGTTTTGTTTTCTCCCTTTGGCTCATTTGTTTTGTTTCTTAAATTCCACATATGAGTGAAATCATATGAGATTGGTCTTTCTCTGACTTACTTTCTTTTAAAGATTTTATTTATTTATTCAAGAGAGATACACAGAGAGAGAGGCAGAGGCATAGGCTGAGGGAGAAGCAGGCTCCTCGCAGGGAGCCCAATGTGAGACTTGATCCCTGGATTGGGATCATGCCCTGAGCCGAAGGCAGACACTCAACCACTGAGCCCCCCAGGCATCCCTCTTACTTACTTTGCTTAGCATCTTACCCTGTAGCTCTATCCACGTCCTTGCAAATGGCAAAGTTCCAATATATTCCGTTATATATATATATATCACTTCTTATTTATCTGTTCCTCAATCAGTGGATACTTAGGCTGCTTTCATATCTTGGCTATTATAAATAATATTGCTATAAACATAGGGGTGCATGTATCCCTTTGAATTAGTGTTTTTGTATTCTTTAGGTAAATACCCAGTAGTGCGATTGCTGGGTCATGGGGTAGTTCTATTTTTAACTTTCTGAGGAACCTCTAAACTATTTTCCTGAGTGGCTGTACCAGTTTACATTCCCACCAACATTGCAGGAGGGTTCCCCTTTCTCCACTCCTCTCTAAAACCTGTTGCTTCTTATGTTCTTGGTTTTAGCCATTCTGACAGGTGTGAGGTGATATTTCATTATAGTTTTGGTTCACATTTCCCTGATGATGAGTGATGTTGAACATCTTTTCACATGTCTGTTAGCCATCTATATGTCCTCTTTGGAGAAATGTCTATTCATGTCTTCTGCCCATTTTTTAATTGGATTATTTGTTTTGGGGGTGTTGAGTTTTTATAAATTCCTTTTATATTTTGGTTACTAACCCATTATCGGATATGTCATAAATTGCTATGGCCAATGTCAAAGAGGTTCCTGCTTGTGTTCTTCTCTAGGATTTTGATGGTTTCAGGTCTCACATTTAGGTCTTTAAACCATTCTGAATTTATTTTTGTGTCTGGTGTAAGAAAGTGGTCCAGTTTGATTCTGCATGTTGCTGTCCAGTTTCCGCAACACCACTCCTCATTTGTTGAAGAGACTGTCCTTTTCCCATTGGATGTGCTTTACTGCTTGTCAAAGATTAATTGACCATATAGTTATGGGTTTAGAAGTGATACTTTAAAATCTTTCTAATTGAAGTATAATATAAAACCAGGAAATTGGGTCATCTGGGTGGCTTAGTCTGTTAAGTGTCTGACTCTTGATTTCAGCTCAAGGTTGTGAGATCAGGCCTCGCATCAGGCTCCATGCTCAGCACAGAGTCAGCTTGTCCCTTTCCCTCTGCTCCTTCCCCTCCTCTCTCGCTTTTTCTCAAATAAATATATAAATAAATCTTTGAAACCAGGAAATTACATATAAGCAAATAGCTTACTGAATTTTCACAAATTGATCAAACCCATATAACTAGCTTAAGTAGAATATTTTAAAATTTTATATTTTAACTTTGTTTTTGGTATATGGAAATAAATTTATTTTTTAATATTGATTTTTGTCTATCTAGGAACCTAATTCACTCTCTTGGTAGTCTGTCTTTATCAGACTACCTTGCTAAAACCACTATGTAAAACAGTATCCGTGATATCTTAATGACCAAAACGAACTGGTTCTTTCCAGTGCCCATCTTAACCTGACCTCTTAGTGGCATTAACATTTGGACATAGTCTTCTTGAAACTCTGGTTTGTAAATCACCATTCTCTTAGTTCTTTCTCTAACTCAAACTATTCCTTTTCATTCTATTTTGCTTTTTCTTCTTCCTATTCCATTATGCTAATTATTGCACCCAGCATGATCTCCTCGATTAGGAATGAGTACCCACTACCTGCTGTTAGTTCTTCCTTAGCAGTATTGTAGAGATGCACCCACTTCCAGTCTGTTCCTGCTGCCTCTACAAAGTCCGTGGCTTCACCCTGCGTACCTGGTGAAGAGCCTCCTCATCCTTTGGCTCCTAGGAGGCATTCCATTCTAAATACCATACCTACACCAACCTCCTTAAAATACCGCTTTGTACGTGGTACTTTCCCTGATTAGAAACTAAGTGGTATATCATTGCTTCCAGGATGGAATCTAAAAACCATAGCCAGGCCTTCCAGACCCTTTGTACCCTGGTCCCAGCCTACCTCCTCAGCTGTCTTTACAGCTTCCTCTGCCCACATTCTCCACCCCAGCTATGCAGCCTTCACAATGTGCCTTGCTAATTTTGGCTCCCATGTGCTTTCATCACAGCCATCTCTTCTCTCCCAGAATGCAGTTGTCTTTTCCTCCCCCATCAAACTGTCTACAGTATAGCCATTTTTCCAACCTAAGGCTTAGATTTTCAATGTTGCCCTTGTAACCATTTCATCTTCAAATGTATTTTTTTCTCCTTGAGACTGTGTAGTACCAGGGGACTACATTGTCAATTTCTTGCCCCTCTAGATTGTCAGCTTTATCTCCACCACTTGCCTACAAACTAAAAGGTTCCAACCATAGAAGTCTACCCATCATTTCCAAACAGTACTCTTGTTTCAGATCTCTGTGCTATTGTACTTGTATGTTCTCTACTGGGTTTTTTTCCCTCTCCACTGCCTTGCAAATCTGGTTCCATCAAATGTCACATTCCTCCTGTGCTTTTTTAACCTCTCCTTTTTTACTGACTTTCCCTTGCCCCCTAACATAGAAGCATTCTGATGTGTCTTTCCCATTTTAAAACAGAACAACATCCTTCATCCTCCTCATATTACTGTTCTTTTCCTTTTCCCTTTTACCCGGACTTTTTGCCAGCCTTCCATCCTCATCCCATTGAAACGGTCCCTGCTGAGGTCACCCAGTGACCTGAAAAACTGGACCCATTAGGCTCTTTTTAGTCCTTTTCTTAGTTGGTGACTCCACAGTGTCTGAACCCTGCCCCTTCATCTGGATGGTCTCCTTCCTCCCTTGGATCTGTGACACTGCCATCTCCTGGGCTTCTTCTTTCTGAGGACTCTCTCAGGCTCCTCTTCTTCCATCCACCCATACCTGCAACAGCCCAGGTTCTGCCCTGGGATTTTTTTTTTCTTCCTCTTCCCACTGTTTAAGCCCATCACCTTGCCACCTATGCACCACCCTAGGTGGGCTCACCCACTTAGATGCTTATAACTCCTGCCTATATGCTACCCAGTCCAAATCTCACATCTACATTTCAGGCTTTAAATGTAGTTGCCTGTAGGGCATCTCATAGATGTCCCAAAGATAACTCCCATCCCACATATCTAAAACTGAACTCCTCATCCCTCCCTGCTTTTGCTAAGCCTGCCCTTCTGTCACCTTCATTATATAACACCAACATCCCCTCAGTCATCCATGCCAGAAACAAGAGCATCAAGCCATGCTCTTCCTTCACACTGGCTCCTTCTCCCAATCCCATCAGTCGCCAAGCTCTTTTCAGTCTTACTTTCTCGTCTTTCAAATCACTTTCTTTTCTCTGACCCTACTACCACTACCTTAGTTCATGCCTTCAGCATTTTCTTAGCTTACACCAAGCATTCCTGCTGATCTCCGCATCTTTTTCAGTTAGTTACCCTTCCAAGCCATCTACCACTCAGCAGACAAGGTGTTTTCCTAAACTGGATATCCCTGCTTAAAGCTCCTCTCATAGCTCCTCACTTTGTATCACCATGTTTGGCATGACCTTTGTGCTCTAGCCCTAGCTGCCTTCCTCACTCCCCACCCCTTCCTTGCAAACTGCTTAGCCATTCTAAGTGTGCCAAGTTCCTTCTTTTCTCTGCTTCTTTGCACGTCTGCTTCTTCCACTGGAAATGCCTTCCTTCTGTTTTCACATGGCTAATTTTGGTTTTTGCCCTTCAGTACTCAGCTTCGATTTCATCCCCTGGAAGAAACTCTGTCTGACCACTTTCAGTCCCCTGCCGCCATCCCGTGCTTACCTCTTTCCTGCACTAACACTAACCCGACTCTGATACTGTCATCTCCTAAAATGGCTGACTCCCCCAGTAGACAACAAGTCAGGCAAAGGTGTCTTACTCATCCTTGAATCCTTAGGGCCTGGCATAGTGCCTGACTCATAGTTGGTCCTGATTGAATGCCTGAGTTCTTGCTCCCATTTGATCTGACTGACAATTCTTACTAATATTTCAATTCACAATTCAGATGTCACCCACCTATGAAACCTCTAATATGGGTCAGTCCATCAGCTGCTGTCCTTAGTGTTTTTTCTTAACATTTTACTATGAATTTTTTGAAGATACAACAAAGTTAAAAGATTTTACAGGAATAGCCCTATACTTAGCATCTGAATTCCACCACTAACATTTTACTATGTTTGCTTTGCTACGTATCTGTCTATCCACTCATTAAGCCATATTCTTTTTTAAATGCATTTTAAAGTAAATTGCACGTATTAGTACACTTCCTCCTAAATATTTAAGCTTATGTGTTATTAACTGGATTTCAATATTTGTTTATATTTTTTAATGTGGAATTTATAATGGAAAGCACAAATTTTCAGTGTGTTAAATGGGTTTTGACAAATGCATTTACCTAAAAGCCTATAATCTAAAACCTTATCACAATATAGAAGATTACTTCCTTTCCCAGTCAATTGCCACCCTGCCAAGTCTCCCTGCATTCTCCCTTTTCACTGTAATTGTTTGTTTTTCTCATTAGACTTTGAGTTCCTTGAACATAAAGACCAGTTCTTCTTTTCCTGTCACCTATTCCAAGCACTGTGCCTGGAACACAGTTGGTGTTCAGTAACTGTTGGCTGGCTAGATGAATGTATATCTGCCTTACTCCTAGATTATGAGCACATGTTGTAATTCATTCTTATTCTTTCTCATCTCCCACATTGAAAAGGTTGCTTGGTTGTGTCTTTCTTATGTCTTAAATATCTTTGACTTATATCTCCTTTATTCATTTTCCATTGTTCTAGTCCTTGGAGGTCGCTCACCTGAACTGTTAAAATAACATCCTAAATGGTTTCTTAAAAACCAATTTTTATTCCCAAATATACCTTCTAACTGATGACCAAAGTAGTATTTATGAAATCCAAATCCAATCATGTATGCCCCCTCTTTATTTTTTTATTTTTTATTTTTTTTATTGGTGTTCAATTTACTAACATACAGAATAACACCCAGTGCCCGTCACCCATTCACTCCCACCCCCCGCCCTCCTCCCCTTCTACCACCCCTAGTTCGTTTCCCAGAGTTAGCAGTCTTTACGTTCTGTCTCCCTTTCTGATATTTCCCACACATTTCTTCTCCCTTCCCTTATTTTCCCTTTCACTATTATTTATATTCCCCAAATGAATGAGAACATATAATGTTTGTCCTTCTCCGACTGACTTACTTCACTCAGCATAATACCCTCCAGTTCCATCCACGTTGAAGCAAATGGTGGGTATTTGTCATTTCTAATAGCTGAGTAATATTCCATTGTATACATAAACCACATCTTCTTTATCCATTCATCTTTCGTTGGACACCGAGGCTCCTTCCTGTGTGGAGGTTCCTCAAACAGTTAAAAATATACCTGCCCTACGACCCAGCAATTGCACTGTTGGGGATTTACCCCAAAGATACAAATGCAATGAAACGCCGGGACACCTGCACCCCGATGTTTCTATGCCCCCTCTTTAAAGCCTTCCATTTGTGGGGTGCCTTGGTGGCTCAGTCTGTTAAGCATCCAGCTCTTGATTTAGGCTCAGGCCATGATCTTGGGGTTATGAGATCGAGCCCTGGGTGGGACTCTGCCCTGGGCGTGGAGCCTGTTTAACATTTTCTCTCTCCCTCTGCCCCTCCCTCTCTTCTCCCTCTCCCAAAACACTTTGATTTGTTTCCAGCATCTACAGCAGATGTTTTATCTGCTTTCACTTTAAAGCAGAACTCTAAGTGAAATCTTACAACAAACTCTAACATTAGAAATAAATAAAAGAACGGATTTTATATTCACGTAAATATATAATTTCAGATTTATAACATAAGTCAGTCTTCAAACAATAAGAATATTATAGCTAGTTTATAATTACAATTTCTTTCTTTATATTAACTGGCATATCATAAAATTTTCCATTATAAAAAATGCAGTACAACAAAGGACTCATACCTAGAACATATGAAGAACTCTGAAAACTTAGTAGTAAAAAACAATCCAACTCCAAAGTGTGCAAAAGACACAGATATTTCACCAAAGAGGACATACAGATGGCAAATAACCACATGAAAAGATGTTTGGTATCTTTAGTCATTAAGGAAATACAAGTGCCACAATGAGATATCACTGCACAGCTCTCATAATACCTAAAAGAAAAAATAGTAATAATACCAAATGCTGGTAAGAATGTGGAGAAATTGGATCTCTCATAGATTGCTGGTGGGAATGTAGAAAGCTATAGTCACTCTGGAAAACAGTTTCTTCTAAAACTAAATATGTTCTTACCAAACAATACAGTAATTGCACTATTGGACATTTATCCCAGAGGAAGTTTATGTTCACATAAAAATCTGTACAGGAATGTTCAAAGCTGCTCTGTTTGTAATAACCAAAACCAAAATTCTTGATATAGTCCAGTTATAGGAGAGAACAGATTAATGGTTGATAGAGGTTAGGGACTGCGGGGGAGGATAGGTGTGGCTATAAAGGGTAGCACAAGAGAGCCCGTGTGGTGATAGGACTGTTTTGTATCTTGATTTTAGTGATGATTACATGAAGTTATACAAGTAAAAAACTGCATGGACCCCCTCCCCCCCGCTACACATACACACACACCGTGTAAAAACTGCTGAAATCTGAATAAACTCTGGGGATTATGCCAATGTTAACTTTCTGGTTTTGATACTGTACTCTGGCTATGCAGTATGTTACCATTCACCACAAGACCTTCCTGGACATTTCATTGCAACTTCCTGTGAATCTGAATAAGTGTTTTGAAATAACTTTTTTAAAAATGCAGTATAATGAAAAGTAAATTCTTCTGTTTTCCTAAATCCCTAATCCACATTTCTAGATATTTTCTCTTTCTATACAAATGGAAGCATACAAGGTAGTCTATTCAAGTCTACCCTTTATTTTTTTCACTGAATGAATATATATTGGAGGTTGTTCCATGTTAACTTCTACATCTCTACCATGTACTTTTTCATGTCTATATATCATATAGATATACCATTGTATTTATTATGCCATTCCCCTACTGATGAACATTTAGATTGGTTCCAGACTTTTGCTATTACAAACTAACCTCTAGTGAACATTCTTCATTCTTAATATATGACATGATGGGGATTCTGGATGACAGAATCTTAATGAAGGTTTTGCTCTAATTTTTCCTATAATTCAGTCTAGTGACACATTATCAAGAAAATCGTGATTCATACTGATATGTAGTTGCGAATTATAAATACTTCTTAACAGCCCACTTTACAACTTCAGGATTCTCTTCAATTATTAAAATGATCCAGGAGTTTCAAATGATAGAACATTTAAATCCAAAGTTGTATCACTACTAGTAGCTTTCCTAGTTTATGTTATGTAATAACTATAAATGCCTAATAGGATACTTGCGAAGTTTACAAGAAGCCCTGAAATTTTTTTTTGTGAGTGCCATTGGCTAAGTTCTTCATCTGTGCTATCTCATTAAATCTTTTTTCCCAGCTTTATTGAGATATTATTGACATGTAACATATGTAAGTTTAAGGTATACAATGTGATGATTTGATACATGTATATATTATGAAATGATTACCACAATAAGGTTAGTTAATGCCTCTGTTCCTTCACATAATTACCGTGTGTGTGTGTGTGTGTATGTGTGTGTGTGGTGATAACATTTAAGATTTACTCTCTTAATAATTATCAAGTATAGAATACAGTACTGTTAATTATAGTCACCATGCTTTACATGAGGTCCCTAGAACTTATCTAATAGCTGGAAGTTTTTATTCTTTGACAATCATCTCCCCATTTCTCCCACCCCTCAGCCTCTAGCAGCCACCATTCTATTCTAGTTCAGCTTTTTAAGATTCTATGTATAAGTGAGATCCTACACTATTTCTTTCCCCATCTGACTTATTTCACTTAGCATAATGTTCTCAAGGTTCATCCATGTTGCAAAAGACAAGATTTCCTTCTTTTATTGGCTCAATAGTATCTCATCATATGTATGTGTGTGTGCACACCGAATTCTGTATATGCATTCATCCATCAGTGGACATGTAGATTGTGACATCCATTTGATACTACCCACCTGACTGAAGCAGTGAGGAGTGGGTGAATTGAGTAACTGCCTCTCTCTAGTGTTTTACTACAAACTCGTGTATAGTGGTAGGATAACTTGAACAATTTTCCATAGGATAACTTGAACAATTTTCCATGCACGAGCATGTGACCAGGGAAGAGTCTCTGCAAAGCCACAACCTAAAAATACACATTTGCATGAAGGTCAAATGTATGCACAAATATTAGAGGTATTTTCAAAGACTGCAGGAAACTTCATTAACCTTGCTACACAAGATAATGTGTTGGTAGACTCCAGTATATTGAGATTTGAAATATAGCACATTGAAGTGAGCTGTTTAAAGGCAGTTTTTAAAATGCTTAAAATAATTGTAAATAGTGGTAATGGTTACACAACAGTGTAAATGTAAATGCCACTGAGCTGTATACTTAGAAATGGTTAAAATGGTAACTTTTATATTATGCATATTTTATCACAATAAAAAACTTTAAAAATACAAATCCCCCCCACAAATCCCAAATTACAGTTGCAGAGACTCTGAAGGATTTCTGCGATTCCCTGAAGTATCCCTGAGGTTCTGAGGAATACCATTCAAAAACCACTGACCTATGGGATAAATATAAACACCTGAGACTTACATATCTGTCATGCACTTATGATCTCTCCCTAGCTGTCCTCTAAACTCCTTATTTGTCACTTTCCATCTCATACCTTACATTGTATTGATACTGAACTACCCATAGCTCCTCACAAATATGTGCCTTGACATACGCTACTTCTGCCCTGGAATGCCCTTACATTCTTCTTTCCTACCCTTCTCTCCTCCATTGGCACTGTTCTAGTCATCCTTCACAATTCAGCTCAAAGTTTTAATTATTTTCTGAAACCCTCCTTTACCTTCCCAGGTAAAATTTACCACTCCTCCTTACAAGAACCTATTTTTACTATACACATCTTTTCCTTTAATGTTATATTTGCAATTATTTTTGTTTGTGTCCATCTCTCCCTTTAGATTATGAACTCCTTGAGAGTGGGGATTGTGACTTACTCATCTTTGTATGTCTAGTAACTAGCACAGTGCCTAGAACATTGTACCTATTTACTAAGTATTCAATGAAAAGGACTCAGATGTGTGGGGTGAGAAACGAGAAAGTGTCCAGAATATCTCAGGTTTGCTGTTTGTTGGATGACTGGTTAGATGGAGAGAAAATAAAAAGGAACAGTCCTGGAGGTGAAATAGATTGGCATTGAAAGGTGAATTCTGTTTTGTTTGGTATTTCATTCAAGGCCTCATGGGCATAACCCATTGGCTATTCAGTAGGTAGCCAAAATACAGCTTTGGACAACAGGAAAGAGGAATTGTTTGGAGATGCAGATTAGGGACTCATTACTAGAGTTTTATTAAAACTCTAGGCTGTATAAAGTAACCTTGGGAGAGTATATATAGGGAGAATAGAGCTGAAGACAGTTTCAAGAGAATGTCAACATTTAATGTGTGGGTATTAGAAAAACTATCCCATTAAGTAGACTAGGAATGATTGAGAATGGGGAACACAGTAGTTGCATGGCTCTGGGGCAGAGACTTGAGAATTCCAGAGTTCTGTATACACATTTTCTACTAGTCCTTTATTTTCAGCCTCAAGTCTGTCCTCTTTCCAGTGTACCTGGTGCTAAGTGACCATATCAGCTCATTTCCATAGAACATAGAGATTAAGACCATGGACTTTGAAGCCAGACTGCCTATATTTGAATAATGACTGCCACTTCTTAGCTGTGTGACCTTGGGCAATTTACCTAACCCCTTTGTGCTTCAACTCTCATATATGTCAATGTAGGGATAATCATACTTTATAGGACTGTTGGGAAGATTAAATGAGTTAATATGTATAAAGTACTTAGGATGGTGTCTGGCTTATAGCAAATACTATATAAACTTAGCTGTTATTATCACTATCATCATTTTTGTCCCCCTGTAGGCTCTTTAGATTGAGGCTTCTTCCATCTTGCTAAGTCAGTTATTGCTTCTCCACCTGTACTCTAAAAAATATGTTAACCTCCTGTCTACTGATATTTCTCTTCTTTGTTCTGGGATCTTGTGAGTGAGTACTTTTAAAATTCCTTTTAGTGATGTTTTAGTTGGAAGAGGAGAGAAATGCCAGTAGTCAATCTCCTGTGTTTGAACAGAGCTTCCTATAATGCTCTGTGTTCTTTTTGTGTATGAGTTTCTTTGCCACATTGATTTCTATGAAGCTACATTGATTATTTTATTGAAATAATTTGTGACTAGACAATTACATTTTATGTTTTGAAAGCCTTCTGTCCTTTTTCCCCTAGATGTCCTGCTCCCAGAAAGTTAGCTGTCCTTTATCCTGAATTTTGGAGATCTGTTTTCTTAACAGCTAGCATACTAGTGTTTAACCATGCCCCTTGGTCCCCAACAAACAGATTCCCATCATTTTACTTATATAATCAGCTCTCCCGTGTGTGTCGGCTTGAAGGCCAAAGCAGCCATTTTTCTTATTTACTCATAGTATCTTCTGAGTGACGAAACTGTCATCAGAGTACATTAGGAATTTATGAGGTGCTCTGCTTTCAGCATCACATAGCTTAGTGGATAGATAACCAAATTATTTGAGTTTGTCTACCCCATTAATAAAAACTTCTGTGTAGGTAGCACTCTGTAGATCACATTTGATTTTTATCATAGTCCCACGAGGTAAGGTATGTATACAGCTATTTTATGAATAAAGGAAAGTTTCAGTGGCTTGTTCAAGGTCATACATTATGAGTAAGTGGCAGAGGCAGAGTGTGAACAAGATTCTGTCTCTTAATCAAATTCCCTTTTACTCTATACCTTCTCAGTATTTACTCCTGTAAGTTTTGTGATACATTGCAGTAACAGATGATTCCCTTTCTCTCTGACTAGGTGGACCATATTAGTAATATAAAACTACTTCTGTTTTTCACCCTATTTTACTCGGCTACCTACCTTAGGCTCATAGATATTTTCTTCACCTATAGAGAAGAGTTTCTCAACTGGCACTATTGACATTTTAGATCAAATAATTTTGGGGGCTGTTCAGTGCCTTGTAGGATGTTAGTGGCATCCTCGTCCTCTGCCCACTATATGCCAGTAGCATTCACTGCCACCCACAAATTGTGACAACCAAAATGTTTCCAGATATTGCCAAATGTTCCTTAAAAAGCAAAATTATCCCCAGTTGAGAGCTGCTCTATATGGAGCTACTGCATTTCTCTGCTACCTGGTTTTTCTCCCCTGTTACTTCTGTTCTAGTTCTGAAACTTGTTGCAACATGCCTCCATGATGCAAGTTATATTTCCCTTTCAAGTTAAAATCTCTACTATTTATTTGTTGCCATAGTAAATAAATACCCAGAAATGTCAAGTAGTATTCTTGATCCTCTCCTTGTTTGATATATTCTCAATCTTAGAGAATTTAGGTTTTAGAATTTTATCTGGACATTTTCCTCCATAGCCGTTCTTGGTCAGATTTTAAATCTCTGCAAACATGTGCTTCTCAGACGTTATGATGTATAGTACATCCATGTCAAGAACTTATCATTTTAAAATCTCTTAACAACAGGAAATCAAATCCTGTTTTGTGATGGTTTCTTTCTAGAGATTCACTACCCTTGCTCCTTTCTATTCCAGAGCCCTAATTCTTATTTGAAGAACACAAAACAGCCTCTGCATACTCAAGTGTATCATTCTTGCTTAGATCATGGTTGCCATAGATTCTTCTCGGGGTTCATCTAGATCTTTTTATTGTTGTTCTTGTATGAAACTATAGATGGATGTTTTGCTCAGCAGGTTGGAAAAATCTCCAGTCTCTCTTTTACATCCCAGATGGGATATGAGCCAACAAGATGGCCAGTGTTCTTATGGGCTCAAAGGGGAAAGAAAAGAAAGGAATGAACTAATACAAGAATTAGTACAGGTTTTGGTGAGCAGCTTTGATAAATCTCAACAGACTCTCCCTCACATCCTGATAGGATAAATGGCCCTGAAAAATGGTATCCCTTTTGGTTAGCAATAAAGGAACAAGAAAGGGATGATTGCTTAAGGGGATTGTTTTGTTTTAGTTTGGGGAGATTTGAGCATGTACAAAGACTGAAAAGAAGGAATTCGTGAAAGGAAAATAAGTTGAAGGTCTAAGGGAGAGGGAGAAGATCAAAGGATCCAGGGTCCCAGAGAAAATGGAGGGAACAGAAACTAGCAGAGGCTGAAGGGGAAATAAAGGTAGTTATTTATTACTCTGAAACAAAGAGAGGGAAGAAGGAATCGGTACCGGAAAAAAAAAAAAAAGACTGTGAGGTGAGGAGAGGGAAAACCTTCCCCTGTGGAAAACTTTGATCTCCACAATGTATTTGTTGAAATCATCCACTAATAGAGTGAAGGGAGGTTTACGGTCTTGAAAATGATGAGTGTTTAGAATAACTGGTGTAGTGGAGTAGGAATGAGGAAGAAAAGATTATCAATTGACCAAGAGTTCAGCTAAAGTCAGATAGCAATGTTTTAAAATGAATGGATCTAGTTTATTTGGTTATGTGACTTTCTTCAGCTTTGCAGCCTACGGAAACTTATACACACACAGAAACACACACAGAGAGAGTTGGTTTAACCTGTGCCTGGGAATTAACATGATAGGAAGGTGAGTTCTTGGGAAAGCCTAACTGAAATGATCAGTCACAGGGTCCAGTTTAAGGCCTGGGAGAAGATGATCTACTGGGAGTATTAGAAAGTATTGAGGTGCAGGCTTAGTCAGTTAAACATCTGCCTTGGCTTAGGTCAGGATCCTCTGGTCCTGGGATTAAGCCCCATGTCAGTCTCCCTGCTCAGTGGGGAGTCTGCTTCTCTCTCTTTCTCTGCCCTCCTCTGCCCCTCATGCTGTCTCTCATGTGCTATCTCACGAACTCTCTCTCACTCTCTCAAATAAATAAAAAATTTTAAAAAAAAGAAAGTGTCAGTAGGGGCACCTACTGTGGCACAGTCAGTTAAGTGCCCCAACTCTCCATTTCAGCTCAGGTCATGATTTCAGGGGTGTGAGATTGAGCCCTGTGTCATGCTCTGCACTCAGTGGGGAGGCTGCTTGAGATTCCTCCTCTCTCTCCTTCTGCCCCTCCCCACTCACACACACACACTCTCTCTCAAATAAATAAAATAAATCTTAAAAAAAAGAAAGTGTCAGTGAATTGGTCACAATATAGGTGAAGAACAGGATTCATGAAAGAAACGAAAGGATACTAGGATGTAGTCAGGAATTTTGGAGCTCAGGATCTTGTAAATATGATTGTTTCTAGTTATAAGGGAGTCCAAAGTATGGCCAAGTAACTAAAAGGTAGAGTAGCATTAACAAAAATGATCCCATTTCTTTATCATTTAACTTTGTAGAAGTATCTTATTTAATTCCCCACTACAACCCAATGAGGTAGATAGATTTGCCTCATTTTAGAGAGGAACTTAACCCAAATCATATAGATAGTCAGTAATAGAGCCAGGTTAGAACCTAGGTCTATTTGACACCAAAGCCCATGCACTTAACCACTATATATAGCCTTTTCATAAAAAACGTAATCATGGGAAGATCAGGGTCTTTAGAAGGACCTCAGCGATTATTATAGGATTTAAGAAGAAAAGCTGGGAAATAAAGAAGTATAAAAGAATCTTTAACCCTTTTAAAGGAACAAGAGATAATGTATTCCTGTGTTGGTGTCATAGAAAGAGCATAGGACTTAACTGAAATCCTGAGATAGAATGTCAGGCTTACCACTCACCAGCTGTTTGACTTTAAACAAGTCATTGAACCTCTGCGCTGGTTTCCTTATCTGTAAGGTGAGACTGATAGTAAAAATAATTTAGCAAGATGATTATAAAGTAGCTGTTCATCTAATTTCTCAGTGTTAAGAATTAAATGTGATAATGGATATAAAAAGTAAATATACAGGGACGCCTGGGTGGCTCAGCAGTTGAGTGTCTGCCTTTGGCTCAGGGCATGGTCCCAGGGTCCCCAGATCGGGTCCTGCATGGAATCTGCTTCTCCCTCTGCCTATGTCTCTGCCTCTCTTTCTTTCTGTGTCTCTCATGAATAAATTTTAAAAACTTTTAAAAAAAAGTAAATATACAAAGATTGTTGTCACGGTGATAGTTATTTCTGTGTCTATGGGAAAAGGGCAAGAAGTGCCAGCAAATTCAATGTGCATACCCAATGTTTAGACCTTTGTCCTCAGAAAAGTGAATAGGATCAAGAAGTTTCATTAAGATTGATGATTTAATATTTCTGTGTGGTTTTTATTTTATGCAGGTGTACGTTCGATGCTTTACTAAACAATTTGAATTTTGTTTCCTGCTATTAGGTATTAATATTAACCGAGGCCTCCTGTGCTTGGGAAATGTAATCAGTGCTCTTGGAGATGACAAAAAGGGTGGCTTTGTGCCCTACAGAGATTCCAAGTTGACTCGACTGCTTCAAGGTAAGCACTGCTTCAGAGTGTTTCTAAAAATAAATGAGTAACTCAGAATAATAGTGCTGAGAAGGTGAAGATGGGACAGGGAAACAGATTGTTGGACTATCACATACAGAGCTATCTAATTGATAAAGAGGAAAGAGACCTGTTGGCAAGCAGGATTCTAAGGTAACGGAAAGATGTCTTTATATATGCCTTTGAGAGCCAAGAAGTCTATAGAGTGACAACTGTTCTTTATACCTGAAAATAAACTGGATTACTGTTTATTAGTGCTTATTAAACAGAATTCCTTGAAGAATTAAAACCTACCCAGAGGGGGCATCCTAAGAATGTTTAATTCCAATAGTGGCTCCTAACTTACTGGGGCCAGGCCCCAGTTGTTTTAAACTGATTAACTCCTGAAATAAGTCTTAAGAATGGGGACATATGGAATAAGATTCTAAACTGTATCATTTACACATCAAAAATCTTAGTATTTTTATACTGGCACAAATAGGAAATTTGCAGATTCTTAAGAATTTTTTTCTTAGAGGTCTGAGTTTGAAGCCACCAACCCAAATGGATAGCTTTGCTTGCACTTTACTTGTTTGATTTTATTTCCTCCTGTTGTTCTTTTTCAGATTCTCTAGGAGGTAATAGCCATACTCTTATGATAGCCTGTGTGAGTCCTGCTGATTCCAATCTAGAAGAAACATTAAATACCCTTCGCTATGCTGACAGAGCAAGAAAAATCAAGAACAAACCTGTTGTTAATATTGATCCCCAGACAGCTGAACTTAATCATCTGAAGCAACAGGTATAAGGGCTTTAAAATTTGATGGAAAAAATTATAAGTATGTGAGTAGAATGATAGAGCTCCTATTTCTCAGCTTCTCCTCTACCAGAGATTTAGAGATGTGAGCTAAGCATTCTGTTAGTTTGGGAAAACCTTAAAGTAATTCCTATTGGCATGTTTATCATCACTCTAAGATTTGGGGGTGGCATTGGAGATTTCACTGAAAAAGAAGTGAGCGCTGAGAGATAAGACAAGAATCAGATCCTGAAAGTCTTTATATGACTTCTTAGAGAATTTGTAATTCAACCTGAAAGCTATGGGGAGCCACTAAAAGATTTTCAATAAGTAGGTGACATGGTGAAATGTGTGTTTTAGGGAGATCACTATAGCAAGCATAGAGAAAGTAGATTAGAAGTGGGTATGACTAGAAGTAGGAAAATAAATTATAGTAGTGCCCCTGTTTATTCATGGTTTCACTTTCCACAGTTTCAGTTACCCATGATCAACCATGGTCTAGAAGCAGGTGATTCTCCTTCTCACATATCGTCAGAAAGTTAATAGTAGCCAAGCACTATGTCACAGTGCCTATATCATTCACCTCACTTAGACACTCGTCACATAGATATTTTATCATCTCATATCATCACAAGAAAAAGTGTAAGGGCAGTATCTCAATAAGATATTTTGAGTGGGGAAGACCACAGTCCCATAACTTTTATTATAGTATATTATTATAATTGGTCTATTTTATTATTAGTTATTATTGTCAATCTCTTACTTGCCTAGTTTCTAAATTAGACTTTATCATAGGTATGTATATATAGAAAATATAGTATATAGTATAGTATATAAAATATAGTATATATTTTACTATATTTAGTATAAAAATATATTATATATAAAATATAGTAAATAAAATATAGTATATAGTATATATACAAAGCATAGTATGTATAAAGTTTGGTACTAGCTGCAGCTTCAGGCATCTATTGGGGGTCTTGGAACATATCCCCCACAGATCTACTATAGGCTATTGTAATAACCCAGATGAGAACTATGGCCTGAACTAAAGACAGTAGCCATAGAAATTAAGAGAAGGGTACAAATTAGAAAGAAAAAAAACCCAAGGAGGTAGAATGTATAGAGCTTGCTTGGTAACAAATTTGATGTGGAAGGGCAGGCAGGGAGAATCAAGGTTGTTCTCGGATTTCTTGCTTAGACAACTGACTAAATGGTACGACCAACCAATCACTGAGTCAGGGAAGACAAGAGGGAAAACAAGGTCAGGTGGGAAAATGGAAACAGATTCAGTTTGGGACATTTTGGATTTGAAAAGCTTGGGGGACATCTAAATACAGTTGTTCAAACATAGCTGGCCATTTGGGTTTAACCTAGAGAGGTCTGAGCTGAAGATACAGATTTGAGAGTCATTAGCATTTAGATGGAATCTGAAATTAGAGTGAACGAGATCAAAGAGTACATGGCACATTTAAGGTACTCTTAAATATTTGCTGAATGAGTGAATGGCCAAGAAGAGAAGAAGGCCAAAGACTGGACTCGGGGGGAACAGCAGTATTTAAGGAATGAGGAAAAGAGGGAAAACAAAAAGATAAGAAGGAGTCAACAGGTAGGAAGAAAAGCAGTGGTATCGTGGGAGATAAGGAAGAAAGTTTGGAGAACCATCAAAAGTATAAATGTATAAAGAGGTATAAAGTAAGATAAGGACTGGAAAGTGTCCATTTTTTTAAATCAAGGTGACCTCAGTGAGAAGAAGGTCAGGGGAATGATAGCAGATTGTTGTGGGATGGTCAGTGAATGCTAGGTAAGGAAGTGGAGGATTCTGGTAGGCTCTTTCAAGAAGGCAATAGCTAGACAGTCAAGGGTCAAAGGATACAGGTCTATTTGTGTTTAAAAATATGGGAGAGACTTGAATCAAGTGGAAGAAAGCAGTTGGGAGAGACTGAAACTGAGAATAGGAACTAGTTGCTAAGGGACCATCTCTAAGTAGTTGAGATCCTGAGCACAAATAAAAAGAGATTGGCCTTAGACAGTAGAAGGGATACCTGTCACCAAGACAAGAAGAGAAGAGGTTAGGATAGGAAGAATACAGTGACAATTATTTAGAGGGAGAAGAAGGTGAACTGAGGGGTTTTCAGCCTGACAGCCTTTATCCTCTCAGCATAGTAGGAGACAAGGTCTTCTTAGTGCAAGCAACCAGATAATGGGGTAGAGGGATCAAAGAGACCACAGAGGCTTGTAATCATGGAAATGGAAGAGGTAGCAGACCAGGAGCATGCATTTGTGGTGGTATCAATATAACTGGTTGTGCAACAGCTCAGTAGCTCTGGTTGGTAGAGAGATGAGAAGGCAGGTAATTGGATTGACCCAGGCTTGTGTGTGTGTGAAACAGCGCGGGGAGGGGTCAAGTTTTCTTGCCTTCCAGGGTATAGTACTCTTTCCACTAGGAATCTAGAATTTCCCAGCTGTGTAGTGTTTACTCCATCTCTGGCCTTCCTCCTTGGTGATTATAGCTACTATTCAGTTAAGTCTATAGCTTCCCTTCCCTTCTCCTCCTTTCCCTCCCTCTGTCCCTCCCAGGGGTCACTGTAGAAAATATAAGTAATTTACCTGTTAACAGTGTCATCTCAATTATAAAATGCCATACTCCGTTCTGCCTTGCTATTTTTTATGTGTATTTTTATTGTCAAGAATACACTTCTTCCTAGAAATGTGTGGGAAATATCAGAAAGGGAGACAGAACGTAAAGACTGCTAACTCTGGGAAACGAACTAGGGGTGGTAGAAGGGGAGGAGGGCGGGGGGTGGGAGTGAATGGGTGACGGGCACTGGGTGTTATTCTGTATGTTAGTAAATTGAACACCAATAAAAAAAAAATTTAAAAAATAAAAAAAAAAAAAAAAAAAAAAAAAAAAAAAAAAAAAAAAAAAAAAAAAAAAAGAATACACTTCTTCCTAATCATTTATTTGTCCATTCATTCCAACAATAAATATATATTGAAAGCTATTATGTGCCAGATACTGTGTTAGAATACATTGTTGAACAAAGCAGACACAATTTCTGCCTTGGTGGAACTTACTGCCTAAGCAGGAGAGGCAAATACCAAACACATAAGCATACGAATAGATCATTTTCTAAAATGAGATAGTATGCTAAATAGGGTAGTATGACATTGTGGAACAGAGTTTTCTGTTATATATCGAAGCTGAGAAGGCTTCCCTGAGGTAGCAATGTTTGAGTTGAGATCTGAGGGATTTGAGTAGGAATTATCTATGCAGAAAAGAAGAAAGAGGCTTCCTGGGAGAAGTAAAAGTATTTGTGGCAAAGTGTAGTGGTTAAAAGCATTGACACTGCAGTCACACTGCCCACATTCCAATGCTGGCTTTATAACTCAATAGCTAGGTACCCTGGCCAAATTCTTTGTGCCTCGGTTTCCCTATCTATAAAATAGAAATAATTGTACCTGCTTCATAGGGTTTTTGTGAGGGTTAGATGAATTAATACACAGAAAACACTTAGAACAGTGCCAGGCATATACCAAATCTGAAAAGGTCCTGATTTAGGAAGGCATATAGTATATTTGAAGAACTGAAGGAATGCCAGCATGGCTAGAGCATAGGGAGCCAGGAAAGAATATTCCAATATGAGACTACAGAAGAAGCAGAGACCTGATCAAGGCCTCATGGATAATGTTAAAAATAATGTTAAGCAGGGTGGTAACAATGTTAATTTGGTCTGGCTGCTGTGTAGAAATGGGTTATAGTGGAGCAAAAGTAGATTCATGGAGATGACTGAATATAAAGGTCTACATTCAGAAAGATTTGTGTTTGAGATAAACTTGGAAGTCACCATTTTATAGATGGTAATTGAAACCATTAGGCAGAGACAAGACTTGATGGAGCGTCTATAAAGCAAGAAGACTGATACTGAACTTTGAGGATTTATCATCTAAGCACAACTGGCACAAAGGTTAACCAAGAAAGAGCCTTAGTAGATCAGCTAGGAGAATAGAAGGAAAAGCAGGAAAGTATGGTGTCTGGTAAGCCAAATGCTACCAGTCGAGTAAAATGAAGACTGAAAAATAGTGACATGCAGAACATTGGTGACCTTAGCAAGAATTACTTCAGTGGAATGCTATGCACAGAAATCTGCTTAGAATAGCTTGAGGAGGGGCACCTGGGTGGCTAAGTATCTGCCTTTGTTTGGCTCAGGTCATCATGATCTCAGGGTCTTGGGATCAAGCCCCACATCAGGCTCCCTGCTTAGCAGGGAGTCCACTTCTCCCTCTGTCCCTCTCCACCATTCATGCCCTCTCTCTCTCAAATAAGGGGTCTAAAAAAAAAAAGACTAGTTTGAGGAGCAAGTGAGGGGTGAATAAAAGGAAATGGATGTAATGAGTATAGACTCTTCTCTCAAACTTTGTTTTTTTTTAAGATTTTATTTATTCATGAGAGACACACAGAGAGAGGCAGAGACACAGGCAGAAGGAGAAGCAGGCTTCATGCAGGGAGCCTGACATGGGACTTGATCCTGGGTCTCCAGGATCAGGCCCTGGACCGAAGGCGGCGTTAAACCACTGAGCCACCAGGGCTTGCCCTCTTCTCTCAAACTTTGTGAGGGAGAGAAATAGGGCAAAAGAGATAGAAATGGGATTGAGAGGGGCGCTTTTGCTTTAAGACAGGAGACACTTGAACATATTCTCTTTTTTAAGATTTTATTTATTTGAGAGAAAGCACTCAACGAGCAAGGGGGAAGGGCAGAGGGAGATGCAGACACCCTGCTGAACAGGGGGTTCCATGTGGGAGAGGATGATTGCATGTACACTCTGGTTTTGACTGTTCTGGAATTTCATTAATTTGCTTCTTCTCAGAACCCTAAAGTACTTAACTGTACTTTAAGAATTAGCATCTTCTGGGACGCCTGGGTGGCTCAGCGGTTGGGGGCCTGCCTTCGGCTCAGGTCGTGATCCTGGGATCCGGGATCGAGTCCCGCATCAGGCTCCCTGCTAGGAGCCTGCTTCTCCCTCTACCTATGTCTCTGCCTCTGTTTCTCAGTCTGTGTCTCATGAATAAATAAATAAATCTTTAAAAAAAAAGGAATTAGCATCTTCTGTCCTGTATTGTTTCTATTTCAGGCCATAGGCTTCTCTTTGCCAACTAGATTATAAACTTGACAATAAGACACAAGAGTTTATTCTCATGGGCACATGAGAATCCCCCCTCACATTACCTAGCCCAGTGCTGAGTTTGGTTTTTAAAAAATAGATGCTAAAAAAAATAGATGCTCAATAAAAAGCTATTAAGATGCTTAGGTAAAAAGAACAACTCATCTTCCAAGTACTAGTCATTCATATAATGCTGTTTGGACTTTTATCATTGACTCATCAACCCTGAGGCATTCTGTAATGCCTAAGATATATCTTAGATTCCATAGCTATCAAATAAATTTACTCTGGCTAACTGTAGTAATTTAGCTGATAAGGGGTAAATAGCTTTTGATCTGTGATTAGTTGACTATTTTTCTTTGCTTTTCCCAGGTACAACAGCTACAGGTTTTGTTGCTACAAGCCCATGGAGGTACCCTGCCTGGATCTATAAAGTAAGAGTCATAGATTAATTTTAAATGTATATTCTAGCGGAGGTCATTTCTCCTGTGGTTGTTTTCCCCGGATTGAGTAAAGTTTCTGGTAGCATGTGGCATCAAGGTAGGGATCTTGCCAAACTTGTAGTTAGCTTTGAGGCAGCCTGATGTGATAGAAAGATCATGGGTTCTGGCCTCAGAATTTTATTAATTGGGGGACACCTGGGTGGCTCAGTGGTTGAGCATCTGCCTTCAGCCCAGGGCATGATCTGGGGTCCAGGGATCGTGTCCCTCATTGGGTTCCTGGCAAAGAGTCTGCTTCTCCCTCTGCTTATGTCTCTGCCTCTCTGTGTCTCTCATGAATAAATAAATAGAATCTTTAAAAAAATTTATTAATTGGAATTCTACTGTGAGGAAGAGCTGTTTCTTTTCCCCTTTTATATATATATATATACATATATATATATATATGTATGTATAATGAAGACTATATATAATAGTCTATGTATAGGGATCCCTGGGTGGCGCAGCGGTTTGGCGCCTGCCTTTGGCCCGGGGCGTGATCCTGGAGACCCGGGATCGAATCCCACATCGGGCTCCCGGTGCATGGAGCCTGCTTCTCCCTCTGCCTGTGTCTCTGCCTCTCTGTCTCTCTCTGTGTGACTATCATGAATAAATAAATAAAATCTTTAAAAAAAAATAATAGTCTATGTATAGACTGTACAGAAAATTCTTCATTATACATAAATAAAATATAATATGTATGTATAATGAAGACTATATATATAACATAGACACATGGGTTTATTCTATGGGTTAATATCCAATACTATGATTATTTGTTTTATTACTCAAATTGTTCCTGCTTTGTCCAGTAGGAGCTCTTTCAGGGTGGTTCTTATGTTCTTTAATACATCCTCTAGTTTTTTTTTAATATTTATTCATCCATGAGAGAGAAAGTGCACGTGAGCAAGGAGAGGGGCAGAGGGAGAGAATCCTCAAGCAGACTCCCTGCGGAGCACTGAACCCCCATGTGGGGCTTGATCCCAGAACCCAGAGATCATAACCTAAGCCAAAATCCAGTCTGCCACTCAACTGACTGAACCACCCAGGCTCCCCCACCCTCTAGTTTTTAAGCATTTCCATGAGATGTTCCACACTCATCTTGTATTTTCCTTATCTGTCCCAATTCTAGAACCAACCATATCTCAAAAGAGCCCTGGTATTTTTTATTTGAAAGTAGGGTATTAAGCTGAGTGAAATAAGTCAATCGGAGAAGGACAAACATTATGTGGTCTCATTCATTTGGGAAATATAAATAATAGTGAAAGGGAATAGAGGGGAAGGGAGAAGAAATGGGTAGGAAATATCAGAAAGGGAGACAGAACATGGAAGACTCCTAACTCTGGGAAACGAACTAGGGGTGGTGGAAGGGGAGGAGGGCGGGGAGTGGGGGTGACTGGTTGGCGGGCACTGAGGGGGGCACTTGATGGGATGAGCACTGGGTGTTACTCTATATGTTGGCAAATTGAACACCAATAAAAAATAAATTTATTATTTTTTAAAAAATAAATAAAATAAAAAGAAAAAACATAAATATAATGAAAAAAAAAAGTAGTGTTTAGAAACCCAATCTGAGGGATGCCTGCCTGGGTGGCTCAGTGGTTGAGTGTCTGCCTTTGCCTCAGGTCTTGATCATGGGGTCTTGGGATTGAGTCCCACATTGGTCTCCCCACAGAGAACCTGTTTCTCCCTCTGCCTATGTCTCTGCCTCTCTCCATGTGTCTTTTCATGAATAAATAAATAGAATTTTTTTAAAAAAAGAAACCCAATCTGAGTGCTATATGTGCTTATTGTTACTGGGGTGTCACTGATGCCCTTTCAGTGAGTAGAGCTAGAAAATATTTGTATGTCTATTAATGCACACATATGCTCATTTATATTTTTATATCTGTCTGTACACATATTAAAAGCCATGATCTTATACTGATACCTCTGATTCCAGTCCAATACTACAGAGTTCATTTTAGCTTTCCTCCTCCCTTTATTTATAACTCCTTTTTCCAATAGTGAGAAATCAGCTCTCATTATCTGCAATCTATTTACTTACTTATTCAGTTCCATATACACATAAAGTAGTTTCAGAATTGCTAGCCCATACCCCTTTGAGAAACACTTTTATGAACTCGATTACAGCATTTATGTACAGTTCTTTTTGTCTTTAGGCTTAGAGTATCCAGGCAAGATACTGGTTCCCAGAGTTACTGTTTGTATTCCATTTTAGGATTCCCCCTATATCTTGGTTGGTTTTAATTATTTGATTATATTTCGAGTATGTGAAGGGTTTATGAAATGTTATCATGCTCTAAGAGTTAGAGTTACACAAAAAGAAATACTCAGCAGAGAAATGCAAATCAAAACCACAATGAAATATCACCATACACCCATTAGGATGGATAGTATAAAAAAAGTTAATAACATGTTGACAAGGATGTGGAAAAATTAGAACCTTTGTACACTGCTGAAAAGATTGTAAAATGGTTTAACTGCTATGGAAAACAGTATGGAGGTTCCTCAAAAAGTTAAAAATAGAAATACCACATAATCTAGCAATCCCACTGCTGGGTATATATCTAAAAGAATTGAAATCAGGGTCTTAAAGAAATATTTGCATACCCATAGTCCTAGCGCCACTGTTCTCAATAGCAAGGAAGTGGAAGCAATACAAATGTCCATCAGTGGATAAATGGATAAAGAAAATAAATAATATATATATATGAATATTAGCCTTACAAAGGAGGGAAATCTTATTACATGTTATAGCATGACTGAAACTTGAGGACATTATGCTAAGTGAAATAAGCCAGTCACAAAAAATACTGTATGATTCCACTTACATGAGATTCTTAGAGAAGTCAAACTCATAGAAACAGAAAGTAGAATAGTAGTGACCTGGGGCTGCAGGGCAAAAAGAGAGTTGTCCTTTAAGGTTAAAAGGTTTCAGTTTTATAAGATTAAAAGGTTCTGGAGATTTGTTTACCAACGATGTAAATACACTTAACGCTACTCAACTGTACACTTACCAGTTAAGAATGTTAAGTTTTATATGTCTTTTTTTTTTTGAAGATTTATTTACTTACTTTAGAGAGAGAAAGAGAACACACGTGAGTGGGGGTAGGGACAGAGGGAAGAGGAGATAATCTTAAGCAGACAACCCACTGAGCATAGAGCCCAAAGTGGGGCTCCATCTCATGACCCCGAGATCATGACCTGAGCCAAAACCAAGAGTCAGATGCTTAACCGTCTGAGCCACCCAAACACCCCAGTTTTATATGCTTTTCAACCACAATTTTTTTTAAAAGGAAAACCACACAAAAAACACAGAAGGAAACATAGGCAAAGGTCTATGTCCCTATAGTTGAAGGTACAGAACAGTGTAGAAATAAAAGCAATGGCAGAAAACTGTAAAAGAATAGACTGGGGGAGAGGGGCGGGAACAGGGAGTTGTTGTTTAATGGGTATGAAGTTTCAGTTTTGTATGATGAAAAAGTTCTGGAGAGCTATTGTGTGATAATGTGAATATACTTTATTGAACTGTACACTTAAAAATGGTTAAGATGGTAAATTTTGTTCATGTTTTTACTACAATATTTTTTTAAAGCATTCAGTGAAATTCCCTCTTTATCTCCCATCACACCCTTATTTCTACCACTTTTTCTCCCTCCTCCACATTCAACCAACCTCTTTAGTTTCTGGTGTAACCTTCCTGTATTTGCTTGTACAAATGAGCATATACCTATATATTTTTTATATCCTCTTATGTGAATGGTAGTATACTACAGATAGTCTTTGTGGCTTTGCTTTTCTCAGCATTTCCTGGAAATCATTTCTTTTTTTTTTTTTTTTTTTTTTTTTAATTTTTTTAAATTTTTTATTTATTTATGATAGTCACAGAGAGAGAGAGAGAGAGAGAGAGAGAGAAAGAGGCAGAGACATAGGCAGAGGGAGAAGCAGGCTCCATGCACCAGGAGCCTGACGTGGGATTCGATCCCGGGTCTCCAGGATCGCGCCCTGGGCCAAAGGCAGGCGCCAAACTGCTGCGCCACCCAGGGATCCCTGGAAATCATTTCTTATCAGTTCATAGAAATCTTCCTCATTCTTTTTTACAGCTGCATGGTACTCTTATTAGTGTACATATGCCAAATATACTAATTCAGCCTCTTTCTTATGTCTAGGCATTTAGGTTGTTTCCAGTATTTTGTAATTCCGAATATACTGCAGTGAATAACCATGTTACTTGGTTTTCATATTACTAGTGATTTATCTTCAGGGTAGATTTCTAGAAATGAGATTGCTGAGACAAAAGATAAGTGCATGTGTGATTTTGTTGGATTTGCCATATTCCCCTTCAGAAGGGTTACTGCATTTTGTATTCCCAACAGCAGTTTGTGATAGTGCCTATTTCCCCTAAGCCTCACCAATGGAATATGTTGTCATACTTTTTCCTTTTTTTGCTGATCTGATAGGTGAAACATACTATACCTCAGTATCTTGTTTTAATTTCCATTTCTTTAATTATGAGTAGATTTGGACATTTTTTTCATATGTTTTGGGGCCACTTTTATCTCTTTCTGGTGAATTATCTGTCCATACATCCCATTTTTCTATCAGATTTTTTTGTCATTTTATTTATTTATTTATTTATTTATTTATTTATTTATTTATTTATAATAAATTTATTTTTTATTAGTGTTCAATTTGCCAACATACAGAATAACACCCAGTGCTCCTCATACCAGTGAGAATGGTGAAAATTAACAAGGCAGGAAACCACAAATGTTGGAGAGGATGCGGAGAAAAAGGAACCCTCTTGCACTGTTGGTGGGAATGTGAACTGGTGCAGCCACTCTGGAAAACTGTGTGGAGGTTCCTGTATCAGATTTTTTTTATCCTTTGGCCCTTTTTGAAAAAATTGTGGTGAAATATACATAAAATAAAATTCATCATTTTAACCATTTTCAAGTATACAGTTCAGTGGCATTAAGTACTTTCACAATATTGTACAACCTTCACTACCATCTGTCATCAAAACTTTTTTCATTTTGCAAAACTGAAAGTCTATACCCATTAAACATTAACACCCCAGTACCCCCTCTCACCTCAGTCCTGACAATCACCATTCTACTTTCCTCTAATTATTTTAAGCACCTCACATGAGTGAAATCATACAATATTTGTCCTTTCACGACTGTCTTGTTTCACTTAGCATAATATCCTCAAGTTTCATCCATGTTGTAGCATGTGTCAGAATTTCCTTTCTTTTAAAGGCTGAATACTATTCCATTGTATATATATACCACATGTTGTCTATCCATTTATCTGTCAATGGACACAGGTTGCTTCCACCTTTTGGCTGTAGTGAATAATGCTGCCATGAATACTTTAAGACCCTGCTTTCAGTTCTTTTGGGTATAGACCCAGAAGTGGAATAGCTGGATCATATAGTAATTCTATTTTTAATTTTTTAATTAGACTACCATACTGTTTTACATAGTGGCTACACCATTTTGTGTTCCTACCAGCAGTACACAAGGGTTCCAATTTTTTTTCAAATCCTTGCCAAACACTTGCTATTTTCTGCTTTAAAAAAATAATAATATCCATCCTAATTCTGGCCCTTATTCTTAATGGTTCTTTATATATTAGTGATATTAGTCCTTTGTCTATAGTGTGTGTTTCAAATATTTTCTCCTGGTTTGTTCTATTTTACTTTGTTTTTGGTGTTTTTGTCATTCAAAAATGTTTAATTTTCACATAGTAAAAAAGTGTCAATTTTTGCATTGCCTTCTGATTTTAACAGCTTTATTGAGATGTAATTTACATACCATAGAACTCATTCAATTCAACGGTTTTAGTAAATTTACAGAGTTGCACAACTATCAACACAAAATCCAATTTTAGAACTTTTCTGTTACCCCTAAAAGATCCTTCATACCTACTTGCAGTTACTTGTTTCCCCACTCCCAGCACTATGGATTGCTTATGGATATTTTATACACGTGGAATCATATAGTATTTGGATTTTCTGTCTGGCTTCTTTCACTAATAATTTTTTCCTTCTGACTTCTTTTTTTTAATGAAGTATAGTTGATATACAATGTTATGTTAGTTTCAGATTTACAACATAGTGATTCAACAGTTCTATACGTTACACAGTGCTCATCATGATAAGTGGAGGCACCATCTGTCACCATACAGTTATTATAATAATGACTCTGTTCCTTATCCTGTACTTTTCATCCCCATGACACATTTATTTTGTAACTGGAAGTTTGTGCTTCTTAATTCTCTTCACCTATTTCACTCATCCTCTCATCCCTCTCCACCATGGCAACCTCCATTTGTTCTATGTATTTGTGGGTCTGTTTCTGCTTTCTGTTTTTTTTTTTTTTTTTTTTTTTTGCTTTCTGTTTGTTTTGTTTTGTTTTTTAGATTTCCACATATAAGAGAAAGCAATGGTATTTGTCTTTGTCTGACTTATTTCATTTAGCATTATGCCCTCTAGCTCCATCCATATCATTACAATTAGCAAGATTTCATTCTTTTATGACTAATATTCCATTGTATATATAGACATATGTACATCTCATTTTTTTTTAGTATAAGCTGACACACAATATTACATTAGCATCTGGTGTACCAACATAGTGATTCAACTTCTCTAAACATTATGCTATGCTCACTACTCACGTATAATATTTTGAGATTCATCCATATTATAGCATGTATAACTACCTGTACTTTTTTTTTTTTCTGAGTAGCGTTCCACTGTCTGGATAACCCACATTTTGTCTATCCATTCACCGGTTGATGGACTTTTGAATTGTTTCAACTTTTTGGCTATTAGGAATTTTGCTGTTATGAACATTTACTTTAAATTTTTTTGTATGGACATATGTTTTTTACTGGGTAGATATCTAGAAGTAGAATTGCTGGGTTGTATGTTTAACTTTTCAGGAAACTGCCACCATTTTCCAAAGTTGCTCTGGTGTTTACGTTCTCTTCATGCTTTGGATTTTGATTCATAATTAAAATGCCTTTCCCTACACCAAGGTTAAAGAGGAATTTGCTCATGTTTCCTTCTAGAACTGATGCTGGTTTTATTTTTTTACATTTCATATGGAGTTTTTTTCTTACGTATGTGTGAGCCTATTTTCTTTTAATATCCTTATTTTCAATAACTCTTAATCATTTTTTCTCATTATAAAAGAGATGCATTGCTTCTTATAGGGCATTTAGAAAAGTATAAAGTAATAAATCTTAAAATTGCCACAATTTTACCACCCAGAGACGATCACCCTTTGTAATTTTCCCTCCTTGGGTAACTTAATCTTGGTTTCCTGACAATATTTTAAGAATGTTGGATAAAGAAACTGAGGAAATCTGGGGTCTCTTAAGGGGTCTCTTAAAGACCTATTCTAGTTTAACCAGTTTATTTTATTTATTTAGATTGAGAGAGAGCATGGCGGGGGGGCGGTGGTGCAAAAGGAGAGGGAACGAGAGAATCTCCAGCAGACTTTCTGCTGAACACAGAGCCTGACAGGGGGCTTGATTTCACAACCCTGAGATCATGACCTTAGCCGAAATCAAGAGTCAGACACTTAAGTGACTAGGCCACCCAGGTGCCCCAGTTTCATCAGTTTAGAAGCTACTGACCCATCTTCCTTTCCTTTCAGTTTAGCATAGACCTGTTTTATGTAAGATAAGACTAATGGACACAAGACTAATGAAAACTATTTCAGGGATGCCTGGGTGGCTCAGCAGTTGAGCATCTGCCTTCGACCCAGGGCGTGATCCTGGAGTTCTGGGATCAAGTCCCACATCGGGCTCCCTGCATAGAGCCTGCTTCTCTCTCTGCCTGTGTCTCTGCCTCTCTTTCTCTGTGTCTCTCATGAATAAATAAATAAAATATTTAAAAAAACTATTTCAGACTTCCAACCACCAAGAATATACTGCTGGATATAATTTCAGCTGCACAAGGAATAGATGCTAAGAAACAGTTGATGAATCAAACAGTGAACTCAGCTGTTCAATGTTTCACAGAGAAATAGATGGTACTTCTTTTCTCAAAAATGTATATATTAAGAGACACTTCATAAAGGCTTTTTACAAAATATACAGTTCATATAAATGATTTTTTTTTTTTTGCTTTTTGTCCTAGAATTATATTCTTTTCTTTTTGAATGTGTGTCATGGAAGCTTTTGTATTGATTTTCTGTGTTTATCAATTTACACATGCTTAGCTAATTTGAACTCCAAGCATTGACAATTAAATAGCCTGCAAAAGAGGAAACACTGGTTTTCCATTGTATTTTCCCCCATTTAGAGAAACGTTGGAAATTTTTAGGAGGAAAAAACTATTGAGTTAAAAGTATCATTACTTTGGGGGCTTGTCAGCTTACATAAATGATGCATGGAAGTTTTTAGCTTAATAACAATAAGAAAATATCAAGGCAACCTAAAATAACACTAAAATTGCCAAGAGTTTATAATCCACATTTTAATTGAACATTTTTTCATAAGAGTCTTAAATTCTTGGGGCGCCTGGGTGGCTCAGTCAGCTGAGCATCCAACTCTTGATTTTGGCTCAGGTCATGATCTTGGGGTGGTTAGATCAGGCCCATGTAGGCTCCACTCTCAGCACAGAGTCTGCTTGTCCCTCTCCCTGCCTCTGCCCCCGGCCTTTGTGCTCGCACTCTCTCTCTCTAACATAAACAAATACAAATCTTTAAAAAAATAATTTAAAAATAATTTTTGAAAAGAATCTTAGTAAATTCTCAGTAGTATAACATTAGACCTTATGGTGTGGCCTTGCTACTAACTTTATGAATAAAGAGCATGCAAAGATTTTCCGTAAGAATTCCTGGAGGTCTTAAGCTGAGTAAGAGGGTGTCTACTCCTGAAATCCTTTCTGATCCTTTATTGAGATTGAGAACAGCTGTTCCCTGTCCTTTATTTCCTCTTTATTATAGCCTTGACAGCTATTCATTTTTCCCTTCAGTTTCCTTCAGATCCGGATCTTCATATTTCTTCCGATCTTTTCTCACCAGTCCTATTTTCCAGTTAATTTTGAACAATTAATCCCAGTGGATTACAAAAAACAAACCAAAACCATCCATCTTGTTGGTCTTTTCCATTAGTCTGGAACTGATATCAAGTAATCTGCATAAGGTCCAAAGGTTCTTATCTATATGATGTACTACAAGCTATTTCTGTCCCTGCCTTCCACTCCTATTTGATATGGACACCATTGTTGCCACCACCCACTCTAAACAATTTAAAATTGATAGACAAATGAATAAGAGGTTTCAAGCAAGGCGGGCATTTAGAAGGGAACACTTACTTATGGAAAATTGTGAAATGTGCTCTCAGTGGCCACTGGTCATTATATCAACTTTCTGACTTCTTAAATGCTATTTCCCTAAACTTCAGTAAATAGGTAGTTGACTTACACTGATGAGGTTATTTTTCAGCTCTTGGCAGTGTCACTTCTACCTCCCCCATACCTCTTCCTTTCTTGCTCCTAATCTTTGATAAGGGATTGAAAGTGGGAAAAGGAGGGAGACCATGTGTATTTTAGCCACAGTTAGCCTTCGCTTTTGTTTGTTTTTATTTATTTTTTATTTAAATTCAATTAATTAGCATGCAGTGTACCACCCAGTTACCCCATCCCTCCACCCCCTCTTCCCTCCAGCAACCCTCAGTTTGTTTCCTATGATTAAGAGTCTCTTATGGTTTGTCTCTCTCTCTGATTTCATCTTGTTTTATTTTTCCCTCCCTTCCCCTGTGATCCTCTGTTTTGTTTCTTAAATTCCACATATGAATGAGATCATATGATAATTGCCTTTCTCTGATTGACTTATTTCACTTAGCCATCATTTCTATGGCATGAATAGAAATATTTTAAACCAAGAGCCAAGGATAGAGGTTAGTTGTTACTGTTGCAACCATGGCTGGCTCTGTATTATTACCTTCCTGCAAGCCATTAATTCAAAGCATTTCAGGCATATATTTCTTATTCATTCGGTATACTACCTGAGTGGAAGGATAAATTGGAATGATCATACTACTTCCCAGACTTTTGGGGGTTAATTTTAAACCACCTTCACCTACACACACACACACACACACACACACACACACACACACCTAAATGTCTGTGGGATATATTTTTATCCGCCTTTAATATAGGTGTTATTAACAGATATTTCTAATATGTTATTTTCTTTGTTTTAGTGTGGAACCATCAGAAAGTCTACAGTCCCTGATGGAGAAGAATCAGTCCCTGGTAGAGGAGAATGAAAAATTAAGTCGTGGTCTGAGCGAAGCAGCTGGTCAGACAGCCCAGATGTTAGAGAGGATCATTTTGGTGAGGCTCCAAGACTAAGCTACTAGCAATCTGGATGTTTACTTGCTTTAGTCTCTGAAATATTTAACATACTTCTCATTAGGAGAGAAAAGTTACATGTAAAGAAATGGATTAATATTATCATATTTTCCATGGAGCCCCTCTAAGGTAGACACATGGGCTTATCAAACATACAGAAAAGTTAAAAGAATTGTATATATTCTATAGATCTACTACGAAGAATCCACATGAATCTTAAAGTAAATTTGTTCTAATATACCAAAGGGGATGCCTGGGTGGCTTGGCGATTAAGCATCTGCCTTCAGCTCAGGGCATGATCTCAGGGTCCGGGGATCAAGTCCTGCGTCAGACTCCCTACAGAGAGCCTGCTTCTCTCTCTGCCAATGTCTCTGCCTCTCTCTGTGTGTCTCTCATGAATAAATAAATAAAATCTTTAAAAAATAATTATAAAAATAAAATTCCAGAGAGGAAAGAACCAGGTCCTTCTGTCACATAAAGTCCTACCTAATCTTTATACTTTATACCAAGTAACTGTCCCCTCAGTAAGATTTTAGTTCTTCTCTATCTCCCTTCTCCTAATGTTGTCACGTTTCATATTCTGTCCCAACAACTGCCATGATAAGATAGAACAGCTGGGAAATTAATATTAATTCCTTTTACATATGGTTAATTTCCAAATAGTGGATCTCTATATAACTGATTACACCAGTTCTGTAGCCTACTATCTGTCTGAAAGTAACTTGGCACTGTCACTAACATTTTTCTACTAAATACAGCTCAATTTTTAATAGCACAACTATTGCCAAAAGTGAAAATGAGTTTCCACCAAAATGTAATTGAGCATCTGTAATTTATACACCTTCACACATCAGTGTGCTCTCTAGTCAAGGAAGTGTAAGCTGCTTAAAGATTCTTTAAAGGGGGCCAAATCCTATATTCATTGTCCATTGCTACTGGAAGGGGAACTGGAGGATTTTTTTTAAAGATTTTATTTATTTATTCATGAGAGACACAGAGAGAGAGAGAGAGAGAGGCAGAGACACAGGCAGAGGGAGAAGCAAGCTCCATGCAGGGAGCCCGATGTGGGACTCAATCCCAGGCTCCAGGATCACACCCTGAGCTAAAGGCAGGCATTTTTAACTACTGAGCCACCCAGGCATCCCTGGAGGATTTTTCTATATAATTTTCTGCCTCCAGTGCTGCATTCTGTGCCTTTGAAGTAACTATAGAAGCTGTGTTTCACACATATGTAAGTGTGGCTAACTGTAACAGTACCCGTTACTCTAGCTGCATACCCATCTGAACTTTATAAGGTTGCTATATAATGGCTACTTGAAGTTCATTGTCCTGTTAGAATGTCATAACAACCACGTTTTTGTCCTATATAAGTTGTGCTTCCCAAATCTGTTGTAACATCTTGCACGTTACAAGATACTGTGATTGAGATAAAATTGATCACCCTTCCCAAAATGTAGCTCCCTCTGCCATTTCTTCTCTGCCATATTCTTGTGCCTCATCCTTTTCTTGCTTTCTCTTACTAAAACCAGCCTACCATATCAGATAGTGTAACTTGAAAAAAAAAAAAAAAGCTCAGCTCATATTCAGTGTGAAGCCCTTTTATGTTTTCAATGCCCTTATGCTGGGGCTAGGGAACAGTATAGTGTAGGAGGCAGTAAAGTAAGTGGGTTTTGTGCAGACAGCAGGGAGTAGCATGCCAGAAAGTTTTGCTTTTTTCCCTAGTTGCAAAATTCTATATGGAATTAAGGCATCACACTCCACGCCATAGTCTGAGCTTCATGGCAAGCATAAGACCCAGCTGCTTGGATGCTATTTTAAGTAGCTCATGTTGACTAAAGGGCTAATTTCCATGACTCTGTTAAAAAAACAAAAAACATTTTCACTAAATCACCAAAGCTCACTAGATCCTCTATTACAGCAAAAGAGGCAACCTCTCTACCTAGGTTTTAATCCATAGGAGTAAGAGAGAGGGCATAATTAGGTGAGGCTGTCAGACATTCCCACTGATGATCTCCTGGGTCTCTGTTGCAGACAGAACAAGCAAATGAAAAGATGAACGCCAAGCTAGAGGAACTCAGGCAACATGCTGCGTAAGTTTTGTACCAAATATTTGTTAGTGACCTTAGTATATAATCATATATCCTCTGGTCTTTGCAGTATGATTAACCTTTGGGTTAATTAACCTTTGTTTGAATTTTTAGCCTCAAAGTGGATCTTCAAAAGTTAGTGGAAACTTTGGAAGACCAGGAATTAAAAGAAAATGTAGAGATAATTCGTAACCTGCAGCAAGTGATTACCCAGCTATCGGTAAGCCAAGTAGGGGCAGTGTGAATAGACCTATTGCTTTCCTGTTTCTCTTGATGCACATAAACATATCTAACTCTGTGCCTTTTGCCAAAACAACTAGATTGTGAGCTGCTTGAGTACAAAGATCATGGATCATTGGATGTGATCTGAATATTGAATTCGTTAAATCAAAACACTCATAGGTTACATATGCAATGGCACATTAATATTTCAGTGCTCTAATCAAACGCTGGATGCAGCAACATAGCAGTATGCAATTGCCTGGTAGCATGGACAGCAGTTGTTGACTTGCTGTCCCATCAGTATAGGCTAACTTAATAAGAGGCCTTACCATACCTTGGTTTTAAATAAGTTGGGTTCTGACAGAGGACTTAGAGCAACCAGGGAATACCATAGCTCTCTTCTGTAACCAGTAATAAATTAGTTTGAATGATCATTCTGTAAATTCCCATTTTTATTTATAGAACTACAATAGTAGTTGTCTGGGGGTGGGGGTTGGGCGGTGGGTATTTCTTGTTTTTCTTAGAAGAAAAATTCTTACAGTCCTACCACCCTAAAAACCTTTTATTTTTGGTGTTCCTTCTCGGCCCATAGACATATATATATCATTTCCAGCTCTTGGGCAGAGGCTTTAATTTTACTGGAACAGTGATTCTCCATCTCAGATCTTGCCCAGTGTTTTCTAGAGATGTCAAAAGGGTATCACGGAATGATCTGCATCTGTATTTTACTCTGAAAGAGTCAATAAAAAAGATACCATACAGTATTGTGGGAGGAAGGGTTAGGATGAGTTCCAATAAATTAAATGAGTAAACTCCAAAAAGACTAGAAAGCAGCGTTTTAGAACAAGTAGTACTGTACAAACTGTCATGAGCAGTCTGAGATGACAGTTCATTTATACAACAGACAGACTACAGCAGTTGAGAACCTGGGCTCCAGAGCCAGACAGACCCTGATTTGAAGCCAAATCTGCCCCTCACTGACTGTGTAACCTTGCTAAGTATTGTATTAATGTCAAAAGAAAATAATATAAGTGATGCCATAAGAGGTTAAAGGCATTATTCATTTGAGGCACTCAGGGAGTTCCTGAACTCCAGGTAACTCCCTGAGTCAAAGTAGGATTGGAGTTTTTGTAAGGTGAGAAGGGAGAGGGGTGTATGTCTTGTGGTTTGGCTCAAGCAGCAGTTTTGTTGTTAATTGCTGTGAAACTTTTGGTTGGAGGCTATTCCAGTTTTCATGCCTCTCGCTTGAATGGAGAATATTGGTGCAACCCCATCCTACTAAGTGTCCAATTATTTTCAAGAGTTGTTCTTGTAAGCCTTGTAGTTTGTTCGATGGTTAAGGTTCCCAAGTGGGAGAGGTGGCAAAGAAAGGGGAAAAGAAGTAAGGAAAACTGAGAACTCTCTTTCTGTTTTGATCCTCTTACATTAGCAATATGAGCAAAGGGTGATTAACCACCTAGAAACTTCAGGGAGTCAGTACAGAAGAAACTGGGCTCTAAAAAAACGAATAGAAGTTTGTCACACAAAGGGGAAAAATCTATATATAGAGAAGGGTATATGCCAAACAAAAAGGGATGAAAGTGGGGTATGATAAGGACTTCATTGTGGCTAAATTTTAGAGTGCATGCCAGAGAATGGCTATCACAAGGTGAAATGTCACCATCTATAATTCCACTTAAATATAGCTGAAACCTCTCATGTATGAAAACCTTGTGTGAGCTGCCTCAGAATTAAGGTAATCCAGGCTGTGGAACCAAAGCTTATGTGATCACAAAAAAGTGATCTAGGACACCATCATCACTCATGGCCCCCACACTGAACTTAGAGGATGTCACACCACCTCATTTCTGGGGCTTTGAGTCACATGGGAAAGATGAAGAAAACTCATGGATACAAGCTAATAACATAAGAGAAGGCATATCCATGGTGAGGATGTGGTGATATGATTAGTGCCTGGCATGCCTCCAAAGGAAGTTGCTTAGTGGTTGGTGGCTGACTCAGAGGAACTCTATAGAATCGCTGTATCTGCCACTAAAATTCACTTGACACGTGAAGCAAGAAGTTACTAAAGATTGCCACAAGCTGATAAAGCCCCTGGCTTCCCTCTACTGTCACAGTTAGGCAGAGTAAACCCTTTTACCTAGGGCTCCTGCTGGACTCTTGAATCAGAGCTCTCCGTGTCTATTGTTCAGAGACCCTCCCAGGCACATATTTTTTGGAAATACACAACATTGTGTCCTGTGGCTTTTATTAAAACTCATTACAGTGAAAGCAAAATGTTTCAAATGTAAGTGCTTGTCCCCTTCGTTCTAAATTAGAACTATTTTTATTTTAAGTGACAGATGAACGCCCTCTTTTCAGTTATGAAGGCAACCATTGTTCCTGAATCTTCCTCCTGGGGCTCTAAGCATGAAACTGTACCATTTCTTCCTTTAAAACACAATTCAAACAAACCTCCTTGCTGCAATCACCTGTGAGGAAATTCATGCAGTCCTTTCAGTTCCCACAAAATCAAATTTTGTTGTCGTTGTTTTTACCCTGTCTGCTATGACCAGCATGAAAGGCATTTTTCATGCCCAGTAATGGTATTGCCTATAGCCTCCAAGCACATACTTCATATGGGAGAGTATTGCTGGTTAATGTAGCTCAGTGTACCCTAGCCTTGTTCGTTCTCCTGACCATCAACTTCAGAACATGTCACCAAAGCTTAAACTTTTGCATTCTAAAATTTGGGGGGGGGCCACAGACTGGAAGGTAAACTCACAGTAGTAACATGTCTTCCTCAAAGATTTAACCCATCTACTTTGATCTTGGCCCTCTGGAAGGTACTAGAAAAAGTCTCCAAAAGCCAGTGTTAACAGGATAGGTCTGTAAGTAGTCCATTTACTGAAACTTAAAATACGGAAGGGAAGAAAGGGTAACCATTAACCTATCATATATCAAAGTGCTCTGTTTCTCAAGAAGGATTTCATGTCTGGCCCTTGGAGAATCACTGGTATTGTAAATCATGATGAGAAAGGATGTGGGAACACTTGAGAAGGGATGTGGGAACACTAGAGCTTCCTTTGCATTTTCTCTGAGTCTCACAGATTGGGAATTTCTGGGAAGGGGAAGTACTTTACAAATAGCACCTTACTAAGGGCCTCTTTGCTCCTTGCCTTGAAGTTACTGAGGTTCAAGTCTCAACAACTATGTAATGTTTCACTGGGCTGATGCAGAGATCGACTTGCTAACCCTAAATTCTTTCCTTGCTACTGAGCCAATAGCTCTTTCACCTATGACCACTTTAATTGTGTGACTTCCTGGAAATAATCCTTTCTTCCCACGGCTTGCAGAATCACTTAAACAGAAGTGGTAATCCATATGTTGCAATGCCAAATAAAGCCTAAATTCCAGTGGAGAGAACCAAGCTTGTTCATATGATTGCCTATAAACAAGTTAGTCCTCACAAGTGGTTTTAGGGTTCCCTTTTAGATGGTTGTTAACCTTTCCCTTCAAGTAACTGCTACCTGCAATAGCTGCAGGAATAGCTGCAAGTGATTGGTTGGTTCTTGTGTATATGAGGGAGAGAAACTGCAGGATATTTGTATGACTTCATGAGCACATTTATCTGGGGTGTCTACCTGTGGAGTTTATTTCCTCATAGAGTAGGCTCTTGCTTCCTTGCCTGTAAAATAAAATACAAAATAACCTTTCATTCTATTCACTTTTCTACTGCATTGCCTTTATTTCCTATGTCTGTTTTCAGGGTGTGTGTCCATGAGAACTGGCTAGACCTGTACATTATTAGAGGTAGACTTAGTGGTAAAAATGTAAAGAGTAGAGTCTATAAGATGGATTAAACTTTAGCCTATGAGAATGGCTAATATTTCACTCTGGCCCACTTATCCCTGACAGAGCAGGAAAGTTACAATAAATATGTCAATCGCCACATGACCCCTCCCCCCCTTTTTACAAAGACTTATAGGATCAACCTTATAACAAGGATAGACTTTTAGGAGGTGGGAAATGGAAATGTGTGGTTTTTGGTGTTTGTGTACCACAGAATGGGTCTAGCACCTAAGTAGTCTCTATATATACTTGAAAAAAATTGAATAACCAGTATAAAATCCACTAGTAATCTTCACTTCAGAGTCTTTTCCTAAACTGAAACTCATTTGTCATTGTAGGATGAAACTGTTGCTTGCATGGCTGCAGCCATTGATACTGCAGTGGAACCAGAAGCTGTAAGTAATTGGCTTTGTGTAGAGCTAGGAGCTTTAACTGTGCCATTTCCTGTAATTTATTACTCAGTTGAGAAGAGAATCCCTGATTGCTACCATCCTCCATAGAATACCTTGGAAATCCAGAAATCTTGAGTGTAAATATCAGCTTTGTAAAATCCCTAAATTGGATAGGCTCCATCTTTAATAGTATAACTGGTAATGGATGGCAGAGCATCTCAGGGATGTCATTTTTCTTCTTTGCAACCTGGCTTACTGATTCCTTGTTAGATGCTACTATTCTGTGTCAGCTGTCTAACAAGTTAGAATGAGGAAGGGAACAAATTAGGAAATTATGGCTAAGTCAAAAAAGCATCAGAGAAGACACAGAAGAAATTTTTTTTTTCTCATCATACTTTTTCTATGGATGGGATGGTTAGGGGCTAAAAGAACCAAGGAGAATATCTGGAGTGTTCAAGTTGCAAGAATAGACAAAATGTATTAGATGTTGGCTAAAGGTTATGAGTAAAGTCAAAACGAAAGGCTAGACGATGGTTTGCTTGAGATATCTTTTCCCCTCAAAACAAACGTGTATCAGTATTTTTCATATTCTGAAAGAAGAAAGATAGGAGATAAATGAGGTGCCAGAGGTCAGCTCTATGAGAATAAATGAAGCCTTGTCACCATTTCCACCATTCCTAAAGTGCCATTTACAGAACTCTTTCTCCTGTAATGACCCCTTAGAATGAGGTAAAAGTAAGAAATGTTAGATCAATAAAGGAAAGAGCAAGAAACTTAGTTTACTCTAGAAGAGTCAGTTAAAGAATATAAGAAATAGGTGCTGTAACAGCAGGGAAATAGGCTAGGATCGATTCATTTCCTATGTTTAATGCAAATGTATGAGAAGCCATTATTTTTAAAAGAGCAGAGGTACTAGCAATGGAGAAGTAGCTGTGAGACCCGATGAAGCGGGACCTAAGGAGCTCCAATTGCTTGTTTCTCTTAAATATCATTATCTTGGTCTTTTCCAGCAAGTAGAAACCAGTCCAGAGACCAGTAGGTCTTCTGATGCTTTCACTACTCAGCATGCTCTACGTCAAGCTCAGATGTCTAAGGAGCTGGTTGAGTTGAATAAAGCCCTTGCACTGAAAGAGGCACTAGCCAGAAAGATGACTCAGAACGACAGCCAACTACAGCCCATTCATTTCCAGTACCAGGTAAAATATTAACTAGAGCAGCATTTGTTCATGTCTACTATCTCTTTTTTAATGGTATAGGAAAAAAACAGGCACACTGTTTTTCATGATGATGAGACAACATAATGTGCATAGTACCCCTGGAGTTGCACTGTTGATTTCAAAAAAGTGATACATTCAGGATAAGGAGTGTATAATTTTGTTTCATTTGATCTAATACCTTACCTTATGTAATAGGTATTGAATAAATAGTTTGATAGTGTTATAATAAATGTGATCCCTACTTGGGGAGAAATTTCGTTCTGATAGCTATACTGAGAAAGATTTCTTAGTAGATGTCTTGGTTACAGTGTGAATTCGGAAGAGACTCAGAATGGATATCACTTGACATGGCAAATGACTGAACTTTTTTTTAGTCTGGGTCTCTGGGTCCGGAAATAGAGCCCTTTGTCTAGCTCCGGCTCAGCACAGAGTCTGCTGGAGATTTTCTCTCCCTCTGCCTCTCCCATGCACCCCTCCTCCCCCGTGCATACACACACACGCACACGCATGCATGTGCTCTCTCTTAGATAGATAGATAGATAGATAGATAGATAGATAGATAGATAGATAATCTAACTTTGAAGAAATAGAGTTACCATATAATTCAGTAATTCCATTACTGGGTATTTACCCAAAGGATACAAAAACACTAATTTGAAACAATATATGTGCCTCTATGTTTATTGCAGCATTATTTATAATAGCCAAATTATGGAAGCAGCTCAAGTGTCTATCAGTGAATGAACAGATAAAGAAGATGTGGTAATATACACAATGGAATATTACTCAGACATAGAAAGGAATAAAATCTTGCCATTTGCAACAAATGGATAGATCTAGAGAATATAATGCTAAGTGAAATAAGCCAGTCAGAGAAAGACAAATACCATAGGATTTCACTCATATGTGGAATTTAAGAATCAAAACAACTAAAAAAAGAGACAAACGAAAACACAGACTCTTAAATATAAAGAACAAACTGGTAGTTGCCAGAGGGGAAGTCGATGGCGGAATGGATGAAACAGGTGAAGGAAATCAAGAGTACAAAAAAAAGAATAGTTGGGTTACTATTACATTTTAGAATAGCTCAGGATTCAATTAAAACCGCGGTAATTTTGTGCTGTAATATCTTCTGTGAGTAGCTTCCTTTACTTCCAGTTAGTCTCAAGAAATTCTGATTAAATGGTTAGGTAGTACCTCTTAAGAATATGAGGCAGTTCTAGAGATGGAGAGTGATAATGGTTACACAATGTAAACATACTTAATGTTCACTTATTATGATTAAAATGGTAACCTTTGTATAAAAAATAATAAATTAGTACACTTGTGAAAAAATTTTTAGATATTATCAATTGACTTCCCACTATGAGAAATGGGAATGTAGCTCTCTTGCACAACCACCCATGTGCACCACCTCACCTCTTATCTTTCAAAATGATAATTTTGATGAAATGAATAGTGTTTAAATTTTTGTGACTATGTAAGTAGATTTTACAGCTGAGCTACATAGTATAATACAATTCCACTTCCTTTCTTGTTTGGCTTTTTGTATTCCCTAGAGTTAATAATCTCATTTTTTCATTTTCTTATTTTTCTATATACCTGTCAATAATTTATCTCCAAACTTATTCACAGACTTATAAAACTCCTCCTAATATGGTCAGACATACCAAGTAGTTTATCATTCCATTTCTTTCTTAAAGATAACCCTCCCAGAATCTTCTGTCCTGGTTGGCTTTCTGTAAGCCTGCTGCCCAGCCAGCAACCTGGACCATCATCTTGGGTCCTGGGAATCTGCTTCAATTCTCATCTCTATGTTGAAACAGAGTGTGTATCTTCCTCCTTCTTGGGATACCCCTTTGTGTTGATGGAGTACAACCCCAGTAACTTTCTGAGACAGTGGACATGAAAGAAAAATGTTTTCAAACATTGCATTCCTGAAAATGGCTGATGGTGGTGGTTGTTGTTAGACTTGTTAATTTGCCTAGGTTTAGGCACTACAATGGAAGTGATTTTTCTTTAGAAATGTGAAGGCTTTGGGACACCTGAGTGGCTCAGCGGTTGAGCACCTGCCTTTGGCTCAGGACATGATCCTGGAAACCCAGGATCGAGTCCCACATCGGGCTCCCTGCATGGAGCCTGCTTCTCCCTCTGCCTGTGTCTCTGCCCCACCCCCTTCTGTCTCTCATGAATAAATAAATAAATAATCTTTTTTAAAAAAGAAAGAAATGTGAAGGCTTTACGTCATTGTTTTCTCTTTCCAGTATTACTGTTGAGAAGTCCATTATAATGCCCAATTCTTTTAATTTCATCTGTATACCATCACCACCACTTTCAGGACTTTTCTTTGTTCCCAAGTGTGATTAAATTTCACAGTGATGTGCCTTGATCTGGGTCTTTTCTTATTTATTGTACTTGGTGGGTCCTTTCAATCTAGAAATTTGTGTTCTTAATGGGAAGGTTTTCTTATATTATTTCTTTAATGCCCCCTCTCTATTTTTTCCATTTCTCTTTTCTCGCACTCCTCTTAGTTATTGAGATGTCTTAGACTTAGTTTCTGCTTTTCTTATTTCCTCCCTCCTATTTTTTTTTATCTTGCTATTCCACTCTCTGGGTGATTTCCCTCTACTTCCTGGTGAATTTTTTCTACTTGCCTATTAATTTCTAAGATGTGTTTGATCCTTTAATTTTTTATAGCCTTCTATTTTTTTTTCATGGATGCAGTGTTCATCTCTAATAGAAATTAAATTTTGTTGAGGTTTTCTTTTTCTTCCTGCCTTGCCTCTGTCTCCTCCAAATTCCTATCTTTAGTAGGTTTGTTTTGGTTTTTCTTTCATAGAAGAAACTTTCCTCAAATTTCCAGTGATCTTTGGCTCTCCTTTCATATTTAACAGTAAGGCACTAAAAGCCAATAGGAAGTTCTGTACATAGGTTTATCTTGGGCTGGTCAGTTTCCAGTAAAAAAAAAATCTTTCATTCTCCTGCCTGGAATTGTGATGGTATGCCCTATTTCTGGCAACCTAGAGAAAATAAGAGATTTGGAGGAGTCTACCCAGTCATATATAGACTTTTATTTAATCTCCTGTCAGCAGTATGGTACCTTATCCCCACCTTCTGTCGTGTCTGTTGTAAGCCCAGCCTCTCAGATTCAGCCTTTCCGTGGATGAAACTTCTCCTCTCTGTTCCTCTCTGTGGGCTTATGGTTTATATTGCCTTGTTCTTGGCCTTTGTTCTATAGGAGTCATATTTTAGCTTTTTCCACTCTACTAAGTCAGTGACTATATACTCAACTATTTTCTTCTTCTAAAGTTTGTTTATATCTTTTGGTGGCTCTCTTCATCCTTGTTAATTTATGCCCTTTTTGGTGGTCATTTTAGTGGGCTATCAGGAGGGAGCAAGTTAAATATGTAGCTCAATCTTCCATGTTAACGGCACATAAAAATGCAACCTTTTTTTTAGGTTGAATGTATTTTGACCTTTCCAGGGTAAACAAAAGATTAACAGGCTGAGAAACTATTCCTCTCTTGTACCCTTCCCTGGAAATATGAGGATATATGTTCCCCCAGTGTACTTCTAACCCTAGGAGGAGGTGCTAAGAATGAGTTAGAGCTAGAGCTGTAAGATATCTTGTCCTGTTTTCCCTTGGAATCAAATAAGCTAGTGCTCCCAAACCTTAAAGTTAAGAGGGGACAAATTCTCGTTGTAAATAGTACCTATTCATCACATGTAAATCACTGTCTCTTTCTAAGAAATAAAGGTAGTTTCTGGTTCTAAATATTTTTTAATAAAAATAAATAAATAAGTAAGTATAAATAAATAAATAAATAAATAAATGTTTTTTATCGCTGAAGAATTGCTATAGAAAAATTTGAGGAGGTATAGGTTCTGATTAATGAAGATTGCCACAAGTTATAGTAACCCAGGACTCAACTCAGTGACAGTTTTGACTAAATGTGGCCTATATATTGAAAAGATACTATTATTCACCCATCCAATCACTAAATATTTTGAAGTGTGGTAATATCAAATGTTGATAAGGGTGCAGGGACACAAGTAATTTCCTAGCAAGATTGTAAATTGGAATAGCCACTTTAGAGGAAAATATAGCAGCAGTATATATTAAAATTAAAAGTGTGTACCCCCATGACTCTGTAATTCCACTTGTTCTTACCCTAGAAAAACTTTGCACATGTGCACAGAAGGCATGCACAAAAATATTTCATGTTGGCAAAAACATGAGTTAGATCTATATGCAATGATATAAATAAATCACTAAGACTGAAAAAAGCAAGTTATAGAATAATATATACATATAGTGTGATTCTACTTATCTTTAACACATTTCAGTAAGTATACACACAAATATGCACATGTGTATATATATTATTTTTGTATCTATTTATGTAAATTTGCCTAGATATTTGCCACAATATATTTATGTATTTACTAGTTATGTATATTTTTAAGGTTTTTTTTTTTTTTTATTGGTGTTCAATTTACTAACATACAGAATAATACCCAGTGCCCGTCACCCATTCACTCCCACCCCCCGCCCTCCTCCCCTTCTACCACCCCTAGTTCGTTTCCCAGAGTTAGCAGTCTTTACGTTCTGTCTCCCTTTCTGATATTTCCCACACATTTCTTCTCCCTTCCCTTATTTTCCCTTTCACTATTATTTATATTCCCCAAATGAATGAGAACATATAATGTTTGTCCTTCTCCGACTGACTTACTTCACTCAGCATAATACCCTCCAGTTCCATCCACGTTGAAGCAAATGGTGGGTATTTGTCATTTCTAATAGCTGAGTAATATTCCATTGTATACATAAACCACATCTTCTTTATCCATTCATCTTTCGTTGGACACCGAGGCTCCTTCCACAGTTTGGCTATAGTGGCCATTGCTGCTAGAAACATCGGGGTGCAGGTGTCCCGGCGTTTCATTGCATTTGTATCTTTGGGGTAAATCCCCAACAGTGCAATTGCTGGGTCGTAGGGCAGGTATATTTTTAACTGTTTGAGGAACCTCCACACAGTTTTCCAGAGTGGCTGCACCAGTTCACATTCCCACCAACAGTGTAAGAGGGTTCCCTTTTCTCCGCATCCTCTCCAACATTTGTTGTTTCCTGCCTTGTTAATTTTCCCCATTCTCACTGGTGTGAGGTGGTATCTCATTGTAGTTTTGATTTGTATTTCCCTGATGGCAAGTGATGCAGAGCATTTTCTCATATGCATGTTGGCCATGTCTATGTCTTCCTCTGTGAGATTTCTGTTCATGTCTTTTGCCCATTTCATGATTGGATTGTTTGTTTCTTTGGTGTTGAGTTTAATAAGTTCTTTATAGATCTTGGAAACTAGCCCTTTATCTGATATGTCATTTGCAAATATCTTCTCCCATTCTGTAGGTTGTCTTTGAGTTTTGTTGACTGTATCCTTTGCTGTGCAAAAGCTTCTTATCTTGATGAAGTCCCAATAGTTCATTTTTGCTTTTGTTTCTTTTGCCTTTGTGGATGTATCTTGCAAGAAGTTACTATGGCCGAGTTCAAAAAGGGTGTTGCCTGTGTTCTTCTCTAGGATTTTGATGGAATCTTGTCTCACATTTAGATCTTTCATCCATTTTGAGTTTATCTTTGTGTATGGTGCAAGAGAGTGGTCTAGTTTCATTCTTCTGCATGTGGATGTCCAATTTTCCCAGCACCATTTATTGAAGAGACTGTCTTTCTTCCAATGGATAGTCTTTCTTCCTTTATCGAATATTAGTTGCCCATAAAGTTCAGGGTCCACTTCTGGATTCTCTATTCTGTTCCATTGATCTATGCGTCTGTTTTTGTGCCAGTACCACACTGTCTTGATGACCACAGCTTTGTAGTACAACCTGAAATCTGGCATTGTGATGCCCCCAGATATGGTTTTCTTTTTTAAAATTCCCCTGGCTATTCGGGGTCTTTTCTGATTCCACACAAATCTTAAAATAATTTGTTCTAACTCTCTGAAGAAAGTCCATGGTATTTTGATAGGGATTGCATTAAACGTGTATATTGCCCTGGGTAACATTGACATTTTCACAATATTAATTCTGCCAATCCATGAGCATGGAATATTTTTCCATCTCTTTGTGTCTTCCTCAATTTCTTTCAGAAGTGTTCTATAGTTTTGAGGGTATAGATCCTTTACATCTTTGGTGAGGTTTATTCCTAGGTATCTTATGCTTTTGGGTGCAATTGTAAATGGGATTGACTCCTTAATTTCTCTTTCTTCAGTCTCATTGTTAGTGTATAGAAATGCCACTGACTTCTGGGCATTGATTTTGTATCCTGCCACGCTACCGAATTGCTGTATGAGTTCTAGCAATCTTGGGGTGGAGACTTTGGGGTTTTCTATGTAGAGTATCATGTCATCGGCGAAGAGAGAGAGTTTGACTTCTTCTTTGCCAATTTGAATGCCTTTAATGTCTTTTTGTTGTCTGATTGCTGAGGCTAGGACTTCCAGTACTATGTTGAATAGCAGTGGTGAGAGTGGACATCCCTGTCTTGTTCCTGATCTTAGGGGAAAGGCTCCCAGTGCTTCCCCATTGAGAATGATATTTGCTGTGGGCTTTTCATAGATGGCTTTTAAGATGTCGAGGAATGTTCCCTCTATCCCTACACTCTGAAGAGTTTTAATCAGGAATGGATGCTGTATTTTGTCAAATGCTTTCTCTGCATCCAATGAGAGGATCATATGGTTCTTGGTTTTTCTCTTGCTGATATGATGAATCACATTGATTGTTTTACGGGTGTTGAACCAGCCTTGTGTCCCAGGGATAAATCCTACTTGGTCATGGTGAATAATTTTCTTAATGTACTGTTGGATCCTATTGGCCAGTATCTTGTTGAGAATTTTTGCATCCATGTTCATCAGGGATATTGGTCTGTAATTCTCCTTTTTGGCGGGGTCTTTGTCTGGCTTTGGAATTAAGGTGATGCTGGCTTCATAGAACGAATTTGGAAGTACTCCATCTCTTTCTATCTTTCCAAACAGCTTTAGGAGAATAGGTATGATTTCTTCTTTAAACGTTTGATAAAATTCTCCTGGGAAGCCATCTGGCCCTGGACTCTTGTGTCTTGGGAGGTTTTTGATGACTGCTTCAATTTCCTCCCTGGTTATTGGCCTGTTCAGGTTTTCTATTTCTTCCTGTTCCAGTTTTGGTAGTTTGTGGCTTTCCAGGAATGCGTCCATTTCTTCTAGATTGCCTAATTTATTGGCGTATAGCTGTTCATAATATGTTTTTAAAATCGTTTGTATTTCCTTGGTGTTGGTAGTGATCTCTCCTTTCTCATTCATGATTTTATTAATTTGAGTCTTCTCTCTCTTCTTTTTAATAAGGCTGGCTAATGGTTTATCTATCTTATTAATTCTTTCAAAGAACCAACTCCTGGTTCTGTTGATCTGTTCCACAGTTCTTCTGGTCTCGATTTCGTTGAGTTCTGCTCAAATCTTTATTAACTCCCTTCTTCTCTTGGGTGTAGGATCTATTTGCTGTTTTTTCTCTAGCTCCTTTATGTGTAAGGTTAGCTTTTGTATTTGAGTTCTTTCCAGTTTTTGAATGGATGCTTGTATTGCGATGTATTTCCCCCTTAGGACTGCTTTTGCTGCATCCCAAAGATTTTGAACGGTTGTATCTTCATTCTCATTAGTTTCCATGAATCTTTTTAATTCTTCCTTAATTTCCTGGTTGACCCTTTTATCTTTTAGCAGGATGGTCCTTAACCTCCATGTGTTTGAGGTCCTTCCAAACTTCTTGTTGTGATTTAGTTCTAATTTCAAGGCATTATGGTCCGAGAATATGCAGGGGACAATCCCAATCTTTTGGTATCGGTTCAGACCCGATTTGTGACCCAATATGTGGTCTATTCTGGAGAAAGTTCCATGTGCGCTTGAGAAGAATGTGTATTCAGTTGAGTTTGGATGTAAAGTTCTGTAGATATCTGTGAAATCCATCTGGTCCAGTGTATCATTTAAAGCTCTCGTTTCTTTGGAGATGTTTTGCTTAGAAGACCTATCGAGTATAGAAAGAGCTAGATTGAAGTCACCAAGTATAAGTGTATTATTATCTAAGTATTTCTTCACTTTGGTTAATAATTGATTTATATATTTGGCAGCTCCCACATTCGGAGCATATATATTGAGGATTGTTAAGTCCTCTTGTTGAATAGATCCTTTAAGTATGATATAGTGTCCCTCTTCATCTCTCACTACAGTCTTTGGGGTAAATTTTAGTTTATCTGATATAAGGATGGCTACCCCTGCTTTCTTTTGAGGACCATTCGAATGGTAAATGGTTCTCCAACCTTTTATTTTCAGGCTGTAGGTGTCCTTCTGTCTAAAATGAGTCTCTTGTAGACAGCAAATAGATGGGTCCTGCTTTTTTATCCAGTCTGAAACCCTGCGCCTTTTGATGGGGTCATTAAGCCCGTTCACATTCAGAGTTACTATTGAGAGATATGAGTTTAGTGTCATCATGATATCTATTCAGTCTTTGTTTTTGTGGACTGTTCCACTGAACTTCTTCTTAAAGGGGAATTTTAAGAGGCCCCCTTAAAATTTCTTGCAGAGCTGGTTTGGAGGTCACATATTCTTTTAGTTGCTGCCTGTCTTGGAAGCTCTTTATCTCTCCTTCCATTTTGAATGAGAGCCTTGCTGGATAAAGTATTCTTGGTTGCATGTTCTTCTCATTTAGGACCCTGAATATATCCTGCCAGCCCTTTCTGGCCTGCCAGGTCTCTGTGGAGAGGTCTGCTGTTACCCTAATACTCCTCCCCATAAAAGTCAGGGATTTCTTGTCTCTTGCTGCTTTAAGGATCTTCTCCTTATCTTTGGAATTTGCAAGCTTCACAATTAAATGTCGAGGTGTTGAACGGTTTTTATTGATTTTAGGGGGGGATCTCTCTATTTCCTGGATCTGAATGCCTGTTTCCCTTCCCAGATTAGGAAAGTTTTCAGCTAGAATTTGTTCAAATACATATTCTGGCCCTCTGGCCCTTTCGGCGCCCTCGGGAACCCCAATTAAACGTAGGTTTTTCTTCCTCAGGCTGTCGTTTATTTCCCTCAATCTATCTTCATGGTCTTTTAATTGTTTGTCTCTTTTTTCCTCAGTTTCCCTCTTTGCTATCAACTTGTCTTCTAGGTCACTCACTCGTTCTTCCACCTCGTTAACCCTCGTCGTTAGGACTTCTAGTTTGGATTGCATCTCATTCAATTGATTTTTAATTTCTGCCTGATTAGCTCTAAATTCTGCAGTCATGAAGTCTCTTGAGTCCTTTATACTTTTTTCTAGAGCCACCAGTAGCTGTATAATAGTGCTTCTGAATTGGCTTTCTGACATTGAATTGTAATCCAGATTTTGTAACTCTGTGGGAGAGAGGACTGTTTCTGATTCTTTCTTTTGAGGTGAGGTTTTCCTTCTAGTCATTTTGCTCAGTGCAGAGTGGCCAAAAGCAAGTTGTATTGGGAAAAAGAGAAAAAGAGAGGAGAGAAAGAAGGAAAGAAAAGAGAAAGAGAAAAAAAAAGGGAAGAAAAAGAAAAAAAAACGAAAAAAAAAAGAAGAAAAAGAGAAAGAAAAAGAAAGGAGAAAAAAAAGGGGGTGGGGGAAGGAAACAAATCAAAAAGCAAAACAAAACAAAAACAAAAACAAACAAACAAAAAAAGAACCACCGGGGAGTATCTTCTGATTCTGTGTACTTTAAGTCCCTTGGCTTCTCCTGGAAGTTGTCCGTCTAGCTGGTGTTCTGGGGGAGGGGCCTGTTGTGCTGGTTTTCAGGTGTTAGCAGTTGGGGGAGCTGCTGTGCCCCTGCCTGGTGCAGGGCTCAGTGGGGGTTGTTTGCCCCGTGAGGCCGCAGGAGGAACAGCCCCAGTGGCGGGGCAGCTCTGGAAACCTGGATTCAGCTCCGGCAGGAACTCCGTCTGCAGGGCCTGGAGGCTCCGGGGCGGGGCCGCTGATCTGCTCACCTGGGTCAGGAGCGTCCTCGCTGTCCTGGGCCCTCCCGGCCTCTGCCTGTCCCGGGGGAGGCGGGATCCTGGGCTGTGTCCCGGCGCCCTGTGCTCCGGAGCCTGCGCTGTTGGATTCGCGCTCCCGGGCCGCGCAGCCCCCTCCGTGGAGCCGCCGCCCGAGCCCCTCCGAGCTGCTCCTGGAACCGCGCAGCCCCCTCCGCACGGAGCCTCTTCCTCTGCCCGAGCCCCTCCGAGCTGCTCCCGGGGCCGCGCAGCCCCCTCCGCGGAGCCGCCGCCCGAGCCCCCCGAGCTGCTCCGGGTCCCGCCGGGTCCCGCCGTGCGCGCTGCAGCCCTTAGGGAGCTCGGCGCACTCTCCTGGGCGCGCAGTTGCTGTTAGTGTCCCAGGGAGCCCGAGGGCATCCCCGCCCTCCTGGGTCCTGTTCCACCTCCCCGCGAGCCCCTTTCCGCCCGGGAAGGTCGGTGCAGCTCCTGCTCCTCCGGGACGGGGCTCTCCTGTCCTGGGGACACTCGCCCCGGCCTCAGCCCGGCTCCTCGCGGGGCCCCTCCCCCTTGGAGGCCTTTGTTTCTTTATTTCTTTTTCCCCGTCTTCCTACCTTGATAGAAGCGCGAACTCTTCTCACTGTAGCATTCCAGCTGGTCTCTCTTTAAATCTCAGGCCGAATTCATAGATTTTCAGGATAATTTGAAGGTTTTCTAGGTAGGTTGGTGGAGACAGGTGATTTGGAGACCCTGCTCTTCCGCCATCTTGCTCCTCCCCCCTAAGGTATTTTTATATATATATATATAAAGGCTAGAATATGTAAATGTCCAGATATATAATGTGTAAATGTCTAGAAAGTGTCTGATAGATCTGGACCAGGCTGATAACAGTGGTTACTGGATAGGGGACTGGGATTTTGGAAGAGTAGGGCAGTAGAGAGAATTTGCCCTTTATAAGTATTATCTGGCTTTTTTACCTCAGTGTTTTCATGTGTTACTTCCCTAATATAATCATGTACACGTTATTGCTGGTTTAAATATGCAGGGTAACTATAAAGCAATGAGACTGATTTTCATTGGATACTAGAATGACTCAATAGATTTTGTGGAAAAGAGCTCTTGCCTGCTTAGAAAGCTCTTGATACAGCCCCATCTGACCTGCCTCTTTGTGTCATTTCAATACTGGTCTAAGGCCTGCACATAATCTTGGCTACCAACCACTCATTCAGGCAGTTTCCTTTAATTTTTTGGTTATGAGAACAGGAAGGAATCTATTGGGTTTTCCTAATCTTGGAAACTACTAAAATTCAGTTTCTGGGGCAGCCCCGGTGGCGCAGCAGTTTAGCGCCGCCTGCAGCCTGGGTTGTGATCCTGGAGATCCAGGATCGAGTCCCACATCGGGCTCCTTGCATGGAGCCTGCTTCTCCCTCTGCCTCTCTCTCTCTCTCTCTCTCTCTCTGTGTGTGTGTGTGTGTCTCTCATGAATAAATAAATAAAATTTTAAAAATAAAATAAAATAAAATAAAATTCAGTTTCTGGAATTCATTTCCTAAATGCATGCAGTGCTACAGTTGGTATTGAATATATATTGAAAGTTCTGGATAGAAGAATGTTTGTGCAGCCCTTTACTATTTACAAAATCTCGTTTATCTTATTTGATCTTCCCAACAAGCCTGTGAGGTAAGTGGTACTGTTAATAGTTTACATAGATAGGGAAACTCTCAGGGGTCCCAAAGACCACCCCCAGCATTTGACAATTTGCCAGGATAACTCAAAGGACTCAGCATATAGTCATACAGCTATGAGTTACTACAGTGGAAGGATACAAAACAAAATTAGCAAAGGGAAAAGGCACCTGGGGCAAAGTCTGAAGGAAACCAGATGCAAGCTTCTTTTTCCAGTGGAGTAACATAATATGTATTTAATTCCTCTAGCAATAGGTTGTGACAACATGTGTGAAATGTTATCTATCAGGGAAGTTCTCTGGAGTCTAGTAGGAGTCCAGGGATTTTTTTAAGGTCTTATTTTAATTCCAGTTAGTTAACATACAGTGTTGTAATTAGTTTCAGATGTAGAGTACAATTCCATACATCACCCAGTGCTCATCAGGATCACTGTCACCCATTTCTTTTTTTTTTTTTTTTTTATCCATCACCCATTTCATGCATCCTCCCACCACCTCCCCTCTGGTAACCATCAGTTTGTTCTCTATGGTTAAGAGCATGTTTCTTGACATAATGAGACATAATGACATAATCTTATCAAAAGGATGGGAACCCTACCAAAACCCAAGTTCACACACCTGAGCCAAAGGCCAGTCTTACAAGCAGCTCTTTTTAAAAACAGCAATCTCAGGCCTGCTATATGAACTCTTTTCTGCATAGAAACTAAGGCTAAACAGAGATGAAATGACTTCCCTTAAGATATTTAGATATTAAGTGCTAGACTCAAGGTTCAAACCCAGGCTTTTGGATTCCAAATTTATACTTTTCCCACTACAGAACTTTTAATCTCCTTAAATCGAGTACAGATGTTTTTAGTTTGTGATTGAAGTGGTAAAATTGAATACATAGTTCCTTTAAGATGTGGAATGTTGAAGTGATTGACTTTAAGTGATTTTCTTCTTGTGCTTTTTAATGCTTTCTCTCTGACCTATAACATTTCTAGGATAACATAAAAAATCTAGAATTGGAAGTCATCAATCTGCAAAAGGAAAAAGAAGAATTGGTTTTTGAACTTCAGACAACGAAGAAGGATGTCAACCAAGCCAAGTGAGAAAACATCCAATAACTATTATTTCAAGTCCCTACTATGTGTGAGGAGTTATAGAGGAAATAAGTAAGAGAACCATTTCCTGTCCCCACAGGATTTATACCTAGTTGTGGAGAGGAGATCTAAACAAAAGAAAAGAAATTGAGATTTTAAACAAGACCTCATGATGAGTAAAAGAATGCCATAACAGGGATCCCTGGGTGGTGCAGCAGTTTGGCGCCTGCCTTTGGCCCAGGGCGCTATCCTGGAGACCTGGGATCGAATCCCACGTCGGGCTCCCGGTGCATGGAGCCTGCTTCTCCCTCTGCCTCTCTCTCTCTGTGACTATCATAAATAAATAAAAATTTTAAAAAAAAAGAATGCCATAACAGCATATGATTAGTAGCTAGATAAATTTCCTAGGAAGTAATAGCTTTAAGAATTCAGAGTCAGGAGATAATAGTTTAGGCTGGCATGATCGAGAAAGGCTTTATAAGCAGTTAGATTTTGAGCTGGATTTTGAAAGATTATAAGACCTACCAGACAGCTACAGTTTCTTTGTCCCTGTACTGATGGCAGATTAGCTTGTGAATAGAGTTAATGTCCAGGCTAGTAAATGAAAAACCAATCTAGCCATCCCTTAGTCAGTTAAGAGTAAAACCAAGACTGGGTGACTCAGTCGGTTCTGTGTCCGACTGTTGATCTCAGCTCAGGTCCTGATCTTGGGGACATGAGTTCAGGCCCCACTTTGGGCTCTACACTGGGCATGGAGCCCACTTTTTAAAAAAGAATAAAACCAAGACAGATAACCAGAATATCCTACTCTTCCTCAGACCTCTTCCTTATTGACTACTCTACCTTCTTTTTACTCAGTGATTCTATTATACCTCTGTTGAGTCTAAAGTTCATGTTCTTAAATGTTATGCTGAATGTTCGCTTTCTGTCTCAGACTAGTGTAATAGTCCTCAGAATTATTTCTTTACAGCTAAACTAAAGTGAAATATCTTCAAAGAACCATCCTTTTAACATAGTGGTGGGGAGTGATGTCATTTGAGTCGAATGCATTGTTAGAAACTCAAAAAATTTGTTGTTTACTCTTTATATTTAGCTCCCATTATTGAGACAATTTTGGTTGTTTGGGTGGTTATTCTTTATTTAAAGATGGCTATGTGACTGATCACCTATGATATATATATAATATATATATTAGATATATATATATATCTCCCTGTGAACCTGGGAGTCTAACACTATGTCTTTTGAAGTCAAGTTTTGCTGCTGCTAGTCTTCATTCCTATAGCATCTGTTTTTAGGTTGAGTGAGCGCCGCCGTAAACGTCTCCAGGAGCTAGAGGGTCAAATGGCTGATCTGAAGAAGAAGCTGAATGAACAGTCCAAACTTCTGAAGCTGAAAGAGTCCACAGAGCATACCGTTTCCAAATTGAACCAGGAAATACGGGTAATAAGCTCTCATCCTTGGGTTTATTTCATTAAAACTTACAAACATAGGTGTTCCATTTAGAATTATACTACAGAGGTGTTGTCAGATGAGAAAGTAGCAGGCAGGACCATCATTTCAAATGTGTGACTCTCCACAAATGTCCCTTTTATGGGACATTGTCTTGGTAGTCATCTAGAATCTGAATAACAAAACCTGGCTTTAACATTCAGAGTTTAATGTTAAAGTCTCTGAAACCAAAGGAGAAAGATACCTTAATATTTTGTCATGATATCCTGACCACCTTCCGTGATAATGCTGAATAATTCTGTAAAGTAGTTACAAAGTGATGACACCTGGAAATTATTTTCAGTTATTGAACGTTCGACTTCTGACATCTAGAAAGTGGAGTCACAAGCCACTTATACCGAAACCTTTAGAATACAATGGTTGCTAGGTGGATTTGTCCTTGAGGCTTAGTAGATATTTCCTTGAAATTTCATTTACATACAAAGAATTTAGGGCTGGATTTAGCTCTTTGTACATTTTTTAAAGTTTCTTCAGCATGTTCGTTTGTGCAGTCTATACTTGGAAACCTTGTGCAAGCATAGCAAGGGGTATTGCAAGCCTAATCAGAAAATCTGTTGGCAGCCTTCTCAGTTTAGCTCTGGGTTTTCTCTCTTAATAGTTAGTCTATCCATCTGCATATCAGCCTAGAATAACTGTAGATGACTAATACTTGTACTGGGTTTTGTTTTTACAGGTGATGAAAAGCCAGCGGGTACAGTTAATGCGTCAGATGAAAGAGGATGCTGAGAAGTTTAGACAGTGGAAACAACAAAAAGACAAAGAAGTTATCCAGTTAAAAGAAAGGGTAAGTAACTATAACCTTCCAAAGGCCTACCTAATAAACCCTTCTCTGGGCTGACTAACATTGAAACTTTTCTTCAAAAAGCTGGTTATCTCCAAAAATGTGACACATTCATGAATTTTAACAAGGATTTCTTAAACGTCCACTATATTTAAGGTACTATGCACTAGATACCATGGAAAAGAGAAAGATGAGTAGTATATGAGCTCTACCCTTGAAGAATGTCTTATCTAGAGGGGAAGGTGAGACATAAGCACAGTTTTCTTTAATTCAAGGAATAAAGAAATCTGTGCTTTATGAATGGCCTAAAATACCAATGTAATTAAGAAAAGAAAGCATATTTCCAATTAGAGTGAAAAGATGACAGCTGAACAGGCCTTGAATGATAGGGAGGATTTTGATAGAGACAAGTGCAAGGCATTCTAGATAGATGGAACAGCAAGAGCAAAGACACAGGTGACAACTTTGTAAGCTATTCAAGGAAAGATGAATGGTCCTAGTGAGACGAAGGATGGTAGGAGATTCCATCAGAAACACAATGAAGCTAGATTGTTAAAGATTTCAGAAATGTGAACTTTATTTTGTTAGCAATGTAAAGATTTTTAAGGTTTTTGAGAAACAAAGTGGTATCAGCCAAGTACTGCTTTAGAAAGATACATCTGAGAGTAATGTGTTTAACAAACTGAAGTACTGAGAAACTAGAGGCCAGAACAGAATATTTTTTAAAGATTTTATTTATTTATTAATGAGACACACACACACAGAGAAAGAGAGACAGAGACAGAGACACAGGCAGAGGGAGAAGCAGGCTCCATGCAGGGAGCCTGATGTGGGACTCAATCCTGGACTCCAGGATCACACCCTGGGCCGAAGGCAGATGCTAAACCTCTGAGCTACCCAAGGATCCCCCCAGAACAGAAGTTAAGAACATGTTACATCATCCAGGAAGATAGTAAGGGCTTGAATTACAGTAGTAACAGTATTCTTAGAAAGGACATTGATACAGGGAAATTTTTAGAATTGGCCAGAATGTGATACATTGGGTCAAGAAATAAGGAGAAGCACTTTTCAAATAGTTGCATGAGGAGCTTTGTGAACACTCTTTTCCACAAAAGAAATGTAAGTAGTGAAATTTATAAAAACAGCCCTTGAAAGTCTCTATATGTCCTGAGGGCATATAGCAAAGAAACTGTATTCAAGAAATCTAGATCTCAGTAAGATGCAAGAGTCTGTGGCACTTGAGCCACAATCAGCTCACTCCCCTCATTCCTCAACTTCCAGTCTGTGGCTATGGTTTCTTCTGTTTCATCCCCCACAGCTTCATGTTGCTGAAGTTCTATTTCAGGCAAGAGCAACCAAGATGGTCTGGGGATCCTTTCTTCTACCTAGCCCCCATGTGTAGGATGGAAACTGCTCCTGCTACAGAAGACCAGGAATACTGGGGCCTGATTACCCCAACCCAATCATAGGATATAGATTCCATGTCAGGAGAGGCAAGTCAAGAAAAATAGAGTATACTGACCCTGCCCAGCACCCTACTCACAGAACAGAGAAGTAACTCAGAGAAGTGCATACTATCCCCACTCCCCAGTCTTGAGCAGTAATACAGAGGTTCCCCAGGGGTGATGGGGAGCATTGGCATTGGAACAGTCATAGGAATGCAGCCCTCCCTAAGGTGCTCTCTTTATTTGGGGACAGAGTTTGGGGAAGTTAAAACCTAAAGGAGCTATCAAAAATAATGGAAATTTTGGTAGTGAGCAATTAAGAGACTGGTAGCTCCATGAGAACAATAAGTAAAACAATAGTAAAAATATTCAAAAACATAATGGCTGAAAAATTTCTAAATTTGCTACAAAATATCTACACATCTAAGAAGCTCAGTGAACTCCAAAATAAATGGAAAGGGAACCACACCAAGACACATTATGTCAAAATGATGAAAGACAAAAGACAAAAAAAACTTGAAAGCAAGATAAAATGACTCATCACATACAAGCAACCCCCCAAAAAATAACAGCTGAATGCCATCAAAAACAATGGAGGGCAGAAGACAATGGGAAAACATATTAAAAGTGCTGAAGTAAAATAATATCAACCAAGAATTTTACAGACAACGAAATTTTCTTTCAAGATTGAAGACAAAATAAAGACATTCCCAGATAAACAAAAGCTAAGTGATTTTGTTTTTAGCAGACCTACCTTATAAGAAATACTAAAAGAACTTTAGTCTGAAAGCAAGTGATACCAGATAGTAATTTGAATCTACACACACACACGCACGCACACACACAGAGAAAACACAGAGTACCAGTAAAGATATTATGTAGGTAATTCTAAAAGACAGTATTATAATTGTGTATTTCTTCTCCCTTCTCTTAACTGACTTATTTTTTTTAAGATTTTATTTATTCATGAAAGACAGAGAGAGGCAGAGACATAGGCAGAGGGAGACGCAGGCTCCCTGCAGGGAGCCCAGTGTGGGACTCAATCCCAGGACCCTGGGATCACATCCTGAGCCAAAGGCAGATGCTCAGCCACTGAGCCACCCAGGTGCCCCCTCTTAACTGATTTAAAAAGCAATTATATAAAATAATATTTATATAATTGTATTGATGAGTCTATAACATATAGAAATCTAACATATTTGACAAAGGAGGTAGCTGGGAGCAAAGTTGTATTTGAGTAAAGAAATGGCATCAAATGGTAACCGGAATCTATAGGAAGAAATGAGAACCAGAAATGCTAAATAAGAACAAATTCTATAAATATATATTTGTTCTTCTTTCATCTCAGCTTATTTAAAGGATAACTTATATAAAGTAATAATAATAGTGAATTTCATGGTTACATACAGATATAATTTATATAATAATAGCACAGAAAGGGAAGAGAATAACTGTATAGAAATAACATTTCTATGTCTCACTGGAATTAAGTTAATATAAATCTGAAGTAGATTCTTTTTTTTTATTCATGAGAGACACACAAAGAGAGAGGCACAGACATAGGCAGAGGGAGAAGCAAGCTCCACGCAGGGAGCCTGATGTGGGACTCAATCCAGGGACTCCAGGATCACACCCTGGGCCGAAGGCAGGCGCTAAACTGCCAAGCCACCCAGGGATCCCTGAAGTAGATTCTTTTAAGATGTTTATTATAAGTACTAGAGCAATCATTAAGAAAATAACTCAAGAATAGAGTGAAATGATCATTAAAGGAATCAATATGCTGCCCTAAAAAATACTTCATTCACTTAATATAAAAGAAAGAAGTAAAGGAAGAATGGAGGAACAAAAAAGATATGACATTTAAAAAGTATACATGAAAATATGAATCCAAACATGCAATAATAACATAATGTGAGTAGATTAAACCATCTACTCAAAAGGCAAAGAGTGTCAGACTAGATTTAAAAAAACAGGATCCATAACAAAGACATGGTGTCTACAGAAGACATATAATGAATTCAAAGATACAAATAAGTTGAAAGTAAAAAGTTGGAAAAAGATCTACCATTCAAACACCAAAAAAAGGCTGATGTGGCTATACAGACAAAATACACTTTAAAACACAAAATATTACTAGAAATAGAAAGGAACAGTTTATAATGATACAAGAGTCAACCCATCAGGAAGATATAACAATTACGAAAAATATATGCACCTAACATCAAAGCCTCAAAACACATGAAGCAAACATGGACAGAAATGAAGGGAGAAATAAATCAATAATAATATTTGGACATGGGCAGCCCGGGTGGCTCAGCGGTTTGGCGCCTGCCTTCAGCCCAGGGCCTGATCCTGGAGACCTGGGATCGAGTCCCACGTCGGGCTCCCTCCGTGGAGCCTGCTTCTCCCTCTGCCTCTCTCTCTGTGTCTCTCATGAATAAATAAATAAATAAATAAAATCTTTAAATAATAAAATAATATTTGGACATGTAAATACCTCACTTTCAATAATGGATAGAACAACTAGGCAAAGTATCATCAAGGATGTCAAAGAATTAACAATACAATAAACTAACTAGACCTAACAGACATCTATAGACTATAGCAGGGTATACAGTCTTCTCAAGTGCACATAGAACATTCTCCAGGATAGACTGTACGTTAGGCCATAAACATTGCTCAGTGCATTTAAAAGGGAAAAAATAAGTTTAAAAGGAATGAAATAATATAAAGTATGTTTTCCAACCACAGTGGAATGCAATAAGAAATCAATAGGAATTTGGAAAGTCACTAATAAGAGGAAATTAAACAACACAGTCCTAATTAAATAACGAGTTAAATAAGAAATCACATGGAAATTTTCTGATAAATAAAAATAAAGACATGCCAAAATTTATGGGATGCAGCTAAAGCAGTGTTTAGAGAAAAATTTATAGCTGTTAATGCCTATTTAAAAATGAGCAAAGATCTCAAATCAATAATCTAGACTTCCACTTTAAGACACTGGGAAAAAATGAGCAAACTAAACCGAAAGCTAACAGATGGGCAAAAATGTTGAAGGTTAGAGTGGAAATTAATGAAATAAAGAATAGAAAAAATAATAGAGGAAATCAGTGAAACCAAAAATTGGACCTTGGAAATGATCAACAAATGCTGACAAATCTTTAGGTAGGCTTAACAAGAAAAAGAGAAGATTCAAATTACTAAAATTAGGAATAAAGAGGGGCATCACTACTAGTTTTCAGAATGAAAGCATTAAAAGGGAATACTTATGAACAACTGCATGCCAACAAATTATAGATAGCTTAAATGAAATGGGAAAGTTTTTGGAAAGATAAAAACTACTGAAGCTGACTCAAGAATAGAAAATCTTGGGGATCCCTGGGTGGCTCAGCAGTTTAGCGCCTGCCTCCAGCCCAGGGCATGGTCCTGAAGTCCTGGGATCAGGTCCTGCGTCGGCCTCCCTGCATGGAACCTGCTTCTCTCTCTCTCTCAGCTTCTCTCATGAATAAATAAATAAAATCTTAAAAAAAGAATAGAAAATCTGTACAGACCCATAACAAGAGATTAATTTGCTGGTTTAAAGGTTCCCAGAAGAGGGCACCTGGCTGGCTTAATCAGTTAAGGGTCCTGGGATCAAGCCCTGAGTCAGGTTCCACGTTCAGCAGGGAGTCTGCTTGAGGTTTCTCTCTCCCTTTCCTTCTCCTTTTGCCCCCACCCCTGCACTCAGGTGTGCACTCTGTTAAATAAATAAATGGCTAAATACATAAATAACCAGAAAGAAAAGCCCTGGCCCAGATGGCTTCACTGGTGAGTTCCATCAGACATTTAAAGAAGAAAGAATACCAAATTTTCAGAAACTATTCCAAAAAACAGAACTGGGGGAAACATTTCCCAGCTCATTCTATGAGGCCAGTATTTCCTTGATACCAAAACTGAAGACATTCCAAGAAAACTACAGACCAATATCTCTTATGAACATGGATGTGAAAATCTTCAACATAATACTAACAAATTGAATCCAGCAACATATAAAAAGAATGAAACACCATGAGCAAGTAGGGCTCATCTGAAAAAATGTAAGCTTTCCTTAACATCTGAAAATCACTTAATCTATTACACCATATCAATTGAATAAAGGACAAGAAGCACATGATTATCTCAACAGACAGAAAACACATTTGACAAAATCCATCACCCTTTCATAATAAAAACACTCAGGAAACTAGGAGTAGAAAGGAATTCCCTCAACCTGATAAAGGGCATTTATGAAAACCCACAGCTAACATCATAATAAGGAAAGAAAAAACTTTCCCCCTAAGATCAGGAACAAGACAAGAATATCCGTTCTTGTCACTTTTATTCCACATTGTCCTGGAGGTTCCAGCCAGGGCACTTAGGCAAGAAAAACATGTGAAAGGCATCCAGATTGGAAAGGAAGAAGCAAAACTCTCACCGCTGACAGGTAATGTGATCGTGTATGTATAAAATGCTAGAGAATCTACTAAAAAACTGGGGAAACTAATACGTGAGTTCAGCTAGGTTGCAGGATATAAGTTCAATGTACAAAAGTCAGTTGTATTTCTATACACTAAAAACCAATTTGAAAGTAAAGAAAGCAATTCCATTTATAATAGCATCAATAAGAATAAAATACTTAGGAATAAGCTTAATAAGTGTAAAATTTATAAACTAAATACTATAAAATATCATTGAATTAAATAAATGGAAAGATAGTCCATGTTCATGAATAGAAAGACTTAGTATTTTTTTTAAGATTTTATTTGTTTATTCATAGAGACACACAAAGAGAGAGAGAGGCTCCATGCAGGGAGCCCGACGTGGGACCCAATCCCAGGTCTCCAGGATCACGCTCCCGGCTGCAGGCGGCGCTAAACCGCTTGCGCCACTGGGGCTGCCCAAGACTTAGTATTCTTAAGACGGAATACTCCTCAGATTGATCTACAGATTCAGTACAATCTCATTCAAAATTCCAACTGGCTTATTTACTGAAATTCATATGCTGACCCTAAAATTTATATGGAAATGGAAGTGATCCAGAATAGTCATAACAATCATGAAATAGAAGAAGTTTGGAGATGGCACGTTTCCAGTTGGCAATATATCCATCACCTCACATAGTTACCTGCTTTTTTTTTCAGTGAATTGAGAACACTTAAGATCTATTCCTTAGCAGATTTCAAGTATATAGTACAGTATTAACTAATGTTAGTGTAGTCACTATTATGTATAGATCTTCAGAACTTAGTCATTTTATAACTGAAAGTTTATACCATTTGACCAACTTTCCCCAGTTTTCGCCACCCCCAGTTCCTGGTAACCACCATTACTCTGTGGTTCTATGAGTTTGACTCTTAGATTCCACATATAAGTGAGATCACACAGTATTTGTTTTTCTTAGTTTGGTTTATTTCAGTTACCATAATGACCTTTATGGTTCATCCATGTTGTTGCAAGTGGCAGGATTCCCTTCTTGTTTGTGGCTAATAATATCCCATTGTATACATGCACCACATTTTCTTTATCCATGCATCTGTCTTAGGTTCTTTCCATGTATTGGTCGTTATGAATAATGCTGCGATGAATAAGAAAATGCAATATCTCTTCAACATACTGATTTCATATTTCATTTCCTTTGAATATATACCCAGTAGTGAGATTGCTAGATCATACGGTAGTTCTATTTTAATTTTTGAGGGACCATAAAAAATTACTGTTTTCCACAATGACTTACATTGAAGGACTCTTTAGTTATTGTTATAAGATTTTATGTTCGCTAGCTGAATAGCAATTAAAAGTCTGACTTTTTTCTCTCAGGACCGTAAAAGGCAATATGAACTGCTCAAACTTGAAAGAAACTTCCAGAAACAGTCTAATGTGCTCAGACGTAAAACTGAGGAGGTAAGAAAATCCAACCTGGTAGGTCAAGTGTATTATCACCTTCAGACTAGGTACTGACAAAGCAGTATGCCTTAAATAAACCAATGTCCTGAAAAACCAGGGATACCAATCTTGACCAGCAATTCCTAAGACTTAATCCCTGTTTATATGTCATGAACTGTGAGCAGATAAAAATCTGAGAAGAAATGAAAATTCAAATAAGGATGTCTTTTTCCAACTAAGCTTGCTTCTTTCCAAAAAAATACAGAGTAATATTGATAAGTGCATTTCCAGATTCTTTCAGTCTGCAGTAGTTCTTTGAAATGTGTACCTCTCTTAGGCTCTAAAGCAGTAGTAGTTCACCAGTATTATGTACATGGAGACTTAAAAGTTGATTCCTATAGGAACTCAAACCCATATAATTTTTTCATTTTTTTTACTAAGAAAGAAAAATGGACATTAAAATTTTTTTTCACCCTTAAATTCCACATTACTGTGAGCCATTTTTATTTAGGCAGCAGCTGCCAACAAGCGTCTCAAAGATGCTCTGCAAAAGCAACAGGAGGTTGCAGATAAGCGGAAGGAGACTCAGAGCCGTGGAATGGAAGGCACGGCAGCTCGAGTGAAGGTATGGATAGCTTGCACTCCCATTTCTCTTATCTACATTACGGATAGGAAAAAATGGAAAATAGCTTTCTTTTTTTTATATTTTTTTATTGGAGTTCGATTTGCCAACATATAGCATAACACCCAGTGCTCATCTCATCAAGTGTCGCCCTCAATGCCCATCACCCAGTCACCCCATCCCCCCACCCACCTTCTTTTCCACTACCCCTTATTCCTTTCCCAGAGTCAGGTGTCTCTCATGTTCTGTCACCCTCACTGATATTTCCCACTCATTATCTCTCTTTTCCCCTTTATTCCCTTTCACTATTTTTTAAATTCCTCAAATGAATGGGACCATATAATGTTTGTCCTTCTCCAATTGACTTATTTCAATCAACATAATACCCTCCCGATCTATCCACGTTGAAGTAAATGGTGGGTATTTGTTCTTTCTAATGGCTGAGTAATATTCCATTGTATATATAGACCACATCTTCTATCCATTCATCTTTCGATGGACACCGAGGCAACTTCCATATTTTGGCTATTGTGGATGTTGCTGTTATAAACATTGGGGTGCAGGTGTCATGCTGTTTCACTGCATCTATATCTTTGGGGTAAATCCCCAGCAGTGCAATTGCTGGGTCGTAGGGCAGTTCTATTTTTAACTCTTTGAGGAACCTCCACACAGTTTTTTCAGAGTGGCTGTACCAGTTTACATTCCCACCAACAGTGCAAGAGGGTTCCCCTTTCTCCACATTCTCTCCAACATTTGTTGTTTCCTGTCTTATTAATTTCCCCATTCTCACTGGTGTGAGGTGGTATCTCATTGTGCTTTTGATTTGTATTTCCATGATGGCCAGTGATGCAGAGCATTTTCTCATGTGCTTGTTGGCTATGTCTATGTCTTCTTCTGTGAGATTTCTGTTCATGTCTTTTCCCCATTTCATGATTGGATTGTTTGTTTCTTTGCTGTTAAGTTTCATAAGTTTTTTATAGATCTTGAATACTAGCCCTTTATCTGACGTGTCATTTGCAAATATCTTTTCCCATTCTGTAGGTTGTCTTTTAGTTTTGTTGACTTTTCCTTTTGCAGTGCAGAAGCTTTTTATCTTGATTAAATCCCAATAATTCATTTTTGCTTTTGTTTCCCTTTCCTTAATAGATGTATCTTGCAAGAAGTTGCTGTGGTCAAGTTCAAAAAGTGTGAAAAAAAAAAAAAAAAAAAAAAAAAAAAAAAAAAAAGTTCAAAAAGTGTGTTGCCTATGTTGTCCTCTAGGATTTTGATGGATTCTTGTCTCACATTGAGATCTTTCCTCCATTTTGAGTTTATCTTTGTGTATGGTGAAAGAGAATGGTCTAGTTTCATTCTTCTGCACGTAGATGTCCAATTTTCCCAGCACCATTTATTGAAGAGACTGTCCTTTTTCCAATGGATAGTCTTTCCTGCTTTGTTGAATATTAGTTGACCATAGAGTTGAGGGCCCATTTCTGGGTTCTCTACTCTGTTCCATCGATCTATGTGTCTGTTTTTGTGCTAATACCACACTGTCTTGATGATCACAGCTTTGTAGTACAACTTGAAATTGGCATTGTGATGCTCTGGTTTTCTTTTTCAATATTCCCCTGGCTATTCAGGGTCTTTTCTGATTCCACACAAATCTTAAGATAATTTGTTCCAACTCTCTGAAGAAAGTTCATGGTATTTTGATAGGGATTGCATTAAACGTGTAAATTGCCCTGGGTAGCATTGATATTTTCACAATATTAATTCTTCCAATCCATTTGCATGGAATATTTTTCCATCTCTTTGTGTCTTCCTCAATTTCTTTCAGAAGTCTTCTGTAGTTTTTAGAGTATAGATCCTTTACCTCTTTGGTTAGGCTTATTCCTAGGTATCTTATGCTTTTGGGTGCAATTGTCAATGGGATTGACTTAATTTCACTTTCCTCAGTCTCATTGTTAGTGTCTAGAAATGCCACTGATTTCTGGGCATTGATTTTGTATCCTGCCACACTGCCGAATTGCTGTATGAATTCTAGCAATCTTGGGGTGGGAATCTTTTGGGTTTTCTATGGACAGTATCATGTCATCTGCAAAGAGGGAGAGTTTGACTTCTTCTTTGCCAATTTGAATGCCTTTTATTTCTTTTTGTTGCCTGATTGCTGAGGCTAGGACTTCTAGTACTATGTTGAATAGCAGTGGTGAGAGTGGACATCCCTGTCTTGTTACTGATCTTAGTGGAAAGGCTCCCAGTGTTTCTCCATTGAGAACGATATTTGCTGTGGGCTTTTCATAGATGGCTTTTAAGATGCCGAGGAAAAGTTCCCTCTATCCCTACACTCTGAAGAGTTTTGATCAGGAATGGATGCTGTGTTTTGTCAAATGCTTTCTCTCCATCTATTGAGAAGATCATATGGTTCTTGTTTTTTCTCTTGTTGATATGATCTATCACATTGATTGCTTTATGAATGTTGAACCAGCCTTGCATCCTGGGGATAAATCCCACTTGGTCATGGTGAATAATCTTCTTAATGTACTGTTGGATCCTATTGGTTAGTATCTTGTTGAGAATTGTTGCATCTGTGTTCATCAGGGATATTGGTCTATAATTCTCCTTTTTGGTGGGGTCTTTGTCTGGTTTTGGAAGTGAAGTGATGCTGACTTCATAGAGCAAGTTTGGAAGTATTCCATCCCTTTCTATCTTTCGGAACAGCTTTAGTAGAATAGGTATGGTTTCTTCCTTAAACATTTGATAGAATTCCCCTGGGAAGCCATCTGGCCCTGCACTTTTGTGTCTTGTGAGGTTTTTGATGTCTGCTTCAATTTCCTCCGTGGTTATTGGCCTGTTCAGGTTTTCTATTTCTTCCTGTACCAGTGTTGGTAGTTTGTGGTTTTCCAGGAATGCGTCCATTTCTTCTAGATTGCCTAATTTATTGGTGTATAGCTGCTCATAATGTTTTTAAAATTGTTTGTATTTCCTTGGTATTGGTGGTGATCTCTCCTTTATCATTCGTGATTTTATTAATTCGAATCTTTTCTCTTTTGTTTTTAATAAGGCTGGCTAATGGTTTATCTAACTTATTAATTCTTTCAAAGAACCAACTCCTGGTTTTGTTGATCTGTTCCACAGTTTTTCTGGTCTCTATTTCATTCAGTTCTGCTCGAATCTTTATTAACTCTCTTCTGCTTGGTGTAGGCTTTATTTGCTGTTCTTTCTCCAGTTCCTTTAGGTGCAAGGTTGGCTTGTGTATTTGAGTATTTTCCAGTGTTTTGAGGGATGCTTGTATTGTGATGTATTTCCCCCTCAGGACTGCTTTTGCTGTTTCCCAAAGATTTTGAATGGTTGTATCTTCATTCTCATTAGTTTCCATGAATCTTTTTAATTCTTCTCTAATTTCCTGGTTGACCCTTTCATCTTTTAGGAAGATGCACTTTAACCTCCACATGTTTGAGTTCCTTCCAAATTTCTTCTTGTGATTGAGTTCAAGTTTCAAAGCATTATAGTCTGAAAATATGCAGGGGTCAATCCCAATCTTTTGGTATCTGTTGAGACCTGATTTGTGACCCAGTATGTGGTCTATTCTGGAGAAAATTCCTTGTGCACTTGAGAAAAATGTGTATTCAGTGCGTTTGGATGTAAAGTTCTATAAATATCTGTGAAATCCATCTGGTCCAGTGTATCATTTAAAGTTCTTGTTTCTTTGGAGATGTTGTGCTGTCATTTGCAGAATGCACTGTGTTGAAGTCTCCTAGTATAAGTGTATTATTATCAAGTATGTCTTTACTTTGGTTATTAATTGATTGATATACTTGGCAGCTCCCACATTAGGGGCATGATTGTTAGGTCCTCTTGTTGGATAGATCCTTTAAGTATGATATACTGTCCCTCTTCATCTCTTACTGCAGTCTTTGGGATAAACTTTAATTTATCTGATATGAGGAGGGATCCCTGGGTGGCGCAGCGGTTTGGCGCCTGCCTTTGGCCCGGGGCGCGATCCTGGAGACCCGGGATCGAATCCCACGTCGGGCTCCCTGCATGGAGCCTGCTTCTCCCTCTGCCTGTGTCTCTGCCTCTCTGTCTCTCTCTGTGTGACTATCATGAATAAATAAATAAAATCTTTAAAAAAAAAACTTTAATTTATCTGATATGAGGATTGCTACCTCTGTTTTCTTTGGAGGACCATTTGAATGGTAAATGGTTCTCCAACCTTTCATTTCTAGGCTGTCAGTGTCCTTAGGTCTAAAATGAGTCTCTTGTAGACAGCAAATAGTTCTTGCTTTTTTATCCAGTCTGAAACCCTGCGTCTTTCGATGGGATCATGTAGGCCATTCATGTTCAGAGTTACTATTTAAAGATATCAATTTAGTGTCATCATAATACCTATTCAGTCCCTTTTTTTTGTGGATTATTTCTTTGGGCGTCCTCTTTTCCAGAGTCCCCCTTAATATTTCTGGCAGAGCTGGTTTGGTGGTCACATATTCTTTTAGTTTCTGCCTATCTTGGAAGCTCTATCTGTCCTTCCATTCTCAATGAGAGCCTTGCTGGATAAAGTATTTTTGGCTGTATACTCTTCCTATTTACGACCCTGAATATATCCTGCCTGCCCTTTCTGGCCTGCCAGATCTCTGTGGAGAGGTCTGCTGTTAATCTAATATTTCTTCCCTTATAAGTTAGGGATCTCAAAAAAAAAAAAAGAAAAAAAAAAGTTAGGGATCTCGAGCAGCCTGGGTGGCTGAGCGGTTTAGCGTCGCCTTCAGCCCAGGGCGTGATCCTCCAGACCTTGGATCAAGTCCTACATCAGGCTCCCTGCATGGGGCCTGCTTCTCCCTGGGCCGGTGTCTCTGCCTCTCTCTGTCACTCATAAATAAATAAAAAATAAAAAATAAGAAAATTTAGGGATCTCTTGTCTCTTGCTGCCTTAAGGATTTTCTCTTTATCTTTGGAATTTGCAAGTTTCACTATTAAATGTTGAGGTGTTGGACAGTTTTTATTGATTTGATGGGGGGAACTTCCCTATTTCCTGGATCTAAATGCCTGTTTCTCTCCCCAAATTAGGGAAGTTCTCAGCTATGAATTGTTCAAATACACTTTCTAGTCCTCTGTCCCTCTCGGCGCCCTCTCAAACCCCAATTAAACAGATTTTTCCTTCTGAGGCTGTCATTTATTTCCTTTAACCTTTCCTCGTGGTCTTTTAATTTCTTTTCTCTTTTTTCCTCAGCTTCCTTCCTTGCCATCAACTTATCTTCTATGTCACTCACTCTTTCTTCTACTTCATTAATCCTCGTTGTTAGGACCTCCAGTTTGGATTGCATCTCATTTAATTGATTTTTAATTTTGCCCTGATTAGATCTAAATTCTGCAGTCATGAAGTCTCTTGACTCCTTTATGCTTTTTTCCATAGCCACCAGTAGCTTTATAATTGTGCTTCTGAATTGGTTTTTTGACATCAAACTGTAATCCAAATTCTGTACCTTTGTGGGAGAGAGTGCTGTTTCTGATTGTTTCTTTTGTGGTGAGTTCTTCTTTCTAGTCATTTTGCTTGGTGCAGAGTGGCTAAAAACGAGTTGTATTGGAAAAAGGAAGAAAAAAAAGGGAGGGGTATCCTCTGGTTCTATATACTATAAATTCCTGGACTTCCCCTGGAGCTTTCCAACGCTGTTCAGTCAAGAGCTTGCTCTTCCCCTGTCCTTTCAGCTGGTCTTCTGGGGAAGGGGCCTGCTGTGCTGATTCAACCCCACCAGGTGCACGGTTCAGTGGGAGCTGTTTATCCTGTGAGGCCCCTATTCCCTGGAGGCCCTGCTCTGTCCCAGGCACAGGGTGACACCAGGAGGAACAACAACACTGGCGGTGGCCAACTCTCCAGCTCTGGGGTCAGCTCCCGCAGTAACTACCATAGTCTCCCAGTCCACACTGTCCTGAATGCTCTGGGGACGGTGGGGTGGGGGGTTGCTGAGCTCCACAACTTGTAGGCGCCCGGTGGCAGGAGAGTCCTCACTGTCCTGTGCCCTCTCCGCCTCCACCTCTTCCGGGGGGAGTGCAGGATCCTGGGCTGTGTCTGCTGGGCACCCTGGGAGCCGAGACGTGTGCTGCTGGAATCGCGCTCCGGGGGGCCACAGCTCCCCAAGGCAGCAGGGTGCAGCCCCCTCCCCCAGAGCCACTGCCTGAGCTTCTCCTGAAGCCCCGCCGGGCACGCGCTCCTGCCCTTTACTGAGATCAACCCACAGTCTGTGGCGCTCTATCTTCCGGGGCGCACTTCCTCTGTTAGTGACTCGGGGACACTGGAGGCTCCACTGCCCCTCCTGTGCTTCTGCCCGAGTTCCCTGCTAAGCACCTTTCTGTTCAGGAAGAATCTGGTATGGATTTTTAAAGTTCCTGCTTCTGGGATCCCTGGGTGGCGCAGCGGTTTGGCGCCTGCCTTTGGCCCAGGGTGCGATCCTGGAGACCCGGGATCGAATCCCACGTCGGGCTCCCGGCGCATGGAGCCTGCTTCTCCCTCTGCCTGTGTCTCTGCCTCTCTCTCTCTCTCTCTCTGTGTGACTATCATAAATAAATAAAAAATAAAAAATAAATAAAAATAAAGTTCCTGCTTCTCAAGGACTGGGCTTTCCTGTCCAGGGAGGCTTTCACAGCCCACCTTAGACCGGCTCCTCGCAAGGCCCCTCCCCCACTTGATTGGTTTTGGTTTTTTTTTTTCCACCTCCCTACCTTGTTAGAAGCACACTCTTCTCTCTGTAGCATTCCAGCTGTTCTCTCTTTAAATCTCAGGTCGAATTCGTAGGTGTTCAGGATGATTTGAAAGTTATCTAGGTAAGTTGGTGGGGACAGGTGACTTGGGGACGCCTCCACCATCTTGCCCCACCCCCCGACTCCCCCGGAAAATAGCTTTCTTTTGGTTTAGAATAAAACACTTCAAAATCTGAAGTTCTACCTAAAAAGCCTGATTTCCTAATGATACCTTTGAATATCTTTGGACAAGATAAAGACCAGAGTAGAGAACCCTTCACATCCCTGCATCAAGTGAGGTTCAGTTAATTTTTAACAATTGACCTACAATAAACTGTACATATTTAAAGTGTATAGTTTAATAAGTTTGACACAGATGCACCCATGAAATCATATAATGGAATGCAACTCAGCAAAAAAAAAAAAGACAGAAACTATTGATCCATATAGCACAAGCAAGACAATGTCAATGTCCATCATGACCAGAACTCACTTCTATCCCTTTCCTTTCTCCCCTCCCTAGTCCACCCCTCTACTTCCCCATCTTCAGGCAGCCAGTTATCTTCTCTCTGTCACTATAAATTAGTTTTTATTTGCTAGACTTGTATAAAAAATTTAATCATACAAATGTTTTATTTTTCTGACTAATTCAGCATAATTATTTCAAGATTCATCCCTGTGATTGTGTGTATCAGTACGTCTTTATATTGCTGAATGGCATCCTATTGTATGGCTATATTCTAATTTATCCATTTACCTGTTGATGGACATTTTGTGTTGTTTCCAGTTTTTAGCTGTTATGATATTTTACTGAACATCTGTCTACAAGTCTTTGTGTGGATATATGTTTTTATTTCTTTTGGGTAGATAACTTAGGAGTGGCCTGCTGGCTCTCTCGTATGGTAGGTGTAAGTTTTATCTTTTAAGCGACTGCCAAATTGTTTGGTTGTACCATCCTACTAGCAATTTATGAGTGTTATAGTTGCTGTACATTCTTATGAATACTGAGTATGATAAGTCTTTTAAATCTTAGATATTCTAGTGAATGGGTAGTGGTACCTCATTGTGGTTTTAGTTTTCATTTCCCATATGACTAATGATGTTGAGCATCTTTTCAGATGCTTTTTGCCATGAAATACCTGTTCAAGTCTTCCTCATTTTTTAATTAAGCTGTCTTTTTTACTTTTCAGTTAGAATTCTTTATATATTCTAGATATATCCTACAAAGGACTTTTATGTTTTAAAAATATTTTCTCCTGGGCTGTGGCCTGCCTTTTCCCTTAACAGTGTCTTTTTTTTTTAATTTTTATTTATTTATGATAGTCACAGAGAGAGAGAGAGAGGCAGAGACATAGGCAGAGGGAGAAGCAGGCTCCATGCACTGGGAGCCCGATGTGGGATTCGATCCCTGCTCTCCAGGATCGCGCCCTGGGCCAAAGGCAGGCGCCAAACCGCTGCGCCACCTAGGGATCCCAACAGTGTCTTTTGAAGAGCAAGACTTTTTAATTTTGATGCTATCCAATTTATTGACATTTTTTTTCTTTTATGCATAATGGGCTTTATGTCCTGTTGAAGAAATCTTTGCCAAACCCAAGGTCACTATGATTTACCTCTAAGTTTTCTTCTACAATTTATGTGGTTTTAAGCCTTACATTTAAGTCTGATTCATTTTGACCTGACACCTTTGTCAAAATCAATTGTCCATAAGTCAATTTCTAGATTCTACTCCATTGATCTACATGTCGATCTTTATGCCAATACCCACGTTTGATCACACTAGCTTTATAAGTTCTGAAATCAGGTAGTATAAACCCCCAAAGTTGTTACTCTTTTTCAAAATTGTTTTGGAAAAACTAGGTGCTATGCATTTTCATATAAATTTTAGAATCATCTTGTTAATTTCTATAAAGAGTCTACTTGGAGGAGTATCTGGGTGGCTCAGTCAATTAAGCTTCTGCCTTCGGCTCAGGTCATGATCTTGGAGTCCTTGGATCAAGCCCTGCATCAGACTCCCTGCTCAGGAGAAATCTGCTTTTCCTTCTCCCTTTGCCCCTCCCTCCCACATGTGCACTCTCTCTCTCTCAAAAAAATAAATAAAATATTTTTCTTAATGATTTATTTATTCATGAGAGACACAGAGAGAGAGGCAGAGACATAGGCAGAGGGAGAAGTAGGCTCCATGCAGGGAGCCCAATGCGACACTCAATCGCATGACTCCAGGATCACACCCTGAGCTAAAGACAGATGCTTTACTGCTGAGCCATCCAGGCGTCCCTAAATAAAATCTTTTTAAAAAAAAAGTGTCCTGGGAGTTTGATTAGGATGGCATAGAATCTATAGATAAACTGAGGAGAATTTATATCTTACAATACTGAGTCTTTACATGAACACAGTGTATCTCTCCATTTATTTAAATCTTTAATTTCTCTCAGCAGTTTTAGTTTTCAGTATACAGGTGTTGCACATCGTTTGTCAAATATATTTCTAAGTGGGGATCCCTGGGTGGCTCAACGGTTTAGTGCCTGCCTTCGGCCCAGGGCGTGATCCTGGAGTCCCAGGATCGAGTCCCACATCGGGCTCCCTGCATGGAGCCTGTTTCTCCCTCTGCCTGTGTCTCTGCCTCTCTCTCTCTCTCTCTCTCTCTCTCTCTCTCTCTCTCTCTGTGTCTCTCATGAATGAATAAATAAAATCTTTAAATATATATATATATTCCTAAGTATTTCATATTTTTATGATATTGGGTATTTTTTTGTATTTCAATTTCCACATGTTCAGATATATTCATTGGTTGTTACAGCTTTTTTATAGAGGCTACATAGACAATCATGTTGTCTGTAAATAGAGACAATTTTATTTACTAAGTAGTTCTGCATGCCTCTTTTTTTTAACTTGACCTTGTCTTATTGCACTTGCTAGAACCTCCAATAAAATATTTAATTGAGTCAGTAAAAAGAGAAATCCTTGCTTTGTTCACAATCTTAGGGAGAAAGCATTCAATCCTTTACCATTAAGTATGATCTTTGCTACAGGTTTTTTGTTTATGTCCTTTATCAGTTTGAAGAAGTTCCTGTCCCTAGTTTGCTGAAAGTTTTTATCATGAACAGATATTGGGCTTTTTCTGAATCCTATTGAGATGATTTTATGGTTAGTTTTTACTCTGTTAGTATAGCGAATGACATTGATTTTCTTTCAACTTTATTAAGGTATGTCTAACATACAGTAAGATTTACCTTTTTGAGTGTATAGTTCTAAGAGTTTTGACAACATATATAGTTGTATAACCACCATCACAAGCAAGATATAGAATAGTTTTATTGTCCTCCCAAATTTCTCTATACCTGTTTGTAGTCAACTCCTCCCACAACCCTAGCCATTGGCAAACACTCATGTGTATTCTGTTATAATTGTTTTCCCTTTGCATCAGTGTCATATAATTAGAAACATTAAAAAAAGAAGCATATAGCATGGCTTCTTTCACTTACTATAACGCATTGGAGACTCATTTATGTTGTTGCATGAATCAATAGTTTCTGCCCTTTTTTTTTTTTTTTTGCTGAGTTGCATTCCATTATATGAATGTCCCATAGTTTATCTATTCACCTATTAAAGGATATTTTGGGGGTTTTCCCCACTTTTTGGTGATTACGAATTAAAGCTGCTATAAAAACATTTACATATAGGTTTCTGTGTAAACATAGGTAAACATTTCACTTGGGTAAATACCTAGGAGTGGAATTGCTAAGTCATGTGGTAAATGTGTGTTTAACCTTATAAGAAACTGTCAAATTGGGACGCCTGGGTGGCTCAGCAGTTGAGTATCTGCCTTCCGCTCAGGGTGTGATCCCGCAGTCCCGGGACTGGAATCCCACATTGGGCTCCCTACATGAAGCCTGCCTCTCCCTCTGCCTCTGTCTCTGCCTCTGTCTCTCTCTCTCTCTCTCTCTGTCTCTCATGAATAAATAAATAGAATCTTAAAAAAAAGAAACTACCAAATTGTTTATCCAGTTGTTCATTGCTGGTATATAGAAATACAATTGATGGGATCCCTGGGTGGCGCAGAGCGGTTTGGCGCCTGCCTTTGGCCCAGGGCGCGATCCTGGAGACCCGGGATCGAATCCCACGTCGGGCTCCCAGTGCATGGAGCCTGCTTCTCCCTCTGCCTATGTCTCTGCCTCTCTCTCTGTCTCTCTGTGACTATCATAAATAAATAAAATTTAAAAAAAAAGAAATACAATTGATTTTGGTATATTAACTTCTGTCTTTTGACTTTATTAGTCTAATAACTATTTTGTAGGTTCTTTGAGATTTTCTGCACAACCATGACATCTCTAAATGCAGATTTATTTCTTCCTTTCTAATATGTGTCTTTTATTTCTAGTACTTGCCCTATTATATCAGCTTGGGCCTACAGGATGATGTTGAATAGGAATGGTGACAGTAGAAACCATTCTGTTTTTCCTGATCTTGGGGAAAGGACCCAGGCTTTCGCCATTAAATATGGTGTTAGCTATATTTTTTTTTTAAGATTTTATTTGTTAATTCATGAGAGACACAAAGAGAGAGAGAGAGAGAGAGAGAGAGGCAGAGACAGGCAGAGGGAGAAGCAGGCTCCATGCAGGGAGCCCGACGTGGGACTCGATCCCAGGTCTCCAGGATCAGGCCCTGGGCTGAAGGCAGCGCTAAACCACTGAGCCACCCAGGATGCCCTATAGTTTTTTTTATAGATACCCTTTATCAGATTGAGGAGGTCCTTTTTTTAAGATATTATTTATTTATTTGAGAGAGAGAGAGTGTGTAAGCAGGGTATTAGGGGAGGAGATGAACACAGAGCCTGTCACACAGCTCAGTTCCAGGACCCCAAGATCATGACCCCAGCCAAAATAAAGAGTTCAGATGCTTAACTCTGAGCCACCCAGGTGCCCCACAGATTGAAGAAATTCTTATGTATTCTTAGTTTATTGTAAGTTTTTATTCTGAGTGTTTTGATGTTCAATTTTGAAACCAGCCTTGCATTCCTTGAATAAATGCCACTTTGTTGTGACATATCCTTTTTATGTGTTTATTGTTGAATTCAGCAGTATATAAAGTTAGAATTTTTCTAAAATAAAAATTATGTGTAAAATTTTTGCATCTCTGTTCATGAGGGATATTGGTCTGTTGTATTCTCATAATGTCTTCATCTGGTTTTGGTATCAAAGTAAATGTTGGCCTCTTAGAATGAGTTGGGAAGTAGTCCTTTTTCAGTTGTCTAGAAGAATTTGTATAGAATTAATATTGTTTCTTTCTTAAAATTTTGGTAAAATTTACAAGTTAAGTCACCTGAAGTGTTTTTTGTTAGTTTTTGCTTTGTGGAGTAGGTGGAAATTAACTAAAATTCAGTTTTTAAAAATAGATATAGGGTTGCTCAGGTTATATATTTCTTCTTAAGTAAGCCTTGGTAGTTTGTGTGTTTCAGTGAAACTGTATGCTTCATCTAAGTTGTCAAATTTATTGACATAAAGTTATCCATAATATTCCCTTATTATCCTTCTAAAATCTGTAAAAGCTATGGTAATATCATCTATCTCATTCCTGTTATTGATGTTTTATGCCTTTTTCCTTTTTCATGATCAGTTTGGCTAGAGGTTTATCAAAGAACCAGCTCATTCTTACTAATGGTTAAAATGATAAATTTCATGTTATGTTTATTTTATCAGAATTTTTAAAATGTCCCCAAAACCCCAACTCATTAGTTTCCAATCTGATCTTTATTATTTCCTTACTTCTGGTTTGGATTTAGTTTCTTAAGGTAGAAGCTGAAGTCATTGATTTGAGGGTTTGGTTGTTTTGTTTTGTTTTTGAGGGGGGAAGTGGGGCAGTGGGAGTAAGAGAGAGCAAATCCCTAGCAAGCTCCATGCCCAGCACAAAGCCTGACACAGGGCTCAATCTCACAACCCTGAGATCATGACCTGCATTGAAATCAAGAGTTGAACATTTAACTGAGCCATCCAGGTGCCCCTTCTTCTTTTTCTGATATAAGCATTTAGTACTATAAATTTCCTCCTAAGTACTCCTTTAATAACATCCCACAAATTTTGATACTTATATTTTTGTTTTCATTCAACTCAAAATATATTCTAATTTCCCTTTTGATTTCTTCTTTGACCCATGGGTTATTTATAAGTGGGTTATTTAGTTTCCAAATGTTGGGGGTTTTTTCCTAAATATCTTTGTGTTATGATTTCTAATTTAATTTCATTGTGGTTAAAGAACATATTTTGTGTGACTTGGATCTTTTCAAATTAGTGAGGCTTATTAAGGCCTAGAATATGGTCAATCTTGGCAAATATTCTGTATGTACTTAAGAAGAATGTGTATTCGGCTATTGTTGGAGAGAGTGTTCTATAAATGTCAATCTTGTCTATTTGTGCTGTTCATTTCTACTGTATCTTTGCTGATTTTTCTGCCTACTGATTCTATCATTTATTGAGAGATGAGTATTCAAATCTCCTGCCGGAATTATGGATTTGTCTTTTTTTCTTGTAATTCTATTTTGTTTCATGTATTTTGAAATCTTATTAGGGGCATAAATATTTAGGATTAATTGATCTTTTCATTATTATGAAATGATCTGTTTTATTCCTGGTAATATTCTTTGTTCTGAAATCTACTTTTTTTTTTTTATAATACAGTCCTTCCAGCTTTTTTTTTTTTACTAATGCTAGAATGGTGTATATATGTATAGATTTATTTATTTATTTATTTGTATGTTTGTTTGTTTATTTGAGAGAGAGAACACCAGCAGGGTGGGAGGGGCAGAGGGAAAGAGAGAAGTAGACTCCCCACCGAGCAGGGAGCAATGCAGAGCTCCATTCCAGGACCATAGCCAGGACCTGAGCCAAAGGGAGATGCTTAACTGACTGAGCCACCCAGGTACCCCTAGAATGGTATATATTTTTTTTAACACTTTGAGTTTTAACCTATTTGTGCCTTTATTTTTAAAGTGTGTTTCCAAGGTGCTTGGCTGGCTCAGGGTCATGAGTTTGAGCCCCACACTGAGTGTAGAGATTACTTAAAATACATAAATAAAATTTTATTTTTTTTAAGATTTTTAATTTATTCATTCATGAGAGACATACACAGAGAGAGAGAGAGAGAGAGAGAGAGGCAGAGACACAGGCAGAGGGAGAAGCAGGCCCCATGCAGGGAGCCCAATGTGGGACTCGATCCCGGGTCTCCAGGATCACGCCCTGGACCAAAGGCAGCACTAAACCACTGAGCCACCTGGGCTGCCTCATAAATAAAATTTTAAAAAATAAATAAAGTGTATTTCTTATAAGCAGCATATTGTTGAGTCTAGCTTTTATAATATAGTCTGACAAACTGCATTTTAATTGGGGTGTTTAGACCATTTGCTTTTAATATGATTATTGATATGGATAGGCTTGACTCTATTATTTTGCTATTTTCTATTTGTCCCATCTATTCATCATTTCCTTTATTTTGTTTATTTTTTTGGCTTCTTTTAATCAACTGAGTATTTTGTGATTTCATATTATCTCCTTGGTTGGCTCATGTATGATTTTGGTGCTTAAATTAGTGATATAAAACATTAAGGGTTAAGTTCTTTTGAATAATTGACTCCTTTATCTTTATGAAATTATCTTTTTTATTCTCAAAAATATCCTTTGATGTGAATTTTACATTATCTGATGTTAATATATCCCCTTACTCCACCTTTCTTTTGATTACTTTTAGCATGGTATGCCTCCATCAAAAGTGAAAATGTTCTCAAAGATGGTTACTTTTTAGAAACTAAGTTTAGTTAATTTTGTTTGCTTAAAAAATTTCATTCATTGACTTTTTTTTTTATTTTTTATTTATTTATTTATTTATGATAGTCACACAGAGAGAGAGAGAGAGAGAGGCAGAGACATAGGCAGAAGGAGAAGCAGGCTCCATGCACCGGGAGCCCGACGTGGGATTCGATCCCGGGTCTCCAGGATCGCGCCCTGGGCCAAAGGCAGGCGCCAAACCGCTGCGCCACCCAGGGATCCCTCATTCATTGACTTTAAAAGTTAAGAATGTGTATCTAATTATGTCTCTTAAGGCAAGACAAACAAAAGGAAAAATAAACTGTTTTTAGTACATCAAAATAAAAAGCTTTCACACAGTGATGCAAGGCAACCTACTGGATGGGAGAAGATATTTGCAAATGATATAGCCAATGAGGGGTTAATATCCAAGATATATAAAGAACTTGTATAGCTCAACACCAGAAAAACAAATTAAAAAATGAACAGAGGACATTTCTAAAATGACATTTTCTCAAAGACATACAAATGGCCGACAGACACATGAAAAGATACTCAGCATCACTAATCACCAGGGGAATGCAGGATGTGGAGAAAAAGGAACCTTCATGTATTGTTGGTGGAAATGTAAATTGGTGTAGCCACTGTGGAAAATGGTGTGGAGGTTCCTCAAAAAATTAAAAATAGAAATACCATATGATCCAGTAATTCCATTACTGGGTATTTATCCAAAGAAAACAAAAACACTAATTTCAAGATATTTGCACCCCATGTGTATTGCAGCATTATTTACAATAGCCAAGATAAGCAAGCAACCTAAGTGTCCGTTGATAGATAAATGGGTAAAGAAGATGTGATACACACAATGGAATGTTACACAGCCATAAAGAAAGGATGAGATCTTACCATTTGTGACAACATGGATAGACCTAATACCTCTAGGGTATTGCTAAGTGAAATAAGTCAGACTGAGAGTGACAAATACCATATGATATCACTCAAATGTGGAGTCAAAAAAAAAAACAAATGAATAAACCAACAAAAAACAGAATCAGACCTATAAATACAGAGAATAAACTGATGGTTGTCAGAGGGAAAGTGGGGGGTGGAGGCATGGGCAAAATGGGTGAAGAGGAGTGGGAAGTATAGGCTTCCAGTTACAGAATGAAGTCATGGGAATAAAAAGAATAGCATCAGTATAGTCAATGATATGTAATAGTGTTGTATGGTGGCAGATGGTAGCTATACTTGTGAACAAAGCATAACATATAGAGATATTGAACCACTATGTTGTACACAGGAAACTAGTGTAACATTATGTGTCAACTATACTCAAATTTTTTTTAAAGAATGAGTATCTATTTATTAAATATAACATATAAAATATACTTTGAATTCCTTATCATGACTAGTTAAGGACACATTAAGGAGAAAATGGAGAAGGCAAAGACAGTGTATAGAAATACTAGGATATCTAGAGAATGATTTTCTACAGAAAGCCTCTTTCTTATGACCTTTTGGGATATTTCTGTTAAAAGCTCTTGGAGAGCTATTACAATTTTGGGTGAGTGTAGGCATGGATGAAAATCTCACTTCTACTTATGTGGGCTCAGTTCTGAGTGAAATTAAGTCTGGAGCTGAATCTAGCCCATGGGCCAGAGAGTCCTCATCCCTAATCCAGCATCACTGATTTCTCTTTTAGAATTGGCTTGCAAATGAAATTGAGGTTATGGTCAGTACTGAGGAAGCCAAACGCCATCTGAATGACCTTCTTGAAGATAGAAAGATCCTGGCTCAGGATGTGGCTCAACTCAAAGAGAAAAAGGAATCTGGGGAGAATCCACCTCCTAAACTCCGGGCAAGTACCCCAATGGAAATATGTTATCAATAATCAGATTCTGCACTCCCCAGAAACCCTCACAACTTTGGAGGATTACTTTCCTTTTAGCACCTCACCCTCATTCCCATTATTCTTTACAGAGGCGCACGTTTTCACTTGCTGAACTACGTGGTCAAGTTTCTGAGTCAGAAGATTCCATTACAAAGCAGATTGAGAGCCTAGAAACTGAAATGGAGCTCAGGTAATAGGACTATCTCTAAGACATTGTAATTTATAAAAATTTATGCCTGGAATCAAAATAGAACCTATCAATCCAGTGATTCAAAAGCTTGTTTTTCAAAGGCTTTGTGATGATTGAGAAATGAAAGAATGTAGCAATTTTTTGAACCATATACTTCACTAGACATGTTAGACGTATTTTTTCATTCAGTCCCTCCTTATGAGGTATTATTATACCTTATGAAGTAAGTATCATTCTTCTGACTTTAAATATCTAAACAAGTTTGGAAATTAAAAAATATTTTTTAGATTTTTTGTTTTGAGAAAGACAGCATGGTGGGGGCAGGGCAGAGGGAGAGGGAGAATCCCAAGCAGACTCCCTGCTGAGCACAGAGCCCAACACAGGGCTTGAACCCACAACCCCAAGATCATGACCGTGGCTGAAATCAAGAGCTGGACAGCCAACTAACTGAGCCACCCAGGCACCCAGAAGGTTAGAAATCTTAAGAAATGTGCTCAAGGTTATACAGAGCTGGGATTCAAAACCTGGCCTATCTAATTCCAAAACCTATGCTCTTTATGTTGCACCCCATCTTGGTATTTCTGAAATGTAGAACTGGCTAAAAACAAAACTTTGGAAGAAGTTAAGAACTGATGCCAGAAGAGCAACAGTAGGGATCCCTGGGTGGCGCAGCGGTTTGGCACCTGCCTTTGGCCCAGGGCGCGATCCTGGAAACCCCGGATCGAATCCCACGTCAGGCTCCCGGTGCATGGAGCCTGCTTCTCCCTCTGCCTATGTCTCTGCCTCTCTCTCTCTCTCTCTCTATGTGACTATCATAAATAAATAAAAAATTAAAAAAAAAAAAAGAAGAGCAACAGTACAGAAGAAAGAGAACTTTAGAGATTATTGGCTAAGTAGATGTAATAATGTATAAGTAAAGCTATCATGAGCATTAGATTAATAAGTAAAGTACATAACATAGTACTTGGCATATTAGAATTGCTCAATGCACAGTCTCTCTTTCTCCTTTTCTGGCTCTAAAACCAGAAATTATGCTGCTCTAATCACTATTATTGTCTTTTAAGTATCTGTAATCTCTAGAAGGAATTGAACTTCCACAGAGATTATATAGGGTCTTAGGATGATAGAATTGTATCACCCACAAGACCTTAAAGATCATTTGATTTGTTTTGAGCAACACATACTAGCTATTTATCTTTGGATACGTCTATAAATCACTCAACATTTGAGTTTCTGTTTTGTGCTGCCCTGGATGCATACAGTTGGATATACAGAAAGTAGATGGCACACCTCTTCTCTCAAGTGGAAATAGTATAATGACAGAGGGGTAGGTTGGAATCATTTGTTAAAATTTCAGGAATGTAAACCATTGATAGCTTACAACATTTATGCCACAGAAACTAGCAAAAGCTACAAATTGGGTCCAGTTTTTTAGTGCTGGTTTTTATTTTATTTTTTTAAAGATTTTATTATTTATTAGAAACAGAGAGAGAGAGAGAGAGAGAGGCAGAGACACAGGCAGAGGGAGAAGCAGGCTCCATGCAGGGAGCCTGACGTGGGATTTATTCCTGGGTCTCCAGGATCAGGCCCTAAGCTGAAGGCGGCGCTAAACCGCTGGGCCACTGGGGCTGCCCTAGGGCTGGTTTTTAAACATTTACCTGCACACCACTGTGAATAATTAAATGATTAAATGTTAGGCAGGTGCCAAGTAGAGAGCAATTAAACAGGTGAGTTTAATCAAGGCAATTTTCCTAAACTTGATGAGACAGAAACTAAATTTTAAAATACCTAAGGGACATGAATAGTCAGAGGAGACAGGAAAGGCCATATGGTAGACGATAATTCTGAAGTGTTCTGGCTCCCCTCTTCCAAGAAGCCTTCCCTGACACTTTATCTCCCACTATTCCTCCTCTGTAAACTCCTTTAGAACTTAGAGTCATCAATCATATATATGGTACAGTGGATGTGTTATCTTTATATATTTATTATTTTTTACGGGTATTAATCTTGTCAATATAAATTGATTGTAATCTTGGTGAAGGAAAGGGCTATATATTAGACCAGAGTTCTTGAAGCATGGTCTGCAACCCCTGGGGTACTCTGAGCAACCGAAACTGTCTTCATAATGCTATTAAGACATTATTTTCCACTTATACTACAATGACATTCACTGTGATAGTTAAAGCAACAGAAGACAAAATTGCTCATACCATAGCTTGAATTAAAGCAGTGGCACCAATCTGTACTAGAGGTCATTGTATACTTCATGACCACACACTCTCAGTTGTTTTTTTAGATCAGTTTTACTTAAGAATGGCTTTGATAGGGGCGCTTGGCTGCCTCAGTTGGTAGAGCATGCAACTTTTGATCTTGGGGTCATCAGTTCAAGCCCCACATTGGGCAAAGTAGAGCCTACTTTTTTTTTAAAAAAATGGCTTTGATAAAGCAGTGTTAATTTTATTAAATTTCAACCCATGAGTTCAAATCTATTTAGTATTCTGTGTGACCAAATGGGAAGAACACATAGAGCACTTGTGCTGTTTTGCTGAAGTCTGAGGGTTGTCTGGAGGAAAAGCACTTGTGCAATTGTTGGAGGTGTGAACTCAATAGGCCTCTTTTTTCCACGGAACATCCGTTGTGTTTGAAAGAACGACTGACAAACTATGGTTATTCAGGCTTGAGTACTTGGCAGGCATTTTCTCAAAAGTGAACAGAGTGAGCTTGTCACTTCAAGAAAAACAACTGGCAATGTTTGTCACTAAAGATAGAATTGAGCTTTCAAGCAAAACTTAGAATTCTGGAAAACTTTTATCTGCTCCCATGAGCTTGACAGTTTTTTTTAACTTTTCTGTTGAGACCAGCAGTGATATTAACTATTTATTTCTTGATATTGTATAATGAAATGTGTTATCATTTGGAGATTTTGCATCACTCAACATTGCCCAAATATGTTACAGAATCATCTATGGGTAAACGTACTGCATTCAGATTGGAAGATAGACCAATGGACAGTTTCAGATTCCACATTTCAACTAATTTTTAAGGAACTAAAACTTATTTCCTTTAACTAACCCACTAAAACTTGTTGGGTTTTAGTGTAGTCTCAAAGAAGAATGTCCACAGTTATCTGAGTAGGCTACTAAAATGTTCCTTTGTCCAACTACATATCTATGTGAGACCAGATTGTCTTCATTAACATCAACCAGAACATGTCACATGTTTGCATGTGGGAGATGTGAGAATCCAGTTGTCTTCTACTGAGCCAGATATTACAGAGATTTATAAAAGTGTAAAAGAGTCTCATTCTTCTCACTACATGATTTTTTTTTAGAAAATATAATTTTCATAAAATAGATTATAATGGATTATTGTTATTTTAAATGAATTAGTGAACATTTAATTTTTTCTCAGTTTTACTTTCAACACTGTAAATATCTATAGGTGCAATGTATATGAACAGAATTTCTCAGAGGTCCTCAAATAATTTTTAGGAGTGTAGAAGGGTCCTAAGACTCCCAAGATTTGAGAACTGCTATCTTAGATTATTTTGGTACCCATCTTCTTTTATAGTACCTTACATAGCAGCATGTTACACATATGCTGGTATACTACCTTTCATTGGACACATTGCAAATTTGAGAAGGAAGCTACTAATGAAACTGAAATATTGTGTAAACCTTGGTCTCAGACCATACTTGATTAGAAAGTAACTGTAAGCTATAACCAGGGTCAGGGTATCTAATCTTCTTAGAAACTTCTCAGTCCTGTGGCAGGCACATCAAGATAACCTCTCATAGCACTAGCCATAGGTATCAATTTGATATTTGGTCCCAGCGAAGAACATCTACCTGTTTGTCCTTTTTAAATTATTTTAAGATTTTATTTTATTCATTTGAAAGAGAGAGAAAGCACCAGCAGGAGGGAGGGGCAGAGGGAGAAGGAGAAGCAGACTCCCCACTTAGCAGGGAGCCCAAAATGGGGCTTGATCCCAGGACCCTGGGATCATGACCTGAGTCGAAGTCCGACTCTTAACCGACTGAGCCACCCAGGTGCCCCACTGCTTATACTTTTGAGACTTTTTCCCTTCAGGTCTCCAACCTGATTCTTATCCTTTTGAGGCCTCCTGGTTCCTTCATATCACAATCTGAACTCATATGGCCTCAAGACAAAGTCACATTACAGTTAATATACTACAACAGAACCCTACTAAAACAAATTTTTTCAAGCCCCACCATGTGACACATTTATTTCAACCAGTATTTCATAAAATAAAATCACTGAGATAGTTTCTTGGATTCCTTTTGCATCAGGATTTGAGATACTAACCAGCTGACTCAGTCATTATTTAAATGATATTTCACTGGGGATCCCTGGGTGGCGCAGCGGTTTAGCGTCTGCCTTTGGCCCAGGGCGCGATCCTGGAGACCCGGGATCGAGTCCCACGTCAGGCTCCCGGTGCATGGAGCCTGCTTCTCCCTCTGCCTGTGTCTCTGCCTCTCTCTGTCTCTCTCTCTGTGTGACTATCATAAATAAATAAAAAATTTAAAAAAAATAAATAAATAAATAAATGATATTTCACTAATACCTCCATCCATAAACCTATCTGAAGAGCTTCACAGAGCTCTCTCCTCCTTGCTGTTAAGGATACTAGCAATAAGTCTCACTGTCTCTTTCCTTGAAGGAGTGCCCAGATTGCTGATCTACAGCAGAAGTTGCTGGATGCAGAAAGTGAAGACAGGCCAAAACACCGCTGGGAGAGTATTGCTACCATTCTGGAAGCCAAGTGTGCCCTGAAATATTTAATTGGAGAGGTAAGCATCACTCTTCTTACCAGCAATTAGAGGTCTGGCCAGATAGGTTGAAATAAGATGTTAACCTGGAATACTATTGTAGTGCCATTGCCACTTTTCATGGTAGAAGCTGCAATGACACTAGAATTAGAGAAAATAGTTTTATGGGTAAAGGTTGGTGTGAACAAATACAGCCCAGTCACTTAGAAAATTGATACCTGATAGCCTGGCATACAGCAAGTGCTCAATAAATGTCTGCTATTATTATTGGGAAAGTATCAGGATGCCATAGTAGGCCACTGGTTATACATAAACTATTGTACTGTACTACTTTTCAAACTATTATACTGTACCTATGAGATGTTTTCAAAAAAAAGTTTAAGGTACAGGGCACCTGAGTGGCTCAGTGGTTGAGCATCTGCCTTTGGCTCAGGTCATGGTCCCAGAGTCCTGGGATCGAGTACTGCATCAGGCACCCCGCGGGAAGCCTGCTTCTCCTTCTGCCTATGTCTCTGCCTCTCTGTGTCTCTCATGAATAAAATAAAATCTTAAAAAAAGTTTAAGGTACAACCTAGAAAAGAGGAAACCTAATCATCTTTTGACATACACCCATCTTAAGGAAAGTCCCATCTTCACTGACTTTAAAATAATATGTCGGGATCCCTGGGTGGCGCAGCGGTTTGGCGCCTGCCTTTGGCCCAGGGCGCGATCCTGGAGACCCGGGATCGAATCCCACGTCGGGCTCCCGGTGCATGGAGCCTGCTTCTCCCTCTGCCTGTGTCTCTGCCTCTCTCTCTCTCTGTGTGACTATCATAAATAAATTTTAAAAAAATTAAAAAAAATAATATGTCATCTTACATTGTCACAAGAGGAACTGAAGTTGATTGCCTCTGGTGATTGAGGCATTTTCACTTTGAGATGAGCATACAAACTCCAGCTCTGGAAGTTTGAGCAATGTTATTCCTTTATACATTTTTGTATTGGGTTAGCAGATTTGTCCTACCAAGAAAATCCTGATTGTTTGTGTGAACACTGGTATTATGCTGTTCACCGTGTGTGCCAGTAGAGACTATAAAACCAGGCCAGCATAGGATATCAATCTAGCCTGAAAAGCCAGATCTACAGTGCCAGCTAACATGTCTACTAGTTCCAACATGTGAATACAGACGTTCTGAGATGGAACATAATTGGCCATAAGGGTGTGTCCTGTGGATTTCTCTTCAGAATGAAGGAAGAAAGTCTTAAATATCAGAATTTGGAGTTGCTAGATACTGTTTGTGTTCAGTTTATTCTTGTCCAGAGACAGAGCAAGAGATTGAATGACTTTAGCAGTGGCTTCTAGCTTGAAGAGATCAATCTCAACTGAAATAGGGAGTCTTGGCCTGGATAGCATTGTTACCATGTGTAGAATCCATGTGACATAGAAAAAGAATGGGCTCGGACATGGAGGAACTTTTCTCAGTCCATTTCAGGAAAGCTGACATTTTCCTGCCTAATGAATGGGGAAAGGTGGCCATTCTCCAAATAAACTGATCTTCTTTTATCCCTTCCAGCTGGTCTCCTCCAAAATACAGGTCAGCAAGCTTGAAAGCAGCCTGAAACAGAACAAGGCCAGCTGTGCCGACATGCAGAAGATGCTGTTTGAGGAGCGAAATCATTTTGCTGAAATTGAGACAGAGTTACAGGCAGAGCTGGTCAGAGTAGAACAGCAGCATCAAGAGAAGGTGAGCCCTGGCAAAACCAGAAGCTACGCTGAGAATCAGTGTCATTGCTTTTGGTCGGTAGATTTGAAAAGATAGTAGGGTGGGAGGGGAATATGAAGTTTCCTTCGAAAGCCCATGTTGTCTTTTCTAAATTTTGCAAACAAGGAACCTGAAAAAGGAATGACTTGTCAAAGTTTACACATACAACGACTCTTAGCCTTCAACTTTCATACCAAGGTTAACATTGTGGCCGGGCTTACTACTTCCAGCCACGAGAATGAAAGGTAACAAGTACCCTCTAAATCCGAGGAGTCATCTGGATCACAGCTTGGCCTAAGCCAGAATTCCTTTCTACCCTCATTCCTTTGGTCTCATTTGTATCTTTCTCTAGGTGCTATACCTTCTCAGCCAGCTGCAGCAAAGCCAAATGGCAGAGAAGCAGCTAGAGGAGTCAGTGAATGAGAAGGAGCAACAGCTGCTGAGCACACTGAAGTGTCAGGTATGATAATGGAGCAGAAGTCTCCAGAGATGGGATCCATAGGCCTGACTGCGAATCCTATCTGATTTACACCACTGTACTTGTAGCAGACAGTGACTACTGAAAAAAGGTTTATAATAGTATTCTCTATGGCCTCTTGGCCCTATGTGATCAATGTAGGGGTATTTAGAATGCAACCACACATAGGGTGACCTCCTTTCGGGAACAGAAATGACATTGCTTACTCCATACCAAATTTTGAGGCCTCCTGGTTCCTTGCCTCAGCCCCAAGCTCTAAAAGAGGTGGGAAAGTCCAGTCATCCCATAGAATCCTAAGGGCATTCAGCTTTTTCTTTCTTTTTTTTTTTTTCTCTTTCTGAGGTTGTTCTGAGCTGAGACCTGACATGTTTGTAAAGTGCCTGGGGTCTGAATATCTCCCAGAGCCTGGGAACACCACACCCCTTAGCAGCGTGTTGGAACACTATTTTGTCCAACTTAGAATCTTTTTTTCTGAACCACCAGTCTCTAGGGTTTCCTTGGCACCTCCCATCCAAGACATAACCAAACTAGTTAAGGTCGTATGCTGAATTATGAATCTAGTTGTCTTTAGTGCCAGGAAGTTTAATCAGGCTTATTAGAGTAGCAAATGAACTGCCTAGTCTATGTTTAGAAGGGTAAACAAAAGCATCTGTAGACTTAAAAGAAACAAAGCTAACTGTCCGTGTGGGTCTCTTAATCAGCATCCTGATGTGAATGAATAAGGTATGTAAGGCTAGGGAATAGAAAGGAATAAGGAAAGCATTTAGGGCAGAGCACATGGTTCTTGTGAGCACAGTCAGGACTGCTTAGGAGTGATGGAACAGAAGTGGCACTCAGGACACCTAGGAACTGGTAGGAATCAGACATTTTTCTGGGTGCCAGTACCTACTGTGCAAAAAACCATCCGCTGCCAGCATCTTAGCAGCAATATGTTTTCATCTATGTGAGTTGTTTGGTAACCCACATGTAGTGCCCAAAATAACCCCACCTATCACTGTATTATTTGGAAATAGGATGAAGAACTCGAGAAGATGCGAGAAGTGTGTGAGCAAAATCAGCAGCTTCTCCAAGAGAATGAAATCATCAAGCAGGTAGCGCAGCTTCCCACCCATTTTATAATAAGCCCTGGGAGACCCTGTTGCAATTGAGGTCAGCTTTTGGGAGCAGCCCTGGGTATGACAAGTTGGCTCTATTTTTGAGGTCTGTATCAAATTTCTATATGATATGGTCATGTGCATTTCAAAATGGTATAAACACGCATTTTTAAAATTTTTTTAGTTTTATTTAAATGCAATTAATTCACATGTAATAATATTGCTGGTTTCAGAGGTAGAGGTCAGTGATTCATCAGTCTTACATAATAGCCAGTGCTCGTTACATCCTGTGCCCTCCTGAATGTCCATAAACACACAGTTTTCAATCTGTTCTTTTCTGAATCTAATGCTCATCTTCTAAGGTGAGTGTCCTTCAACCTACTTTATTATTAACCCACCTCACTTTACTATGTCTTAAATTCAGCTAGCCCAGGAATCTTTATGTTTTAGCCATTAACACTCCCAGAAGCTGCCCTGCACTATATATACTATGTATTTTTTTTCCAAACAGAAACTGACCCTCCTCCAAGTAGCCAGCAGACAGAAACCTCATCTTCCTAAGGATACCCTTCTATCTCCAGACTCTTCTTTTGAATATATCCCACCTAAGGTAAACTGCTCAATGATGGTAATAACCTTCATATGGCCATGGTTGAGGGGAAGTGTGCTAAATTCATCTTTCAAAAGAGGTTGGGAGTTAAAAATCCCAAATTCTGGAGTGCCTGGCCAGCTCAGTCAGAAGAGCACACAACTCTTGATCTCAGGGCTGTGAGTTCGAGCCCCACATTGGGTGCAGAGCTTGCTTAAAAGTAAAAATCTTAGGGATGCCTGGGTGGCTCAGTGGTTGAGCATCTGCCTTCAGCTCAGGGCATGATTCTGGAATCCCGGGATCAAGTCCCACATCAGGACCCCTGCATGGAGCCTGCTTCTCCCTCTGCCTGCATCTCTCCCTCTCACTCTGTGTGTCTCTCATGAATAAATAAAATCTTTTAAAAAAATAAAATAATAAAAATCTTTAAAAAAAAAAAACCCAGATTCCAGCATCTCAGTTTTCCTCAGAGTCCCAAATAAAACTACAGTCTTGAGGAAAATAGGCATTCCTTCCCCAGAAGGCTGACTTTTGGCCATGTACAGGTATTATGTAACAACTGAGGAGGAGCAAGAGAAAAGGGCAGTGTTCAGCTGTCCATCCAAAGATACTTATCTCATCATATCATGAGTCCCTCTTTCCTCCCTCAGATTGCTCAGCTTCTATGCCTTCAGTTTCCATCCCTTCAAAGACTCTGCAAGGCCAAAGGCTGCGGCAGAATCTCTTCTGATTGGTAAAGCCAAGGGAGTATATTTGAGGGAGTCGGAAATCTCGGCTTGAGAATATAGCTGGCAACAGCTACTGGAAAGATATGATCTACATGTATTTTAAAAATTTTATTAAGTAATTATTCCAAACCTTTTTTTTTTCTTAGCCAAAACCTTCCCGTTTTAAAGAAAAGTTCCTGGAGCAAAGCATGGACATCGAGGATCTAAAATATTATTCAGAGCATTCTGTGAATGAGCCTGACGACAGTGCTGGTGATGATGATGATGGGGCTGATGAGGAATGGAAGCCAACAAAATTGGTTAAGGTGTCCAAGAAGAACATCCAAGGGGTAGGAGGCAGCTCTCATCTCTGTCAGGGGTTCTGGTCCTTGCTCTTTACTGGCAGTGGGTATGTGCTGGCCCCATATCCCTGAGCCCCTGGGTCCCATTCAAAGGCATTGAGGAGTCCTTGTTGGGCCAGCTCTGTATGGAGCCTGGGGCTAGCAGAGAAGGCCGCCTGAGTGCACAAGATGGCTCTCTTCATGTTTTCAGGTTCTTACTAAGTCTGAACGGGTTAGTGGTATCTATACCACTTCATTGAAGCTGGTTCCAAAGTGATCATGTAATAATCCTTCATATTTTTATAGCATTTGACAGTTTGTCAACCATTGTCATATAGGTTATCTCTTTTTATCATCACCAAAAAATCCAGTGAGGTATTTATTATTTGCATTTTATAGATGGATTGGAGACCCACAGGGAAATGACATTGCTCAAGGTCATAAAACTGAGGACAGTCAGGACTTGAAACCAAATATTCCGACTCCAAATCCAGTTGTTTCTACCATATCATGGTCATATCAGTAAAAATTGCAGGCTAGAAGCTATCTTCCTTGCCTCCCTAGACTAAGGGGTAATAATAATTACAGAAAAGGCTAGTAATTAAGATCAAACACACCAAGTTAAAGTTAGTTAGGATCAATTTGACTTTGAGGCATACTTTATTTACTTCCACAATGATAGTCCTACATAATTACCAAACCGAGGTGTTTTCTGTTGAAACATTAACTTCCTAGGCCCTATAGTTCACCACTACCCCAATTGTGCCCTGCAACCACATTGCACTTAAAGAGAACAGTTCACAAATGACCCTAACAGTTCACAAATAACACTGGAAGGTTACGTGATTTCATTAGCTGCTTGAGCACCTCATAGGGGACTAAGCCTTAAAAAGCCACAACACCAGGGATCCCTGGGTGGCGCAGCGGTTTGGCGCCTGCCTTTGGCCCAGGGCGCGATCCTGGAGACCCGGGATCGAATCCCACATGGGGCTCCCGGTGCATGGAGCCTGCTTCTCCCTCTGCCTGTGTCTCTGCCTCTCTCTCTTTCTCTCTCTGTGACTATCATAAATAAATAAAAAAAACAATTAAAAAAAAAAAAGCCACAACACCAGAGCGAAGCAAGTAATGAGGAATTAAGCCAGTCGTGGTGGCATTAAGTCACTTGGAAAGAATCATCAGGAATGCAGCACATCCCATGCTCTTAGTGGGGCTAAAGAGCTCATCCTCTAGCCTCAGAGAGCTTATAATCTAGTGGGAAAACAAGGCAAAGAAATAGAAGCATACCAAAGAATCTCAGCATATTCATCTTAGAGAGATGGACTGAAGGATTTTAAGAGTGACTATAAAGCTAAACCAAGCGGATATAGTTTAGAAAGATACCATGGAAGAGATGACTATTACTGCATTATAATATGGAAAGGGAAATACAGTCTTGGAAGCAACTGGGAGACCATTTCTGGCACAACGAACAGCATATTGCAAAGACTTAGTTATAGAGGGACAGGAGACACAGAAATGGGGCAGAACGTGTCTGACTTTCATTCACTTAATCAACAAATGTTTATGGACTTTACTATGACCAAAGTGGAGAGCATGAGCTGAATATAGACACAAGGGTTAGCTAAGTAATAGGAAGCAGAATTGAGAAGTACACACAGAAACAAATATTAGAGGACCAAAAACCCCTGGGAAGACGTGTCCAAATGTGAAGCAAATATGTATATCCTTGTTCTTGAAGCAAGCTTTCCATATGTATCATGGCAATGTTGCTCCACATGTAAAAAGGAAATAGAGAAATCTAGTAAAAATTGCAAGTAAGTATTGGTTATTAATGACAAATTCAGTATCTAAAACTGTGAGAAATTATTCTTTTCTAGGCTTTTCCCCTGATTTAATAACTTAAGAGTATAATTGGGCATTAAGGGAGACAAGTTGGCACACGATCTAGTTTCTCTCTTTTAGCAACCTTGAAGTACATGGATGCTGTGACTGCTCCCTGATCAGACTTCTCTTAGAGACATTAGCTGTAGACCTTCATCCTATTTGCGATTCCAACCCAGCTGAAATGGGCTGGCATTATTACTTTAAAGGAGACTGCCGCAGGCACCAAAATAATGACTCGTCTAGAACTAATGCTGAAAAAGGAGGCTTCCTCAACCAGGCTTCCTTTATGTACTAAGGAGATGCTGAGGGACAGGCCATGTGCTATAGGAAAAGAAATAGCTTCAAAGCAAGGTAGACATGGATCCTCATCTTGAGTTTGCCACTGGCTAGTTGGATGACCTGAAACAGGTCACTTAATCTCCCTAGGCTTCTCATTCCTTGTCTATGCAATGAAAGGATTAAACTAGAAAGATGGCTGTGTAAGGTCCCTTCCACCACTAATATCCTGAATCAAAGTAACGGTCAAAGCTGTATAAATATTTTTTAATTAATTAAGGAGTGTTAGGGATGCCTGGGTAGCTCAGTGGTTGAGCGTCTGCCTTTGGCTCAGGGCGTGATCCTGGAATCCCTGCATGGAGCCTGTTTCTCCCTCTGCCTATGTCTGCCTCTCTCTCTGTATCTCTCATGAATAAATAAATAAAATCTTTAAAAAAATAATTAAGGAGTGTTAATAATACTAACTTTATATGGTGTTTTATGGCATCTGAGTAGTTAAAAGAAGGAATATGTGCAAAAGCACTCAGTGACAAATAAAATATCATGCAGATACTGTTACTGAAGGACTGTAAGCATTTTACAAATACTCTCATTTGTCCCCTTTGACAGAAAAGAGGAAGCAGGAATTCTTATCTCTTCCTTAGTGATGAGAGAATGGAGATGAACTTGAATGAAGTGACTTGTCCAAGGTCATGCCAAGTTTTATTTTTTTTAAGATTTTATTTATTTATTCATGAGAGACAGAGAGAGACCTAGGCAGAGAGAGAAGCAGACTCCCCACAAGGAGCCTGATGTGGGACTCGATCATGGATCCTGGGATCACGCCCTGAGCCAAAGACAGACACTCAACCGCTGAGCCACCCAGGCATCCCCATACCAAGTTTTAAATATAAGACTAGAGCCTGAGTCTCCTGCCATTGTCTGGTATTCTTTATGTTAAATTTTTTTACCAGATCTTATTCTGAGACACTGTGACACTGAAACCAGTGCTAGAAGAATTACAGACTCTGAAGCAATAGTTCTCAACACTGACTGCACATTAGAATCTCCAAGGGAACTTTTCAAGGGAACTTTACCTGAACTTTTCAGGTAGCCTGGGACCCCACCTCCAGATATTCTGACTTAATTGGTCTGAAGTGGGATCTGGCCTTTTTGAAAAGCTCCCCAGAGATTTCTTATGTGTAGCCAGGTTTGAAAACCACTGGTTTAAAGGAACCCCAGAGGTCTTTCAGCTCTACTTCCCACTCTATATAAAGAATCCCTTTATTACAGTGATTCTCAGCTGTGGTATTGGGACATACTGGTGGGTTATACACACACACACACACACACACACACACACACCATGTACTACATACATATATATTTGAGGTCAGGTCTGTGACAAGTCATTATCCCTCTCTTACGTTCTGATCTGGGTCCTGAGTGTGAAAGAGAACAGGATGAAATTACAGCTAGTGGAATGGCATTCATGCGATGAATACATCTGTCATGTGTGTCATGACTGTTCCAGAATACCACACTACCAGGGGTTTATCTAGCCTCTGCCTGCTTGAAAACTTTTGGTACTGAGAAGCTCACAGTCTCATAGGGAAGCCCATTGGAGCCCACTAACTGTTAGGAGGTTGTTCCTTGTTGAGCTAAAATGCACTGTCTTATAAATCATCCCAGTGGGGGATGACTGTGTAAATTCTAATTGTTCTTCCTTATGACAGCCTTTCAGATACCACTCTCATTCTGTTATCCCTTTAGATAAACTAGACACATTGACAGGATAATAGAATGTTTTGGAGGCATTTAGATGAATTTGCAAATGTCAGAGGACCATACCCAGGCTGTGGCAATGGATCAATGTCATCTTGGTGAAGTCTCTCTAGGACATGTCATAGAACTCTGTCTTTTGTCCTGTGTTATTCAGAGAAGCAAGTTTTTTTTTTATTATCATGTCCAATATTGGCAAGGGTGACTAATGTGGGCATTCCTGTCTATTACTATTAGGTATGTACATTGGTATACTCCTGGAAGGCAACTTGAAAATATGTATCAAAAATCTCCAGTGCCTGGCTAGCTCAGTCTGTAGAGTATGGGTAGAGCATGTGTCCCTTGATCTTAGGGTTGTAAATTTAAGCCCCATGTTGGATGTAGAGATTGCTTAAAAAGAAAAATCTTTTTTAAAAAAGATATGTATCAAAAATCCTAAAAATGTCCCTGTCCTTTGGCTCAGTAATTATACACATAAGAATTTATACTAAGGAAATAGTCACTGGTACAAAACAGGATGCATTCATTCAACAAAACTTTTGTGAGCACCTAGCTATATATCAAGCACTGTTTCTAGGTGCTGAGTATATAACAAACAAGACAGGTAAGATCCTTGGCCTTATGAAACTAAAGACATTCTTGGTGGAGAGAAACACACAATGGCCAGAAAAACAAAATAATTTTAAATGGTGATAAGAGATAAACAGAGAAGATATAATGAAGTCATAAAGAATTCTGGGATAGGAAAATAGTTCTTTAAAAGAGTGTTTGGAAGAGGCCTCTCCAAGAAGGAGATACTTAAGCAGAGATCTCAGCAAAGTGAAGGAGCAAGTCAGGGAAAGAACCAGAGGGAAAACATTTCAGGAAAAGGGAGCAGCAAATGCAAAGACCTCAGACAGGAATGAATTTGGTTTACCAAGGAATGACTGAAAAAAACAGGGTAGCTGGAGAGTATTGAAAAGTGGGAGAGAGCAGTCAAGGGCAGGCCAGAAGGGTAGTTAGGGGCCAGATCGTAGAGAGCCTTGTCGATGATGGGAAGATATAGATTGTGTTTATGTAACAGGATACCTATGGTAACATGATTGGTAATAGGAAACAATTTCTTTGAAAACAATCTCAATGGGATGCCTGGGTGGCTCAGTGGTTGAGTGTCTGCCTTTGGCTCAGGGCGTGATACCAGGGTCTGGTCCTGTGTCCGGCTTCCTGCAGGAAGCCTGCTTATGCCTCTGTCTGTGTCCCTGCCTCTCTCTGTCTTTCATGAATAAATAAATAAATCTTTAAAAAAAGAAAAAAACACAATCTTAATATCTAACATTAGGGGACTGGTTAAATAAATTGACGTTTTCACATGATCAAACACTATATACAGCTATTAAATATTAAAAATCATGGTTTCGATTTTCCAATTTTATAAAGTGATCTGTATTAATCTCAAAATCAGGAAAAAGGATATTATAATGGTTTCTTTTCGCTTCACAACTAACAGAACGATGGTGATGGTTTTTCTGTGAGAGAGACTTAAGGGCTTATATTTAACTATAAGCTCAGTATGGATTCACAAAGATATGACAGGAAAAAAAGCTACTGTGGTTTTTAGGCCTCATAAACAAGACTGTTGGGTCCATAGCAAGGGAGTAGTTCTGTGTCAATATACCTCACAATGGCCACCAAAACTAGAAAGTTATGTTTTTTTCTGGATGTCACAATTGAGGATGAACTTGGACAAATTGGTGTATGGCCAAGGTGGTGAGGATTCTTGGAAACCATGTCATGTGGTGGTTCATTGAGGAAGCTAGGTATACTTAGCTTTGAGAGGATCTGGGCAGAGGCGGACTGGGGAGTGGAAATTATGCTCAGGGTTTGAGCAAGAATGCTGCGAGAGTGTGGTTAAACTGATTCCTTCCTTATCATTGCAGATGGCAGAACTGAGTCCTGTGGTCACAAGTTATATAGGAACTGTCCTCTCAGAATAAATAGAGCTTCAGATAATTAGACCAGGGACATTAAAAAGGAGCTCCCATACATCAAATCAGGCTCTGGACAGTTGCTGAGGTCTCTTCTGACTCTAATCCATTATTCCGTGAGCCCTGCCACCTATGTTTGTTCCAAGCCAAACTTACCCCCCCCTTCTTCTGCCATTTCTCTTATAACATCACTTCCTATAGCACTGGTCACCTGCCTGTTTTCTTGTCTACTGTCCTCTTTATTAAGCACATACACACACTGAACTCCCAAGTATATGCACAAGGAAGCGTGCTCAGTGATTACGTGGGTTCAGTAAGTACATGGGAAGCACTCACACACTAAAGCCGCTGTTACTACTGCAGCCTTGTTGTTGTATGACTAAATCGTGTTCATAGAATGAAAATGAATGGATTGAGCAACACATGGCAATATATAATAAGATACCACTTATATAAAGTTTCAAGACATGGAGGATCATTCCTTAGAGTTTTTAAAAAATTTTTTTAATTTTTATTTATTTATGATAGTCACAGAGAGAGAGAGAGAGGCGCAGAGACACAGGCAGAGGGAGAAGCAGGCTCCATGCACCGGGAGCCCGATGTGGGATTCGATCCCGGGTCTACCAGGATCGCGCCCTGGGCCAAAGGCAGGCGCCAAACCGCTGCGCCACCCAGGGATCCCTCCTTAGAGTTTTTAAGGAAACTCATACGTGGGAAGAAGACCTGCATGGAATAATAAACAGCTAATTCAAGAGACTTTGTCCCTGAGAGAGAGGGAGGTGAATGGGATCAGGAAAGGGTAGATAGGAGGCTTCCATTCTATCTGCATTTTAGTTACTAAGGGAAGAGTGAGAACATGAGTGGATTTTTGTTGTTGTCGTTTATGCTTTTACATACCTGGGGGAAAAAAAACTGATGCCCTGAAATAGGGCTCATTATTTCCAGTGGGGTCTGACTGACCCAGAATCGAGTGAAGCAGTTGTTCTCCATGCTTTCCAAACTCCAAATTTCTGACTGACTGATTTGCTTTTTGACAGCCATTTCACACTATTGACTCATGGAGCTTGCTGACACCTCACATCCTTAGGCCATTTATTTTAAAGATTTTATTTATTTATTCATGAGAGACACAGAGAGAGAGGCAGAGACACAGGGAGAGGGAGAAGCAGGCTCCAAGCAGGGAGCCCAACGTGGGACTCAATCCCGGGTCTCCAGGATCACGCCCTGGGCTGAAGGTGGCACTAAACTGCTGAGCCACCCAGGCTTGCCCACCTTAGGCCATTTTTACACTACTTTTAAGCCAGATTGCTGCCCCCCCCCCGTATTTATACAGTTGATGTGGAGAGGACCCAGATGCCAGACCTTTGTTTATCCCTGTCAGAACTTTTCTTTCAACTTGTAGCACATAATTCCAGCCTGTCAAAATATTTTTGAATTGTGATTGTATTATCTTACTTATTTAATCATCCTTCCAGTTTTGGGCCATAGTTACAGCCAATAAACATGCCTGGCTTGTAGGCTGGTTAGGAGATACATGAGATTTTTGTACTTATGTATAGAAAAGGACTCTGAAAACTATAAAGTGCCATACAAATGTAAATGATTTTATTTCATGCCATTGATGATCTGTTAAAATGTTGAACGATTAAACTGCTGAAGATAAAGCCCAGACTGACACTGAGCAAACTGTAGAAATGTGAGTTGGGTGAAAGTACCACTCGGTAGATCTTAAGATACCGAGTCACTATACTCAGCCCTTCCCCGCACCATCCAATTTGCAGTTCTTCACTTTGACCATAAAACTATCATGTGAGTCTTTGCCAGTGACCCTGCTTTATGATGGTATCCCTCCAATCTGTCTTTCAAATATATAATCCAAACATGAAAGGATTTGTCTAGCATGACTTGTTCTTAGGCAACATCTCGTGGTTTTGGTGATCTTTGTTTCACTGTAGAAGAGGGCGCTGAGGAGAAAGAAGGGTGGCAAAGTTGATGGGGCTTTCGATTTTTTTCTTAAAAAGCTGGCAAATGAAGGAAAAGCACTTTACATTAGTCTTCTACCCCTTTCAGTAATGCATCTGTCTCCAAACCTGTTTTTACAGTGCTCCTGCAAGGGCTGGTGTGGGAACAAGCAGTGTGGGTGCAGGAGACAAAAATCAGACTGTGGCATGGACTGCAGCTGTGACTCCACAAAGTGTAGGAACCGGCAGCAAGACAAGGTAGGGTCGACTCCATTGCCCCTCACCAGCCCTTCTGGTCTCGCACCAGTTCCCACCACCCTAAAGCCTGGAGTTTTCTGCAGTTTTTCCTGCCCTTCTGCCCACTGCAACCAAGGACATTTCACTTCTCAGTCCTTCTTCCTCTCTGTGAGCCCAGCAACACATCCCCTTCAGAAATCACAGCCCTTCCCAGGAGATTTCTAGATACACAGCTCCTCATGCCCAGCCTTGGCTGTAAAGTTTTGGTGCAGTTTCTGAGGCAGGGACAAGGAGCAGAAAAGGCAACTACAGGCACAGAGACCCACAGGACCAAACTAGTCCAGAGGCTTAGCTGGAGTTCTGAGGGCCATGAGGCAGCTTCCAGGAAGGAACTTAATCCTTCTGACATCTTGAGACTTTCGTTGCTTAGACCCTCTCCATGGGAACTAGCTATTCCATGGCTCTAGGAAAAGACCCACAAGAACTTGGTCTTTCAAATAGTCACTGTTTTGGGCCAAGTTCACTGTAGCTGTCCTCCTTATATTGCTCCCAGGAATAGCAAACTCAGGGCAACAAAGACTTCCTTACTCCTACGTGTGCCCCGTGGCAAAATCTTATTCCTACAGCTCTCTGTGATACACAACAGCAACAGCTCTGGCAAGCTTGGTATAATGCCCCTTCATCAGAAGTTTCTTGAACATCAGCATGTGAACAGCCCTGCCCTGGAGCTTCTATTAAAATGACTTCTAAGGCAGGTAGTCATTAGAGGACCAGCTTGGCAAGCTGGGGGTCAGGCTAAGAATCGTAGAAGTAGTCAGGAACTTAATGATTTTCTGTTCCCATGGTCCTTCCAATTTGGGTTCTGAGGTCCTCTGGAGGCTCCATGGAAGTGCTTCTTGAATGGAGGACCATGGCCTGGCTTAGTTTGACCCCATGTTGATCCAAGCAGCTCTCTCTTTACTTATTTCCATACTGGGCTTCCTCTTAGGACATCAGTTGTAAAACCACTTATCTAGTCCAGTGCTCCCATTATACAGGGAAGGAAAGTGAGACCCAGAGATAAGCTTAAGTGACTCATTTAATATTACACAGCTGGTCATGACAGCTAAGATTAGACCTCGGGCTTCCTGACTCTCAATCCAGTTCTGTTTCCATGACAACAGGCTATAATTCTAATCCAGGCTCTACCAGAGTTGCCTGGTTACCTAAGTAACTTTTCACTATTGGCCCAAGTTCCCTTCTCGGAAAGAAAAACTAATACAGTCAACACCCTGTAGATATGCTAAAATGGTTATTCTGGATTCTGGAGGATGGAAGCTGAACCAAAGAAATGACCAAGGTGTGGCCTTGTTTTGAACATTGCTTTGTGATGTGCTCTGTGCCACTCTCCTACCTAGTCCTTTGCCTTCAGAGGCTGCCTTTGAGCATTTGTAATGGCAAGAAACCCCAAGCAGGGTCCCCTTAAGATTTGCTTAGGCTGACTGGTTAAAGGGGAGCAGACTGATTTTGTAACCCTGGTAGCTGAATTTCTAATCCAACTGTCTGATTCTCAGGATAGCTTGAGCACTGTTGAGAGGACCCAGGATTCCGAAGGCTCTTTCAAACTAGAGGATCCCACAGAGGTTACCCCAGGATTGAGCTTCTTTAACCCTGTCTGTGCTACTCCTAACAGCAAGGTAGGTAGGCCAAAGGCAGGTGCTTCCAACTGTATTAGCATCTTTCTCTGCATTAGCTATGACAAAGTGCAGTGGGAGAAAAAGGAGTAGAGGTATAATCAGCTTGCTGGGAAGTGGGAATTGGGCATAGGCCAGAGTCCTTTTTTTTTTCTTTTAAGAGAGCGATCTTGGGGACACCTCCTACTATAGCATGCTGAGTATTTGTAGCGGCAAGGCTGGGTAGAGCCTCTGCCCCTATCCAAGATCTCTTCATACCTGTCTCTGTCTTTCCTAGATCCTGAAAGAGATGTGTGATGTGGAGCAGGTGCTGTTAAAGAAGACAACTCCAGCTGCCTCCTCCTTTGGCCTCCTAGAATTGAAACATGTAGCAACAGAGTCCCAAGAAAATAAAGCTCCAGGGAAGAAAAAGAAACGAGCTCTAGCCAGCAATACCAGCTTCTTCTCGGGCTGCTCCCCTATTGAAGAAGAAGCCTATTGAAGTTGGACTTGTTATCTCTGCCCCAGTCTGGCTTGGGAGATGCTTTCAGGTTGCAGCCAGAAGGAGTTTGTTTTTAATGACTCCTCTGGATTTCAGGGTTCTTGCTATTGAAAAAAAGGGACAACATGTTACCAAAAGGGAGGAAATCTTTGTTGCATGTTGGCCCCTACTTTCCAGCCTCCAAGCCACAGACTATTGCTATCTCTTCTCCAGAAAGTTGCTAAGCCACCTGCTGAAGAAAGAACCAACTGACCTTCTTGATGACTCATCAAGAACCAGTCCTCAGTAAAATCTAGCTCTTTCTTAGTTGTGAGCAGGTAAGGCTGCCCACCTCCTCCCCACTGGGGATGAGGCTGAGGCTGTCTTATCTCTAGGTTGTCTCAGCTTAATGGCAGAAGTTAGCCAAGGCTGGTGGCCTGGCACCAATCTTTCATCCCACATCAGGAATGGTGGTGATACTGGGATATTTCCTGCTCTGACCATCTCCAGATTTTAAGTGTTTTAATAGTGCCCTCAATTGTCTTCCATGTTGCTGAGGTAAATGAAGTCTTTTAAAATGTTAATATTAAGTAAATAAATAAATCTTAGTCTAACTACTGTTTGGAAAGATCCTCTGTGCTAGAAGAAGAGATATTCCTGGGTTCCTTAGCCCCTGGAAATGCTATCAAGGAGAATCAGTGCAAGAACCCAAGCCTCACTACCTTGTAGCAACTAGGGCTTGAACCCAGGTCTACCTTACACCAAAGTTTTTTGTGTGACTCTAGAGTGGCAGTGGTAGCTGTTCTGAATGCCCTGCAGCCTCATTTCTTGGCATAGTATGGGTGTGGGACCACACTGCTGCCCAGTCCCAGGACAGCACAGTCCTGGCTGCCTGCTGTCTCCTTTGAAAGGGGAGAGGGGGGTGTTGTTTACTCCTTACTATGCATCAGGGTTCTCCATCTCTGCTTAAAGCTAAAACGAGGCCAACCCCGGCATGCCAAATAGACTGCTGACTGGTCTTGCGGCCTTTTGAGGAGCTTGCAAGCCCTGGGCTAACTATCAATGCGTTCTGAATCCCAGTATCCCCCCCCTACTACCACCACCTCACTAAAAGCTCCCAAAGCACCCCCCAGAACTGGACACATGAAATCCAGAACTCCTCTAGAATCCACCAGACCCCAAGTGAAGGAAACTGAAGGATAACCTGTCTAAAATGAGGCCTACAGGAGGACTAGGTGACCAGGCCGCCCTCTCTGGCCTCCTGCCAGCAAGCAGCCCTACTTCTCTTTGCATTTTAATGACAAGGGAGCAAGGGAGCCTCTTGCCTTTGCCAACTAGAGCCCCTGGATACAATGGGAAGGCTGAGGGAGGGGAGCCAGCTCTTGGCATAAGAGACCCAGTCTTCCTTCTCACTGTTCCAAATCCAGTACGTGTCGGGGGAGGGGTAAGCAAGTTTATCCCCAAATAAGATATTTTTTCCCACCAATGCTGTGTAAGCCTCCCAGGCTTTGAGCCACTGCATCAGTCAAAGGGTAAAGAGGGAAGGTTAGTCAAGCCAGCACCCCCCTAGCCCTCATCCCACCCAGAGAGAGCTCTGTACTTTAAGCTGGCTACAGCATGCTTGCCAGCCTTCTGCTGATGATATGTATAGTAACAGCATCTTTTGCACGTGTTCACGTTCCAAAGGCTTGTGACCCTAACACTATACTCTTCAAATGATTCCTGGAAAGAGACTTTAGATACCTTGAGGACAAGACAGCAGGAATGACACAAGTCTGCCTGCATCCTAAATGAACATCTCCTGTCTGGGGTGATGGGGGTAACGGGGGGCTTCTAGTGTCACCTAGGATTCATGAGGCCTGTGGTGACCCCTGGTCCAGAAACAGGGCGACCTGCTGCCCAGAGTTCAAGAAGTAGCTTGCAACCCTCTATCTTCTAGATGCACCTTACAGAAGTGGAAGTAGGATCCCAGGAGTGAAAGGAGGCTGATAAATCAAGGCCACCCTCCCAGGAAGCTTGAGGGAAATGCTAGACACACACTCTCTCTCTCTCTCTCTCTCACACACACACACACACACACACACACACACACACACACACAGGCGAGCACACACACACTCCCCTTCTTCCCAGGGGGTTGGCTGGGCCCCTTCTCCTCACTGCCAAGTCGCAGAATTGTGTGGTCACCTCCCCCCAGCTTCCCGCCTGCTGGTGCCCTCAGCTGGTGCCCTCAGCCCTCGCCTCCCTGAGCCTGGACAAAGCCCCGGCAGTGACTGAGAGGGGAACAGGAGGAGGGACAAGAGAGATGGGGAGGGCCACACAAAGGAATTCCTCACGCCAAGCCCCTGACCGGCAGCGCAGCGAGTAAAGAAGCAGATCTGCTGTCCCTCCCCCTTCCTCCCTTATTCCCCCCCCCCCCGCCCCCACCCCCACCCCCGCCCACCCTACCCCCCACTCCCACAGGCTGGGCACTGGCCGTAGAGCAGCTGAAGTCCTTCGGACAGAACCCACACAGCCTCCTGTAGGTGGCAACAGTGCCACCTGTTTGACCAGTGGGGCTGAGCCAAGGACTAGAAGAGGGAGGAGGCAGACAACTTGAAGAGGAGCTGGGAAGCAGTGCAGTGCAGAGCAGAGAGCTGAGCAGAGCAGAGCTGCCGCTGAGACAAGGTGTGAGGGCTGGGGAAGGCTGGGGTGACAGGCGGGAATGGTGGGGCGGAGACCGGCTCCAACCGGCGGGGAGCGGGCCCAGGGATTGAGCAGCACCCCTGCTCAGCTCCCCTGATTGGGGTTTTCAGACTTCTCAGATCCTGACCCCATCTTACAGACAGCTCCTGGGAGGGAGGGAGGACTCTGGAAGGCAGTGTCTGGGATACAGAGACAAGACCTGAAGGGAGGCAGTAAGTGTGGATGGAGCCCAGAGCAGGCTACTAGAAGCTAGTCCCGGGATGGGAAGAAGCATCCCTTTAGGATGCTTTTTCCCTGGAAGGGTCTCAGGGGGGTTTCCCTCCCTCCAGCTACAGACCCCTCACCCCTCTGCTCCTTACCCTAATTCTCCTTTCCCAAGGCAAGCATGGGGTAAGGAGGGCAGTTTCGGGGCAGCCACACCCTCCCTCATTTCAGGGGCCCAGCCACCATGTACCCTCTAAGTCTCCACAGCCTTTATGGGGCCCAGATGACAAGGGGTCACGTCCCTCAGACCACACACACTTTGGGTGGATCCAGGGGCTCCTCTACACACTCAAAGTCCTCTAGAAACCCATTTGAACTGACAGTCACTAGTGCACACACACATACAAATGCTGACACGAATCGTGCACCCAGTCACACACCCAGCTTAGTTTGGGGATCAGTAAGCCACCTAGGTCCCCGCATGACCCAAAATTGCGAGGTCTAACAATCCCAGGCCACAACACAACCACAAACACACACACACACACACACACACATACACCTTTGACCAGTATTTGTTGTACTTTCACCCAAGCGATCTCAGAGGGTGGGGCCCCTACAGAGACTGGGTTCCTGGCTGGGGTGGCGGGGTGGAGGGGGGTGACTGGGCAGGATGACTGGGCAGGAAGGGACATGACTGTGGGGTGAAAGGGCTTGGATTTTCCAGGTGTGTGCGGGCAGGAAAAGGGTTCCTTCAGAAGGCTGGGAGTGACACAGGCAACCTGTGTCCCTCCAGTCTTTCTCTTACTGGCAGTACCTCCTAGCTCCTAGGAGGTAGAGACCTAGAGAATCTTTTAGCCAGGACTTTGTGGTGTGTGCAATCTCTGTATCCATATCAACTGGCCAACTAGCTGGGCCTTCCTTAGCCCCAGGTCAGAACCAGAACCTCTGCTTTAGGTGACTCTTGGTTCCTGGGGTGGAAGGCTTCCCACCATGGGGCTGCCTGAAGCTTGGCCAGATCTGTCTCAACTTGCTAAACTGAATTTGCCCCACCCTGGGCAGTTCCTCCTAAGTCCCCACCCTGGGCAAGCACTCTATCCCCAGAGCTGGATGGATGCTGTTAAATGGGGAGGAGTTGGAGAGGGTGGGTATGCATCCTGCCTGCAGAGACTGAATCTCCTGGCTGTCCCACTGACTTTTCAGGTATCCAGATTAAAGGGAAAGAGATTATCCCCCATTGCTCACATCCTTGACCAATCTGGCACTTTGGCCAGCCCCATGACCTCTGTTGCTGAGCAATGGCCCAGGTCTCTGCTGCACCTCTGAGCTCCTCAGATGCCCTGGGAGGGAGGATGGGATCCACCTCCTGCCAGAGTCCCTGATGGCTGAGTGTCCCTTCTCCCAGGCCCTCACCATGGCCGAGTCCCCCGGCTGCTGCTCCGTCTGGGCCCGCTGCCTCCACTGCCTGTATAGCTGCCACTGGAGGAAATGCCCCAAAGAGAGGATGCAAACCAGCAAGGTGGAGTAGGGATGGGGGGGGAGGGCACTGGAAGTCCAAGGCAGAAGCTGCCTGGAGGGGATAAGGAGGCCAAGTGTGCTCAGAGGCAGCTGGGGGGAAGGGGCTTTCTCTCCCCAGGAAGAAAATCTCTCTCTGCCTGTAGAGTAGAGCAGAGCAGAGCAGCCCAACGCCTGGCAGGAAGCCCCACTGAGCTGCCATCCGTTGGGGACTCTGAGCTGGAAGTGGGGATCCGCTGTGAGCTTCTCTCCTGCCCCTTTGCAGTGCGACTGTATCTGGTTTGGCCTGCTCTTCCTCACCTTTCTCCTCTCCCTGGGCTGGCTGTACATCGGGCTCATCCTTCTCAATGACCTGCACAACTTCAATGAGTGTGTCACGGACCCCCTCCTTCCTCAGCATACACGTTCCACTGTGCCCCACCTTGGGACCCCTGGGTGCTCAGTCATCCCCAGCCCTGCCTAGCTGTCCTGCTACCCAAAACCTCCTTAGAAAACTCTTCCATGAGGTCTCCCCGGCCCTTGGAGCCCCTGGCCCCTCATTCCCTTCTAGTCATCCTTCTAGACCCACCCCAACTCCCTTCAGGCCACTGTTAACAGCCCTCCCCCCACTCAGACACCTTCCTCTCCCTTCCCACAGATTCCTGTTCCACCACTGGGGACACTGGATGGACTGGTCCCTGGCATTTCTGCTGGTCATCTCTCTACTTGTCACATATGCATCACTGCTATTGGTGGGTCAGGAAGTGGCCCACATAACCCCCACCTCAGTCCTCCCTTCCCGTCAGCTTCACACCCCCACCCCCCGGCCACCGAGGGGAGGGGAGGGGTAAGAGGGCAGTCTGGGGTCTCAGTGACCCCTCTTGGCGCCTCATTACTCCCACCACCCTCTGCCTCCAGCTCCTGGCCCTGCTCCTGCGGCTCTGTGGCCAGCCTCTGCATCTGCACAGTGTCCACAAGGTAGAGTGGGGATGGGAGTGAGTGGAAAGAGGGGTCACTGGGCCCAGCACTTGGCCAGCTACTGGCTGAGCACCCCAGTATTCTACCCATGCACTCAAGCTCAGGACCTGAAGCCCAGGTTGTTGAGTAAAAGAAGGAACGTGGATGAGTCAGGGGAAAGAAATGGTCCTGTTTGCATATAGGGGGTGGAGGCAGCCCAGGGAGCCATGAGCCCAGGGTTGACAAAGAAGGCCCCATTCATCCCCGGTCCCCCAGATGCTGCTGCTGCTCATTATGCTTCTTGTGGCCGCTGGCCTTGTGGGACTGGACGTCCAATGGCAGCAGGAATGGCGTAGCTTACGTGTGTCACTGCAGGTGAGTGACTGATCTCCAATGCCTAGGTGGGAGCCTTGACCTGTGTCCAACTCCTGGACACATCTTGCCCCCCAGTCCCCAAGACTTCAAGGAGCTCTGAACTCAGGTCCCAGGAGGGGGAGGCAAGGACCACTAGAGAGAAGAGCCCTCCTCACCAGGTCTCATCCACAGGCCACAGCCCCATTCCTTCATATTGGAGCAGTTGCTGGCATCACCCTCCTGGCCTGGCCTGTGGCTGATACCTTCTACCGCATCCATCGAAGAGGTGCCAGCTCCGCTCCCCAACATCCCCTCACTGGCCGTCAATGCTTCTGCCTCCTGCTACCTGTCTTACTGCACCTGCACTCTGCTTTCTGCCCCCCCAGAGCTCACCCATTGCCCTTTCTCCATAGCCTGTCCCCCACACCCCCACAGGTCCCAAGATTCTGCTACTGTTCCTATTTTTTGGAGTTTCCCTGGCCGTCTACCTCGCCCCACTATGCATCTCTTCACCCTGTATCATGGAACCCAGAGACTTACCCCCCAAGCCTGGTCTGGTGGGACACCGAGGGGCCCCCATGGTGAGTGTGGGGTAGAATGCCGGTAGGGTGGGGAGGGTCTGTTCCTCCAGGCTCTGGGTTCCCAGGCTCCAACCCTTCTCTGCTACCTCCCCACCAATTCCCTTGCCCAGCTGGCCCCCGAGAACACCCTGATGTCCCTGCGGAAAACTGCCGAATGCGGAGCTGCTGTGTTTGAGACTGATGTGATGGTCAGGTGAGAGAAGCTGGGGGCAGAGGGACACAGTAGAGGAGCTCAGGAAGTGATGACCAGTCACAGAGCTCAGCCCCCTGACACCCCTTGTGCCCTCAGCTCTGACGGGATCCCCTTCCTCATGCATGATGAGCACCTGAGCCGGACCACAGATGTGGCTTCTGTGTTCCCAGCCCGAACCTCCTCTCACAGCAGTGACTTCTCCTGTGCTGAACTGAAGAAGCTCAATGCTGGGACCTGGTTCCTAGAGGTGAAGACAGCCTCATAGAAGAGGCAACCACCTGTAGGAGTGCATGGGGGAGAGTTCATTCATTGATAAGTATTTTCTGAGCCCTGTGCTGAGCAATAGGTATCCAGGCTCTGTCCACAAGTCTCTCCCTCCAAGGACAGAGCTGAGCCAACAGGCTATCAGAATAGGAAAACTAGAGTGATTACAGTATCTTTACCAAATAGAGAGGAGAGGGGAGTGCCTGGGTGGCCCAGTCAGTTAAGGGTCTGCCTTGGGCTCAGGTAATGACCTCGGGGCCCTGGGATGGAGCAGGTCAGGCTCTCAGCTCAGTGGAGAGTCTGCTTCTCTCTCTCCCTCTCTCACTCGTTCTCTCTCTCTCTCTCTCTCTCTCTTCCCCTCCCTCCCTCTCTCTCAAATGATTAAATAAACTCTTAAACAGAGAGGAGAGAGAGTAAAGCCAATGTTTGGCAAGGTGGATGTGGGAGAGGATCAGGAGTGATTTCACGGGAGAGAATGCCTGAGTAGCACATGCAGTAACAATGGTTTTTAAGATGGGCAAAGCAAGGACTGATAATTCTAGTCAGAAAGGGGCGTATGTCAAGCCCCAAAGGTACAAAGAAGTGTTTCCAGGGGAAAAATAAAAAACAGTGGCTCCGTGCAACTGGGAGATAAAATTCGTGGGAGTGGTAGGAGGTGAGACTGGCAAGAGGAGCAGAGGCTTGATCTCAGGGGGCTTTGAATGCCAGGCCCCCAAAGTGCAGGCTTCAATCCTGTAGGTAACAGAAATATTCATCAGGGTACTTTATTTTTTCAGTTCCTCTCTTCCTGATCCTAAAAGTAATATGTGTTTCTTATTAAAAAAATTAAACATTAAGGAAATAACCTGAACATAGAAAAGTCCCCCATAATCCAACTCCTCTGAGATATCCATTGCTAGCAGTTGGATACGTATGTATATATACATATATACATACACAGAGATGTACATGCCCATGTGCATTTTTCATTTTGCACAGATAGGATCACTTCATATTTCTTTTGCAGCTTGATTGGTTTTTCATTGAACTCTATGTACGGTGACATGTCAGGGCGATTAAGACCAAGGGATGTCTGGGTTTGACTCCTGGCTTCACCACCTACTAGCTGTGGGAGCCTGGGCAACAGAGTCTCTCTGTGCTTCATTTTCCTCATCTGTAAAATAGGCATAATTATAATAGTACTTACCTTGTAGGATCATTGAGATGATTAAATAAATTAAGGTGTTAGATAGTTTGCTTTCTCCATGTCAGTGATTAGGAGGTAAGGTCATTTGTTGATTAAGAGGGGTAGGAGAGGAGAGTGACAGAGGTTTGGAAGAGCCACTAGGAATGGAAAAAGGAGCAAAAGAAGAGCAAGTAAGAGGATGATTAAGTGGGGCACCTGGCTGGTTCAGTCGGTAGAGCATGTGACCCTCAACTCGAGATCATGAGTTCAAGCCCCATGTTGGGCATAGAGCCTTTTTTTTTTTTTTTAGTAAAGGGATGATAAAGTGGCGCTGAAGGTGAAAGAAGACTGTAGTGACAGTCAACATGATGTGCTCTTCCCCCCTAATTCTAGCGGTGGAGGAGGCAGATGATTATAGAATCGAATCGGAGTCTGGGATTTGGTGGGAAGGGGGAGTGCAGCATGCAGGGCAGGAATGGAATTGAGGGTGCTGTGGAAAAGTAATTCAAGCTGCAGCTGGACCAAGGGTAGCAGATGTAGGTGTGGCAGAAAGGGGCTGATGGACTGGGAGGAAACCAAGGGGCTAAGACCCCAGAGGTGTCTGTGAGACCAAAGAGAAAATGTAGTAGGAGAAAGGAAGTTAGGAAACTGGGAGGGAAGGAGGTTGGGGATCACAATGTAAGGTGTTAGATGGTCTGGAAAGGGCCACAGTTCAGAGAAAGAAAGACGCTGGCTCAGAGGTACACAGGAGCTGGGCACCAAGTAGGGGAAATGAGCCGAAATGGCAAGAATGGAGGAATGCTCTAAAGGCTTCTTCTGGTCTTGAAATAATTTTCCTGTTCTTGTAGAGGCAACCCTTCTGGGGGGCCAAGAGGCTGTCAGGCTCTGATCGGAAAGAGGCTGAGAACCAGACAGTACCAACATTGGAAGAGCTGCTGAAGGAAGCTGCAGTCCTTAACCTTTCCATCATGTTTGACTTGCGCCGCCCCCCGCGAAATCACTCATACCATGATACATTTGTGAACCAGACCTTGGAGACAGTGCTGAGTGCAAGGGTGCCCCAAGCTATGGTGATATTGCCAGGACCCCGAGTACTCCCTCTTACCCTTCTCCCCACCCTACCCCCTGCCTTCCCTAGGCTATGGTGATAATTTTGAGGCTGCCCCCTGCCCCAGGGCCCCACCCCAACTCATATACCCCATTCTGTGGTCACACCTCTCTGCCCCTGCCCCTATCCCTGGAATCCCCAAGCTCTCCTCAGCTTCATGCCCATCTTCCCTGAACCACAGGTCCTTTGGCTACCGGATGAAGATCGGGCTAACGTCCAACAACGGGCACCCAGAATGCGCCAGATATATGGACAGCAAGGAAGCAACAGAACTGAGAGGCCTCAGTTTCTCAACCTCCCCTACCAAGACCTGCCACTGTTGGATATCAAGTGAGTGCCAGAGGAAAGGAGCCAAGGGAATCCCATTAAACTTAATGGCAGGGGAGAGCCACCTCAGGGAGGGCAATGGCCATTCATTTATTCACACATACAACAAATACTTACCAATATGTTTAACACTTGCTATGCATCAGGCACTATTTATTGCAGGCTTTGGGAATACTAGTGAAAGAGAGAGATAATAAACTGAACAAATTATATGCATATTGGATAGTGATAAGTGATATGAAGATAATAAAACTGGGAGATGTAATAGAGCAATTAGAGTGAGGGCTAGAAAAGGGGCCACATTAGGAGAAGTAGTTAAAGAGGCGATGTCTGGGCTGAGACCTGACAGGTCACAAGGAGCTAATGATGAGAAGAGCTGCAAGGGGAAGGTGAGGCTGGGGAGGTCAGCAGGAGGCAAATTGGGTAGGACCTTGTCAGCCACAAGAATGATGTTAGGTTTCATTCTTCACCAAAGAGGTAAGTGCAAGAGAGGATGGATCCGGGGAGAGAGGTGAGAGAGTCCCAAATGTGAGCTGGGCCCCAGAAGCTGACCCAGCCAGTAAGTAAACAGGATGGACTGCAAAACATGCAGTTGCCAGGGTCTCTTATAAGGTCCCTGTTGCCAGATAGAAAAAGAAACATGGATTGAATGATAGCCCAGTGATCGCAAGTATTTCAAGGACCTTTTCCCAAGTTGTCACCATGGAGGGAGACATGACATTGGCTTTGGCCCTCACTTTAGTCTTGGCTAGTCAGCCTCAACTGCTGATCATGTTTCCAAAAGATATAAATTGGTAATGAATACACTGGCGATGAAATCGAGGTCCTGAAAAGCCTAAGTGCCCTAAGACGATGGACCAAATGTCCCAAGAGGAAACACAACAGGAATAGATGTAAAGACCTATATTTGCAGTCCAAAAGAAGCTCAATTGCACAAAGACAAGAGAGGAGATACTGGCATTCAGCAGGAACATGTGCAAAAAAGACCAGGGCTTTGATTGAATAGTGTGCATAATGAGTCATCAGTGGCATGTGACATTGCCAAAACTAGCCCAACCCTGGGCTGCCTGCATGCAGACGTCATGCCCAAAAGGTAGGGGGAGTTTTGCTGTACTCAAAGCTGGGCCAAGCCCACCTGGGAGATCATATTCAGATGCAAGACCCCATCCTTTGAAAGGAACACTGATAAATGGAACCAACATCAGCTCAGAAGAGGACTGGTGGTAAAGGGAATAATAAGCCAGGTCCCAAGCCCTGGTGGAAGGAATTGGGGCTGCTGGGCCTTGAGACAAGACAACTCAGGGACATGGGCACTTGTTCCTCAGACCCCTGAAGTGCTGTCATGGGACAGAGAAGAGAAACACACTCATGTGGCCCCTGATAGCCAAGCTAGGGTCCGTAGGTGGGATCCACTGGGAGACAAAGTTCAGCAATGCAAAAAAAGTTTAAAAAGTAGAACTGACAGTCCTTGGCAGCAACATCGTACATTGGAGCATGCACAGGGGCTGACTCCTGTGCCTCGAGCCCCGTGATTCTAGATGTTCCTTGTTTCCCACCTCCACAGGGCACTACACCAAGATAATGTCTCGGTGAACCTATTTGTAGTGAACAAGCCCTGGCTTTTTTCCCTGCTCTGGTGTGCAGGGGTGGATTCGGTCACCACCAATGACTGCCAGCTGCTGCAGCAGATGCGATACCCCGTCTGGATTATTGTAAGACCTCTGGGGCTGTCACCGCTTGTCTTCTTCCCCCAACCCCACCCCCAGTTCTCCTTGACCCCAACCATCTCTTCCTCATGCATTTCCCCCCACATACTACCTTTGGGGCTCTGGCCACCACCTAGAGGTGCCTTTTCCTATTCCCGTAGCCCCCTCAAACCTACCTAATGATGTGGATCATCACCAACTGCGTCTCCACCCTGTTGCTTCTGTGGACCTTCCTCCTCCAAGGGTGAGTGCTTCATGCCTCAGCTTTCTGGGTCTTCATTGTCCCCCGGGGTCCTGGCAATGGGACTGATTCAGACTCACATACGCTGCCTGGAGCTTGGGGTTTGGTCTGTTCGGTTCCTTTGTGGTTCTCGGGCCCTTCCTTATATGCCAAATTAGCCTGAGCCTGGGAAAGGCAGTTTGAGGGAACCTGGCATCAGAAGGTCATACCTGAAGCCGGTTGAACGCATAATGGGAAGCTTTTCTCCCTACAGGAGATGTAAGAAGGAGAGAGAGAAAACTGGTAAGAACTTTCTCCCTCCTCTCATTTGTCTCCTCCTCTAGCCTTCCCTTTGGTCACTCCCTATATGTCCTCCCCTCTCCCCACCCGCTGCTCTAGGCTTAGAAACAGCAGTGCTGCTGACCAGGATCAACAATTTCATAATGGAGTGAATGCCCAGCCCCAACCCCCCCCCCCCACCAACCACAGTCTGAGGCCTGTCTGGATTGACTAACAGCAAGGAAGGGAGAGCGGCTGAGTGGGGATGGGGTGGGGTAAACTTTGCCAACAGAAGGTTTTGAACTATGAGGGTCCTCTGCACAGATGGTGGGCATGCTGCAAGCTTCCGTGGAATCTGCTCCCCTTAGGGTTTCGACCTGAGGTCGTTGGGAAGACAGTGAGTCATGGGAAGTTACTCCCAAAATGAAACTAGGATGGAGAAAGTGGGAAGGAGGTTGCCAAGATAACGTTTCAGACCTGTGTGCACGAGTTCTTGTGTAGAAGGCACAGGGTGTGTCAGGGATGGACCAGTTTGGATCAGTGACTGAAGGAGATGACAGAACAGCCTTTCCTGGAGAACGAAGATGATGGAGACACTAATTCCACTCCATTCGCTATCTCTTCTGACTCCCTGCAAATTTAACTGCTTTCCTGCCTAGATACTGGGGGCAAAAGAGCCCATGTAGCCATTTAATTCTGTGCCTATAGGTGGCTTTTTGCTGCGCACAGCCTTTTCTTCGAGACAGGCTGGTTATTGTATGTTGTTAATCTGTTCCTCAATGAATTTAACTCCTGATTGGTTGTGGTCTGATCTTTTCAGTGGTGGGGTTTGGTGGAGAATGCACCTTCTATCTCGGTTTTATGTGACATGACACTGAGGGGTGATCACGGGGAGATTCTTGGGCTGGAGGTGGGAAGACCACCTGGGACAATGAAGGGCTACAAGAGGGGAAGCAAGAGAACAGCCACCGCGGGGACAAGCTTGGGTGACTGAGGCACTCTGTGCAGAGTTGCGTTGTAGCTCCACCTTGTGGTCACCCGCCGCAAGAAGGAGGCCGCGTCAGTCGTCACCGTGACGTATGAATGCCACCTGTTTTCTGTGCCAGTTGGAGACCTGTGTCCTTGACTCTACACCCTGAGGGTATAATCCGATTTCGACAAGATTCTCACAAATTTTCGCGTCTATGAGCTGCTGCGCGCAGGCTCTGGTTCTCAGGCCCTCCTTCCCTTCGAGGAACAAGTTCCCCAGTATGTTTGTTGCTCGTGAGATCCTGGGCTAGAATAGTTAAAGTGACCAGTGAGGAGCTGACCTAGGATGGGGAGTCTGGTAGAAGGGGGAGGGAGGGGCCAAGGCAAAACCGGGGACCGGAGAGGGCTCAATGGCTGACTCTTCTGTTCCCTACCACACCAACGTTCACCCCGATTGGTGTCTCCACGCGAAGGGAAATCGGATTAAGACGCTGGCGAGGTCAGAAGGGTCGGTTCTCAATTCCTCCTCTCTCACCAGACTGGGACCCGGGGCAGCACTACCATTTCCAGACAAGACCCTACTGGATGGCAAGGCAGCCCCGGGAACTACAATTCCCAAGATGCCCCGACCACTTCCGGTCTCGCGATTGACGGAAGCGAGTTTGAATTTGTATTCCAGCCCCCTCCTCCTCCCAGGCCCGCCCCTTCCCTTCTCGCCGCCCGCCCCCTCCATGCATACACATACACATACGTACACAGGCGGTGGTCCGAGCCGACATACCTGGCCTGCAGCTGGCGCGGTGGGCTGGGGCACCGGCGCGCGAGGGGCTGGGAGGAAGCAGGCGCCCCGGGAGCCAATGCCGCGGCCGCTGTCTGGTCCCAGTCTCCTCGGGCGTCCACCCCGCCTTGTCGCGGGCAGGGCTCCTTCACACACTACCCTTTCAAGATGCATTTCCTTCGTTTTCCCTATTCCTGATCCGCCCCTCAATCTGACCGTCTGCCAGCCGCAGCTCGGAAGTGCCCAGACTGTCCGGTACCGCCAGGCTCTTACCTCTCAGCGTGTACCTCCACCCCGCACCCCTACTTTTCTGTCCCCTCCCAGGTGTCCAGCCCCGCAGCCCTGCAGCCTCTTCCTCCCCTCCTCTTCCAACCCAGTCCTGACAATCTCCAGACTGTCCAACCCCCTTGGCCTCAACTTCTCAGCTTCCAGGCTTTCAGCTGCAGTCCTGTAACCTCAGAGTCCAGACTCCGGGCCAGAGTGTCAGGACCTAGTCCCAGACCCTCACCCCTTACCCCTGGACCCTAGCCGTGAGTCCTCAGCCCTGACGCTGCCACCGCTTATCCTTACTGGCTTTCTAGGAGGACTGGACAGCTATGGCACACTTAACTTCTATGAGACCCTGGGCTGGAGACTGGGACTGACAAAAACTTGAGGGAGGAGGGCCTCAGAGAGCTGCTCATTGGGGTTGGGGTGCAGTTGCTCTCCGTTATTTTTAGCTGCTGACTCACAGCTCCTGGCATCCGGGTTTGGGGCTAGCAGGCTGGGCTAGGGGGCTATTAATAGAGCTGAGACACAGCCCCGACCCAGTTCAGTTTAGAAGCACAGGGATCAAGGAGCCTCCCTCTGTCACCATGCCCTGTGGAGATGTAGTGGACAAAGGCAGTGGCTGAACCAGGACCTCTCTGCCTACCAGTACCTCAGCCTGATATCTCTACCTTGGAACTCTTTAGAGAAGGCCCACGATAAGACTCCTAGGCACAGTTCTCCCCTCAGTTTGCCGTGGCTTGGGGTTCTGCCACAATGAACCTCCTGTTGTACTAGCTGAGAGTAAAGACAGGAGTCCTAAGTAGAACAGATATTGTGGCTACAGCCTTGGCGTGGTCTGGACCTACTCTTGGGCCAGAATACCAAGTTACTAGAAAGAAAAGCTGTGGGTTTCTGAGCCCCAAAGACCCTCTTAAGGATGAGGTGCTTCAGCATGGTCCTAAGAGAGGGGGCACTGAGCTGAGAATTTGCTAGCCTCAAACTCCACACAGTACTAGGAAACTGCTGAATTCTGTGTTTACCACCTGCTGATTTTCTTTTTATTTCTTTCCCTCTTGTAGGGCTCAGTCCCTACTTGCAGGGATCAGCAGACCTCAGGATCTCTCCCAACTCCATAGAGAAACCTAATTTAGGAAAGCCACTGAGAAACTTAGCACCACCAAGATATGAATGATCCTTTATATATCGGCATTTCTATGGAAATTTTTATTTCAATGGATAACGTAGGAATTCCCAGGGTGGCTCAGTCCATTAAGCGTCTGCCTTCCGGGATCCTGTGATCTAGCCCTGAGCCCCTGGGCTGGCTCCCTGCTCAGCGAGGAGTCTGTTTCTCCCTCTCCCTTTGCACCTCCCTGACTCCTCCCCGCCCCCTCCTCACTCCTTCTCATTCTCTCTCTCTCCCCCTCTCTCCCTCTCTCCAGTAAACAAAATATTTTTTAAAAAAAGTAGGAATTCCCTAATCCATACATCAGGAATGATGGGGAAACCTTAATCCTTTGCTGGACTAATCACTAAAACTATTCCCACCCACACCCAAATTGCTAGAATTCCTATTCACGAAGGATGCACACCCACAGCAATGTCCCCTTACTTGTAAACCAGAAACTGCCTTCAAGCGACCCAGATCTTCAGCTCTCAGGTGGAACCAGAGGGCTTTGGGACAAGGCTGATTGTTTCTCCACCCACAAAATCTGTCTGCTTTGTACACAGCTCTACCTTCAAGAATGAGCCCAGATTATCAGACAGCAGCAGGCCACCCTGCCCCAACCAGGTCATTTTGCAGAGAGATGGTGGATGGGATGAGAAATGGTCTCTCTGCTCCTCCCAAATCCCCTTGCCTTCTACTCCTTGGTGGCTTCAGTCTCTGCGCAGGCCGCCTGGTTGCCTAGCAACCACAGCCACCTGCAGGGGCGTGGGGCTGCTTTGGACCTGTAGGGGGCGCCTGTCTCCCTGGGGCCTCCGGCTGGAGCTCTAGCAGTCGCTCTAGCAGTCGCGAGGGTGTGCCAAGAGTCAAAGCATCTCAGGATTGACCGAGTCCTCCCAGCTTCACCAACACAGTCCAGTCTGAGTCTCTCTGGAGTGAGTGGGCTCACTATGATTCTAAAGAGATTTTACTCATATTTATTAAAAATGAAAAGAAATAAGAGAGAGGAAGGGAGAGAAGGAGAGAGAGTAAGAGGGAGAGAGCGAGGAAGCGAGAGAGAAGCAGTCAGTAGAAATGGGGCTTGGGGAAGGCATGTTTGACCCTCTCCATTCTCTCCAGGTTTAGCCATGCTTATGCCTCAATCAGAGTAGTTCAGAGGACCTGGGCTATAGGGGACTTTTTTCCTGAGCCACTTTTAGGATGTGGAAAAAAGAGTCTAGCACTCAGTGTTGTCAAGCTGCTGAGCATATAAAAGATTTCAAGCTCCTGGGTTACCAGCCTAGCCTAGACTTGGTCAAAAAGAAAGATATTAATTCCTTTGTTTGTTCAACAATAATAACTAACCCTAACCCGTTGTATACCAGGGAATGGGCAAAGTGTTTTACATTTAATCCTCACAAAAGACCCATGATTATTTCCATTTCACAAGTAAAGAAACTAAAGCTCAGAGAATATTCAAGGTCACACGACTAGTGACCGTGTTGGGTCTGACTGAGTGACCATTGTGTGCCAGGGTCTAAGGATATAGGTAACAAGACACCTCTCTGTCTTTTCACTACCTAATGAACCGCCTGTCAGGATCAAACTAAAAATGTCCTCTCCTTTGTGAAACTCCTCTTAAGTCCTCCCCCAACAAGTAGAGTTGATACCTTGCTTTTCTGAGCACCCCTCTGAAACAGCATTCTTCACAGGAATGGTAATGATCTGCTTCCACATTTCCATTTCTCTAACTCCATGACAGGGCTATTTACAGTGTTCACTATTCATCTCCCTCTAGGTGTCTAAGAGACACCTCAAACTCAACACGTCCAAATCTGTGCATCTGATCTTTTCCCCCAGAAAAGAATGGCCACTCCTAAAGCTGTCCTCATCTCAGTCCAGGGCAGTTTCACCTTTCCAGTTGCTCTGGCCAAAAAATCCTTGGAACCACACCTCATATCCATTCTGTCAGTAAATCTTAGTGACTTTCTTTTCAAAATACGGGTTCCTCTGAAACCTTTCATACGCTGAAATGGCAAAAAAAGCAATTACCATTAATGTATATGGAAAAAATTTTGAGCATTCCCAGACCCAAAAACATAACCTATCTTAGGCTTTTCTGATACCTTAGGGCACATCTTCCTAAGGAACACACAAAATAAATGACAAGAAAGCACAGATGCTCACAGACACAGCTCAAAGCTATGGTGACTTGATGCTGAGATGCTGAGTGGTGTTCCCCAGGAAAGAGCTTGGCCACTCTCTTGCTGCTGCCCTTGGTGCTTGCTGCCTCTATAGCTGCTCACTGCAAAACAAATGCTGAATGCTATTTTCACTTTTTTAATACCCTTTTTAATATAAAAGCAAAAATCCTCTTTGGATTTCCTTCAGTTAGTGGAAATAGGTACTGATGCAGGTCTTTCCTAAAAGCAGAGTGGTGGAGGTGCCTGGGTGGCTCAGTCAGTTAAGTATCTGCTTTTGGCTCAGGTCATGATCCCAGATCGAGTCCCGAGTTGGGCTTCCTGCTCAGCGGGGAGCCTGCTTCTCCCTCTCCCCCTGCCTGCCACTCCCCCTGCTTGTCTCTCTCTGTCAAATAAACAGATAAAATCTTAAAAAAAAAACAAAGGGGTGTAATGCAAACTTTTGAAAAGTGGAGGATACCTGTGCATCCAGAATCCAACCATTTCCTATCACTTCCAACGCAACCACCTTGGTCCATATCATCATCATCTTTCACAGGGATCACTGCAGAAGCATCCTAACTGGTCTCATTGCTTCCATCCCTGTCCTCTGTGATCTATTTCTCCACACAGAAGCCAGAGTGATCTTGCTAAACCCAAGTCAGATCATGTTAGTTCTCTGCACAAAATCCTTCAATGGCTCCCCATGTCTCTCAGGGTAAAGCCAAAATCCTTACAATGGCCTACTGGCCCCATACGACCTTATTCTCTACTAAACCTCTGATCTCATCTCCTGGTACTCTTCTCCTCCCTCATTATTCTCTGGCCACTTGCTCCTCCTTGCTGTTCCTTCGACAAGCCAGGGGTACTACTTACCCAGGACCTCTGCACTGGCTGTTCCCTTACGAGGTATGCTCTTCCATATGGCTCACTTCCTCACCTCCACTCAAGTCTTTGATCAAATGTCACCTTCTTAGTGGGGCCTACCCTGACCAACCTATTTAAGATGCCTCTATTCTAATTTCCAGTTTGCAATAAATATAGGGTATAGAGGAATGAAATAAATGACACCATGAGGGGGAAAAAGACAAATTCAGAAGGTGGGATAGTCAGCAAAACAACTGACTTGTACTCCTCAAAACATCAGTGTTGTTAATTAAAAAAAAAAAAAGATGAGAGACTTCTACTTCTGGACCCAGCTTGAGTAGATAAACTTCTCCCTTCTTGCTAACTACAGCTAAGATTCTGGACATTATATATAAAACAAATGTAAGAAGACTCTGAAAGGAGGAAAGAGTAGAGTAGACTTATTAGGAACCCCAGTGACCTGAACTCAAGGTGGTGAGTTCCCTAGGTTTTCTTGTTGCCTCATATATCACAGACTGATGCTGGAGAAGCCAGCAACCTGGAAATGCCAATGGGCACAGACCAAAAAGCCTCAATAAAAACCTGCTTTCTCGGGATCCCTGGGTGGCGCAGCGGTTTGGCGCCTGCCTTTGGCCCAGGGCGCGATCCTGGAAACCCCGGATCGAATCCCACGTCAGGCTCCCGGTGCATGGAGCCTGCTTCTCCCTCTGCCTATGTCTCTGCCTCTCTCTCTCTCTCTCTCTATGTGACTATCATAAATAAATAAAATTAAAAAACAAAAAACAAAAAACAAAAAAAAACCTGCTTTCTTGGGCAGCCTGGTTGGCTCAGTGGTTTAGCGCCGCCTTCAGCCCAGGGTGTGATCCTGGAGACCGAGGATTGAGTCCCACGTCAGGCTGCCTGCATGGAATGGAGCCTGCTTCTCCCTCTGCCTGTGTCTGTCTGTCTGTCTGTCTCTCTCATGAATAAATAAAATCTTAAAAAGAAAAAGCCTGCTCTCTCTAGCCAAAAGACCAGGAAATGGGGAGCTCAGCCGTGAACTGGAAATAACCACTCTACTGTAACCAAACATCACGGAAAAGAACTGCAGCCTCACCCATGCCAGTAAAGTCCAAATAGAAACCCAGACTTCTACTTTTACTAGGCTTCCCCAACATTCTCCAGGGTGGTGTCAGAAAAGGCTGAATAGGGAGCCTGGACTTCCATCTCCCCAGAGTAACATGGCTTCATCTCCCTACTGGATGATATCAGAGTGTCAGAGGAAGCCTAGTGTAGTCAGGACTTTTGCTGCTGTGCTCTCTCTCCTCCCCTCCCAGTCCACTGCTCTACCATCCTTGCCCCTACCTGTACCCCCACCCATGGTCAGTGGAAGCCATCTGGGGAGCAGGAAAGATATACTTCAACCCCTCCCAGTCAGAGAGGTATCTGTGGAGGTCTAGTGGGGAGTGGAAATTTCCAGCAGCAAGGAGGAGCTTCTGTCTCCATTATCAACTAACACCACTGGGGGAACTTGAACTTCTGTCCCTACCTGACAGTAACCAGGCAGTGGCCCCTTCCATTGATGTCAGAAGTGTCAGAAGAAGCCTACCAAAAACAAGATTTAAATAAGAGCCAGAGTCTCATAACATAATATCCAAAAATGTGTAGGATGTAATAAAAAATAACTCATCATACTAGGAAACAGGACACCCTCAACTTGAATGAGAAATAATCCACAGGTGCCAATACCAAGATGAAAAACAGCTTCAACAATCTGACAAGGATTCTAAAGTGGCCAACATAAAAAATGCTTCAATGAGCAATTACAAACAAGGTTGAAACAAATTAAAAAAAAAGTCTTAGCAAAAAAATAGGAGATACAATCAAGAATCACATTGAAATTTTAGAATCAAAGAATACAATAACCAAACCCAAAAAATCAGTGGAAGGACTTATCAACAGGATGGATAGGACAGAGGAAAGAATCAGCAAATTTGAAAATAGAACTTTAGAAATTACCCACTCTGGGGGCGCCTGGGTGGCTCAGTTGGTTAAGCGTTCAACTCTTGATTTCAGCTCAGGTAGTGATCTCAAAGTCATAAGATCATGCCACAGTGGGCTCTGTGCTCAGTGGGGAGTCTGCTTGAGATTCTCTCCCTCTCCCTCTACCCCTCCTGGCCCCATGCTCTCATTCTCTCTCTCTCTTTCTCTCTCTCTCTCTCTCAGTTAAATAAACCTTTTTTTTTTAAAAAAAAGAAATTACCCAATCTGAACAACAATGGGAGAATCGGATTTTTAAAAAATGAATGGTGCTTCATAGACATATGGTAACTATCCCCTAAGACATAACGTTTGTGTCATTGGAGCCCAAGAATGAGAAGAGAAAGAAGGTGGAGGCCAAAAGGGGCCTCAAGAAATAATGGCTGAAAATCTCCCAAATTTGGCAAAAGATAAAACCCATAAATTAAAGAAGCTGAACAAAGCCCAAACTAGATAAACCCAAAGAAACCCATGCCAAGATACATCATAACCCAACTTTTGAAAACAAGACAGAGAAAATCTTGAAAACAGCAAGAGAGAAACAACACCTGACTTACAGAGGAAAAACAATTCAAATGTGGGTGGATCTTTCATCAGAAACCATGAAGGCCAGAAGAAAGTGGCACAACATATTTCAAGTGTTGAAAGAAAAGAACTGTCAACCCCAAATGCTTTACCTAGCAATACCTTTTGGAAATAAGGGGGAAGTCAAGTTACCCTCAGAAAAAGGGAAGCTAAGAGATAGATTACATCACCAGCAGACCCACCCTAAAAATATAGTTAAAGGCAATTTTCAAAACAGAAAGAAAATGATAAAAGAAGAAATCGTCGAACGTCGGGAAAGAAGAAAGAATTTAATGAGTAAAAATGGAAGTACACACAATAGACTTTCCTTCTCTTAAGGTGTCTGAATTATGTTTGATACTTGAAGCAATAAATATAACATTGATGTGGAGCTCAATATATGCAGAGGAAATATTTAAGATAACCATACAATACTATAGTATAAATGGAACATGGTAAAGGTATTTAAAGGGAGGTGAGGTTTCTATACTTCCCTCAGCCTGATAAAATGTTGACAAGTAGATCTCTGTCATGAAAAAATAATTCTGTATCTTTGTTGCAGCAGTTGTTACAGCCATCTCCACATGTGGTAAAATGGCTTAGAACTATACCCACATTGTGCCAATGTCAATTTCCTCGTTTTGATATTGTACTATAATTATGTAAGATGTAATCATTGAGGGAAAACTGGGCGAAGGGTACATAGGCCCCCTCTGTACTATGCAACTTCCTTGTAAATCTGTAATAATTTTTAGAGAGTGGGTTTTTTTTAAAAGATTGGAGCTGTTCTAGATATTTTTAAATATTTTATTTATTGACACCTAACTCTGGGAAAAGAACAAGGGGTAGTGGAAAGGGAGGTGGGCAGGGGGTTAGGGTGACTGGGTGATGGGCATTGAGGGGGGCACTTGGCGGGATGAGCACTGGGTGTTATGCTATCTGTTGGCAAATTGAACTCCAATAAAAAATTTTATTTATTTATTCATGAGACACACACACACACACACACAGAGAGAGAGAGAGAGAGAGGCAGAGACACAGGCAGAGGGAGAAGCAGGCTCCATGCAGGGAGCCTGATGTGGGACTCGATCCCAGATTCTGGGATCACGCCCTGAGCTGAAGGCAGATGCTCAACTGCTGAGCCACCCAGGCGTCCCTGTTCTAGATTAAAAGTGGTTAAAGATACAAAGGCAATAGGGGAGCCTTGATTAGATTCTGATGTTAAACTATAAAAGGCAAATTTGGAGAAATTTGAATATAGACTAGACATTAGATGCTATTGGATGATATGAAATTATTGCTAATTTTCTTAGATGCCATAATAATACTGTGGTCATGTAGGAGAATACAAGATGTATGCTGAAGTATTAGGGGAGAAGTGTGATGAAATCTGTAACACATTCGAATGGTTCAGAAAACAATGTAGCTACATGATAGATGATAGAGCAAATATAACAAGGCAGTAACAGTTGCTGAGTCTATGAGAAAGACATATTGATGCTCATTGTACTATTCTGTCAACATTTCCATATGTTTGTGAATTTTCATTTTTAAAAAAAGTTGGAAAAGAAGTTGGAAAGAATATGTGGAGGATATATGATAAAGCAAGTATAGCAAAATATTAATGAGAATCCAGGTGGTGTTTGTTCCCTGTAAGATTCTTTCAATTTTCTGTATGTTTGATAATTTTTGTATTAAAATGTAGAGGTAAAAAACTTGAAGAAAGATGATCACAACCCAGCATCCTCCTCTAGCATTCCCAACACCCTCTTCTCTGATTGACTTTTCTTTTTTCCCCACAGCACCTTATATATTATATAATTCTCTTATTTATTATGCTGGGTTTTGTCTATATCCTCTCACTAGAATGTAAGCTCCCCATGGGCAGGGATTTATTGTTTTGTTCTGTTTGTTGCTATATCCCCAAATCCTAGAACAGTGTCTGCACATAGCAAGTGTTAGTTAGATAAATGTTTATTGAATTAAGAATGAACTTCTGTATCTCTCGGACCTAGGCTGAGGTCTTGCATAGAGTAGGTGTGCAATGAATGTTTGTTGAATTGAACTGAGATCTACAGCCTACGGGAGAACTTAGAATAGAGCTGTTGTACCAGGGTGGTTCAGAGTATGGATTCTTGAATCAAATAGCCAGGTTCTGCATCCTGATTCTGTCACTTCCAGCTGTATTAACATCTCTGAGCCCCAATTTCTTGATTAGTGAAATTAAGATAAGGATAGTAACACCTTGGTAGGGGGTTCGTTTGAATGTAAAGCACTTAGGACTTTGTAAAGACTCAATAGTTGGTAGCTAGGGACAAAAGAAGAACATCAAAAAGAGATAGTTTTCCCTGCATATCACCTTCCTCCAACCCCCAACAGGCTGAGCCAGGGAGGCTAAGGAGATGTCCTCAGACAGGAATTCCTAAGTTCTTCTCCAGGCCCCCTGGAACAGTTTCTCTAAGTTCAGATCTCTTCTTACCTTTCCTTCTGCCCTGGACTCTTCTTTCCTCTTGGCATCCTAAAGCTCTTTCTCCCATCATAACCATGCAGGAGTACGGGGAAAGAGACAGGAGCCTCTGGGCCGGGGACAAGAGCTCAGAGCTTTCCTTTCCTCCTCCTGTTCTAGGCTTGAGTCCCTCACTAGTGATGGAAGCAGGTCAAGTGTGAGATTGCGGTCATTTCAGGCCTAGAGGTTGAGAGAACAATAGTCCCAAGGAAGAGGCACTGACAGGAGAGTAGCCACATATGCTGCCCTCTTCCGTGGTCCCCTGTTAAGAAAGATCACCTTCCTTGCCCTGCTCCAACATCCCTTTGGTCTGTTCTGCTGCTTCAAGTCTTTACTTCTGCTAGCCCCAGCTCAGAGCAAGCCCAGGGACCCATTGACTATCTCCCTGCAACTCCCTCTTGGAAGTGGGGTGGGGTGGAGTGGGCGGAGGACGGGTTGGAATTGGAGATGTGGGGGCACTAGATCAGGGGCTGAGCTCCCCCGTGGCCCAAATCCCCCGTCCCTGCTTTAGGGTCGGCCGTACCCCAGATGTCTGGGGAGCTGGGGCTGAGCCTGGGGTCGCCACTGCCTCTGTTCCTTTAAGGAGCCGCTGTTTAGCATTCCTGCCGCTGCCGCTGCCGCTGCCTGACTCTGCACGCTGATTGGCTGGAATCAACTGAGAAGGGAGCCAGGGAGAGATGCTCTTGACTCCACTCAGATCCATCCTGGGGACCAGTGCAGGAGCGGTCCTCTCAGCACCCAGCCTCTGCCCAGGCTCCCGCTTCTTCTTTGCCGCTGGGCCTCGGCCCAGGAGCCACGACGGGCGACACGGAGCCGCCAGTGCTGGAGGGGGAGCCGTGGGTGCGGGGCAGCGTGGGGGCAGAAGCCCCGGGACGCCCGCCCGGCCCCAGGCCCCGCTCCGCCCGAGCGCCCCCACGGGTGCCCCCTCCTTCCTGGTCCGAGCAGTGTGAGTGTGCCCGGGAGTCCGGCGGCGGCGGCGGCGGCGGCGGCGGCGGCGGTGTGGAAACCGGCGTGGGCTGGGGTGTCCGGGCGGCGGGGGGCAGTGCCATGCACAAGCACCAGCACTGCTGTAAATGCCCCGAGTGCTATGAGGTGACCCGCCTGGCTGCCCTGCGGCGCCTCGAGCCTCCTGGCTATGGGGACTGGCAGGTGCCCGACCCCTACGGGCCAGGTGGGGGCAATGGAACCAGCGCGGGCTATGGGGGCTACAGCTCGCAGACCCTGCCTTCACAGGCGGGGGCTACCCCCACCCCCCGCACCAAGGCCAAGCTCATCCCCACTGGTCGGGATGTGGGGCCAGTGCCCCCTAAGCCAGTCCCAGGCAAGAGCACACCCAAACTCAACGGAAGTGGCCCCAGCTGGTGGCCCGAGTGCACCTGTACCAACCGGGACTGGTATGAGCAGGTATGGACCAGCAGTGCGGAGGGGGGGGCGGGGGGGATGGTGGGGTAACCCAGGGGAGGCTGGAGAGTGGGGGCCTAGAGGCCTGGGGGTGCAGCAGGGATTCCTGGAGGCTTCAAGCCAGTGGACTCCGAGCCCTAGCATTTCACCTGAGCTAAGAGAGGCGGTTGGAAATGTGTGCTTCTGTGTGTGTGTCTGTTTGGGGGTCTCCATTTGGAGGGGATTGGGAGGAGCTGTGTGTGTCAGGAGGTGAAGGTATGGCGGAGGGGTACATTTTCCTGTGAGGGGGACTGGGTTTGTCTCAGTGCGGAGGTTTAGTAGCGTCTCTGTGTCTGACAGGGGGCGGGAGGTTTTGCGGGGGCTGTGTATGGTGTGTGCTTCCATGGGGGGGAGGAGGGGGCATGGTGCTCTGCGTAGGGGGGACATATGTGTGTATGTATGTTAAGGTGTGTGGAGGAAGGCAATGGAGCTCCTGTGAATCTATGTAGAGGAGCCCATGTTCCCAGCTGGTTGAGCTTTATCCTTCAGTGCCATGAGTCCTTTTCTGTCCCAGTCCCTTTGTGTGTGAATGTGCACATGGACATGTGGGGATGTCTCTCTGAATGTGGAGGTGTCTCTCTGTAGATGAGGCTGCAGGGACAGCTGTGTTTGCCTGTGTGTGTAGCTACATGTATATGTGTGTGAGCATGTAGCTTAAGTGTGTGCATGCATGTGCCTGTGTGTGTGTGTGTGTGTGTGTGTGGTGTCCCTGGTGAGAGGCTCTTGACAGGCAAAGGAGGGGAGGGAGAGGAGGCAAGAGACACGTCCCAAACAAGGCTGAGAGGCTGCTGAGAAGGACGGACTCTTTTGTCCAAGCAGCTCTGAAGTGTGTGTGCTGGGGGGGCCCAAAGGTAGGGGGTGGGGGGACTAAAGCAAGCTTCTTCGCTCTAGAGCAAGCATGGTGCCTGGAGCCAAGAAGGGGCAGCTGCCCTGGTGCAAGACTGGCCCCAGCGGGGCATGTCCCCCTTGGGTACCTCCAGATGTGAGAGAACTTGGCCCCCAAGCCCTGACTTGGCACAGTTTGGGAACCCCTTGGGTGCTGGGCACAACTCCGGCTTCCACTCCCAGTCTAAACTGCCAGCTTAGAAAATGGAAGGAGCATCTGTGGGAGAAGCAGCAAAATGGAGGCTGGGCCGGCAGAGCCAGGTCCTTGGCATGCATAGCGGAGGGCCTGTCTGGTTATTTGGCTCTGCAGCCCCCAGGTTAGGGAGAGAGGAGACAGAGGCTTTGCTGTCGAGGGCAGGTGCTGCCTGCCCCAAGCTGGTGACCGTTCTGTCCGCCTCTGTCCTCCTCTGGGAATAGAATGTGCTCTCACTCAGAAGCAAAGGTGGGGACTTCCTAGGGAGAGGAGTCCTCAGTTCCTCAGTTCTGGTCTTTTGTCTGTCCACACTTACTGCTTCCCTTTTCCCTTACCTTGGCTCTTTGCCCTCTCTAGTGAGTCCCCCTCATTCTTTTTTCCTGTATCCTGGGGCCCTACCCTTGCAAACACTCCCTCATGCTTATCCTGCTCAACTGGCAGATAGGTGCCAGTCCCAAGGCTGGGCCAGTTGGTCAAGGTTTCTTTGCCAGGGATGATCCCCAGATGGCTCCTGGTCCTGGGAGCGGGGTCCCTGAGCAGGGCAGTGGGAGGCTGGAGCCTCTGGTTCTCACTGGAGCTGGGCTTGAAGCATGGCTTATCACATGTGGGCACACATGGTACCCCAGATGCACAGAAGGGCTGTATGGGTGTCCTTTTGCCTGTGTGTCTGTTGCATCTTACTCCAGGCAGCTGTTTTGGTTTGGGAGCTCTGAAAAGCCATGGGTTCTTCCTCCTGGGATCAGGAACCAGAGTGGGGCTGCAGCTGGAGTCCTCCCACCACCTCCCAGGGCTGCAGGGCATAAAGTACAGGGGGCAGGCCCTGCAAAGGCGGAGGCATGACTAGCCAATACTACCCGTGCCCTCTCTGTTTTCCCAAGCCAAAGCTACAATGGAGTGGGGAGCAGAGCAGGACACACGAAGGAGCCCCCACCCTAGGTTTGCAGCTCCCTTCAGAGGAGGACACCAGGGGTTGGAAAAGGGGTAACACAGCCAGAGGAAGATGGAGGAGGGGTGCTGGGTTACCCGGGGAGAGAGGCAAGGAAGTTCCTCCATTCTCGGGGATGAGAGTGGGAGCCAGGGAGCAGTTACTACTTGTCTGTCCAGAATCACATTTTCTCTTGACAATGGTCACAAGTTATATCTTGTCTGGGAGACCAGTTCGGTGGGTTGGTCAGAACAATGCTTGTTTCCATCTCCTTCCCCTCACTTCTCCCATGGCTACTATATATTGAAGGCCATGGGCTCTGCTGCCAGTCAGTCCACAGGTTATCAGCTTCTCCCTCCTGGGGAACTGTGTCCACTCTGCTCCTATCCCACCCCTGACTTTGCCTCTGACTCCCACCCAGATCCTACCCTGGCTTTTTCTGCTGGGAAACACAAAGGGTTCAAGATCAAAAACCTCTTGGTATGAAGCGGGTTCGGACTTTGACTCCTTCCACCCATTTGAAGAATTGGGTTCCTGGGGACACAGAGGAGATATAGAATGAGGGTTCCTGGGGTATTCTGAAGGGTACAATTTTCCATTTCCTGGGATTTCTGCTAGGGAAGGGGATGAGTGGCCAAAACATCAGTGGCCTTGGCAGCTTGATTTAATCAAAAGAATACCTGGAGATCCAGGTTCTAGCCCCTGCTCTGCCACTAACTCCCAGTGCGCTCTGAGGTACAACCTGTGTCCTCCCTAGGCCTCGGTGTCACCATCTGTCACATGAGGGAGGTTGGACAAGATGGTGTCTGCTGTCCTACCAGTTCTAACACAGTGGGAGTCTCTGATCCCTAAGTCAGGGAAAGCTACAGTTCACAAGGGGAATAGGTCCCTCCATCAAGGCCACTGGGTGTTCCCATGGATGCTAGGTGTGGCATGGTTTGCCTACTGTGTTCCATTTCCGACACTCCCCTTAAGCCAGTGCTGCAACCCTCCTAGTGAACTCCAAGGCCCTGGAGCTCAGCCTTTCAGTGAGTGCACCACTGGCTGGCTCAGTCCCAGACAATTGATCTGGGCTAAATGGGTTTGGCCTGATATGGCTGGAAGTGAGGGAGGGGTGTGGCCTCCTCAGAATCAGCCTGTCCCCATCTGTGGCCAAGAGGTGTCCTGGGGTCAATTCAGGCTCCCACTCTTTGGGGGTGTGGAGGAGGAGCAGGTTGACCAGGGGGCAGATGGGTGGGGATGGGGGCAGGAAGAACTCAGGGAACTGCCTGTGTCTCCCCCTAGGTGAATGGCAGTGATGGCATGTTCAAGTATGAGGAAATAGTACTTGAGCGGGTGAGTCTGCCAGTGGGTCAGGATGCAAGGGAGAGGGGAGGGTTCAGACCAGGAAACAGAAGGGCCCTGAGCCTCAGCTTCAGGACTCATGGTGGGGGACTTGCATTGAGAGGATGGGGAAACAGTGGCCCTCAGAAGTTGCATACTGCATCAATCAACCAAACAACTAATGAATATTAATTGACCTTGCTTGCTGAGGCCTAGGAAATTGGGGAAGGGATGGCTTTGCTGAGGCCTCTATGCCAGACTGTGAGCACAGCCTGGGAAGCTGTGTGCCAGCTCCCTCTGAGGCCTGGAGCACAAGCTCCGGAGGGTTGGGGGAAGTGGGGAAATCAAGAACCCTCCCTCATGCCCTCTGAGTGAGCAGACTGTGCCCCTCTGCCCCCTTCTGCAGGGCAATTCTGGCCTTGGCTTCAGCATTGCAGGTGGCATCGACAACCCCCATGTCCCTGATGACCCTGGCATCTTTATTACCAAGATCATCCCTGGTGGAGCAGCTGCCATGGACGGGAGGCTGGGGTGAGGTGGCTTGAAAGCAGGGCCCTGGGGGCGGGGGGGGGAGGAGGGTAGTGGGGGCAGGATGGAGATGAGAGGAAGAGGGCTGCCAGGCAGGATGACCCTTTCATTAGATCTCAGAGGGGGCAGGGGAGGGGCAGGAAGGGAAGGAAGAAGAGGTGGTGGGAGAGGGGGTGGAGGAGCAGTGGCAGGGTGTCATGCCTCTTGGGCTTCCTCTGCAGGGTGAATGACTGTGTGCTGAGGGTGAATGAGGTGGACGTATCAGAGGTGGTGCACAGCCGGGCCGTGGAGGCGCTGAAGGAGGCGGGCCCTGTGGTGCGGTTGGTGGTGCGGAGGAGACAGCCCCCACCTGAGACCATCATGGAGGTCAACCTGCTTAAAGGGCCCAAAGGTGTGGCCCTCTGGGTTCCTGTACTCTGGCCAGAGGCCCCTGGTTGACGTTGTAGCAAATGGAAGGGGACAGCCTTACTCCTTGCCTGACTCCCTGTTCTGGCTCATAGACTTCTTTCTTGACTTCACATCTCATTCATCTTTACTGACCTGGGGATGGCAGCCTAGTGTTTGGGATTCCTGGGGAGGGAAAGCTCCTTCAGGGGGTTGGGGGGGTGCCAGTGGGTTGCCTGCAGTGGGGAGATGGGTCTGGGATTGACTGAGCACTCTAACTTCTCCTTGTGGCCCTCTCCCACTCCCTTCGGGCCCCCAACCAGGCCTGGGTTTCAGCATTGCTGGGGGGATTGGCAACCAGCACATCCCAGGAGACAACAGCATCTATATCACCAAGATCATCGAGGGGGGTGCTGCTCAGAAGGATGGACGCCTACAGATCGGGGATCGGCTGCTGGCGGTGAGACAGCCTTTGGGGATGCCCAAATGGTAGGGTAGGGTGGGGAGGTGGGGCTCTAGTAGCCTCACACTCCACCTGAACCTCACTCAGGAATCAGCATTGTGGGGAATTTCAAGAGCATCATCTGGGTTGTGTGTACTCAGATACCAAGGCCCTAGTTCTTTTCGTGGATGGCACTCCCTCACCTGCTCTACTGCTGTCTTTTGCTTCTTCACCTCTCATAGCACCATACTGGGCCTCTGGTAGAAAGAGTACTTTGGAATTTCAGTGACAGGGTACCCTTCAGGGTTCCCTGGAGAGGCCCTCCCTTCTCCCAAGTGTCAGCCCTAAGGCCTTACCTCTTCTAGGTGAACAACACCAATCTGCAGGATGTGAGGCATGAGGAAGCGGTGGCTTCACTGAAGAACACATCTGATATGGTCTACCTGAAGGTGGCCAAGCCAGGCAGCCTCCACCTCAACGACATGTATGCACCCCCTGACTACGCCAGCAGTACGTACCCATCCACCCTGTCCCTAGCCTTGAAACCCCTGCCCCCTGGTTTCTGGAGGGGAAAGAATTAAAATGCCCTGTTCAGAGAGAGAGAGAGAGAGAAGAGGACTAATGCTCAGGAGAACTGATCCAGATCCCAGCTCCATCCCTTATAGCTGGGTGCCCTTGGATGAGTCCCTTTCACCTGTCTTTAGTTTCTTCTTTGGCAAAAAGGAGCTAATGATATATGTGCTACCTTCCTCATAGGACAGCTGCAAGGATCAAATGAGATCATGGACAAGAAAGCCCTTGGAAAACTGTATTAGGCTATAGAGATGTGAAGGATTATTATTAGTCACACCTCTAGTCATGCCTTTCTTTGTAGACTGCTTGACTTTAGCTCTTTCTAAGACTCACAGGAGTGAGCCCAGGATTCAGAAAGGGACTGTGGAGGAAGAACCTGGGGGGGGGGGCAGGGTAGTGAGAAGGGAGGAGAGTCCTGAGGAATCCGCATCCCTTGGTGGCTTTTGCATCCCAGGTGGGGTGTTGGAGCACAGTCCTTGATGGGGATCAGATCAGGTAGGGACCTCCAGGGAATGGTCTTTGAACTTTCTCTCCCTTCCTTGATTCCAGCTTTTACTACCTTGGCTGACAACCACATAAGCCATAATTCCAGCCTGGGTTATCTTGGGGCTGTGGAGAGCAAGGTCAGCTACCCTACTCCTCCTCAGGTTCCCCCTGCCCGCTACTCTCCTATCCCTAGGCACCTGCTGGCTGAGGAGGACTTCACCAGGTAAGACCGCCCCCCTACACACACCTTTATCCCACCTAGGGATGAGGACGATAGGAATTCGTTTCTAGCTAGCCACTGGTCTCTTTGTAGTATGGCTTTGAAGAGGATTAAGCCCTCATCACTTCTCTCTGGGGTCTGAGGCCCTCTCCCAGCCCTTAGGGCCCTGAGGAGGGCCAGAGATAGCTGCATGGACAAGTTCTACTATCAGGGGGAGTGCCAAGTGTGTGGCCCCGACCCGAAAGTACAGAGAAAAGGTGGGGTGGAGCGTTTAGGGGGCCGAGAAGGTGGAAGCTGCCGGGTGGGGGGCGGTTTCCTTCCCGGAGACAGTGGCTGTCCCTCTGCTGCCCTCGTTCTAAATTAGAGGGAAAAAAAGCTGTTGAGCCGGTGGGGTTGTCAGGACGCTGGGAGGCTGGCAGGCCCGGTGGCCTCCCAGGGAAAGGCCCCGCCCCACTCTGGCGGCGGCCGCTTCGGCGGGGCGGCCGCGGCCGTGGAACTGGTCTGGCCGGCCGGGGTTCTGGGGGACAGGTTTGCTGCGGGGTGGGGCCTGGTAGGCTGCTGGGTAGGCTGCAGTGGAGCCGGAAGGGTAGGCGGACGGAGGGGAGAGCTGGAGGAGCCATGGAGGGGGCATGCAAGTTCTCCGGTCCCAGCTTGGCCCTGGGCTTAGGCTCGGCCTCGGCCTGGAGGAGGGCTTCACAGAGGTGGGCTTGGCCGCTCCGCTCCCTGCGGCCTGGAGGGGATGCCAGGTAGGAGGAGAGGAAGGATGTGAGCAAGAGCATCCGGGACTCAGGGAGGGAGCCTCACACCCAAGACTGGGGAGTAACAAGAGGAGTCTTGGACTTGGGGCTCTTCTGATGAAAGATGCTTAAAGGGAAGGCGGTGGACCAGGCAAGAGTGTGGGGAGTCAGGTTGTATGGATGTACAAGAGCAGCTGTAGCTCTCACCTGATGACACTGACCATTTCTAGAGGGATTCCTTAGACATGGTTAGTTGCAGTTGGAGTTTTCATATGTTAACTCTCTTCAGTTAGGTTCCTAAGCTCCCTCTGGGGACCTGGGATTTCTTTATCTGTCTCCCACATCACCTGGTAAGGGCACACAGGAGTAGCTGGTGACCAAATCTGTCACTGGGGAAGGTAGGAGGGGTCAGAGCTGGTGGGTGGAATTTTGAGACGGTTGGAGAAGCATGTGTAAAGTAAGTACATTCTGGGGATGGTGAGTGCAATCAAGCCCAGGCTGATTTCCAGTGCCCCTAACTGGTTCCCCTTGGTGCAGCCCCCGGTCCATTATGCCAGTGGTAGGAGAGGAGAATCTGGGGAAAAAGAGGATGAGTGAATGGGCTCTGAAGTCTTTAGACAGGGTAGGGGTGTGTTGAACCAAGAGAGGAGAGGATCGTCCACTGGGAAGCTGACTCCAAGCCCTCAGGAAGAAGGGAGGGAAGAGGAACTGAAACTTGGCACCTGGCAGAAAACAGCAGCCAAGCAGGTTTCAGGAGAGAAAGGAAGCAACAGGGTATCACATATAGGGACCTAAGTCATTCTCCAGCAGTGCGGGCCTTGCTCTAGGCTGGCTTATATCCACCTCATCCTTACCCTTTTACTTCTTTTCCACCAGAGAGCCCCGCAAGATCATACTGCACAAGGGCTCCACTGGCCTGGGCTTCAACATCGTAGGAGGAGAGGATGGAGAAGGCATTTTTGTTTCCTTCATCCTGGCAGGAGGCCCAGCTGACCTGAGTGGGGAGCTGCGCAGGGGAGACCGGATCTTATCGGTGAGGGGACAAAGGAGAGGTGGGAGGATGGGAGCTGTGCCAATCTAAAAGGGAGGAGGGGAGATCTTGCTTTCTCCAAGGAATGCTTCTTGAGATGGAAGAAGGCTGAGCTGGAGAAAACTTATATTCTTTTTATATGTGACCTTAGGGAGTGCCAGGGACAGAGCCCAGGCTTATCCTTAAGGAGAAAATGAATGCGTTTTGGATCTTAACCCTGGTTGGCATTTGACCCCCACAAAGATAATTATTACACTAGAGATTTCATATTGTTTAGGTCTTGTCTTAGGGTCAAGGATGGGATACTGAGAAATGCAGCTGAGTAGGCTTAGGGATGGGCTGACTATCTCCCTCTCCTAACTCCCATGACAGAAGACCACCTTTCTTGCTTTCGGGGTGGCTCATAGCTCCTCTCTTTGGATAGGTGAATGGCGTGAACCTGAGGAATGCAACTCACGAGCAGGCTGCAGCTGCTCTGAAACGGGCTGGGCAGTCAGTCACCATTGTGGCCCAGTACAGACCTGAAGGTAGGAGACGAAAGTTTGGACAAGATGATTTGGGGGAATTTAGACTTCAGTGTTGGCTTTTTGCCATCATAGATACCAAAAGCTACGTGATCAGGTCCCTTCTGCCTTAGGGCAGTAACCTCTTCCTCTCTCGTTTTCCCTCTGGACAGGTGATGGTTTGGGCAGCTTTGGAGCATCTAAGGCTGTGCTCAGAGCCTGCTGATCAGGGCGGCAGTTCAGCAGAAGGCCAATAGTGGGCAGCAGCCCTATGGAAGGAAACAAATTGGGGCGACTAGGAAAAAGGGGAGGGGGAGAGGGGCGGAGACTCAGGGCTCAAAAGCGAAGGGATGTAAATGTGTGCGGTGGAACTGGAGAAGAGTAGCTCCTGGTTAGATGGACCTCAGGGACAAGAAATCTGCCTTCTTAGGACATCTTGGTCCAAACCCCTAGGACCCTCTCTTCCTTCCTCTCATCAGGGTGACTGTGAAAGATCCATAAACACACTGGAAAGGTGATGTTATGCAGTCGCGGTAGGCAGTCAGGGGTGGGCCCCCTCCCCCTACGGGGGGCCTTCTTTGTGTTCTCAGGGAGCAGGGCGGGGCTGGGTATGCAAATGTAGGCGTTTGATTGGCTGGGGCCGGCCAAGGAAGGCCCAGGTGCCGAGGTGAGCTGCCGGATGGCGCGCCCCAGTCAGCCAGCCAGCCGGCGGGGTGGCCATTGGCTGGCCGAGCGCGGCCTTCAGCTGCACGCCCCGCCCCGTGACCCAGGCGGAGGGCGACGGGCGCCTCTCCTCGCCCCCCCCCTCGCGTGCCTCAGGCGTCTCCTCCTCCTTCCTCCCCTCCCCCTCCCTCCTCCCTACCTCCCCTCCTCCCGCGTCCCGCTTTGTGTCCGTGGTCTCTCGCGCGGGACGGAGGGGCTGGCAGGAGTGGCGCTTTCTCAGCACTAGACCTGGACTCCGACCCGGCGCCAGGTGAGCTGGGGCGGACGAGGGTCAGGCCCCCTCGCCTCTCTACGGTTCTGTTCTCAAACTCTCTTTTCCAACACTGCGCCCCAACTCTGCGCTCTCGCCGGAATCCCTTCGCTGCACGCCCCCAGCCCGTGTGGTGCGCCACCTTTGAGCCCCTCTCCCAGGGGAGAGCCGCCCGGGGCCGAGTGCCTGCTCTCCCGCCACTGAGCCGTGTGTGGCCCTCACCTCTTTGCCATCACCTCTCCCTACTTACGAGCTGTGCCTCTTTTCGCCCCGGGACTTCAGCCCTCCCCTCAGCCTCCTCCCTACTGGCTGCTGCGTCCCTGCAGCTCCCTAATCCCTTTCCTCAGAGGAATTTTCTGACCGCCCGCCTCCCCCACAGGCATTAATCCGCCAAACCTGGCTACCTCTGGGAACACCCTAGATTGGCTTGGTATTCTCAGGACCCCACCCCACCCACCACCCACCCCGCTTTTGTTTGCTAGGGTTTTCTTACCGCTCCCGACTTCTCCCCCCCCCCCCCCCCCCCCCCCGCTTTGTAAGCCCAGCCTTTGTCCCTTGGGGCTGCAGCCCTGGACTCTTTGGACACCTAGGCCCCGCGGGACAGTTACTAAAGTGGAAGAAGAGACCTCTCCTGGGCAGGTGCTCTGTTTCCGTGATGAGAGGCGGAGAGGCCGGGAGCCCTGTCGCAGAGCTGTGAGGCATCAAAAGCACCTACCTTTGTCCTTCCCGGCCCCCCACTCCTGTTAAGTGCCTCAGGCCGAGGGCCTGAAGGGGAAGAAGAGAGGGGCCTGCCATCTTCTGCTCTAGGCTTCTTTGATAGGGGCAGAAGTGCGGGGAGGTAACTAACAGGAGAACTTATTGGTCAGAGGTCACTGGACAGAGGGATGCAAATAGACGCTAGTCCTGGACGCCCGGGTGGCTCAGCGGTTTAGCGCTGCCTTCAGTCCAGGGCATGATCCTGGAGCCCCAGAATCGAGTCCCGCATCGGGCTCCCTGCAAGGAGCCTGCTTCTCCCTCTGCCTGTGTCTCTACCTCTCTCTCTCTCTCTCTGTCTCTTTCTCTGTCTCTCATGAATAAATAAACAAATGGACACTAGTCTCTCCATGTTGGCATTCAGTTAATGACAAGAAACACACCTTAGGGTTATTGTTTGTTTAATTTCTGCATATACTTTTCGCTTCTCAGTGAAGAGCTATCCATCTGGCTTTTATTAGCAACCGATATTTATCATGTCATGCCCACAACTTAGACAACGGTAGGTTCTGCAAAGAAAATGGTTTCTCCTGCATATTTGGGTGTGTGTGTGTGTGTGTGTGTGTATGAAATTGATGTGTTTCTTTTGGTTTTGCTCTGTGATGTTGGGCACATGGAGACAATACTGTGAATTTGGTGGTAATATGTTGGAAACTGGTGACTACATATTTCTCTGAGTTTTCTTGGGAGTATGTAACTGGTTTGGATAAAAAGCTGCAAGTTGTCCAGGATAAAGAAATTCATTCCTGCCAGCGTTTATTGCTCTCTGAGCGTATTTCTGAGAGTTTATAATGTATGTTGAGGTGCCGTCTCATGTTAAGTCTCTCTACCACTGGCCAAACAAAGCCTTTCTTAGGATTTATTGAACCAGTGTTGGTAAGGCTCTGTCACTCCAGTCTTATTTCTTTCTTTGCTTTGGTAAATCCAGCAGGGGTCCAACATGCAAAAAGCTTTTTGTTGTTGTTCCATTTGAAAATGGACCCTCAGAGACAGGTCCAGAGGAACTATCAAGCATTTGGTGTTGGGCTCTGAATTTTCTTTGATAAAATGATAGCTTTTAAAAATAAGGACTCTATGTTGATCATTTTATGAATACATTGAATACTGTTCTTCAGAAAACTACTACATGGCCATTTACAAAAGGAATTATCCAATTATATGTCTTTTGACCAAAATGGCAGAGACTTTGCATGCTATGACCCATGTAAGTGTTCATTATTTGTATTATTTTCACATAGAACGTGGGACCTGGAAAGGTTTGCGTACTCCATCCAACCCGTCTTTGTGCAAACCGGAACAGCAACAAGAGAGCAAGGACATGACTTGCCTAAGGTCAGGAAGGGAAAGTTGCCAGGGGACGAGGGGGATGGGAGGTAGTCAGCAATTGGTTTAAGTCATAGGTCCACCAGCTGGGACAAACCATGCTTGGGAATACCTGAGAGACCTAAGACCTAGTTGGAGTGGAGGAACAACAAGAAAGGGACTGGGGAAATAAATAAGAGAGACTAGGGGAAGAAAGATGTACGGGCAGGGGTAGATTAGAGTGACCTCCATAGTGACTACTGAGCTCCATTGCCAAGCCAATGCAGCCTTTAGCTAGATAGCATTTAGCACGAGAGCTTAAAACATAGCTTTGACTAATTAGAACAGAGTAAGAATAATTTTTCTTTTTGTTAACGGCTTGAGATATAATTCATATACCATACAATTCACCCATTTAGGTGTATAATTCATTGGTTTTTTAGTGTATCCACCGAGTTGTATACCCAGCGTCACAGTCAATTTTAGAAAATTTTCATTACCCTCCCCTTTTAAAACATTGAGAGGATTTAAGCACTGAAAGGGTGTTAAGTGTAGGACAGTTGCTTCCTAGTGTACCTCCCCTGGGCACTTAGGGGCTGGATGGCAGCTTGATGGGAATGCTTTAAGCTTGGAATTCTTTCATATGTCTGATTTGTTCAGTGTGGGTTAAATGCATAATGAAGATAGAAACCATGTCTATCTGTTTGAACTTTGTATTGTGCCTAGCATGGGTGCTTTACAAGAATTTTTACAATGAAGCTTTGGAAAATATTAAAATAGAAATAGAAGTGCTAAATGATAAGGTACCACAGTGAGAGATGCTATTTAATAGTTTCACTCTTGATTGCTCCAAACTGTTGTGGACATAGCAATCCTACCTATTAGTTAAAAATAGCATGATGTTCTTGGGCATGTATAATCCTGCTTAAAATTCAAATTGAAAATTTAAACAACTGACTCTTGGCAAAGGCTCTCTTCCAATCTATTCTAAAATGAAGAATATTTTTCTGTGATTTGTGAAATTGCTCCACCAAGGGAAGTACAGGCTTCATGTTATAACATTTTAATTTAGAAACTATCTCCTACATTCCAACCCCCACTCCCCGCCAGTTACTTTGTTTCAGCCTCTATTTATAAGCTGAGCTAGTATTTTTCTGGAAAGTCCTTTTGTTTTTAGAGTTAAACCTGAGCCCCAAATCAGAAGGTGAGCCAGAAATTGGTCACTAAGGTAGCTAAACTGGGAATTGATCTTTTATGACCAGTCTTTTCACTTGGCATGTAAATCTGGACATGCTGGGCAAAAAGGACTGGGAGAGAATGAGTTTTCCGTACTTATTTTAAAGTGCTGAATAAGCACACTTTCGCCATGGAAATGCCTTCAGGTAAGGCCTGAAAGAATGAAGGATCAGTGATGATAATAACTTCAAAGTGTAAAAGTAATATTTTTCCTGTAACATTTAAATAACCATCCCATCTCCCCCTGTTTGAGAATGAAAGATGTAACCATAGCTGCTACCCTATCAGCATGATCTCTCTTGAGAGCACAGAGGTGAAGGTTTATCAAGGCAAAGAATTCAACTCCTGAAACTCATTTTGCTATCCTAAAAGAAGGCTGTATAGGGAAGGCAGAAAATGAAGTCCTGTTAACAGCATTTCTGCGCTGAACAATTTAAAGGCAGCTCATTTTGTATTCAAGTTCGTGTTCCCCCCACATAGACTAGAGCCTGTCCCATGGTTTGTTCTACTGAATTCATGAGTATCTCTGTGATCCGGATGTTTTTGTAAGCATCAATCTTCAGGATATCCCTGGGGGATAGGTGGTATCATCCCCATTTTAGAGATGAGGAAGGTGAGGGTCAGAGAGGTTGAGTGACTTGCTCAAGGTCCCACTGCCAGAAGAGGGCAGAATCAAAGTTTGAAGTCAGATTTCCCTGAGAACTTCAGGTCCAGGGCTTTTGCCTCCAGGCCACAACTACCTCCCATCACAGAAGAGAAATTGCAAACCCCCTCTTCCTACCCAGATACATCTAGACACAGCAAAAAATACTGCTCTAAGATTCTTCAGGTGCCAGAAGCTGTTAACAAATGGAGTGAAACCAACTGCCGAATGTCTGCTTTTTAGTCTTGTAAAAACTCCCAAATTCCTATACCAAAGGAGGAAGTAATCAAGGAGTAGAGGGGCTGTTAGAAGCCTGAGGAAGACCTACAGACTCCTTATGAAAATAAAGTGGACTTTGGTAGACTACTACAGAATGATAATTGTTGGGGAACCCAGGAGGAATGAAAAGATGGGAGCTGGTTTGCTTTAACTATAATCGCAAATGTTTGCAGGCTTAAGAAAATTAATTCAGTAAGTAGCATTTCTCATTTCTTCAAGTGAAAGGGAATGTTTGTCATTCATTTTTTTATGACCTTATAGTTCACTCAGTTAAGGGTGCAATTCAGTAGTGTTTAGAATATTCAAAGAGTTCTGCAGCCACCACCACAATAGATTTTAGAATATTTTCATCAACCAGAAAGAAAACTACCCTTTAGGTATAACCACTTCCTACTGCCCAGACTCCCCATCTCCCTGAGTACTAGGCAACTACTAATCTACTTCTTGTCTCTTATATATTTGCCTATTCTGGACATTTCATATAATTGGATTCATATACCATATGGTCTTTTGTGACTGGCTGTTTTCACTTAACATAATATTCTCAAGGTTCATCTGTGTTGTAGCATGTATTAGTACTTCATTTCAGTTTCTGGCTGAATAATATTCTATTATATGCATATAACACATGTTTATCCATTCATCACTTGACAGATATTGGGTTGTTTCCACTTTGCATCTATTATGAATAATGCTCTATGAGCATCCATATGCAAATTTTTGCAATGACATGTGTTTTCATTTCTTTTGGGTATGTATACTTACTGGATCATATGGCAACTCTATGTTTAACCTTTTGAGAAATGGCTGGGCTGTTTTCCATAGCAGCTACACCGCCTCACATTCCCACCAGCCGAGTGAGGGTTCCGCTTTCTCCACATCCTCACCAACCCTTGTTAATGTCAGTCTTTTTATTTTAGCCATCCTGATGGGTATGAAGTAATATCTTGGGGTTTTCATTTGCATTTCCCTAGTGGCTAATGACATTGAGCATCTTTAATGTGCTTATTGTTTCCCATTCATTTTTGCTTTGCTCCATCCCCTGATTTGATTCTCACCCTATTTCTAAATTGTCTCAGACCAGAGTAGGCCAACTTTGTTATTACTCAAGTGATTAGAGGGAACCAGGAGGATAAGGGACTACCTTTTATTCTTATCGCTGAGTGCTGGAGGGGCTGAAGGCTTAGGTGTAGATCATTTTAGCTAGGAATGCTGACCTTATAAAAGTGATAGGGCCCACCAGCCCTCCCCCCTGCCAAAAAAAATACCAGCTTATTCACATACCCTACAATTCACCCATTTAAAGCATACAGTTCAGTGTTCTTTAGAATGTTGAGTGGCGCAACTGTCACCACAATCAAGTTTAGAGCATTTTCCTCACCTCAGAAAGGAGCCCTGTCCCATTAGCAGTCACTCCCCATTTCCTCCAACTTCTCTCTTTCCCTAGCCCTGGGCTAAAGTTACTTTTTCTGGCTGGTTCATATAAATGGAATCATGCCAAATGTCTTTTGTGTATGCCTTCTTTCATGTAGCATAATATTCTCTAGGTTCATTCATGTTGTAACATGTATCAGTACTTTATTCTTTTTTATGGATGAATAATATTCTATTCTCTGACTTTATCACATTTTGTTTATGTATTCATCAACTGATGAACATTTGACTTGTTTCTGCCTTTTGACTATTATGAATACTCCTGTGAACATGCATAGACAAATTTTTGTGTGGTCATGTTTTCAATCTCTCTTGGAGATAAATACACATACACACATCCCTAGGAATGGAATTGCTGGGTCATAAGGTAACTTAACATTTAACATTTTGGAGGAACTGCCAAACATTTTCCCAAAGTGGCTGCACCCTTTTAGGCCTACCCTAAAGTTTGTAAACTTAGGAGATAAACTTAGAAGAGAAAAAAAATGTTACCTTTCTTCCCAGTTTTGCCTCCTGGGCTGAACTTTATATACAGATGTGTGTGTTTGTGCTGGGATTTTCTATCTTCATGTAGCTCAGGAACAGTGTAGCTAGAGTTGGCAAAGTATTCTGTACCTAGCTAGGCAGGTGCGTTCTTTGCCTTGTTAGGTGGTTTGAGACAAAATCCTATAAAATGTCAGTTTTCCCGATAGGGGAGAATGACTAGAATAATGTATAGTGATGAGAATGAATTATTTATTTAATTACAACTTAAGATTTCCTTTTAATTCAATGTATTGCTTGTTGAAATCTTGACCCTTTTATTTACACTGTTGATTTATTTAAAGATGTAGCCTTATATTCTGTAATAGGGAAATAGTTTTATTGTTTTCAAGAGATATAGGAGAAGTAGAATAATTTGGGCCTGTCATTGTCGCTGAAAAAATACAGTTTTTGCTCTCTTATGTTAAGAATATACATATAAGTTATGTGTGTGTGTGTGTGTGTATAATGAGTGTGTGTATAAATGCTAAGTAATTAAATTCTATGGGAATTATCTTGGAGAAGGAGCCAAGGCCCTGGGTTTTAGTTGTTACTTTATCTTTTTTGGGGGGGGGAGGACAGAAATGGGGAGAAAGAGAGAGAGAGAATCTTAAGCAGGCTCCACTCTGCACATGGAGCTTGACATAGGAATCAATCTAACAACTCTGAGATCATGACCTGAGCTGAAATCAAGAGTTGGATGCTTAACCAATGGAGCCACCTGGTATCCTAGTTCTGACTTTAAGTTAGCTCAATGATCTCATGCTAGTCAATTTCTTTGAGCCTTAATTTTCTGATCTATAAAATGAGGGGACTGTGCAAAATGATCTCTAATGTTTCTTCTACCTCAAATTTTGTGTCAGATAAATAGAATTGAGTTGAAAACTCAATTTACAGTTATATTTGTACCTAGACTGTTATTGAATCACAAAGTTTTGAGCTAATAACTGTCTTGCTTTAATAAGGGTCTTGTCTCCCCTCTTCTTTCCTGTGATGAGACTTTCATTCTCTTGAAATGGACCTTCATTTACTTTTCATTGAATTTAGATATCTTTTAAAAAGCAAAGGCCCTAGAGATTTGGGGATTTTTCCACTTGATGAAATTAAGTGATAAAAATGTGAATAGACCATCAAGTGCCCTCCTCATCACTGGGTGTTAATACTATATGTTGGCAAATTGAACTTCAATAAAAGCAAATGAAAAAAATTTGAATAGACCAAAAGAAGAAAACTAATATATTTTGTACAAATACGTACATTAAGGGTCTGGTTTACATCCACATTCTTCAGATTTTCACAAGGGAGGAAGAATTTTGCAAATCTTGAGTTAATTCCAGACTAGATTTTTAAAAAAAGATTTATTTATTTTAGAGAGAGCATGGATTAATGTGTATGTATGCAAGTTGGGGGAGGGGCAGAGGGAGAGCATCTTCAGACTCCCTGCTGAGCATGGAACCAGACACAAGGGGCTTGATCCAGTGACCTATGAGATCATGACCTGAGTAGAAACCAAGAGTCAAACACTTAACACTTTTTTTTTTAGATTTTATTTATTTATTCATGAGAGACACAGGCAGAGGGAGAAGCAGGCTCCATGCAAGGGAGCCTGACACGGAACTGGGTCCTGGGACTCCAGGATCACGCCCTGGGCCAAAGGCAGGTGCTAAACCACTGAGCCACCCAGGGATCCCACACGCTTAACAGTGAACTGACTGAACCACCCAGGTGCCCCTAGACTAGATTATTAAGAGTTGTTTTATAAACACTCAGAAAAAGAAATGATGAGCACAGGAGCCAGTTGGTATTGGTTTACCAGGTTTAAACAAGTCATGTCAGACTGGCCAAATTGCTTGAGGGAACAGGGTTACTGGACCAGTAGATCTGGGAAATATGGTAGATGTGGTATATCTAGATTTTGACAAGGAATTGGCAAGTCTTCTTTGGTCCACTCTTGGATAAGATGGTGAGGTGATAATAGTGATAATATGTCTGAGGAGGGGGGATCCCTGGGTGGCTCAGTGGTTTAGCGCCTGCCTTTGGCCCAGGGTGTGATCCTGGAGCCCCAGGATCGAGTCCCACATTGGGCTCCCTGCATGGAGCCTGCTTCTCCCTCTGCCTGGATCTCTGCCTCTCTCTCCCTTTCTCTGTGTCTCTCATGAATGAATAAATAAAATATTAAAAAAATATGTCTGAGGGGATTTGTCTGTAACTGGTTGAATGATCAAACCCAGAGGAAAATGATGAATGAACCAGGAGCAGTGTGGAGGGGAGTTTCTAATGGATGTGTGTGTCCTGGCTTTGTCCTTGGGCCTGTCCTATTCATTCTGCCTCCCCACTCTCTTCATATTATATTTATTTATTTTTGTTTTGTTTAAAAATTTTTTAAAGATTTTATTTATTCATGAGAGACACAAAGAGAGAGGCAGAGACATAGGCAGAGAGAGAAGCAGGCTTCCTGCTGGGAGCCCAATGTTGGACTCGATTCTGGAACCCCAGGATCATGCCCCGAGTTGAAGGCAGATGCTCAACCACTGAGCCACGCAGGCATCCCTTTATTTATTTTTGTATTGCATTTAGATTTATAGCGAATTGGAAAATACAGAAAAATACAAAGTAAAAAAATTGAAATCTCCTGTACAACTACCTCCAGAGATAACTAGTTTGTGTCTGTATGTCTATATATGTGTTGGGTGTTATTTCCCTCCAAATTCTTATGTGTCATATAGTATGTATGTATCTCTTTCAAGACTAGAATCACTGATTGATTGATTGATTTTTAAGATTTTATTTATTTATTCATGAGAGACACAGAGAGGCAGAGACATAGGCAGAGGGATAAGCAGGCTCCATGCAGGGAGCCCAATGTGGGACTCAATCCCGGAACCCTGGGATCACACCCTGAGCCAAAGGTAGACGCTCAACTGCCAAGCTACCCAGGCATCCCAGAATCATTGATTTAAACAGTTTTATATCCTTTCTTTTAACTTACCATATGTCATGAATATCTTATTGAAATGGTTTTTAATAGTTAAATAATATTTCATCATGTGTGTGCCATAATTCATGTGACCATTGCCTTTTTGGTGGACATTAGGTTGTTTCCAATTTTTTATCTTATAAATAACACTGATGGATATCCTCGTATGAGACTTTATGTGAATCTAGTATTGCTTCTTCAGAATGAATTCCTTGGTGTGGGATTATTGATTGGTCCAAAGGGTATGAACATGTTTAAGACTTGATACATTTTGCCAAATTGGTCTCCACCTCCACCAACAGTATAAAGGGTATGTAGTTTGAGATCTTGCTAACATGGAGTGTTATTTTTTTTAAATCTCCGCAAATTTGATAGCTAAAAAATGTTACTTAACTCATTTTAATTTTTATTTCTTTTTTAATGATAGAACTGAACATGTGTATGTATGTGTGCATGTATATGTTCACTGGTCCCTGTTCATCAGTTCTTATTGGTGTGTATAAGCTTAAATGTAATTAGAATATTAAATCTTTGTCATGTATATTACAAAGATTCTTCCCAGTTTGTGGTTTTCTTTTTTTAAAAGATTTTATTTATTTATTTATTTATTTATTTGAGAGAACACAAGCAGGAGGGAGGGGTAGACGGAGAAGCAGACGCCCCACTGAGTAGGGACCCCAATGCGGGACTCGATTCCAGGACCCTGGGATTATGACCCAAACCAGATGCTTAACTGACTGAGTCACCCAGGTGCCCTGTAGTTTGCTTTTTTACTTTATTTTGATGTACAGATATTTTATGTTTTTATGTAGTCAAGTCTATTGGTGTTTTCTTTTGTACCTTTAGCATCTGTCCTGAGAGCAAATAAACGTTCACTTTTGTTTTATTCTAGCTGTTTAATGTTTTTGTTTTCACACTTAAAACCTTAACCTGCCTGGAATTTATTTATGATATCAGGTAGGATAGTACCCTATTTGTGTTCCAAATGTTTAATGAATTACCTCAGTACCATTTATTAAGTATAAATAATCCATCATTTCCCTACTGTTTTGTCATGCCACCTTTATTACACACACACACATACACACAATTTGGATTTTGGGTATCTTATTCTGTTCTTTAATATTTTACTCTGGGATTATCAGTTATTGAAAAATGACCACAGTAACAGGAAGAGTCTTTCCCTGGGTCCCATTTTCTGGGTTCCTCCCATAGAAATTTGACTCAAAAGATTCAGTTGATACCCCAGTAGGGATTGTCAGTGGATTTGTGATCCTGTCGGAGAGACTACTGTGAAGAACATTTGACTCTAGCCTCTCGATTGACCTGGTAAAATGTAGAAATCAGTTATATTAACTCAAGTTAGTAAGCTTATTCCTAAAATGTTGTGTCAATCACTGTGTTGCAGCATCTCTGTTAAGTGGGAAAGATTGTTATGAATGAGATTGCCCACTACTTTGAGAGCAGGGAAAGATATACTTTTGTCTTCATTCTTATGTTTTCTGGATAAGGTGCTTTGTGTTGGGGGTGGTTCTTACATACAATTTGGTTTATGGGTTAAAGGAGCTAAAGGCTTTGTTAATCTTGCATTTGAATATGCTATATGAGGTTCCTTTGAAATAGACAAAAGGCTCCATTTGAGGCTTTTATCCTGATCTGCTGGGTCATCTGGGATAGGTGAGAAGGACCAATGGCAAGGTCCTGTGAATAACTTTCTTTGCTTGATGTGAAATCAAAGCATTTCTCAATTCTACTCATTTCAGACCAAGCAGCTGAATGTAATGAAACCTTCATGTAGTATAGTACTTTCGCTCAGTAGCTCTTCTTGCATCCTCACTAATAAGCTCTTTGGGGGACAGAAATATCCGTCAAAAGGGCTAAACTGGAATCTTTTATGGCATGCTGATCTGGCATGTCTTGTTTTCTGTTTTATTTCCAGCATCAAGATGCTATCCCGAACCCTGGCTATCTGTGTGTGTGTGTGTGTGTGTGTGTGTGTGTGTGTATGGCTGAGGAAGCACATTGTGGCAGTGCAGGGACCAGAACAATGACACTGAGGTTTCTGTTCTGGGTTAGTCATTGTACCGAGCCCATTGTTCTAAAAGTAGAGCTGAAATTATTTTTCTTCAAGCAGTATTTGCTCATTCTGAGCCCTGTTTGCCACTCTTCTGTCCTCTCACATAGCCTTAAGAATTTTTTTTTGAAATTTCTACCCATTGATTTGGTATTACTTTTTGACCCAGAGAACTTAGGATCAGTTGCAGACACGAAGATTTCCCTCTTCTGGATCGTATTTAAAAATTAAATTAGACTAGTCCTAGGTTTGATTCCTTATGGGCCTCATTGATTTGGTCATAAAATCATAATTATGTCAAAATTAGAAGGGACCTGAGGACCTGTGGTTTTAGAGGTCTTAGATTCTTTAAATAGTAGACCCCATAATTAAAAACTAACCCAAGTAATAGGCTTCATATTATTTTTTGAGACTCGTTCGTTTGTGATTCCTAGAAACATGCTTTTTGGCTATTTGTATACTTAACTCCACACCAACAGATATCTTCTCGATGGACTTACTTTACTTTCGGCTTCATTCTTTTCTTTTCTCTTCTTTTCTTTCTTTTCTTTTCTTTTCTTTTCTTTTCTTTTCTTTTCTTTTCTTTTCTTTTCTTTTCTTTCTTTTCTTTCTTTTCTTTTTTCTTTCAGATCAGCTCCATCCATTTCTTTTGTAACTGTGAGCTATATTGTTGGGACAGATGCTTGTAATTCAGACACATCCTGAGGGTTTGCACTCCAAACACAACTATAGAAACCTAAAATACCATTCATACTCCTCAAAGTCTGTGACTCTCTCATGAGGTTGTCACTTCATTTCCACCACAGTTCTGTAATTTTTCACAGTGGGTGATTTCCTTGAGCTCAGGGCAGCTCAGCTAATGGCAAACAAGAACTGTAGGAGTTTGAGATTTGAACACTGGTACTTCTGTAAGAACAAATGAGCCTTTGGACAGCTATTGACTTATCTGGAATTTATAGCTAATCAATACACGTGCAGTTATTCAGCCCTGTCTTCTCTGCTCAGTATTTATACTGGGACTCAAGGTCAGGAAGTTACACTTTTTTACTTTGTGTTCTTTCCATTGTTGCTACCTGTCACAATCTGTGTGTCTCAAGTCTCTCACCAGTTGTCTCCCCAGCTTTGTTGTCACTTCCAAATTTGATAGGCATGGTTTTTATTTTATTTTGTAGCATTTCCTTTTTTAGATCTTCATTCAAATCATTGGTAGTCCATACCACTTGCAGAATAAGTACCCTTTGTTGCTACCATTTATTTCCCGTCTCTACCACATATTCCTAGTCATCATCAAATAGACCCAAATAAATTTCTTTTTTTAAAAGACTTTATTTATTTATTCATGAGACACGCAGAGAGAGGGAGAGGCAGAGACACAGGCAGAGGGAGAAGCAGGCTCCATGCAGGGAGCCCGACGTGGGACTCGATCCCTGGTCTCCAGGATCACAACCCTGGCTGCAGGTGGCGCTAAACCGCTGAGCAACCCGGGCTGCCCCCCAAATAAATTTCCTGTGGGTTAAGAAACTGAGCCCCTTTCAGCTTTTCCAAATTAATGACAAATGTCATTTTTTTATTCCGAAAAGGTTTTTTTTAGAGTGGGGGGTAGGTAGAGGGAGAAGGACAGAGAGACTCTAAGGCAGGCCCCATGATCAGTTTGGATCCCAACACCGGGCTTGGTCTCATGACCCTGAGATCATGACCTGAGCCAAAATCAAGAGTCAGATGATTAACTGACTGAGCCACCCAGGCACCCCCTGAGAAGAAGACATTTTGTCATTAGGAAGGTAGATGGATTTGGGAGCAAGGACTTATTTTTTTTTAAGATTTTATTTATTTATTTATTCATGAGAGACACACACACACACAGAGAGGCAGAGACACAGGCAGGGGGAGAAGCAGGCTCCCTGCAAGGAGCCCAATGTGAGGGCTGAGGCAGACACTCAACTGCTGAGCCACTCAGGCATCCCGAGAGCAAAGTCTGACTAGAAGGGAGGCTTGGCTTTGTGTCCAGTTCATATTAGTGAACATTGTAGTTTCAGTCCTCTTTGATGCTTTATTAGGCTATTAAGTAGATCTTGAAACCTTTGATATGTCAGTGTTTTACATAAATGGTTTGTGGTTTTGTTGGTCAGTTTTTAGCATTTTGGGGTGGGTGGAAGGAGAAAGTTTTGTATTTTTTCTTAATTAGTTCCCGAGGAGCCAGAACTTGAGAATTAGTGTCCAGGTTTGTCCTGTCAGATCTCTATCATGAATTAACACATTCAATAAAAGTTTGTTGACTCAACAAGGGTGCTCGTTGCCAAACTTTGAGAAGGAAAAAAAAACCACATCAAGGAGCTTATAATTTTGTAAAGGAAATGACATCACCACAAATTCTGGGCACTAGATTTTATTTTTATTATTATTATTTTTTTAATAATAAATGTATTTTTTATTGGTGTTCAATTTGCCAACATACAGAATAACACCCAATGCTCATCCTGTCAAGGGGGCACTAGATTTTAAAAGGGAGAAGTAGTACAGGGTCTGGAAACCGTGTTAGATAAAGAAAACTTACAGAAATAACAATATCTAGCCTGGAGAAGGAGTAGCTTATTTTGAGGACATGGTGACCATTCTCTATTGTGGCTAATATTATCCCACTTTTTCCTGGTGTTTCGGGGAAAAAACTCAGAAGTTGCCTTTGATCCCTTCATCCAATCAGATGTCAAATTTTATCTCATCCAGTTCCAACATATTTCTTGATTCTTGTCCCTCTGTATTCTCAGTTGCCCTCCTACAATGTCAGGCCTTTTAACTCATTGTCTCTACCAGTAGAAGAGGTTCTTGGTCTCTGTTATCTTTCTCTCTGTCCTCCATTCTATATTACATTCCCAGAATAATGTTCCCCCAAACCTAGTTCTGATTGTATCACGTCCCTATTTAAACACTTAACGGTGGTTCCCCTAGCTTAGTAAGAAAAGTCTTATCTCAAACTCTAACAATCTAGTCCCCAACCTTCCATCACCCACCTTCTCCTGTTCACACTCTACCTTTTATTCAGGCTTATTCTTGGAACCTGCTCCAAGTTTTCCCAGTTGTTTGACCTTTAAACTGTTCCTTCCTACTATTATGAAGAAGAGATCCATCATGTTTTATATTGTTTTAAACACCACAATTAGGACCAGCTGGCAAAAGAGATGGCCCTTAAACCAAGAATTTTCTCTTGAATAGTGTTGTCTAGTCTAATAATGAAGGAATAGAGAGCTTCCCAACATTGAACATACTTGAGCAGAGGCTCAGGGCTGGCTGGTTTGGCTGATGTAAAAGCAGGGACTACTTATAGTAGGGGCTGTAGGGGCTAGACAAAAAGAGAAAGTGTGGCGCTCTACTGTTAAACTTAAATCTACACATGAGGGTCCTGGGTGGCTCAGTTGGTTAAGTGTCTGCCATCAGCTCAGGTCAGCGTCCCAAGGTCCTGGGATTGAGCCCACTGCCAGGCTCCCTTCTCAGGAAGGAGTCCACTTCTCCCTCTCCCTCTGCCCCTCCTCCCTGCTCATGCACACGCACTCTCTCAAATAAAAAAATAAAATCTTAAAAATTATTAAATAAATCTACATGTGAGGCACCAAGCATACTTTATCCCCCCTCAGTAGCCCACGTGGTACACACACACCCCTGAACAAGTCATTCCTTTACTTAAAATCTTTCAGTAATTTCTTTCCATCACTCTTAGGGTAGTTAAGAGAAAATGAAGAGGCAAAATTACTAGTAAGGCAAAAACAATGAAAATTAGAAAGAAAGCAGTGGATCAAGGAAGCAATTAGGAACAAACATCAGCAACATTTGAGGAAACACTGGTTGTGTGCAGGGGAAAGGGGGTTTTGTTTCCAGTAACAGGGAGACTATCAAGTAGGGGGAGACAGAGTGGTCAAGTCTAGAGGTAGATATTTCCAGAGTGTCTGTAGAGCGTCAGATAGATGGCAGAGCAAGTCCTTTGACCCAGCAACTCCACCCACAGGAGGCTGACCTTTTCTGTGGTTATGCAGAAGGGAATATTTGAGCTTCCTCTTTGTCTTTGACTGTTACCCATTACAGTCTTGCCTTTACTTTTGCAAAACCAAAAGGCTCATTGAAGTGTTTTTTCCCCAAACAAAAGAGCAATCTGTCCTCAAAGGTAAGTTCTGCCTCCACTTCTTCAGAAATGGAAAAACTGCTGGAAGCTTTAGAATAGCAATTTGTCCTCAACCTCCAGTCAGAAAGGTTTCAGAAGGTTGGGGTTCTATTTGGTAGTGCTAATCAAATGTTTTTGTGAGTGTGTATAATTTGACCCTGCAGTTTCACTTTGAGTCTATTCTATAGAAATGCCCATACAAATACATAGTGCAGCATTGGTGGTGATATTAAAAATTGTAAACAATTTAAATGTACATCAGTTGAGATATGACTGAATAAATTATGGTCTATCCATAGTGTGAAATACTATGCAGCTATTAAAAAGAATGAAATAGGTCTCTGTACTGACAAGGATGGGTTTCCATGACCTATTAGAGGATGAAAAAAGTAGATTTATGTGACTTTGTGTGAGTTGTGAGTATATGTATATAAACAATATATGCATGGAAGGATACATGCTAGAAACACTAACAGGTTACTTTTGGGTAGTGGGGGGGAAGTGATACAGGAATGTCTAAAGGAAGTAGTTAAAGATTTTTAAAAATCATGTGCCTCTCATAAAGTATAAATTCATCAGCTTTCTTTGTAGACACATTGGACAGAGGCCTCTAGCACTTTCCTTTCCTGCAGGATTTGCAACTGTATTGGCAATTTTTTTTGAGAGTTTTCCAGCCCTCTGGCCCTATCTTCCTTCTGATATGATACATGCTACAGGATACTTACCTTATCTTTCCCCTTAACTAATAAAACAAAACTCAATTTTGTAAGTCAAGACCAGCAGTTTCAAACCTTATTGGACATCAGAATCCCCTTGATGCTTAGTAAATTGCAGATTCCTGGGCCTGCTCAATAGATTTTTTTAAAGTTTTTATTTATTTATTCATGAGAGACAGGGAGGGAGAGAGAGAGAGAGAGAGAGGGAGAGAGAGGGAGGCAGTGACATAGGGAGAGGGAGAAGCAGGCTCCATGCAGGAAGCCCAATGTGGGACTTGATCCTGGGACTCAAGGATCAAGCCCTGTGTCAAAGGCAGATGCTCAACTGCTGAGCCACCCAGGCATCCCTCAATAGATTCTGAGTCAGTGTGTCTTGGTTGGATCCAAAATCCTGCTCTTTCAGAGGCACCCCAGGTGGTCAGTGATAAACCCTGTTTCAGGGAATGATGTCTGATTGTGCCCCCACCCCTCATTTCTCTCGCCATGATTAGCAAAGGGAACCTCACCATGGATATCTTTGTGGGTCACACATGGTTGGGTTCATCTGAATGGGAGAAAATGAATAAAACATAGGTCAGTAGACTTGAGACTTTAATAAGTGTTGTTTCTATTTTTTTTTAGTGTTGTTTCTTTAACCTATTTGAAGTGGACCCTTTGGGTTGGAGGCTGGTCTGGTGGGCAGTGACTAGGCAGTGAGCAGCCTAGGAGATGCCTTCTAGCGATGGCTTCCTTAGTTATTTATAAGTGGAAGAGGAGGGACCGTGAGGTCTTAGAATTCAGATGCTTTTTAAGTGAAGCTTCTGTCCTTGGAAAATGATGTTTTCTAGTATTCTGATGAGGTGCCATCTATCTTAAAGACTATTCTAAATGTTTTTTGTTAGATTTATTATTTTTCTTTGTTGTAAACAAAGTCTGTTAATCAGGTGCCTACTGTGGGTTTTTAACATCACATAAGGGTGTTTAAAAACCATATACCCCAATTACTCCCAACAGTTAACCTTGGAAATAAAAGTGAATGGTAATACTTCATAACTACCTTCCCAAGCCCTCAGTGAAGCTGGCAGCCATCAGTTAAATAAACCATTATGTTTATTAGTTTGAGAACAGAAGCATCAACTTGGGCACAGTTTTCTAATTTGCTCCTCATTTACCCAACAATAATTTATTCAGAAGCTACTCTGTGCCTAGTGGACATTAGATAATTCTACAAATAAAGCCAGAGACTGATGAGCAGCTGGAACTCTGAGGGGATCATCTGAGTGGGAAAAAATGAATAAAACACAATTTAATAGACTTGAAAGCTTAGTAGCCCATAGAAAACAGAAAGTGGATTCCTTAAAGTAACAGCCTTGTTCTCTTTTTGTAGTCTATTTTAAGTGGTCCCTCTAGCCCAGCATTATCAACCTTGGATTAGGAGCTTTGAGGAAATAGTGGTTTGGTGGTTGTTTTTTAAAGTTTTTTTTTTTTTTTTTTTAAGAAATGTAGTTACTAAGCAACTGCCATGATCTGCTGCTAAGTTGGAGTTCAGCGGGCAAGTCAATTCCAAAGAAGGGAATATATAAACAAGTTGTGAGAGGGGGGGAAATGGCTTAAGGATAGATTTGGTATATTTTTTTCTGGGTTCAATGGCTATTTCTGCCTTCTTTATCTTCCCCCATTAGAAAGGGCTGCCTGGTCAAAAATCTCTTTGTCTCATCAACTTCTCCTCCTAGCCAGTGAGTGAAGAGGAGGACCAGAAAGCAGCCAACTAGCAGGCCAGGGTGGAGGGCTGAGCCCTGGAGTAGGGCTAGTTCCCTGGGCAGGCAGAGAGGTAGACAGCCCCACTGCTGCACTCATGGGCAGTCCGGGGCCTCTATGACAGATCGGTTGCCACCCTCTACATTTAGATTGCGACGCCTCATTGATATTGATGTGTTGCCTTGTAACCCTCAGAACAGGGACACTGTCCAGCTGCTGTCTTTTCCCTCCAACACTTAATGGGTGAGTCAGTGACTTAACTGCTTCCTGCAGGATTTCAGGAATGGGAGTAGGTAATGAGGACAAATCATAACACTGGTGCATGATGAATGAAAGAACACATGAATTTAACCAGTTGGCTTCATTGGTACCAGAGTGAACAAAAATAAACTTTATTGAGGATATTTGTGTGAGTTAGAACTCCATTCCCTCCCCTTAAGGCTTTTTAGCCTTTCCCTTTATACCTAGCTGAAGGTCAGGTTGCTTTCTGAGGGAGGGAATGGTAGTGTCAGGTGTTGGAACAGGTGTTTTGTTTTCTGCCTGTAGAATCATACAGACTAGATGGGGATGCTTCTTGCCAGCCCACTTGGTACATGAAAATGCTTTTGTGGAATTCTTTTTCCCTGGAAATAGGTTTGTTTTTTTAAAGCAGTTCCACAACCTTCAACCCCTACTATAAATTTTGTCTTCCTTTGAAATCTTTTCATAATGAGGTAGGACTATTTTCTACTATTTCTACAGCATGTGCTTTAGATATATCCCATTTTATGCAGCAATTATAGATCTTAAAAATTGTTGTGTGTTGGGGGGGGACAAATGTAAATATCATGTACCAGGAAATGTACTAGGAAAATGTCACAGCAAAGGACCCCTATTTAAAAAAAAAAAAACTTTTATAGTAATTGTAGAGCTAGAATAATTTTCCTCTATCAGGTTTTCTTAAGTTGGGTGTAAACCTGGAGTTGCCTTTCCAGAGTGATAAGGCTGTTTCAAGGCTGTTGTGATGGTGTTAGTGGGCTATAAAGCTGGGCATATGGACTTAGAACCCCATGAACTAGATGATTTTGGAGGAGAAAGGTGACAGCCGACTTACCGGTTTGGGAGAATTTCTGTTTTAATGTTTGTTACTGAAGCCAAAGATCCTGTTTGTTAAAAGGGAAATAACTTGGAAGATGTGATCTTCTCATCTGATTGTGAGGTTTGTTTTTACCTTTGTGTACTGGGTTCCAGTCTCCCCCTCCAAAATAAAAAAAAAAAAAAAGTCATCTAGAAACAAATCATCTTCCTTTCCTAACAGTAGTATAATAGCCTCAGGCCCTTTCCAGCCCCTCCACCGTGTCTCAGGGCCATCTGTTCTCTGCCATCCACTTTTTTGGGAAAGTCTCTTTTCCCATCTGCTCTCCTTGGGCCTTAGTGCCTGCTCTAAAGATTTATGAAGGCTGCACTGGAACCTCTCTCCAATTGTTTTTTCAAGGACCAGTGAAATTTCAAGGCAGATAAAAGCTTTTTTCCATTTGATATATCCAAATGTTACTCCTTTTTCAGGTATGTTTCTTCCTTCTATTAGTCTGGGAGTGGAAAGATGTCTGTCTGTGCTTGGAGGAGGGACTCTGCTTATCAAAGCAAAGATTGACTGCACTGACTCTGGCTGCTTTGAAAAAGCCCAGTGTCCTTCTGGCTCTCTAGCCACTGGCACACAGGCTTGGTGCAGTTCCTTGGGTTCATTCTTTTCCTGTCTTTTCCCTTGTCTCCCTGACAGAGTACAGTCGTTTTGAATCAAAGATACATGACTTGCGAGAACAAATGATGAACAGCAGCATGAGCTCTGGGTCTGGATCCCTCCGAACAAGTGAGAAGAGGTCTTTGTATGTCAGGTAAGTCACAATTCTGAGCACCAGGCCTTGTGCTGCCTGAGGAGAGCTCTGTGCCAACACAGCCCTTCCTGTTTAACTAGTGGGGTAGGGAGTGTGTACTCCCAGTACTAAAGCAGCATTTTGCACTGTATGCTCAGGTTGTGTACTTTATGGTCAGTGTCTCTCTCTTCTGTGAGCTGGCTTCTTCCTCTTTGCTCATGAATGACTCAGTATGAGAAAATTTCAGTTTGCTCTAATTGTGAAAGACTGCTGGGTGATTGTTGCTAGTCAGCATTCAAATAGCACTCAAATGTTCAGAGTACTTTGCTTGCAATCTGTGATTTGAGGGGAAAACTTGGCATACCCCCCTTCCACATATGCAGTAGACATCAGCATTTGTATCTGAGCATATCACTATCACTGTGTTCCGGTACAGGGTCTTGTAAGAGACCAAATAACTGACAGGTTGCTGCTTCTGAGTCTTTTTAAAAAATGGTGTTTTCTTCCTCTCTGCTGTGCTAGTCTGTTGTATCTGAATCCTGGGATATGATGGGATGGGATGGTGTATGGTCCCCAGGAAGGGTGGGTGGAAGGAACGGATATATAGCATTGACTGTATTGCTGCTGAAAGCTATTCTGCAGTACTGTCCAAGGTTGAACTTTTGACACATTATAATACTTTGTCAGGTCAAAAGTACAAACCTCTTGGGGAGTTGGACTGCTAAGTGAACACTATGAACTCCTTGTAGAAGTAAGAATAGTTTTCTTCTTCCTGCCCTAGCTTCTTGGCAAAACTCCAAACAGTATGGTGCAAGTACATGGTATCTCTCCAAGGTTAAAATCCTTAGTGGTGGGATTACTCCCCTGACCCAAAGACAGCTTTGTGTGTGTGTGTGTGTGTGTGTGTGTGTGTGTTTAATGCTTAGGTGTGGGGTTGTATTACACTCTTGGGGTGAATGTTCTCTAGTGGCCTCTGATACCTGCTGGGGGGTTAGGAGGGAAGGCTACATTAATTGCCTGGCAATGGAACTGCTGTTCTGCCTTTGGGGTTTGACTTGAAGATAGCCAGTGGATATAAATGCTCATTGCAGTTTGTCTCACAGTGTTGATTTTCTTTTCTCTCAGTTGGTAGTCCCTGGCCTTAGGGAGGGAGTGGAGCCGAGGGAGCCCAGCTTTGAGTCTGAAGCCCACTAGAACCCTTCATGGTTCTTTTTTGAAAAATGACCCCTTAACTACTTGTTTGTTGAGAGCAGCTTTCTTCACATTTGCTGTGCTTACCTCCTAGTGGGTTAAAATGCCAGTGAGGTGATTTTGGCGGGCTTCACTATCTGACAGAATTTAGGGGTGACAATAATAAACATCTCCAAATGCAACAGCAATTTCTGTAATGTTCAGGGCTACCTGAGCTAGAGGAAGGCTGGACTAGTTTCTGGTGATCTTTTCGGTCTCCTGTTTTCTGTCACAAAGCCCTTGCTCTGGGTCTGTAGCCTAGACACTGGGACACTGATGGGGGAAGCAGAAATGTGCTGTTGCCCCCAGCGAAAGGGTAATACTTCTGTGACTTGGTCAGGATTGTTCCGTTCCCGTGCTGCCAGCCCCCGCAGATGTGGCACTCCAGTGTGCGTGGGAAGTTGCTCTTTAGGCAAGACAGTTTCTTCGGAGAGCTTTATTTTTAGATTTCCTCTCTCCACCTATCCTGTGCTAGAGCTCTCCCTGCCTGGGTAATAGAAGTGGGGCATTAGCTCCTGACCTGGAAGACCTAAAAGACCTGGAACACCCTTCTCTAGCCCTGGGAAAGGGATACATTGTGTCTAACTCTGGTAGGAGGGTAGAAACTCTGCTCTGTTCTAGTGAATCAGTTTCTATGGTTTATATAATCTGCCCTTAACCTCATCTAGATAACATCAGTGTCCTCTGAGGAAAGTAAGTATGCTTTAGAATAATGAACATTTGTGATCACTAGACTTAGTCAAGGGAAGTGTTTTATGGCCAAAGCAGTGAGGTGTGAGGTCTTTTTCTAACCTAACCTTTCTATCAGAGCCTGGCTTGCTCTGTTTCTTTCGTGCCTGTTTGGCATTCTTTCATTCTACACTTTGTTCCTTTTCATTAGCATGTAAACATATTCGAATTTCTTCCATTCTTTTTTTATTTAAAGATTTTTATTTATTTATTCATGAGAGACAGAGAGAGAGAGAGAGAGAGAGAGAGAGAGGCAGAGACACAGGCAGAGGGAGAAGCAGGCTCCATGCAGGGAGCCTGATGTGGGACTCGATCCCGGGTCTCCAGGATCACACCCTGGGCTAAAGGCAGCGCCAAACCTCTGAGCCACCAGGGCTGCCCGAGTTTCTTCCATTCTTAAAAAGAAAAAAAAATCCCTTTGATACCAATAGCACCTTAAACTGTTCTCTCTTTTGCTCACCACATGTGCCAAATTATATGCCAGGAAACACTAGTTCCTCATGATGTTAATAAGTATTGTGTGTGCAAAATCAGTGGTTCAGTAAGTTGGGCAAATGCAGTATTGAACAGAGGAAAATAGAGTGCTGTGATTCATATCCAGGGGAGGGACTGTACTAGGCAGAGGTTCACCAAAAGATAGGAGCATGGGAGCCTTATTTGGAGAAGCCTGTCTTAAATCCAGTTTGGGAAATGTTGGAGTCATCTGTGCTTGCTCCTGCTATGTCTTCAGATCACCTCTCTTTCAGTAGGAAAGGAAGTGTGCATCTGCTTTTCAGCATGGTGGTGGGGTTCCAAGCAACTCCGGAAGGCTCCAGAGGAGCAGAAGCCCAACTCTGTCAGGGATCCACAATGATTTCTTAGTCATCAAATTCAGTGACTGGTTCACCGATTCTTTGCCATTGGTCTGACCTCTTCACTATATTTATTACCACGAATTACCCACTTGCTTCTTTAAAAGCTCTCTTCCTACCTTGCTAACCATTCCTCAATGTCTTTTATTAGCTCTGCCCCCTAAATTATAGTCATTTATTTTCAGATTCAGATCCTCTTGTATAAATGACATCCTTGATCCCTTTGGTGAACTCCAGACCTGCATATCAACTACGTGCTGGACATGTGCATGAACTGCACTCCCAGTGCCTCAAAACAAGCGGCGTTGCTCAAAATTGAAACCCCCTCATAACACACATGCACCTGCTGCTCCTCAATTTCCTTATATCTAAGTTAATTGCATCAACCTATCATGTGGAAAAGGGATTAGATTTGTTCTGTCACCTAAGGCAGATCTCATCTCAACAGAAGGAAGAAAGACCTAATGATTAAGACTGTCTGAAAACAGAATGAACTGCGTCCGGAGGTAGTAAATTTGATATTTTGTTACTGGAGATGTTACAGAAGAGGCTGGGCACCCCCATGCCAGGATGTTACCAGAGAGGCTTGAAGCTAAAGCAACAATCTGGACATAATCTAATCAGAAGTTTTCAGCAGTTCCATGATGTCTTCAGGATAAAGGGAAACAGGTGACATCTATGCATTAGGGCCTTTGTTATTCTCTTTCAGTTGTAGTTAAAATCCTTTAAATAATACTGCAAAGTAGACATTATTCTCATTTTACAGATGAGAAAACAGAGACTTTAGACAGCCTTGAAGTTCCAAAACTGGAATTTCAGCCCAGTTGTTCTGACCATAGAGCATGGTTCTTTCAACATTTCCCAAACTTGCTGATCGGAATCAGCTGGCATGCTAGTAAAAATACAGATCCCCGGGCTCCTCTTTTTATCTATTTAGCTTCATTGGGTTTGGGGAAATGTATGTTTTTATTTTTTATTTATTTATTTATTTATTTATTTATTTATTTATTTATTGAAATGTATGTTTTTAACAAGCAGTCAAAACGCTCGGGAATAACCACTTGTTTGTCACAATAGGTATTTATTTCCGTTTCACTTTAGCAACTGAACATTACACTTACATTAGCTGCTACCACGTGGAAGGTAGGAAAGCACAGGGCCTTCCCCACCCTTCACCAGACTAGACTCAGCTCTTAAACAGTATAGGAAGGATGAGCAGAGGCCATCTTTCTGCCCACTCCAGGGCTTTTGCTATGCTAGTGAATTTGCCTTCCATACTGGAAAAGTCCACAGAAATATGCCTCTCTTGAGCCTCTTGCTCAGGGTCAGGGTGATTGGGTGTTTAACTCAGGTAATTCTGATGTGAAGGTAGTACAAAAAAGACACTGGGTAGGTGAGACTTCCAGGGACCTCCAAGTTCTAAACTTAGATGTTTTTTCATTTATTTCTTGAATGAATGAATCAAAGACCTTGTCCTCCAAAGGTTGCCAAGAGGCTCAGTAGTATATTTGCAGAAATAGGTTTTGCAAGTCTCTTCCGGCTAGGCTGGGTATGTTCTTCACAGCCACAGGATACCATCAGGGAAGCCCTGGCCTCCTGGTTGGTCATCTACCATCTCAGTCTTCTTCCCATTCTAGGAAGGAAATCATGTTGGGGCATCTGTAGTCTGCATTCCAGAAAGCATATAAGAAATATTGGTTTGGTCATCAAAGAAGGCTGGAGAATGCTACTTCTTGTCAAGGAGCAGACATTAATCTGTCTTGTGCTTAGAGCCCAGGGTGGTGCCTAGGAGAGCCTGACTTTGCCTTGTTCATTAATGAGTTTCAATATGGGTTAAAATGCCAGTGAGGTGATTTTGGCAGGCTTCACTATCTGACAGAATTTGGGGGTGACAATAATAAACATCTCCAAATGCAACAGCAATTTCTGTAGTGTTCAGGGCTACCTGAGGGTGGGGCAGAGTGTACTGTATCATTGATTCTCTAACTGCCTGTTGCTAGAGTATATTCCCCAAACAGCAGTCCTGGACCTGGGCTCCTAATCCCCTCAGATGGCCCAACAGGTGCTGTGACCCCAAATGTTCACATATTGTGGGGCAATCGGTCCTTGACTGCCCCTCTAATGTCATAATTGACTTTTAAGGCCTGAAACTTTGAAGTAAACTAAGGAGAACAATGCCCTTCCTTGTTCTCCATGTTCCCTTCTGCAAAGAGTACCTGGAAGACGTGACTTGATGTCAGCTGCACTTGTGCCTCTTGTGATGACCCACCTTATGTCGACCTGAGTACTCAAGTTTGGGCTTTTAGGTTGCTTTTCAGAAGCTGCTCACAATTTTAATTCTCGCAGTAAGATCAAGAGCTGATGAGTGACTGTTGCTTTATGGCTCTTGGTGCGTGCTTCATATGGACCAGGAAAGGGATGAGCTGCTGATTTTCAAATAATATGTGCCTTTTATCTGGTACTTTCTATAGCTCAGGCTGCTATAGCAGAGTACCATACACTGGGTGGCTTAAAGAACAGACATTTATTTCTCACAGTTCTAGATATTTGGAAGTCCAAGATCTAGGTGCCAGCAGGTTCAGGTTCTGGTGAGCACCAACCCCCTCCAACTTTCCTGGCTTGTAGATGGCCACCTTCTTGCTCTGTCCTCACCTGGCCTTTCCTGGGTATGTGCAAGGAGAGAGAAAGAGATCTTATTTTTTCCTCTTCTCATAGGGGAACTATTTCCATTATGACCTCGTCCAAACCGAATTACCTCCCAAGAGCTCCATCTCCAAATACTATCACCTTGAGGGTTAGGACCTTGATGTATGAATTTGGTGGAACACAAACATACAGCTCAGAACACTGACCAAAGGAAGAAAGCAATGTCTTAGACCCTGACTGATATGGGAGGGAAGTGCAGTGGGCAAACTCTCTGAGTGATAGCAACTGGAGAGTAACTGGGAGGGTATTTGGTGCCCTGCTTCCCCAACCTGATCTCCTCCAGCATTCGTGAGCATCAGACATGGCCTTAGTCCTCAAAGGGCTTCCCCCTTGGTGATATACTATGAAAGATTTTAAAACTACAAGAGTTAAATAGCCATAAGTAGAAAACATTAAGAAAGGTCATTGCTAAATACATAGTATGAATTTGGAAGAAAGAAATTTGGAATGGGCAGGGTCACAGAGAAGGGTGGAACTTGGGCTGGGCCTCTGGGATGCTGATGAGGGTGAGAGGGGACTGGCAAAGCCCCCCCACCCTACCCCCACCCCGGGCCACACAGATGGCTGGAGCCCTGCTAGGTCAGTGCAGCAGGAGCAGCCACATGTCTTTGAGGCTGAAGTGCTGGAGTGCTCTTGTTTACTTTGTTTTGAGAAACCTGCCTGACCAGTTTCCCGGGTATTTGCCATTTTCTTTGCATTCCTGTTCACCAAGACTTCAAGGTGGCTATACCAGGTGCTTCTGATTTATCTGGATCTTTTAGACCCAAACCTCACAATTTAGGATCTGAACTGCAGAGACTTTGGCCTGGTAATCTGTTTACTTTGAGCTGATTATCTTCCTGCTTTCCAGTCTGGCAGTGAGGTCCCAGCTGAAGGGAAGATTAGGCAAAGTCCCCCAGAGCACGTGTATTATGTGGGCAGGTACACACAGCTCTTAGGGGATACTGTTTGAAAGGTCACCATTTACACAACATATCTTTCAAGACCTTTGGCAGTGTTTTCTCCTTAGGAAGATAGGCAGCTCCATTTAAAGCTTCAGCTCGGGAACTCCAACCTGCAGACCCTGGGAAGCGAGCATCTGCTTTTCATGCTGGTGTGACTTGGCTCCAGAAGGCTGCTTCATTGCCCACTTTCGCTTTTCTCTGGGCCAGTCTCTGCCCTGCTTTTAAGAGAAATTGGTGTTTTTCTTGCCTGGCCATGTCTGAGAAGTTGCAGGAAAACCCAGGATCTGGCTTTTCCCTTGCTTCACAGAGGTGTATGGCCATAACCAAGGAGGAGCATATTCAGGGTTGAAGAATAATCTTTTAATGTAGACCATTTACTGTGATCTTAGGCTTTAGATGGTAATATTTCCACAAGCTTTGTTCTCTCTTGACATAGTGCTTCCCTCTGAACTGACCAGTCCTCAAGTCGGAGGCTTTCATGAAATGCTTTTTATCTAGACCCAGAAATAATAAGAGGTTTCTGAGGCTTCTAGTCTCCCAATACACCATCTTGTCAATAAACTCATATACACAGGGTGGGACCAAGGTACCAGAGTGGTTAAATGTGGTTTTAGGTGTCTGGAGACAAATAAGTATTGCTTTCTTTTATTCTTTCTTCTTTTTCTGCTCATTCTTTTTGAGTCAGAGGGTGAAAAGTTTTGTTTCTATGTCATTTGGGCCTTGCATGTGTAGGATTTCAGTTTTGGGACAGTGGTTCAATCTGATTTAAAAGGGACAGTATGGTATCTACCTTGACTTTCTTTAGTGCTTGCCCTAAGGATTAAAAGGGGTAGTAGATAGGAGAATATATCCATGCTGTGGAGAAAGGTGCTCCTTCATCCTCTTACTAGTTCCAACCTGAGGCATTAGCCAGTCCCTGTCACTTTTAGGTTCCAGGCTGTTCCTAAGAGAGATTGTCACTGCTAGATGGCCACAGTTAAGCATGGTTCTTAAAGATCTCAAGTAGGCAGTTGATATTTTTTCAAAATAAATTTACATTTTTTAAAGATTTATTTATTTATTTTAGAGAGAGAGAGAGAGAGAGAGAGAGAGAGAGTGGCGAGAGGGGCAAAGGGAGAGAGAAATTGAAGCGGACTCTGTACTCCGCGCAGAGGCTAACTCGGGGCTCGATCTCACAACCCTGAGCTCATGACCTGAGCCAAAATCAGGAGTTAGATGCTTCACTGATTGTGCCGCCCAGGTGCTCCCAAAATTCATTAAGGTCTAATTTAATACTTTTTTTTTCTGATTACATGAAATATATATCATTTGAAAGGTGGTTTGACTTTACTACTCAGCCTGTTCTTAGTTTTTTTTTTTCTTATTATTTTTTTTAAGTAAGCTCTATGCCTAACGTGGGGCTTGAACTCACAACCCTGAGATCAAGAGTCATGCGTTTTACCGACTGAGGCAGCCAGGCACCCTTGTTCTCTTTCAATTATACCTTCACGTGCAAGTTTAGCATGCTAATGACAAGCTGAGACCATGAAATCGGTCTCACAAGGCCTACTAAGTGAATGCCAGACTCCTTAGCTGGACTGTAGACTGAGTGCCTTGCACTGCCGCCAAATAATGGTGCTGCTGACCCTGCTGCACACCCTGGGTTACTTGCCTCTAAGCCTTTGCTCACGTGGTTCTTTCTAGCCAGAAGGGCGTCTCCCCATCTCCCTGTTGAAATCCTGAACCTTCACTGAGGGCCAGTTCAAAAGTCAACCCCTCCTTATAGCTTCCCCAAACTGGGTGTGACCTATGTTCCCTCTGAATGCTTTTAGGCCTTGGCTTATCTTGCATTTGTGCCTCTCACTACAACATACTCAGCCAGTGTACTCTGCAAGGCCAGGACTTCTTTTGCTTCTGGGTCTCCCATGTGTCAAACACAGTGCCCCACACAAAGTAGACAAAGTGAATGTTTAAATAAAGGAACAAAGGTGTGAGAGTTGTCTACCACACAACTCTAGATGAGGGAGGCCCTATGCACCTCTGGGCCTGCTTTCTGTCATCTCTGAGGAAGTTTTTTAGCTCATAGTCAAATAAAATTTCAGCAGGAAAAGAGAAAAAGTGGATTTAGAGAAAATCCCCATTGTGGATTTGGAGAAGAAATCACCATCACGACTGTGGAAGAGTCGACTGGTGAGGGAACTGGGCATATTTAACCTGGTAGAGAAGACATAGGAAAGACTTATACTCATGAAATGCTAGAGCTGGAAAGAAACTTTGAGACCTCTGAGGCTCTAATGTCCTGCCAAGCTCTTCTTCCATTTGTAGTTCTGATTGAAGGAAAAGTAAATTCTTTTTTAAAAATATTTATTTATTTATTTATTTATTTATTTATTTATTTATTTATTCATTCATTCATTCATTCACGAGAGACACAGGCAGAGGGAGAAGCAGGCTCCCCTCAGGGAGCCCGATGCAGGACATGATCCCGGATCCCGGGATCACGACCTGAGCTGAAGGTGGGCACCCAACCGTTGAGCAACCTGGGTGGGCATCCCGAGAAAAGTAAATTCTTGTTCATTCATTTTACATTCTCAGCTGAAAATGATGTTATTTTAGTTCAGAGCTTCAAATCCTTTTTCTTTTATTTCAAATTCAAATGTGCTGCTATGTCTTTAACAAAATCATAGTTTAAAAACATTGTTTATTCTGTTGTTCACTGTCCCTCATCCACAGATTCATCAAAGAAAATCCAGATAGACTTGGGGATCACTTTTATTGGGAGATAGCCCCTTTTTTGCCTTGTTTGCCATGGAACTTAGAGCCAAACATGTTCTTTACCAGAAGTAAATGACTTAAGTCAGATGCTTTCTTTCTCTTTTTTTCTCTCAAGTGCTCAGAAGAGTGCCTGAGCATATTAGATGTTCAAAAATACTTGTTTAATTAATGACTATCCTTAAGAATAGAATATTATATCATCTTTAAAAATATTAGTTTTGGGCAGCCCTGGTGGTTCAGCAGTTTAGTGCCACCTTCAGCCCTAGGATGTGATCCTGGAGACCCAGGATCAAGTCCCATGTCAGGCTCCCTGCATGGAGCCTGCTTCTCCCTCTGCCTGTGTCTCTGCCTCTCTCTCTCTGTGTCTCTCATGAATAAATAAATTAAAATCTTTAAAATAAAAAATATATATTAGTTTTGATGACTAGTTAATGGTATAGGAAATATTAATGATACAATTTCAAGTGACCACTAAGGTTGCTAAATTGTACCTACACACCGTGTTTCCATCTCAGTGAAATCTGTTTTTTTGTGTATTTATTACAGAATATTATACAGTAACACAACAGTATGAAGAATGGTTCTGAGTTATATTCAATGTGATTTTTCTGTTTAGACTTTGTGTTTCAAATATTCCATAATGAACTTATTGATATAATTTTTTGATGAAATTAATGCATATGAATAGTATAAAATCTCAAACACTATAATAACATGCAAAAAATTAATCCTTTTCCTATTCTTCGCTTTTCTGGCTCTATAGAGGAGAATGCTTCCAAATATTTTGGCTATAGCAAAAAGAGATAGTAAATCTAAATAACCCTGCCTGTGTTAAATAATGGAGCTATGAAATGATAAGGATGTAAAAAACTAATCAGATGAAAAATTCAGTATTTCTGGGAGGAAAGAAGCCATAGAAAAACCTTATAGGAAGGTAGGGGTAGTCATCCAAGGAAACTATTTACATCATAATGTAAAAATAAATATTGCTTATCCTCGAAATGTGATATAACTAAATTGGGAGGACAGGGTCAAAAGGATAGGTGAGTGCTATTGAAAACCAATATATATTCATCTTTCAATGGGATGAGCACTGGGTGTTATACTATATGTTGGCAAATCAAACTCCAATAAAAAATAAATATACATTAAAAAAAGAAAACCAATATATAATGTCTAAAATGTTTTTTTAAAGGTGATGCAACACATAGCAACAAGCAGCAGTTATTTAGAAAGGTGTCAGAAAAGAAAAAGAAACAGCAAAAATATATGAAAGCAGTTTCTTTTTATATTGACTTACATTTTTTGAAGTAAAGTAGTAAAAGGAACATGTGCCTGTGGGTAAAAACAAAGCAGACGGTGCCACTCTAGTGTGCAGTGCTCACTGCTGGCATTCTTGGTGACTTGGATCCACACTTACTGTTTTTACTTAGCTCGCGGTATATGTGTTTTAATATGGTAAGGTTTCATATGGTAAGGTTTCTGAAATTCCTCTTGGAAGTGAATTGGCACATTAGTTTTATTTTAACCTCAGGTGTTTAAAAAATTACCAATAATTGGATTCCTGACATCCAGAAAACACGTCTATATCAACTTTATCATATGTGCTCCAGCTTCTTACTGCTGTTGGCAAAGGTCAGATATGGTTCTGTGGGGTTGTCTCTGAATTTTCACCGGTAAGCTCTCTAGTGTCCTACAGCCTCATCCTAATCTCTTCTCATTTATTTTAACATCTTCCTTCTTCCCTCCCCAAACTAATTTGTGCTTAATCCAAGTTCTTTTCTTTTCTTGACTATATTTGTTTTAATCTGTGAAGCCCAGAATGCCATTTAGTGTTTCTCATGGTCACTTAGAAGGTCTTCACCTTGCACATCTTCGTAGGAACATGCTTTAGGAAACTTCGTTTCGAATGCAGGGTAAATGCATTCCAATTTGATCCTGTCACACAGAACCAGGGAAGAACCTCTTGGGCAGAGTGCTTCCTTGATCTGCTGGCCTCAGCCACCCTCCTTACTGCTTCGAGTGCATAAATTGAGGAAGATAAAGGGCTTTGTGTCAGAGTTTGGGTATTTTCATTGTCAAATAATCTGATAGTGATTTATTTTTTTAAGATTTTATTTATTGATTTGGTAGAGAGAGAGAGCACAACCAGGAAGAGCAGCAGAGGGAGAGGGAGATGCAGACTCCGCACTGAGCAGGGAGCCCGATGCAGGGTTTGATCCCAGGACACCGGGACTGTGACCTGAGCCGGGGGCAGGTGCTTGACCGACTAAGCCACCCAGGCGCCCCTGATACTGATTTTTTAGGAATTCTGTTTCAAGAAGTTTAAAAAGTAGATGGGTATTTCACTCTGCACAGTTTTACTACATTTTGTATTTCATTTGGGGCTGCACATGGGGAAATAGTGTGTTTTACTTTGCAGCTGAGCCACAGACTACCACACCACGGGGAGAATTCTAAATCTTGGAACTAGTTCTGGAAATGCACTGGGCTGTGTGTACAAAAGTGCTAACAGAGAATATAAAAAAGAGTCAGACCCTAGATCTCGAGTAGAAAAATCCAAACTTCTCACCGAAATCACCAATTCGCAGTGAGATCCAGTGTTTGAGAAAAGTAGACTTTCATATAGGTGAGTTTGTTTCCTGAAGCTAGAAGCTAGTTGTGAAGAGCCAGCTTCACTGGAGCCAGAGTCAGTGGTGGATCCTTTGAGTTTGTAGTTTTGGTTTAAATTTACCTTCAAATCCACCCATCCCACTCCATGATTACCCTGTTACATGTGAGGGTGGATTCACGTTCCTAAGGCTCTTTTGACATGTCAATTTCCTACTCTCAAGTTTCAGGGGCCAGTGGATCAGATATATTCAGGACCTTCCAAAATTTGCCCCAGGCCTTTATTTCTAACCTCATTTCCTAGGACTCCCAGTGGCAGCCAGGTTGGGCTCCTCCTCTTCCTCAAGCCCACCTTTTCCCACTTTCTCCTTTAGCACTCTACTCTGCATGTCTTGTCAGAGGAGCTGGCCTCCATCCTAGGCCTCACATACCTAGATAGGTATGTGATCTGGGTCACATTATTCTTCCCTGAGCCCCCCTCTCCCTCTACGTAAGAGTGAGAGACTGAAAGACTGAATGAAGAGACTTCTTTGTAGGGTCCTTTTCAACTTTATCATTGTGTGGATGAATGTCAGTCTTTGCTTTTTCCTTAGTTGTCCCAGGACACAGGGTCCTTTTCTGTTTTGTGTCTCTGCAGCATTTACCATTCATTGTTTGAGGCTGTAGTTAACATTTTTATGTTCTGCCTTCAACTACCTTTTGAAGATATGTTTATAAACTGAGAAAGCCTTTTGGTAGACCCAACTTGCTTCCTTAGGATGTGGGTGAGGGGGAAGACTGTTGAGTATGTTCTCCTTTGGACTTCCACCTTATGTCTAGAAGCTTAGAGACCGTGGGGTTCATGAAAGAGATTCTCTTATTCCCCTTCTTGGGAGAGTGGGATGTTTCTTTGAGAAAAGGCACGTATCTACGACATCGAGGCCGAACGAAGGATGCAATCTCCTGGAGAATTCCCTCTGGTCTGTTCTGGGGCTGGTAGGTCTGTGCTGACTATCTGCATTGGCCGTCCTCTGCCGTCCTTCCAGGAGAGTCAGACTCCTGGCATTTAGGGTTAGGATGAGGACTTCATCTTTCGCTGTGCATTTCAGGGCCCTGTTTGATTATGATCGAACTCGGGACAGCTGCCTGCCAAGCCAGGGGCTCAGCTTCTCCTATGGTGACATTCTGCATGTCATTAATGCATCTGATGATGAGTGGTGGCAGGCAAGATTGGTGACCCCACATGGAGAAAGTGAGCAAATCGGTGTGATCCCCAGTAAAAAGAGGTGAGTTGTCATGCTCTTGAGGTCTTCCTTGCCCTCTTCCTGGTATTGATTTCTTTTTTACCTATTATACTATAAGTTGCTTGAGAGCAATGAATGTGCTTTATTATTCCTCTGTTACAGAGTTGGTGCTTAAGACATGGTTATGACTCAGTGAGCCAAAAAGTGGCTGCTGAGACCATGCACTGGCAGTAAGTAACAGGACTTCTTTCTGACTCCAAAACAGGGTGGAAAAGAAAGAAAGAGCTCGATTGAAAACCGTGAAGTTCCATGCCAGGACGGGGATGATGGAGTCTAACAGGGTAAGTAGGGATCCCCAAGGAAGTCAGCCAATATGAGAAGAGGAGTAAGAAGCTTGGAGTCTGTCTGCTGGATAAGAGAACTGGGGAGCACAACAGAATATCTCTTTTTCAGGGGGCTGGCTCTGTCCTATCAGAACACTGACTGCTTTTCAGAAAGCAGGGAGAGGGCACTCAAACTCTGTGTCCTGTCTGTACTCCTTCCCTCTGGGTTACTGACTCTTGAAGATGTGTTGGAGTTCGACTGTCTGGAAGGCTGACTTGTTCTGGGCACATGAAGCCACTTGTGGGTATCTCCCTGGCCGCAGACCCTGTCAGAGCTGTGGAGACCCTGAACAGAACCTGGCCTTGTTATCCAGCAAGGAAGGCCAGCCTCAGAGCTCTGACCACCCCTCAGACCAACAAGGCATGAGGGCTCAGTCATTCACCCCTTTTCTTCTATGAGCTTTGTAGGCCAAAGAGCTTTTGGAGCAGTAGAGGTAAGAGAGACACGGAGTAGATGACTCTGTGTGTATCAGTGGCACCTTAGGGATGTGTCCAGGAGGCTACAGTGACCTTTGTCCTTTAGAAAGTGCCAATGAGTGCTGTGAGTCTGGATTAGGTAGAAACCTCTAACATCCCTACAACATTTTCCTGTAAACATAATTTCCTCCTACATCAACTTTCATTTAATCTCATAGACTCCATTTGTGAGAGATGGTCTTTTATTTAGCTCACCATTGTCTCCATTTTAGTTTTTCTTGCATGCTTTAAAATCCATTGTTCTGTTTTTTTTTTCTTCTGTCCTTCCCCTCCATCTTCATGTTCTTTCACAGTCGATCAAAACGAAACGTAAAAAGAGTTTCCGCCTCTCTCGAAAGTTTCCATTTTACAAGAGCAAAGAAAACATGGCCCAGGAGAGCAGCATACAGGAACGTAAGTAGCAGCAGGGTACAGAGAGCAGACTGCCCACAGCCCCACCCTCTCTTCCTCATTTGCACCTCCCCTAATGAGAAGATGGGGGAAAGTGTGTGTGTGTGTGTGTGTGTGTGTGTCCCTGTCCATCTGTTCATGTGTGCATGTGTGCGCGTGCATACTTGCTTATTTGCGGAGTCAGCATAGAAATTGGCCTGCACAGGGAGATATTGGGTCTCTCTTATCCAGCTGCTCACTCTGAAAGAATGTTGGAAGTTCTAAGGACCAACTGGTTGCAAAGCTGGCCTACCAGGACTCCCCTGGCACTGACGTTGGGGGTCCGGTGAAGCTCTCCTGTGGGAGTGATGAGCAGTTTTCAGCCACAGTGTCAGGTTTAGAAGAATGGTTTTTCAAGAGAACCAGGTCTAGGGACTCCGAGTTGCTCTCCTGGCTTCTTCCTCCTGTGATTTCTTTCCCTAACTTTACTCATCTACGTTAAGAGAAGAGCCTTTTCTTCCCTGGACACCTGGAGTTGGACCTGCTTCTTGAATTACATGCATGTGCATATGCACCCTGGATGCCCACACAGCTCCAATAGGCTCACTGTCATCCCAGAGTGATTCCAGAGCCAGCCTTCAAAATAAAATCCTTCCTGCTTAAAGGAATTGATGTGCAAGGGGGATTACTCAACATTGTCTAAATAAAAATTTATTGAACAACAGTAAACAGTAGAAAAGGCCAGAAGCTAGGCTAAATGGACTTTTAAGAACCAATATAATCCTGAGAAATATTTGTATTCTACCGTATGCCTCAGAAATGAACTGCTGACCCTAACCTTACACACCAGGTCAAAGTGGTGAAATACTTCTCATATGGCTCGTGGTGAATTGTAAACCTCTCCTCTCCTGCCTCACAAAGAGAGGCCTTGGGGTCCTGGGCTGTTGGGACTGATAGGAGACTGACTTTGTCTAGGCCGGCCGGATTCGTGGTCATGGTCTACGCAGGTCTTGCCACCTGGAGCGATAGCTAGTAGATCCAAGGGTACCTTCCTCCAAATGGAGGGTTATGGGTCATAATCCTGGGTAGCACAGGAAGAAGCACCATGTGCAGTTGGTTCTGCTCGTGAGCAATAAGAAAGGGTCTGATGTGAGGTCACCACAGTTCAGTGGATCAGCCCCGGAACCTCTGTGCTGGATCTAGCCTGAGGAGGGTTCGCTGTTGCATGGCCCAGCTCTGAGGGTCAGGGGTTGCCTGTCGGGTGAGAATTGAAACTTGCCTAGTGCTGATTCTCCAGAAGCTGATCTCATCCCCTGTGGTCTGCACAACTCCGGTCAGCTTTGAAGGCCACAGCTGAGACTACGTGAAGCTTTCCCTGAAGGGTTTGGACAGAGTCAGTACTAGGCAAAAGCTCCTTGGGATGATGGTGATTCTGCTAGCTCTCTTGTGCTCCCTCAGGGAAATGGTGATTACAGGGGCAGAGCCAGAGACCGGGGCTCTGCAACTACAAAGTCAACCAAAGCAGGGACTCTAAGCCTTAGAAAGTCGCCTGTCCTGTCCTGTCAGGCTATAGACTATAGACCACCTCAGAAAGGTAGTCCACTCTGAGGCTCTCCAGCAGCAAGTCGGGCAGTATGAAGCACAGGGATCTTGTCCGACCCGGGGCATTCTTTCTATAGCAACGTTCTTAACCCCACTATGATTATAGGGCTTCACAGTATTTCATACTCCTGTCACTAATGCTCACCTGGCTCTCTATTCTTCCTTCCCCTTGTCTTTTTTTCTCTATTTTCTCTTTTGTCCCAATTCTTTCCCTCCCTCCCTCCCTCCCTCCCTCCCTCCCTCTCACTTTGTCCTTCCTGTCTGTGAAATCAGGACTTCCCTGGGTTAAGTGACGATTATTATGGAGCAAAGAATCTGAGTAAGTCAAACTTACACACCACTAACTGTATTTCTGGCATGAGTGGAGATGCTGGGGTTGGGGGTGTAGGGAATGTGGGTGAGGGCAAGGGGGAGGGGAGGACAGTGTTGTGAGAACTCTGACACCACAGCAGGAAGTGGAACAAGTGACTCTGAATGTCACAACTTTCGCTCTGGATCACTGGCACCCTGATAAAAGCCCATCATTCATGTCTGTGTTTCCCTTTTGTACCTTGAAGGGGTGGGGAGCCATCCTGGCGCCCTGCCTCAGAAATGAGGTGGGCAAGAAGCACCTCCCCAGGGATGACCACTCAGCTCATCTCTAGCCTATTATTGAGGTGAGGGGTGCCTGCTGGTTGGCTGCTTCTCCCAGTGACACAGCACTAAAGAATTGTGCTTAGGAATGAGCTGTTTCAGTCTAACTAAAGGCAAGAGTACTGTGAAGCCCTTTACCCATTGTGCATCTGGGACATCCCAGCAGGTTCAGGGGCCTCAGGAAACAGCCATGGGCTGGCTTTCCATGGAACATCTCTAAGGGTCTAAGCTGGTTGGGGCAGGGGGGGTCTCAGCAGCATTTATGGACCATATATATATTTAGTGCCTTAGCTAGGGAAAACTCTGACCTCTCCTCTCTGGAAAATAATTCTAGAGTGAAATATGAAGGGACCATGATGACAGCATCTTAGCAGCACCTCCCTCGTGCACAGAGGGGCACATACACATGGCTGTGGCAGGCAGGTTCTGTCAGTGTATACTCTCCTTCAATAAGTAATAAAGGCGTGAAGGTAAAGGAGCTTCCTCAGAGGGTCAGGAACCAGCCTTGGGCAGCGACTCATCCAGTTCTTCCTACGGGGGCCACAGCATATCACAGTCTGGAGCAGTGTCATCTTGGCTGAAACGAGCAGTGTCTCTGTCCATAGTTGTGTTTGTGCTTCATCTTCATTTGCCTGTCGTCTTGGGAGTGGTGAGCTTTGTTTGGGCCACACAGTACCTTGTGCCTCCTTTGAGTGTGGCTGCTGTGCCCACACTTCGATGAGGGTAGGCACAGTGGTCTGAGACAGGATGGCTGTCTTGGCCTACAAGTGTTCTGTGTCCATTGTTTCTGTGTTTTGACATGTCTGTCTTAATGTGGACAGAGGAGCATCTTCCCTCACCACTAGGCCAAGCGAGGAGAAGGAGGCTACGTGATAGTGGTGGCAGGAGGGTTGTTGGTCCTACTGAACTGTCAGAGCATCTCCCTGTTGACAGCTCCAACCCAGCCAGTGGTTAGCCTCTTAGTTCTGGAGCACTGCCCAACTCTGTACTTCAGGGGCTCTGCCTGGGGAGGAGATTCAAGAGCAGCCTGGTCCCTGGACTTCTCTTTGCCACTGTCACTGCCTTTCCTTTCCTATTGTTAGTCTTGGGAGATGTGTTTTGAGATAGGATTTGGAAACCATCCAAGTCAGTTCTCTGGATTCAGACGAAGAGGATGCTGCCAAAGGATGGAAGGCTTGTAGCATATAGGGAGGGATTTGGCAGACTGAGAGGGCTCTGGGGACAAGAATGAGGTGGCCAGGGGCTCAAGGTTGGAGCTCTGCCTCCCACTTGGTAGCCTGGATGTGGCAGGCCTCTTGTGGCCTGACTCGGTGGCAGCTCAGTGTCTTGCCTCCTAGAGGATTTGAGTTTTGTGCCGCGTGTGACCTCTCAGTGGTGTGTTCTGAATCGGAGTCTTCTTTCTTGTTGGCTTGCAGAGGGAGTGACATCCAACACCAGTGACAGCGAAAGCAGTTCCAGTAAGTGTGTGTCATTCTCCCCCATGTTGTGTGGCTCCACTACGTGTCCCAGCCATCCTCATTCCACTGTTGCATGGCTGCCATATCTGTTCAGAGGCTAGTGCTTCTTTTAGCCACGTACACTTTGAGATCCTGGAAATGCTGTGGCCATTTTGTCCTTATGGGTGGGGTTTGGGCCATGAATTAAAGGAGAGTATAAGGCCTGCACTTCGGGTCAGGACCTGGCTTAAAGCTGTCCCTGGGGCCCTGGGAAGGGTGAGCTGCCAGTAAGTAAATCCCTGCCATGGGCATCCTGGGCTGTAAATGCTGCCATTTTTACAGACTTGCTTAGAGACCAACAAATGGCTCCTGTGGGATATTGTCCTGAATTGCCTTTCCAGGTCTCTTGGACCTCCTGGGTTAAGCCTCGGTGTCTTTTGTCTTTTTGCTGGGTTAAGTGATCAGGTAACTGCCCAGTTCTCCTCCAGAGATCCCGTGATCAAGCCACAGAAGCCACATTTGGAACCCCACGAACATTGGGAGCACTGGCCTCTGGCAAACTGTGGCTAGAGGTCTTATATAATCTGCCCACGGGTCTTAGGCTCAGAGGAAGCCTGTGAGCAAACATCCTGGGACTTGATGCAAATACTGCCTTCCCCAGCACTGCCATCAGCCACTTGGGACCTCCAGGCACCCAGAACCAAGTGGTTTGGTGACTATTTTAGGAAAAGTTAACAATTGTTAGGATATATGGAGCTCTACCATGAGGAGAGAGCAGGGCTCAGCATTGCTCATAAAGGGCACTGGGGACCTTAGCCCAGCCTTGAGTCCTTTGGATATTTCTTCCAGTGTAGGGGGGCGCATAGGTAAACCCTTAAAAGGGCAAAGTCAGTCTGCAACTTGGGGGGCCTGCATGAGTACTCTGACTCCCCTGCCTACAGATTAGGGGACATGGGCAGTGTTTCTCAACGAGTTAAAGCTTCCCCATGGTTCTTACCGAAGCAAGAGGGTAGTTGAGCATAGTTGACAGTTACCTGTAAGAACGGTTCCTGAGAAATTGGGGTGGTTTTTGGTGGAGGCTTCACGGCTTCTGGGTCTTGTCTCTTTGGTCAGCTATATTTTGCTGGATGAGAGGACTCCTGACTCCTGTTCCAGGGGTGGTGAAGGGCTTCTATGCTTTCTTGCCAATTTGTAGCAGATAGGGCCACATGGCAGGTGGTAATAAGTACCACTTGACAAGGCTGTTTTCTGGCAGAGGTGGGGTGAGGTGGATGTTGTAGGGGGACCAGGACATAGGCAGATTATAAAGTGCTAACATGTCTCCCTTTTTTGTTGCAGAAGGACAAGAGGATGCAATTTTGTCATATGAGCCAGTGACACGGCAAGAAAGTAAGCCGCCGTCTGAGAGTCTTGCCTTCAAGCTAGTCTCGTGGTCATGGGGCCCAACACTGGGGTTGGTGGCATCAATAGAGGGAAGAACATGAGGGAGTAGGAAGGCACATCCTACTCATTGGCTTATTGCACATCTGGCCCCTGGGCATCTTCTTCTCTTCTATGCCTTCCTAGTGTTAGAGAAAAGGAGGAAGAGGGGCGCCTGCATGGCTCAGTCAGTTAAGCGTCTGCCTTCGGCTCGGGTCATCCTGGGATCGAGCCCCATGTCGTGCTCTCTGCTCAGCAGGGAGCTTGCTTCTCCCTCTGCCTACCCCCCATCCCTGCTCATGCTCTCTCTCACCTGTCTCTCAAGTAAATAAATAAAATCTTAAAAAAAAAAAGAAAAAGGGGAAGGAAACCCAGTGTGCACCCCTCACTCTACCTTTGTTGCTGCCAAGATGCCTTCTAGAGGATAGGACAGGTTTACAAAGATGGCAAGGGTCAGTTTCAGTGGCTGTGACCATTGCCTAAACAAAGGTCCCAGTCCCTCCCTGTAGTGGCTCCTTAGAAAAAACCTTGCTTAGCTGCTGGTGCCCATGCAGAGATTTCTCCCGAATCTGTTGGGAGAACAGATTGCTTCTGATTTCAGACTTGCCTTGGATTTAGATATTTTCCAATTAAAGGCCCTTTGATGTCTTTGTATTTAAAAGCCAGAGAATGGCTGTGGACACTGCCCTAAGTGGCAGCTCCAGAGCCTCAGTGCTCTAGGCAGACTTGGAGGTAGAACAGGCTGTCTGGTGGGAGGCCTTGCTCATGACCTCCATGCTCTCTTTGTCCAGTTCACTATGCAAGACCTGTGATCATCCTGGGCCCAATGAAGGACAGAGTCAACGATGACCTGATATCGGAGTTCCCACATAAATTTGGATCCTGTGTGCCGCGTAAGAGCCCAGGAAGGTTTTGGAAGGGAGGCCTTAGTGCCCTGGGAACTATTACTCTGATGTCTTACGGAAGGGGTCTGGGGCAGGTTCTAGGGTTCTCTGGGAACAAGGGTGTATGTAACGCTCTGGAAGAGATTAGGCAGCAGTAGATTTTCACAAGGCTGATGGGGTTGAGAGGCCTAAGCCATCAGGTTGGCCTGCTGCCTCCCTTGGAGAAAAGTTTAAGTGAGGAGGGTCAGGGAGAATTGGACTACTGGGGGCCCAGTCCAAGTAGTGTTGGCCTAGCCCTGTGGACAGCTTGTTAGGTTTGCTGGCTCCTGTCCCACATTTGGCATCTTCTGCCAGGTTACGGCCTAGGAAACTATACCTTTATACCAGTGTAAAGCAGATAGCTCCCTGTGTGTGAGACCTGGTGGTTATAAGAGAAGTAGGCAAGAAAAACTTCTTTCAAGCTACTTCCCTCCTCGCCACCCCACATGCTCACCTGGAAAATACTGGAGTGGCCCTGGGACCCTGGTGAGAGAGGAACACATCATCTCTTTTGGCCTGGGGCAAGTCATTGTCCTTGGGCCATATAGCATCTCGTCTCTTCCTTCAGATACCACTCGGCCTCGACGTGATAATGAGGTGGATGGACAAGACTACCACTTTGTGGTCTCCCGAGAACAAATGGAGAAGGATATTCAGGACAACAAGTTCATCGAAGCAGGCCAATTTAATGATAATCTCTATGGGACCAGCATCCAGTCAGTGCGGGCAGTTGCAGAGAGGGTAAGAGAGGAGATGGCCCTGCTAAGTATAACCCTCAAAGAAAAAACCAAAGGGTTCCTGCTGACATTCTGTTAGGGTCCTCTTCCTTTCAGCACAGGGCCTACTGAATGGCACTGCTGACCAAAGCTGTGCCGGCTCTGCATGTTCCCAGGCCCTGCATAGAGGTGGCTGGCCATCTCCATGCAACTCACCCCAGCTTGTCACCGGCATGAATACGGACCCCTCTGTAGATGTGGCCTTTTCTGGCTAGTAGGAGCAAAATGGGGGCCTGGGTGTTGCCTCAGGGGTAGAATCTTCTGGCCTCTCAGAGTGGTCCTGGCTTCCTTTCAGCCAGATGTTTGGGTTGCCACTGGGTAAGGGCCTGGGGCTGGGTAGACTGGGACTGGGCAAGCTGATAGAGTCTTTGCCTTTTCAGGGCAAGCACTGTATCTTAGATGTTTCTGGCAATGCTATCAAGAGGCTGCAGCAAGCACAACTTTACCCCATAGCCATTTTCATCAAGCCCAAATCCATTGAAGCACTTATGTAAGTATTTGCAAGACTCAGACACTCCCAGCTAGGAGAGGGCCCTGGAAAGGAACAAAAAAATAAACTGATTTGCTGGGCAGGGGTAAGACCTGGTAGAAGCTCAGAGGAAAGTCTGCACCCTGGCTGGTCACCGAGGGCTCCTTCTGATTTGAGTGTCCACGCACATGCATTCCAGTTGCACTTTTAAACCTGGAAGGTTTGAGGAAGATGTTGAGCCATGGGCAACTGTTGCTCTCAGGGCAGCTAAGCAGATTTTTAGGGAACCTGGGAGCAATACTTTATGTTAATCAAAATGTAGAATCTGGGGGGCACCTGGATGGCTCAGTCCGTTGACCATCTGACTCTTGATTTCTGCTCAGGTCATGATCCCAGGGCCCTGAGATGGAGCCCCACTTCGGGCTCCACACTTAGTGGGGAGTCTGCTCGAGATCCTCTGTCTGCCCCTCCCCCACTTGTGCTGTCTCTAAAGTAAATAAATAACTCTTAAAAAAAAAGTTGTTCTCTCCCTCAGCCCCTGCCCTCCTCCCCTCCCACCACAGCTCATGCTCACTTGCTAAAAAAACAAACAAACAAACAAAAAAACAAAAAAACTACATAGAATCCAGTTTGGTATCATTTTTCTCCTCTGTCTTTGGCAGGGAAATGAACCGACGGCAGACATACGAACAAGCAAATAAGATCTATGACAAAGCTATGAAACTGGAGCAGGAGTTTGGAGAATACTTCACAGGTGAGAATACCTGCTGCCCAGCTCAGATAACGTGGGACCAGCCAGACAACTTTAAGTGTCTCCAGAAGGCTTAGATACCCTGCACAGACTTTTTGGATGCTTTGGAGATCAGATCTTTCCAGAATACTCAAGTTCCTTCCATCCAGCTGGAGGAGTTTAGCCAGTTTGTAGTATCAACCACCACCACCAACTGCTGCCTTGGATCATTTTATTCGTCTTCTCTTCCTATCCCAGATTGTAGGCTCCCTATGTTACTTTGCTTCTCTCTCTCTCTCTCTCTCTCTCTCTCTCTCTCTCAACTCCTCCCCTCCCCTCCATCTAGTACTAGGTTTCACATGTTTTAGGTGCTGATCAATGTTTGTTGATGATGATGATTCCTCAGTGTGGTCTTCAAGTTGTCTGTCACTGGGTTTGTGTATGTGTGTGTTATATGGCCACCTATTTTACAAGGTCAGTTCCTAAAAGATTGTTAAAGTTTCTGTGTCATCTGTTGCTTACCTTTAAAGTAGAGTCACAGGGAGGTGGGTGGGGGGTGGGTAGATGGATGGCAGGGATTAAGGAGTGTGTCATCCCTGTTGAGATGAGCACTGGGTATTGTTTGTAAGTGATGAATCACAAAATTCTACTCCTGAAATTGATATTACACTATATGTTAACCAACTAGAATTTAAAGGAAAATTTTGAAAAAAAAAAAAAAAAGTACAGTGACATTTATGTGCAGGTTAGTACTGAGTAAACCCCAGCTGGTAGTGCTGCTGGGTAAAGCGGGGGAAGGATTCGTAGCCACACCCTCAGACCCTGGGTTCTAGAGCTCCATTTACTGTTAACATCTATGTCCTTGTTTGCCGGGCCAACCTCTGATGTAGAACAGAAGTCATGACCCCAGGAGCACTGCCTCTTGCTAGAAACGGTTTTTTTGGTTCTCTGGATAACTGGGATTTTCCAGATCTTCTACTAAGGCCATTTACAGTGACCAGCTGCTGGCTTCATGGCTGCCAAGAGCAACGGGAGCTGCAAAGTCTGGCATTTAAGGGGCGCTCGGTAAATGTTGTTTGAACAATACATTTTCTTGTTCGTTGCCTCTTAGTCTCACCGTCTCAGTGAGGTGACCTTGAGCTGTGGGCTTCCAGCACCTGCCCTTTTCCCTCCTGGCCCTAGGCTCACAGGCTGGTGAAACCAGAGTCCACATCCACGTGGGCATCTCGGCTAGGCTGAGCCGTAGGGTGATGGGGCAGGCTAGATTGCTGGGTCCAGGGTGCTGTGGAGCACACTAACAATTCCGTTTTCCTCTCCACTTTAGCCATTGTACAGGGTGACTCACTGGAAGAGATTTACAACAAGATCAAACAAATCATCGAGGACCAGTCTGGGCACTACATTTGGGTCCCATCCCCTGAAAAACTCTGAAGAATCCCCACCAAGCACTCTTGTGAACAGAAGACATCAAGTCCCTCTTCCCTCCTCCCTCTTCAGTCCTGTCCCCACCAGGAGAACAAATGACTACTGTTCTTGTCCCCTTTTTTAGATATGTCCCAAAAATTGAGTTTTCTAGTCCTGTTCTGTTTTTTTAAATCTTCATTTTGTTTTAGTTTATTTTTTGGGATGATGCCATCTCACTCATCATGTGACTGTGCCCATTCCTGCATGGACCTTTCCCAAGCGCTAGCACAGGTGCAAATCCATCAGAGTCATTGTTTTCATAAAAACCAAGCAGAAGTGACGAGAAGAGAGGAGGACTGCTGGAAAGCCAGGCTCCGGACAGCTGCACGGCTTGTGAAGCGAGCTCAGTGTGCCGCGTGCTGAGATGCCCCCGGGCGTTTTGGCCTCTTGTGCTGCCATCATGCAGTGCTGAACGGTGCAACGTATGGCGACAGAAAGTATCTTATTTATATATAGATATATATATGTAATTTATATAAAATATATAGAAATTATTATATATATATATTATACACTCTCATATAATATATATATATTCACACACACTCAGACTAGAAAATCTATGGAGACTTCATCAATGGTACTGTGTTATTAGAGAAATGCTTTAATTTTCATATTCCAATCAGATGGCATCTTCTATCCCAACTGGTTGGGGAGGTATCAAAAGTGGTAGTAAGTGCTGTACCAGGGGCACTCACATTCGGTCATTCTCTTGAAAGCTGGGCTTTTCTCTCGGCGGGGTCAGCCAGAGGGCCTTTCCTCGGGTGAGAGGGGTGGACACTTGACCCTGAAACAGCTGCTGCCCCGGAGATGCAGTCAGTCCGTGCGCAGAAAGCAAGAGAATGGCTAACAGTGCTCCAGATTAAATTGCCTATTGTTTTATGCCACCTGATGTGTCTGCATGAGAGGTTTCCTTTTTGTTCATTTTTAAGCTGCTGTTAAACCAAAACCATGTTGTGCTACCGTGTCAGCCTTTTCATTATTCCAAATTTTACTTTTACTATTTAAGTGAATGCGTAGACTCCAATTGACAGTGTTGTAAAGGCTCATTGACATTGTGGAGGAGCCGGGCCTTGTGAAAGGAGGTGAGCAGGCATGGCTGTCCAGGCAGCAGAGGGGGGGAGCCAGGGCTCTGGGTGGGAGCACATCCCTTTACTCGTGCAGGGAACGTGCTGGACTCCCTCAGGTTCCTTGGTGGGACCCCCCCCAACGGTGACTGGGAGTCACTTGCTGTCCACGCTGGGACAGCAGCACGGCCCTGGGCTTGGCCAGCCATGTAATGAGAAGTTGGATCTGGGTTTTTTTTTGGCAGCTGCTCCATATGCCCTACCCCAGCACATGCACCAACAGCTGGTAGCTGACTGTTTCTTCAGGCAGAAAGCAGATTTTCAGGCCTTCTGTGTGACCCCATAGAGCTAAGATTCCCTTGCTGGTGAGACAGGAAGCCGTGGGTTTTTTTTTCCCAGAGTCAGAAGGCTGTGACTACGGTCAAGGGAGGTTTTCTCTGACCATACAAGTGCAGGCAGCAGCTGTGGCTCGGGCCCACCCTGCCACACTCCCTGGATGCCACCAAGCCTCCTTTACCCCCTCGCTGGGTGGGACACTGGGGAGAACATGCATGTGCTTGGCCTTGGGATCCAGTCCGTTGCTTCCTAGTCCGCAGTGTTGTGAGCAGTGCAAACACCATGTCGAAAACTCTTCGAGTGCCACCAGCCGCATTTAGGAAATGTGTTAACAGTTCTCCTACCAGCATAATGAGGCTAACTGTACAGTGTGGGGCCCAGAATGAGGGTAAAGAAAGAGCAGCAGCTTCACCTGGGCAGTACACTGGATTGAAGGCAATGAGTGATGAAGCGATGGCCAATGGTGATTCTGGTGAGGAGGGGGGTGAGCCGGGAATGTTGACTTCTCTGATGTTAAGTGATGTATCCTCTGAATGATGCTCAACCCTCTGCCCCTCCCAGGGAAGGAAATCAAGATTCAAAGTAAGCATGACACTAGTTGGTTTACCAGTGTTCCTTCCAAGGAGACATATATTTTTTAATAAATGATAGTTGCAATGAAGTGTGGCTCAGAGACCTTCTTGAAGGAGTTGAGAAGGGAGGGTGGCAGCACAGCCATAGGAAGAAGTCTCAAACCTTTGGGGCCCCAAAGGCTCTCTACTCAGGGGTGCTGGGGTGGCTCAGGTAAGCATCGGACTCTTGATTCCGGCTCCCGTCAGGGTTTCATGGGTCGTGAGGTCGGGTCCCACGTGGGACTCAGTGTGGGGTCTGCTTGTCTCTCCGTCTGCCCCTCTGCCTTACTCCCCACCACACCCCCACTTGCAGTCATGCACACACGCTCTCTCTCAAAAATAAAATCTTCAGAAGACTCCAGATTTTGTGACCATCAGCTGACTGAGTCAGGTATTCCTCTGGATGGTTCTAGACTACTATGTTTGTACCAGTTCCTTCGTGGGCGCTATGCGCTTGGTCTTCTGCTGTGGCCCCAAACCCTGTCCCCCAGAACTGACGAGGTGTGAGGCATGTCCATATTCTTGGTGGCAAGATGCCGACATTTTCCCAAAAGGTTGCCAAGATGGGCAATGCCTGCTGCAGCAAAGACGTTTGCTAGAAAAAGCAGGGGCCAAACTAGCAGTAGGGAGCTGAGTAACAAATATGGCATGGACAAGCTTGGCCTGCCAGCTCCCGGGCTTTCCAGAAAGCACTGAGCTCAGGGGAAAACAGGAGAGACGGGTCCAGGGTAGGTCCTAGTTGGCAGAGCAGGTGGCAGGCCCCCTGAAGAGAGAGGAGGAGCATTGAGAGCAGGGACGTGGGACACGGCCGATGGCAAAGTGACTTCTGTGCAATAGCCTGAGGAGCCACCCCCGTCCATGATCATGGTCAAGAGACATGACTGATCGAAAGAGAAGCCATGACATGTGTGCGCTGAGCCACAGGAAGGAGGAGACTCCTTACCTGTTTGTGGCGCTTTAAAGTTTGCAGGGGGCTTCCTTTGACATGTCCTCTCATTTGCTAGAATCATAGCCTGATAAAAAGGAGTCCCCAAAGTGCTCCTGGAGGGCTTAAGGGAATCCAGCTCCCGGGTGCTAAGGCCCTGTCACCCCACTCTGTTGAGGCTCAGTCTGTCTCGGCAGCTGCTGTTCCTCCTAGGGAGGCTCAGCCAAAGAAAACTCAGCCCCAGGGGGAAGATACTGAGCAACTCAGAAACCCCCGAGGTAGGCCTGCCCCGACCCTAAGCTCTGTCGTGGCCAGATGGCTAGAGCCCCATCTCTTCATCTCCTCGAGGCAATGCCAGGATATTCCCCAGGTCCTGCTGCTGACAAGTCGGCTTGCTAAGCATGTCTCGGTTTCTTCTGACAGACCTGAAATGAAAACATTCCTAGGGTGATACAATGACGAAAAAGATTTGTTCGGATCCGAATTGCCGGCCTACTCTAAAGGCCATTTCCCAACAAGGCCAAAATCTTTATCTGAAAGACGTGTGGAAGTCGTGCTCCAGGACCGAGCTGAGAAGGAGGCGGAGGCAGTGGGTGGGGGGAGCCTGGAGATCAAGGGTCAAGTACAACAGGATGGGACTGTGTGAAAGGACACGGGCCTTGAGCAGAAAGGCGGGCGCTAAAGGACAGTAGAGCCCTTTCCGTGGGGCCAGTGCTTGCTTGCCCGCTGCCAAGCCCTGGAAGCCCGAGGCGTGGAAACCCTTGTGGCAATGAGACAAGTGGGTGCTGACAGAGCCGCTAGCTGTCAGGGCAATCCAATCAGTGAGCGTCCAAGTTGGGGAGGAGCGCACCAGGCTGTCCCAGCCCGCACGCACGGTCTGTTCGGCCTCAGCATTCCCAGGTTCCGCCCTTCATGCCCGCTCTGGCCTAGGAGTTCATGGCCTCAGGTCCGTGATCCTCCTATCAGGACAGTCTGTTCCTTGGCTGACACTTTGCCACCACACAAATAACTTCCCGAGGGTCAAATTCCACACGTGGAAAGAAAAAACAAAAACAAATTCCACACGTGGGAAAGCCTGTCCCCCATCACCTAGAAGAGAGAACAGACCTGGCCCCAGTGTGCCTTGGCTCCGTCCCCCCCCCCCCCCCAGTGAACAGGGCCTTGGTCCTGTGCGCTCGTCAGAGAAGAGAGGAGATGCTTTTGCAGTGAAGACCAACGGATTTGCCTCCACAGAGCCGTGCCCACTGTCACCATGTGACACCTGCTGGGGCCTCTCACATCAGGACAAATGAACTACCTGTGTGTCCTGTCCTCACCCCGCCACTGTGCCCCAACTGGAAGCTTCCAGTGGACTTGGAAGGACTGGGAAGCGGCTAGTTTGAGGACCAGCCTTCAGCCTTGTCTGCTCCCGGGCATGTGCCAGAGGGTGTTCTCCTGACTGGCCTTCCTGTCCCCACAGCCTTCCACCACTAACTGGCCATTTATGCTCCCTGCTCCCTTGGGGTCCTGGTACCCACAGGGAGCGGTTCAAGCTCCTTACCACAGGCCCCTCTACTGCCAGGCCTTGGCCTTTCTCTCCTACCTCATCTTTTGCTGCGTCCATCCATCCCAGCCCTGAACACCATGGCCCCATGTTTTGTTTTTATAAGATTTTATTTATTCACGAGAGACACAGAGAGAGAGGCAGAGACATAGGCAGAGGGAAAAGCAGGTGCCCTGTGGGGAGCCTGATGCGGGACTCGATCCCAGGACCCCAGGATCACGACCTGAGCTGAAAGCAGACGCTCAACTGCTGAGCCACCCAGGTGTCCCCAGCCCCGTGTTTTTGCTCAGACTTCTCTTTCTGCCCAGTGCTGCTGCCCCATTTTGCTTACCTGGAAAACTCCCCTTAATATTTTTAACACTCGGGATCCCTGGGTGGCGCAGCGGTTTGGCGCCTGCCTTTGGCCCAGGGCGCGATCCTGGAGACCCGGGATCGAATCCCACGTCGGGCTCCTGGTGCATGGAGCCTGCTTCTCCCTCTGCCTATGTCTCTGCCTCTCTTTCTCTCTCTGTGACTATCATAAATAAATAAAACTTAAAAAAAAATATTTTTAACACTCAATTCAAGAGTTCCCCCTCCCCCACCACGCTGCCTTTCCTGAAGTACTTCCTCTTCCCTTCCACCTCTTAGGTCGACCTCACTGTCCCCTCCTTTGCACCGAGAGACCCCACGCAAGACCTTTGGCCATTGTAACAGCCGAGGTTGATTTTGTACTCCCTACGTGAGGGGCAGTGTGCTAAGGGCTTTACCCCTTTTACTTAGTGCACCAAACAGCCCTATGAGGTAGATGCTCACATTACGTCCTTTCCCAGGTGAGGAGACCCAGGCACAAAAGGCAGGCGCACAGCTCGTAAGCGGTAGAACCGAGTCAGACACAGGCTGTTTGGGCTGCACTACTTGTGCTCCCAAGTGGGAGTCTCTGGGCCGCCTCTCACTTTGCCACACTCGGAACATTTTCTTGTCCTTATCTCCTTCTGTCTTTCTGCCCTCGACTCCTCTTCAAGAGCACAAACAGCCCCATTCATCGTGCCTGCAGCACAGTATTTGTCATGCAGCAGGTGTGAGGTGCAAAAGGAGGGATGCACTAGTCTTGGGCTCGGCCCTGCTGGGGAGAGATTCCACGAGGCCCACACCCGTGCTGAATAGGACTTTTCTGTTGTGTTTTACAGAGAGCTTCCATTCTGAAGTGCCCACAGCTTCCTCTGGGATCTTATGCCATTAGGACTCCTTTTTGTCTCCAACCATTTCCTCTCCTTTAGCCCCTTCTCCTGCTTTTCGCTCTGCTGACTTCTCACCAAGAGTTAAACAGTTCCCCTGCTCTGCCACCACTTCCTGACTATGCACTCATTCAGAATGCTTGTTGAGCAGCAGAAAGCTCTCAAGTTCAGCCACGGCCTCCCCAGCATGAGGTTCAGAGCCTTGACCTGGTGGATGGATGAAAGTGCCATGTCTCTGCTCTCACCATTGAGGTCATTTCTCTTGGACCACTTCACCTCTTCCTGGACTTCTTCACTCATTCTCTTCCCACCTCCGAAGTGCCACCCTTCTCCTAGGCACCTGGGCCCCAGACTTGATCTCTCTCCTTTGGTCATCATATCCAACCTCTTACCAGAACCTGTCAATTCTTTAAGGTATCTGTTCCGTTTGGTCTTTGTTTCCATCATCACTGTCCCTATCCCCATGATAGCAAGAGCCACAGCTTGGTGAGCACTTAGTGATAGGCCCTGTGTGCAATGCTGAAAACACAATGGCAAGTCAAAGAACATGGTCCCTGTTCTCAAGAGCCTTAGTCTAGTAGGGGGAGGGCAGCAAACAAGTCAGTGACTGAGTATATCATTACACATTAGGCTGAATGCTATGAAGGGCATCTGTAGGATATAGCAACAGAGGATAAATCTAGTGTGAAGACTTGCCTGAGAGAAGGTGCCTCGGGATGGCTTCTTGGAGGAGGTGACGTTCAGGTTGAGATCTGCAAGATTAGTAGGATCAGACTGGTGGAGGAGGGGGTGTGGGATGCAGTAGAAGGAAGTATTTACCATCCTCCACTGGCCCCAATCTGCTCATCTGGGATTATGTCCTGGGGTTTCTGTACCAACCAGCCTAGACCATTTGCCTTTTTACCTGTGAGCTGGGCCTCTGTCTGGAGTGTTCCTAGTCCCCACGTCTATGAAACCTTTAGGCTCTGGCTCAAATGCCATTTTCCATGATGATGTCACCGGTCACTCCAGACAGAGCTTTCCCCTTGCTGTCCTTCGCACTACTCTCGCAGGTTCCATGGAACTTACCCTGTTCTTCCTTACATGGTAGCTAGCTGTCCATTATATCTTCTGGAAGGCTGGGGTTGCATCTGGTATCTTTGTTTCCATCGCAGCAGCTAATATGTGCCAGATGCTCAGTAAACGATTGCGGGGTGAACTTCCTCTTTCTGGACCTCACTTTCTAAATCTAAAACATGAGGAAGTTGCACAGATGAGCTCTAAGGCCTCTCCTATCAGTGGTGATAAAAGAGAATTCTAAAGGACGTGCACTACAAATCCACAAAAAGAAAGTCCATGCCTTTTGCGACTTTTCGGTTCAAAAAACCTGAAGGAACACTGATGCAGATGACAGAGGTTTAAATAGAGCTGCCAAAGATCATGGCACCTGAGCACATTACGTTTCTACACAATTAACATTACACACACACACAGAGGCCAGATGCCTGCTGTGAGAGAGAAAAGGACCCAGAAAAGATGTGTGGACTAGAACAGGGGAAATGTCCTTTTCCCAGCTGGGAAGAGGGGTAGGATTCCAGGACAGCTTAAAAAAAGGGGGGGGGGAATGTCACAAAGCAGGGTGCAGATTCTGATTACTTATAGCTGGGCAAAGAAATGGTGCTAGGGAAAGAGGAGAATGGTATGCCAAACGAGCTGCCCAATGCCCTCATAAGGAGGCTTCAGGTGCCCCACTGTGGCAGGTAGCAGTTCCCAGAGGGATTTCCTGGTGACGGCTATCTAAGATGAGCATGAGGGGGGTGTGTGGGGTGGCTGCGTGTAAGGGCAGGAGAACTCCAACCAGGAGGAATGGAGACGATCCCAGTGGCCTGCCAGCAATGACAGACCAGCTATGTCTTGCAGTCGGAGCAATTCAGTGGGCTTTGTGTTTGTTCCACTAAATGCAAGCTTTTCGACTTTTGACTCTTCTTGAAGAAGTAGAAAGGTTTGCAAACAACCTCTCTCTTCTGGTTTATCAGAGATGATAAGGTATTCCTAGGTAGACTGAGGGGAAAAATACAAAAAAAAATAAAGAGAGAAAAAAAGAAAAGAAGGAGGGAGACAAAGAAAAGAAAGAAGAAAAGAAAGAAAGAAAGAAAGAAGACAGAAAGAAGAAAGATAGAAGAAAGAAAGAAAGAAAGAAAGAAAGAAAGAAAGAAAGAAAGAAAGAAAAAAGAAAGAAAGGAAAAGCCAGGAGGTAAAGGTTCAAAGATTCTCAAATGATCAATCACCCTGCTGTTAAGTAGAGGAATGTCAAAGGAGGAAACAAGGGTGCTACCAGGGTCCACACCATCAGAAGTGAATTGGATAATTCTGGAGAAGAAAGGACAAACAGTAGGGAAGGTAGAGGGAATAAAGACCACAGTCAAGACTACAAGGAGCAGAAGAATGTAAAACAGAAAAAGAAGTTAAGAACTGCCATCACTGGAGCTGCCCCAGAATAAGCAGGAAACCTTTCCAGGAGGCTGTAAATACAGATCTCCCGGAGCACGAGAGGACGACCAGAGGGAGTCCAGACTTAGCCGGTGCCAGGGAATATGTTACCTACCGCAGGGCAAGCGTCGAAGAGTTGCAAACATTCAAAAGCACTTATTACATATCAAGCTTCACTCTAAGAGTTTTGCACGTTCATTTACTCCTCTGCTCTTCCCCAAACTCAATGACTATTGTTACAAACATTTTACAGGTGAAGAAACTGGGGCGTGGAGAGGGTGAGCAATTTGCCAGAGGTCGCACAGCTAGTAAGTGCTTCGAAGAGCAAGGATTCGAACCCAAGCGACCTGGTTCCGGGGTGCGTGCTGCTCTGCTACTGCTTCATCTAGCTCGCACCACCTCCCATCGAGGTTTGTTTCTGCAGTCTGCCTTTTGCCCTCACCATGACATTGGAACCGTGCTCTCAAAAGTCAGTATGGCTTCTAAGCTACCAGATCTCCTACCTTCACGGGCCTCATACTCATCAACCTGCCTGCCCTATCTGACGCTGTTAAAACATTCTCCCACCCAGAACTGAAACCTCAGCATCGTCTCGGAGTATGCACCCGTAGTAGTCCTCACATTCACCATCACTGTTTTTGCAGCCATTGTTTCCATTCAAGTCTTCATTATCTTTTAAAATATTTTATTTATTTGTTCATGAGAGACACACAGAGACATAGGCAGAGGGAGAAGCAGGCTCCCCACGGGGAGCCCAATGAGGGTCTCCATCCCAGGACCCCGGGACCACGACCTAAGCCAAAGGCAGATGCTCAACTACTGAGCCACCCAGGCACCCCATCAATTCTTCATTATTTTCATTCAATGAACACATAATTCTATGTATCAAGCCCTGAGGGTACAGTAGTGACCAAAACGGATAAGTCTCTGCCCTTAGAGAGCTCACTGTCAAGGAGATAGACATTAAACAAATAATTACCTACATACATAGATATTTATAAACTGATGAGTGCTGTTAATGAAAATATGTGGCTTTATAAAAGGATGAAATAGGGAGATGACAATGGCCTCCACATTAGTCTTCCTTCCTCTAGATTCTTCCCTCTCCAACCCAATGTACCTACTGTTGCCTAAATTAATATTACTAGAACTGTCTCTGACCCTATAACTCCCCAGCTCAGATTCCTTCAGTGGCTTACAGAATAAAGACCAAACTCTTTCCCCAGACATTTGAGATCCTCCCTAATCTGGCTCCAACCTAGCTTTTCCCCACCATTCCCCTTTAAGCACTCTACGCTGCAAAGAAACAGACCCATTCACTGCTCCTTGGATGAAAGACTACGTGCTTTTGTCATACTGTCATTTTTCTTTCTTTTTTATGGCCAGAAATGCATCTTTAAAGTCCAGTTCAACCTTCTCCACAAAGTTCTTTTTCATCCCCTCCTTTGGAATCTCAGCAGAGTTTACCCTCACTTTCATAACACTGGTATTCTACCTTTAAAAGTGTAATAACTCTAAGACAGTAATTGCAATTTTAAACTCTTCCTTTATTAGACTATAAGCTCAGCGAGGACAAGATCTGGGTCCAGACCACAAATAGTCATTGCTTGGTTGGACAGATGAATGAATGAAAAGCTGAATGAATAAATGAACAAACAGATGAATGAATATGTGGCTTCCCCATTGACAATATGGAGGGGCCATAGGAAGATTTTCTTTGAGCATGTATTCTCATTGCAGCTTAACAGAGAGCTTGGGAAAGCCATCACATCAAACAAATGCTGGCCATTTCCACCTGTCTCACTTCTTATTTTTTAAATATTTTATTTAATCTCTATACCCAGCATGGTGCTCTAACTCACAACCCTGAGATCAAGAGTTGCATGTTCTCCCAACTGAGCCAACCAGGCACCCCTGACCTTCCTCCACCTCTTAATCTAACAGGTATCCCCCCACCCCCCGTAAGGGTGAGGAGCCCATCCACCAAAGGAGACATGGACATCATCTTCAAGGACTATGCAGCTATGGGCAGAAAATTCAAGGACTTGGGGGACCATGTGGTGTTTTCTTCTTACAAAAGAAAACTGGTACTTTGGAATAGAAAAGAATATGTGGAAGAGGAAATGGCGGCCTGTAGAGATGGGATTTTAGAATAGGATTTGTCTGGACCAGAGTTTAAAATACTAGATTGTTGGGCTCTTGGCTATGGACAGAGTTCTCTACGATAACTAAAAAATATGTTTACCCAGAGCCTTGCGATCTGCTTAAGAGAACTTGAAATCAAAAATGGAGGGGAAAGAACAGAATAGAGAATCGAGAAGTGGACCCTCAACTTTATGGTCAACTAATATTCGACAAAGGAGGAAAGACTATCCACTGGAAGAAAGACAGTCTCTTCAATAAATGGTGCTGGGAAAATTGGACATCCACATGCAGAAGAATGAAACTAGACCACTCTCTTGCACCATACACAAAGATAAACTCAAAATCGATGAAAGATCTAAATGTGAGACAAGATTCCATCAAAATCCTAGAGGAGAACACAGGCAACACCCTTTTTGAACTTGGCCACAGAAACTTCTTGCAAGATACATCCACGAAGGCAAAAGAAACAAAAGCAAAAATGAACTATTGGGACTTCATCAAGATAAGAAGCTTTTGCACAGCAAAGGATACAGTCAACAAAACTAAAAGACAACCTACAGAATGGGAGCAGATATTTGCAAATGACCTATCAGATAAAGGGCTAGTTTCCAAGATCTATAAAGAACTTATGAAACTCAGCACCAAAGAAACAAACAATCCAATCATGAAATGGGCAAAAGACATGAAGAGAAATCTCACAGAGGAAGACATAGACATGGCCAACATGCACATGAGAAAATGCTCTGCATCACTTGCCATCAGGGAAATACAAATCAAAACCACAATGAGATACCACCTCACACCAGTGAGAATGGGGAAAATTAACAAGGCAGGAAACCACAAATGTTGGAGAGGATGAGGAGAAAAGGGGAACCCTCTTGCGCTGTTGGTGGGAATGTGAACTGGTGCAGCCACTCTGGAGAACTGTGTGGAGGTTCCTCAAAGAGTTAAAAATAGACCTGCCCTACGACCCAGCAATTGCACTGCTGGGGATTTACTCCAAAGATACAGATGCAGTGAAATGCCGGGACACCTGCACCCCGATGTTTCTAGCAGCAATGGCCACAATAGCCCAACTGTGGAAGGAGCCTCGGTGTCCATCGAAAGATGAATGGATAAAGAAGATGTGGTTTATGTATACAATGGAATATTACTCAGCCATTAGAAACGACAAATACCCACCATTTGCTTCGACGTGGATGGAACTGGAGGGTATTATGCTGAGTGAAGTAAGTCAATCGGAGAAGGACAAACACTATATGGTTTCATTCATTTGGGGAATATAAATAATAGTGAAAGGGAATAGAGGGGAAGGGAGAAGAAATGGGTAGGAAATATCAGAAAGGGAGACAGAACATGGAAGACTCCTAACTCTGGGAAATAAACTAGGGGTGGTGGAAGGGGAGGAGGGCAGGAGGTGGGGGTGACTGGGTGGCAGGCACTGAGGGGGGCACTTGACGGGATGAGCACTGGGTGTTATTCTGTATGTTGGCAAATTGAACACCAATACAAAATAAATTTATTATTAAAAAAAAGAAAATGGAGGGGAAAGCAGAAAAATGTCCTGATAGTATTATAAAATCAATTACTATGGATGATATCAAGTACAAGAACACTGCTGTAAGAGTTGCCCTTTCAGTCACAGAAGAGTCCATCTGTGAAAAGAGCCATATACCGAACTTACGGCTTAAGGTATTTCTGCATCAAGGTACAGCATATGTGTTGGCTTGAATGATATGAAATTGCCAATATTCTACCACCTTGGGCCTATAAAAATGGCAGCTTCATATGGCTCAACCTAACATTATGAAGTAAACTTGGAATTTTAACTCATTAAGACTTGGAGGAATGAAACTTACAACTGGAATTTGGCACCAGGAGGAGCACATTCTTATGAAGAGCGATGGCCTTGGGGTGCCTGGTGGCTCAGTCAGTGAGCATTTGACTCTTAGTTTCAGCTCAGACCCTGATCTTAGGGTCATAGGATTTAGCCTTGTATCAGACTCTGTGCTCTGCAGGGAGTCTGCTTGGGATTCTCTCTCCCTCCCTCTCCTCCTGCCCCTCCCCCCACTCTCTCTCTCTAAAATAAATAAATCTTTTATTTACTCATCAACCTGCCTGCCCTATCTGATGCTGTTAAAACATTCTCCCACCCAGAACTGAAACCTCAGCATCCTCTCAGAGTATGCACCTGTAGTAGTCCTCACATTCACCATCACTGTTTTTGCAGCCATTGTTCCCATTCAAGTCTTCATTATCTTTTAAAAGATTTTATTTATTTATTCATGAGAGACACACAGGCAGAGGGAGAAGCAGTCTCCCCGCAAGGAGCCCGACGTGGAACTCGATCCCGGATCCCAGAATCACGCCCTGAGCCGAAGGCAGACACTCAACCACTGAGCCACACAGGCGTCCCTAAATCTTTTCTTTAAAGAAAGAAGAAGGATGGCCTTGAGGATGGGAGGTGACATAGTGCTATCTTCATAGAAATCCACAAACACGAGGACAGCGCCTGCAACAGTTTTGGTGACGTTAAAAGAAGAGAACAGGTGGAATACAGTGTAAATACATCACACAGCAGCCTACAGAATGGGGGAAGTTGATGTATTCCTGGTGCAGAGCACAAAAATGGCACAGGGCAAGGTCTCGCAGCAATGAGGGACTTTGTCCAGAGTTGTCATAAGTTTCATTTGCCTAAAGGCAGAACATTTAGAAATTATCTGCTTGTATTGCTGACAATACTACCCCTCTGAAAGTAAAGAAATCAAGAGGGATTGTTTTTTTTTTTTTTTTTTTTTTTTTTTTTTTTTTTTTTTTTTAAAGTTGAGGAGTTTATTAGGGAAATATGAGAGGCAAAGATACCCCAAGTGACAGAAAGAAAATTTTGAAAATGACGCTTCAAGCCAAGTGGAGGCCCGGCCTTGACCTCCCCCAAAGGACAAGAAACTGGTAGGTTAGCAACGACATTCTCTGATGGCCACCTTGCCGGGGCGTAAGTGTCTCAGCCAGGACTGCCTCCCACCCCCCGTGCCAAAGGTGGAAAGGAGACAAAGACTGTTTATAGAATCAATGCAGAGGCAATGAGAGCTGTAAGGAAAGTCTGAGAGAGAGAGATGGAGAGGACCTTAACAAAGAGTCCCAGGCATCTGGCTCTGAGCGCTTCAAATACAATGATGAACAGTTCTACAAAACGTTACTCAAAAGGTAAAATGCCTAATGTTGGTTCCAAGAGTTCCCCTGGACTTCTTCCCACATGCCACATCACACGTCGATGTACATGGCAGAGCCCAAAGGCCACACTTTTGAAAAAAGAAAAACAAGAATAAGCCCTGTTGCTCTTTAAGAAGAGAGGAAGGAGCTGAGGCTGCTGGGGCCTTTCCCACGTCGGCCTGTGTTCCATAAAGCAACTTCCCAGCAGCAGCATGGCATAGTTCTAGGTGAGGGTCTCACCTTTTGTCACCCGTGCTTCAATGTACTCTATTCTCCGCTCGAGGGCTGTCAATTTCTCGTTTAGTGTTGCAAGTCTTGAACGACAAGACATATCGAAGGAGTTGAGAAAGTCCGCGATCTTCTTGATGCTGCTGGTGATGACCTCAATGTATTCCCGGTTCGCCCAGTCCTGGTGAATCTCCCGCTGCACCGGATCCTCTTGGCCCGCCATGGCTGCCGCCTGAAGAGAGCCACTGCCTCAAGAGGGATTGTTTGTTCTTCAGGTCCCAATTCTAACTGGTAATGAAGAACTGATTGGTGAAGTGGAAATTTGAACGGCAACCTAAAAAGCTCAGAGTTTGCCAGAGCATAAGCTGAACACAGCAAGGCATTTTGCCCTAGAACTTAAAAAGGCAGACCTCAAAGGGCTTAGAGAAAAGAAAGGTAGCACGAGGGCAAAGAAAAAGCAGTGGTCCAAATAGATCTACCTGTAAATCACAATTCTGCCTTCTTCCAGCTGTGTGACCTTGGTTAAGTTACTTAAACTTTCTGAGCTTCAGTTTTCTGCAGAAATGACAAGGGAGGGAGGGAGAAAGAGAGAAGGAAGGCACAATAATAGAAGGCCACTGCCTACTTCCTGGGCTTGCTATGACAATTAGGTGAGATAGCACATGTGAAGTGCTTAGCATCTAGCAGGTATGCATTACTTGTTAGTTTTCTGGCACTTTCTGTTTGGCTATCCTTCTAAAAGGGTGAGAGGCTCCTAGAAACTAAATTCTGACCAAGTAATTGTGAAATATTTTAATGAAGAAATAAAAGGAAAGGTATCTAAAGAAAATGATGTAAATGCACAGAGAATTCTTTGATCTTTGATGATGAGCCATGACAAAGGTGGAAAGAAGGGCATCTAACCAATGCTGAATATGAAAGAGTAACACAGAACTGCCAAAAATCCTATCAGGAAGGCCTGACCCAAAATGAACTAATTCTAGGAGTAAGAAAAGAGGCTGTTTTCACTTTTGTTTGCATCAAAACGCAAATGAAGAAGGCCTTTGAAGTCTGCAAGTTGGGGCAGATAATATGTTTTAACTAAAATTAGTTTTTAAAATAACAGGCACATGCAGAAGGAATTTCAGTAGTGCCACAAGGTATAAAATCAAAAATGAAATGAACAGACAACAAAGATAAAGAAGACCTCTTGAACTCCTACTTTGCTTTGGGTCTGCTCTACCCTACAAACTCTGTCCATTAACCTGGAAAGAGTCAAGCAGACATTACTCAGAGGGAAGTATCAGAGTAACTGCACAAGTTCTAAAAAAGCATCAAGGTGCTTTAAATGATTTTGAGTCCCTTGACCCAGACAAACTATATTTCAGGATGTTGAGAGGAACCTGTAGATGACATGTTGTAACCTTTGTGGAGCCAAGGGGGAATACGAAATATTCTGGACACCTAGAAAAGGACATATACTCCTTTTTAAAGGTAAGATAGTAGGCATCACGAGCTTTAGACAGGTTTCATCTTAATCACAGGCAAGTTTCTAGAATACATTATGGGAAGGGATGGCTTGCATGCCACCTAGAAGGGAGCAGGTGATCACAAAAGGTTTAGAAAGCCCTTTATTTAAGGATAGCTCAAGACAGACTAGGAAGTGAGCTTAGTAATGTAAATAAATGAGTAAAGCAGGGGAACATTGTAGATGTAGTGTATCTGGATTCCAGTAAGGCACTGATGGACAAAGTCACTCTTGATATCCTCGTGAAAAAGTTTGGGAACCGTAGACAGTACAGTTATTGAATGGGTGAATGGTCATCCCAAAGTCTGCTAATTAGTGGATGAATGTTATTTATGTACTAGTTTGCTGTCACCCCTGCTGTAATGTGAGGTAAGCTCATCACAATAGACTTTGCCCTTTATCTTGTTCACTTTATCCCCAGCACCTATCGTAGCGCCCAGTACATACATGGTAGAAAGTGCTCAGAAAGTATTTGTTGCGTGAATGAATAAACTTGGAGGTAAGACTGCAAGGCCTGTTACCAAGCTTTGTCTCCACCCTCTCCTATTCAGGATGTTTTATCATTTACTTGGATAAACACATTAGATGGCATGCTGACCAAATATGCAGATAAGGTAAGTCTGAGAGGGATAATGACATAATACAGATAGACTCTACCCAAAAAGAACTGGCAAGAGAAATTTAATAGATGAATGCACTCAGATGAAAAAACTTGGAAGTACAGCAAGACATTAATTAATGGCAGGAACGTATGAAAAAAGTTTTCATTCATTCTTTCAACAACTGTCTACTGAAAGTGCCAGGTACTGTGCTAGGGATATACAGTGGTATATCCTGGAAAACCAGGACACATCTGCCTTTCTGGAACTTAAACACTATCGGAAGAGACAGTTATTAATCAAATTTAGTCCACAAATATATATTGACAAACTGTGATGAATAAAATCAAGTGCTAGGGGCGCCTGGGTGGCTCAGTTGGTTAAGCGTCTGCCTTTTCAGTACAGGTCATGAATCCAGGGTCCCGGGATTGAGCCCCATATTGGGTTCCCTGCTCAGCTCAGTGGGGAGCCTGCTTCTCCCTCTGCCCCTCCCCCCCTGCTCATGCTCTTTCTCATGCTCACTCTTTCTCTCAAATAAAATAAAATAAAAACGAGCGCTAGGAGAGCATACGAGAAAAGAACCTGGCCTGGTCAGGGAAGGTTTCTCTGAGGAACTGACACTTGAGCTGACTTCTCAAAGCTAAGTAGGAATAAGCTAAGGTAAAGGCGAGGGAGAGTAACCAGTAAGTCAATAATATGAAATGCCTGCTTAAATACAAACTGTGGTCCCTTGCCCTTCCCCCTTGGCAGGGACTCAGCTAGGAACTCAATGCCCTTGCTAGCTAGGTGGTGGGCTTAGCCAGTGGCTTGGTTGGTGTGTTTTCCAGGGCTTGTCAAAGGGGCAGCCCTCATGGTCAGGCCTGAAGGATTAGGACTGGAGACAGCCACACAGCTAGGAGTGTGTTCTCAAACAGGGAGATTGAGCACATACGTGGATATCTGAGGTTCACAGGAGCCAGGCTTCTTAATGTTGGAAGAGAGAGTTGCAAATATGGAAGGGAAAGAAGGCTAGGACAAATTCTCTGGTGTTGGATTGATACATGGAGGTATCAGTATGAATTCAGGTTTTTTTAAAAAAGATTTATTTATTTATTTGAGTGAGATAGCATGTGCATGAGTGGGAGGGGCAGAGGGAGAGAGAATCTGAAGCAGGGCTCATTCCCAGGACCTCGAGATCACCATCCGCGCTGAAACCAAGAAGTAGCTGCTTAACCGACCGAGCCACCCAGGCACCCAGTATTAACTCTGTTTTACATGTGTGTGTATACATACATATACACGTAGTAGTGAAATTTTAAGGAGTCAAAAAATTGTATGTGGGTTTTTGCTCAGGGATTGACACCCTCTATCCAGGGTCAACTCTATCTATATCTATGTATCTATAGATATGCACATATATGTGTATGTGTATATACACAGATGCACAGTTATCTCCTAGCTCCTGGGAGGGGGGGGCGCCTGGCTGGCTTAGTAGAATATGCAATTTTTTTTTTGAATATGCAATTTTTGATCTCAAGGTCATGAGTTTGAGCTCCACGCTGGGTGTACGGAAGACTTAAAAAATAAAGATCTCTGGATACTACTTCCTAGCTCTGTCCACCGAGAGGACCTAGAAACAATGATGACTGAATAATGAGTGCCCCAGAACTTGGGCACTGGCTACCATACCATTCTCCATTAAAAGGAACCAGAAATCTTTGGAGAAGTTACTGATTCCAGTGCCGGGGCAGGGAAAGTGCAACAAGAGCCTGGAACATCTTACTGTGACACAAAGCAAGGAAGTGCTCAAAAAATGGTGGGGGACATGTCAAAAGGTCATAGGAGCCAGCTTTGAGCAGCAAAATAATGATACAGAAGTTCTGTGCATGCATGGCACCATCTCCTGTGAACACCTATGGGAGGTCAGGCCTGATCTCTACCTCTACAGAGATCCTGAAGAGACTGAAAAGGAAGAACAGGCCACCACTGAAAAGGCTATACAGGAATTTCAAGGTGAATGGATGGTTCTAGTTCCTGAATTCACTGCTACTCAGCCTGAAGTCGCAGACTGGTCTGAAGACATGCAGATGCCCTCTGTGCTTATTCAGAAGTTGCCTACTGAAGTCTGGTCCACAGCTCCCACTCCTCAGGCCACTGAATAGGTAGGAACAATCACGGAGTGGTCTTAAGTTGCTCTTCCACAAAGGCAAACAAAATGGAATTAAGGCTGACAGAAAATAAAGTTTCTTAAAAAATGATACAGTGGATTATATTTTTTTGAATAAAATAGAAATCTATCAGTCTGTGTTAAGACATTTAAAAAGGGGATGCCTGGGTGGCTCAGCGGTTGAGCATCTGCCTTTGGCTCAAGAGGATCCAGGATCAAGTCCCACATAGGGCTCCCTGCAGGGAGCCTGCTTCTCCCGCTGCCTATGTCTCTGCCTCTCTCCCTGTGTCTCTCATGAATAAATAAATAAAATCTTAAAAAACATTTAAAAATATGAACAATAAGTGGGGGAGAAGAAAATGTTCCACCTAACAACCACCCATTAATAAATGAAGTGGGAATGATGGAAATTTAAAAAATCAACATTTAGCAATCATCATGGTAAAAAATGGATTCAGGCAAGACTCATCAACGGGTGCTACAACTAGGAAGTTTAATGAGGTTTAGACGTTTAGAAGGTTTATGAGGTTTAGAAGTTTAATGAGGAAAGAAAATCCAGCCTCAAATTATCTTCCACAATGTATTTCAGAATTACTTATTAATTACTAAGGTTGCCACCTTAACCTTAACCAGTAAGGGGCAGATTGACATTGTGTGCCTGTTGGTACAATGCGTCAAGAAAAACAACAATTTTGTTGCAGACCTTCCAAAAATGCATAGACTGAATCTAATCATTAGAAACAGACCAGAGCTGAGGTTCATGCTACAAAGTAATTAGCTTGTGCTCTTCAGAAATGTCAAGGTCATGAGAGAGAAGGAGAGAATGAGAAACTATTTCTGTTTGTAGGAGATGAAAGAGACAACTCAATGCAATTTAGGATTCTGAACTTAGGAAGGGCTGTATTAGGACAATCGGTGAGATCTGACTGGGGTCTGTAGATTAGATGGTAGAATTGCATCATTGTTAATTTCCTAATTTTGACGGTTCAGCTATGGTCCTGTAGGAAAATATCCTTGTTTCTAAGAAATACACTGAGGTATTAAGGGGCAACAGAGCAAGATGTCTGTAAATTAATCTCAAATGGTTTAGAAAGAAACACAAAGAGAATGATAAAGCAATGTGGTGAAATGTTGACACAGGGAAGCTGGGTGAAGGGTGTATGCAGTTCTTTGTGCTTATCTGCATCTTTTCTGTAAGTTGAAACTATTTCGAAATCAAAACTTAAACAATGTTAATACAAATCAACTGGCGGGGGGGGGGGGAGCCGAGGTGATCTCATAGTACACTACTGTAAGTCTAGCCAGAATGAGGCTGCTGACCTCTACATGGATCAGACCTCACTGGAACATGGGAATTGGCTCCTGGAGGGTGAGGGGCCTGTATCAGATGAGGAACAGCTGAGGGGTCTAGGGATGTCCGACCAGAAGAAAAAGCCAGGAGGACAGGAAGGAGCCTGACTTCTGTCTTCAGTTCCCCACAGGGCATCTGGGACAGGGAGAGCAGATTACTACAGGGAGACAAATTTCTGTTCAGTTTGAGGAAGGGCTTTTTACCAGAGGGCAAAAAAGATGGATTGAGCTATCTTGCGAGTTCTCTGTCATAGGATATACTCTGACAGAGACTGGACAACCCATTCTCATCAAGTGAGGTCATCAAGCCAGTTTATGAGTCTGATCAACCCTGGGCCCAATAGTGACTCAGGTCCACCTTCTGATGAAGAGTCCATGGTTCTGTTATCTTCAGGTAGTGGGAATTTGAGCACTTCTGGAATGAAACGCAACCTGTGTTGGACTCGGATGAACATTTCCTTCTGTTCACACGGGGCATGAGTCATATTGCTCTCATGTGGGCTCTTTCAATATATAACATCCTTAGCACCTTGGAAAATTTATTTGTCCCCCAGAAATGAGCTGGTCACCGCAGTAAAAGTCAAAATGCTTTAATTTTAGAAAGTGTCATTTAAACAACATGAAAATGGGGCCTGAGAAAACAAACAAAAGCTCAGGAGGAAGTCTGGCAAGAATTTAAATATTCAGTGTCTCCGGACCATGCATCCTTTGCAGGCTGTTGTCAGCTTGCTTGCTCATATTCCATGTTCCAGCACTTCTCACTCTTCATTAAAAAGTGAACCCTTCTTTCTATCTAATGCTTCCACCAGCTCACTATACAGAATATTCATCTGGGAAAGAGAACAGCAAATAGATTTCCTGATAAAAAAGGAAATGTGGCACAGTATTCCAGATTCTTAAGGAAGAGGGACCCTCATTGCACTAGGTCCATTTACTAGGCCAGGCAGCTATTATAAGGGAGCAGGAGCTTAACATGTAAAATATCCTTTGCTCTTATTTGGTGGCAAGACTCCCCCCCGCCCCCACTAAGCATCTCCTGGTTAGCCAGTGGCCCAGAAGTCTGCAACTCAGACTACTTCCTGGAGAAAATGCCTTCATAAACAGTCACTGTTTGCACAGTATCTAGTCCTTCCCTACTTGCACTGGCATTGATAGTGATGCATCTTTCCAGAGCTCTATCTTGGCATTCTTCTTAGATTCCATTTGATATTCCTAGGCTCCCCCCTGTTTACCATCCTTCCTAGTTTTCACTCTAGGGCATTACTGTATACAGTCCTCTAAGTCTTGCAGTTCTATGGAATTACTGAGAGGAACAATGATCAGAATCATTTTCCAGCCAAGGAAGGAAGGACTGAGTTATAACTGGTTGCCCAGATAGAACCTCTCTTCCCCTCCGTGTCATACCATCCACCTGTAGCCCTTTCCCTTCCTTACCTGAGTTTCATAGCTTCTCTTGAGGGAGCCAAGGCGGTCAAGAAAACGCAATGCTAGGCCACACCATTTTTCTGCAGATACATACTTGTTCCTGCCATACATAAATATTCCAGTATTCCAGGACTTGATCATCAGCCAGAGAATCTCTGTTTCTGGGTAGCCTTTCTGAAATCCAAGAACAGTGGGTTTACAGTTATTACTGTCACAGTCCTTGTAGCATTGACTATATTACTGCTGTGTCCCATTATTATTAAACAAACAATGGGTACTCTGCTAACACCAGGGAAGGAGCCAGAGCTCCTTGAGAGTAGGAGAAGAGCATCTTGAAGGTTTGTCAGCTGTAGAATGCTCCAGAGCAAGACCTCATGAAGTGATATTTAAACTGAGAAAGCACTGAGGCCCGCCTGGACTGAGTATCGGTCTCCCTGACATAGGAGAAAACCCTGTATCATGTTTGGGGCTCCCCTTAGTGCTGTCCTCAGTCAATTATCTCCCCAGTATCTATCTCTACTTCTCAGAGAAGCTTGTCAAGAAGTAGTTTTTATTGAATCTGTTCATTTCCTTGACCTTAATCAGTGTGTATTTAGAATAGAAATTATATTCGTCTTTAGATGTTACATATATCATTATTTTAAGGAATTGGCTCACACAATTGTGGGGACTGGCAAGTTGGAAATCTGTAGGGGAGGCCAGCAGGCTGTATATTCAGGTAAGAGTTGATGTTGTAATCTTGAGTCTGAAATCTGTAGGGCAAGCCAGCAGCCTGGAGACTCCGGCAGGATTTTAATGTTACAGTCTCAAGGCAGAATTCCTTCTCCGGGAAATCTCAGTTTTTGCTTTTAAGGTGAAAACTGATTTTGGAGGGTAATTGGTTTTATTTAAAGTCAACCAATTGTAATTTAAACAAAATATTAGTCTTTTGTGTTGACAATTTGTACTTAGCTATGAACAAAAGGGCCCATTTCTAAGATGGTCCCTTCACCTAAGCATAGTATTTAACATGGCTGATCATAAGATTTTGCAATAGTGAAAGGGATTAGTCTGAGGAGCTACTTTCCAAGTTCTTATATAGGAGATGGACCACAAAGGCAGCATTCATGTGCTCAATCCAGGTTAAAGCCCTTCATCTATACAACAGGCCCCAGAAGGGGGAAATGTGATAGAAGACTTGGGCTGCAGTTTCTTGGGAGTGTCAATGACATCTCAGCTGAAATTCTTTTACTCATTTGGGTCTATGGAAATCACTGCATTAAACACTCTGAGAAGGAGGGTGTTAAGAGGGACAAAGCTCTTATACTAAAGGACACGTAGTTGCCTTTGGGGAGACAAGGCATCCAATGTACAAAGAGGACCATACAAGGTATGTGATTAAGGGCTAGTCAGAGTGACAGAGGCATTAGGTACTCTAATTCAGTTTTTAAAAAATGAGCATTAGACTGGTACAGTCAGAGGAAGTCTAGTCTCTGCTTGAAATGCCATCCCTGTCCCTGTCTACTTGGTAAACATCTACATTTTCTTCAAATTCACAAGCAGAGTTAGGTACTCCTTTCTCTCTGCTCCCATAGCAAGCTTTATGTTCCTCTAATACAACTTCTATCACATTGCTTTGACAGTGTTTACATATTTATCTCCTCTGCCAGATGGTTGAATTTATGTCATCAATGCATGAATGAATGAATGAGCAAATGAATCAACAACCAAAGTCTCCCTCCTCCATGAGACATTCCCTGCCCCCCTCCACCATTTATTATCCACACCACTTTGTTCCTATGGCCCTTTGTTCATAGCACTACCACAGCACTTTATAATATCGTATTGTCTGTCTCCTCCACTAGGGCAGGGAGTTCCTTGAAGGTACCACGGCATCTATCTTTGTATAGTCACAGCTTGGCACAGTGTCTGACAGTGTTGTGATTTCAACCAAATGGATGAACAAATGACTGAACAAACAAACATGGCCTTAGGGTAGATGAGTAGGATTCAGATATACAGAGAGTATATGGAATCTCCACAGAAGGCAAATGCAAGAGAAGCAGATTGGTGCTTGTCAAGGACAAGGGCAGAGAGAAATCATACTAAGAACCACTGAACTATAGACTTTAAAATTGTGGGTTTTATGCTATATGAATTATATCTCAATACAAATTATATATATATATAAATCTCCATATATATATATATAAATCTCCATATATATATATATATATATATATATATATAGAGAGAGAGAGAGAGAGAGAGAGAGAGAGAAAGAGAGAAGGGATTCCATGTGGGCAAAACAGAACAAATAAAGACCTGGACTGTGCTTGAGGTTGTGCATGTCTTGGGGGATTGGAGTGGGGGCTAATACTTGTTTGGCCTAAGCAGGCAGTTTATGTAGGGAAATTAGTGGGAAATAGGACCAGAAATGTAGGATAGGGCTACCTAAGTATTTCCTAAGTGCTTTTCCTCAGAACATTAGTGTCATGAAAAACAGATGGTCAGTAACAACAGGGTTCTGTTGTCAAATATGTCTCGGACATGCTGCATTCTACATATATCCTCTTGGGGCAGTTTGATGCACATTAGTTCATTAAGTGTTTTAGAAAGTTTTAAAGAAAAGAAGTCATGTGACTGTGCTTCATCCAGGGTATGTATATCATTTGGAAGATAGGTAGGCTGTTGCAGATATGGACTGGAACTTAGGTAATACTTGAAATGTATCAATTCACTTGAAAGACAGAATTATAGAGAACAGAAGAGTGAAGAATAATGGAAATGTTCACAGTTGGGTGGTATGAGTGAAAAGATAACACAGAAGAGCAGTGTGAAAATAAAGGACAAAGAATTTCAGTGAAGAAGCAGTGGTCAATAATGAAGGCCAGGGTAAAGAAAGAAGCCATTAGGTTTGTCTAGCAGTTGGTAATGGTAACTCATAACACTGCTGAATACAGTGTGGCTAACAAGGCAGAGAGTGAGGGAAAGAGTGAATCGAGATAAGAACAGACAGGGAAGCAGAGCCTTGTAGGCCGCATTCAAAATTTTGGTCTTTTTTAAAAAAAGATATGTATTTATTCATGAGAGACACACAGAGAGGGGTGGAGACATAGATAGAGGGAGAAGCAGGCTCCCCACTGGAAGCCCGATGCGAGACTCAATCCCAGGACCCTGGGATCATGACCTGAGCCAAAGGCAGATGTTCAACCACCGAGCCATCCAGGTGCCCCTGGAATTTTGGTCTTTAAGAGCAATGAGAAACTACAGAAGATTAAGCGGGGTTACAGTTTTGAAAATTTAAAACATCATTCTGGTCACTGGATGGAGAAAAGTATGTAAGAGAGCAAGAGATGAAAGGAGACCAGCTTAATGTTTCCTGCAGTAGCTGAGGTAAAGATGATAACTTGAACTAATTTGGTGATGGTGGAAGATGGGAAGAGGTGAATGAATCTGAGATATTTAGGAGTCAGAATTGACAGGACTTCGTTATATACTAGAAATGGGGGATGATTCTTAGATGTCTGGCTTGAGCAACTGGAAGAATGATGGTGCCATTCAATGAACTAGGAAACACCACAGGAGCTTTATTTTCCTTTGTATTAGCTGCCCTCATGTCCAGCATTGCTTGGGAGAATCAATCTTGAACAAAGTAATGCATCATGCAGTACTCACCCCAAAGTGACACAGACTGGCCTAGGTGAAATACAAGTCAATGATGGTAAACAGAGGTATCGGCTCTTTCTGGGGCTCATAATTGAAGCTAGTTTCTTCTGTTCTCAACAATATTAATAAATACAGCAGTCATATATATCTCTAACAAAACTGTAGGTGTTAGGAACACAAATGCCTGTCTTTTTAGGTTCTCTCCTCAGGGTTCCTGAAGTGATTATTGTGTACATCAGTTTTATTGAGATATAATTCATGTGCCATACAATTTACCTATTTAAAGTGCATGATTCAATGGTTTTTAGCATATTCACAGAGTTCTGTAATCATTGCCACAATTAATTTTAGAACACTTTTATCCCCTTTAGAGGGAATCCCATACCCATTAGTCAGTTCCCATATCTCCTAAAACTCCCCCTACACCCCTGGGCAACCACTAATCTAATTTCTCTCTCTTATGGACTGGCCTATTCTGGACATTTCAGATAAACAGAGTCACACAGTATGTAGTCCTTTATAACCAGTGTCTTTCTTTCACTTAGCGTAATGCTTTCAAGATCCATCCATGTTGTATGTAGCATGTGCCAGTAATTCACTCCTTTTTGTGGCAAAGTCTGTTCCCCTCATGTGAAGCTTCTTATGTTAATCTCAGGACACAGCCTCTATTCTTATAGACTGCCCTTACCTGGGGGAAGAATCTCCGAGCTCCTGCTACAGAGCTTTGAGGAGGGGGACAGTGGACCCCTTTCTACTGAGTGATATACCTGCTCTTAGAGCAGAGTATTGGGTAAGGTGGTAGTCTCTGGTGTTTGGCTTGCCTCTTTGGGTGGGGAACCTCTGCCCTAAGAGTTAGCTGGGGCAAGGGCCCCAGTGGTCTGACTTGCCTGAGGTAGATCCTTTGCCCTATAAGTGGGGCTGGGAAAAGGAAGGGAGGCCTCACTCTTTTGGCCATACTTGCCAAAAATTTAGCCTCTGTACCTTGGAGCTGAAGGTGGGATAATAAGTGCTGGCAGCCTGCTGTTCTTTGTGGGACATCATATCCTTTGACTGGGAGGCTTAGGGGAGTGGGAATATTATTTCCTTGGCCAGTTTCCTGGAGTGGAGCTTCCATCATGCTGAGCTGGGGGTGGGGCAGGGAGCGAGTGGGTCATGGCTCAAGTAGCACCAACTCTCAAGGTTCTTACTAAGATTTAACAGATTTTCTTGAATAGATCTTTTTCATTTTCTATATGTTCTTAAAATAATTTCCAAAGACTTTAAATAGTTGTTTTTCTTTCTTTTTCTTTTTTTGAAGATTTATTTATTTTTGTTTGTTTGTTATTTATTTATTTTGTTTGTTTTATTTATTTATTTTTGTTTTGTTTGTTTCACTCACAGAGAGAGTGAGCAGGCGAGGGGAGGGGCAAAGGGAGAGAATCCTCAAGCAGTCTCCCTGCTTAGTAAGGAGCCTGACCTGGGGCTCAAGCTCATGACCCTGAGATCATGACCTGAGTCGAAATCAAGAGTCAGACACTTAACCAACTGAGCCACCCAGGCTCCCCTAGTTGTTTTTTTCTATAATTTCCACCAGTATGGTTCTTTTCCTCAGGAACATGTCCATTCAGATTCTCATACTGCCATTACAGAGGTGGAAATCTCTAGAAACCTCCTTCTAAGGAAACTGAGGCCAAGAGATTCAGTGTCATCTACCCAGGACCACATCGTGTGTTTGTGGCACAGATGAGAATAGAAGCCAGGGGCACTCACTCCTGACTGAGTATTCCTTTGACTGGTTACCTTCTATATTTTTCATATTTTCCCAAGCACACCCTCTAATTTAGTGAAAACCTCTCCATTTTCATCTGATTTTAACAACAAAAATTTTCGTTTACATAATTTCCTTGATTAATTCTGTGATTGAACAACTTTTGTATGTGTTTATTAGCCAACTGAAAGTCTTTTGTAGCTTACCTAGTCATAGTTTTGCCCTTTTTCTGGGGCTGGTAATCTTTTCCTTACTGATTTTTAATTTAAAAAGGGACACATAGATCAATGGAGCAGAATAGGGACCCCAGAAATAAAGCCACGATTATATGGTCAACTAACCTATGACAAAGGAAGTAAGAATATACAATGGGGAAAAAAGTATTTTCAATAAACAGTGCTGGGAAAACTGGACAGCCACATATAGAAGAATGAAACTGGACCAGTGTCTAACACCATACACAAAATTAAATTCAAAATGGATTAAAGACCTAAATGTGAGACCTAAAATCATAAAAATCCTGGAAGAGGGGCACCTGGGTGGCTCAGTTGGTTAAGTGTCTGCCTTTGGCTCAGGTCATGATCCCAGGGAGCTGGGATCGAGCCGCATATTGGGCTCTGTGTTCAGCAGAGAGTCTGCTTCTCCTCTCTTTCTGCCCCTCCTGCCCACTTGTGCTTTTTCTCTCTCTCAAATAAATAAATTCTTTAAAAAAATATCCTAGAAGAGAACACAGACAGTACTTTCTCTGACATCAGCCATAACAACATTTTTCTAGATGTTTCCTAAGGTCAGGGAAACAAAAGCAAAAATAAACTACAGGACTTGGGACTACATTAAAATAAAAAGCTTTTGCACAGCATGGAAGCCATCAACAAAATAAAAAGACAACCTGATGAATGGGGTAAGTTATCTGCAAATGGTATATCTGATAAGGTGTTAATATCCAAAATATATAAAAAATATACATAACTCAACCCCTAAAAAACAATCTGTTTTAAAAATGGACAGAGGGTCAGCCCGGGTGATTCAGCGGTTTAGCACCGCCTTCGGCCCAGGTCATGGTCCTGGAGACCCGGGATCAAGTCCCACGTCAGGCACCCTGCATGGAGTCCGCTTCTCCCTCTGCCTGTGTCTCTACCTCTCTCTCTCTCATGAATAAATAAATGAAATTTTTAAAAAATGCTTTAAAAATGGATAGAGGACCTGAGTAGACATTTTCCAAAGAAGACATACAGATGGTCAACAGACACATGAAAAGATGTTCAACATCACTCATCATGAGGGAAATGCAAATCAAAACTACAAAGAGATATCACCTTTTAGCAGTTGGAATGGCTAAAATAAAAATGACAAGAAATAATAAGTGTAGGTGAGGATGTGGAGAAAAAGGAACCCTTATGCATCAGTGGGAATACAAACTGGTGCAGCCACTGTGGAAAACAGTATAGAGGTCCCTCAAAAAATTAAAAATGGAAATACCATATGATCCAATAATTCCACAATTGGGTATTTACCCAAAGAAAACAAAAACACTAATTCAAAAAGATATATGCACCTCTATGCTTACTGCATCATGATAGCCAAGATATGAAAGCAACCTATGTGTCTACTGACAGACAAATGGATAAGGAAAGTGGTGTGTATGTGTACACACACACACACACACACACACACACACACACAATATTTCTCAGCCATAAAAAAAGGGTGAGAGCGTGCTACCTGAGACAACATGGATCGATGGACCTGGAAGGTATTATACTAAGTGACATAAATCAGACTGAGAAAGACAAATACCATATGAGTATACTCATAAATAAATCCAAACAACAAATGAATAAACAAACAAAAAGCAGGATCAGACTTATAGATATAGACAATGAATGATTGCTAAAGTGGAGGCAAATAGGGGTTGGGCAAAATGGATAAAGAGGAGAAAGAGATACAGGCTTCCAGTTATGGAAGTCACAGGAATAAAAGACATAGCATAAGGAAAACAGTAAATGATATTGTAATAGTGATGTAATGGGACAGATGGTAGCTACACTTTTTCTGAACATAATATAATATATAAACTTGTCAAATCATTAAGTTGTACATCTGAAACTAATGTAACATTGTGTGTCAACTATACTCAAATAAAAAATAAATAAAAATAAAAATGCTCCAAATATTTTATCCAAGTCTGTGGCTTATTTTAAAGCTTTCTGTGTTATCTTGGGTCATTTATTAATTTATGTAACTGAGGGGTGCCTAGGTGGCTCAGTTGGTTAAGTGTCTGCCTTACAGTCCTGGGATCAAGCCCCACATTGGGCTCCCTGCTCAGTGGGGAGCCTAAGTCTCTTTCTCCCTCTGCTGTTTCCCTTGTTTGTGCTTGCTCTCTCTCTCTCTCTGTCAAATAAATAAATAAAATATTTAATAAAATTTATGTAACAATTTATCTTTTTTCTGTATCAGCTTCTGGATGGGTCCTTTCCATCTCATAATTAAAAAAATTATTTTTCTATATTTTCTCCTAATATCTTTATAGTTTTGATTTTATGTTGTTTTATTTTTTAAAGATTTATTTATTCATTTGAGAGAGAGAGCATGAGAGTGGGGGAAGGGGCAGAGGAAGAGGGAATGAGAGCATCCCAAGTAGATATGGGGGTTAATCCCATGACACTGAGATCACAACCTGAGCTGAATCAAGAGTCAGATCCCAACGGACTGAGCCCACCCAGGTGCCACTCAGGTGCCCCACAATATTTTTTAAAATGATTTATTTATTGATTTGGGAGGGAGAGAGAGAGAAAGCATGAATGCTGGGGTAGGGGCAGAGAGTGAAGTCTCAAGCTGACTCCCCACTGAGTATAGTGCCTCACTTGGGGCTCAATCCCAGGACCCCAAGACCATGTCCTGAGCCAAAATCAAAAGTCAGCGGCCTAAATGACTGAGCCACCCAGGTGCCCATCCTGGTTAGCTCTTTATTCCATCTGGATATTCTTTCTTTCTTTTGGTCTTTATTTTTGTGCATGGTATGAGGTAAAAAACAGTATGAATACTTAACCACTTATATACTACTTATTATGTGCTAAACACCTAAGTACTCACACATATTATTTAATATTACTAATAACACTGTAAAGTAGGTACTATTATTATCTTTATTTTATAGATGAGGAGACAGAGCACAGAGAGTTAGGTGTTATGACCAAGGTCATACAGCTAATAAATGGTGTAGCCAGATTTTCAACAGGCAGTCTGGCTCCAAAGTTTGTGTTCAACCATTGTGTTATACCATCTCTCAGTTTAAAGATAAGGATTTAGGTTTACTTTTTAAATTGTCCTAATGTCATTTTGTAAATAGACCATCTTTCTCTCAATGATTTGATATACTTCCTTCATTGCGTACTACATTCTCACACAATGTGGGTCTTTTTCTTGGCTCTATCCTCTTCTATTATTATTTGTGTTTTTGTTTAATGTAATACTTTCAAAATTAGTAACATTTTATAGTACTTATATTTGATCAGACAAGTCTTTTTTTCAAAGATGCACTGGCGGTTATGGCTTATTTTCTTTGGGGGAAGAATTTTAGAATTATCGAGTTTCATTTAAAAAAATCCTACTAAGAAATCCTATGAGATTTTTATTTTGATTGAATTTAGGTAAACTGAGTCCTATTAATAAGCGTTCACATTCAGGAACATGGTATATATTCCATTTGTTGGAGACCTATGACATTTTTAGAGCAGAAGGGAAAGATCTGTAGAAAGACAGAGACTGAAAATAATGGAGAGCTGGTAACGTGCTTCATGCTTCAGGAGGTATAAGAAGATTGATCTCACAGTATAAGGCTGAGGGAATCTCTCTTCAGAAAAAGGTTAAGGGGATCCCTGGGTGGCGCAGCAGTTTAGCGCCTGCCTTTGGCCCAGGGCGCGATCCTGGAGACCCGGGATCGAATCCCACGTCAGGCTCCCGGTGCATGGAGCCTGCTTCTCCCTCTGCCTCTCTCTCTCTCTCTCTCTCTCTGTGACTATCATAAATAAATAAAAATTAAAAAAAAAAAAAAAGAAAAAGGTTAAGATGAGTAAATAAGTACAATGGCAGAATGTTATGGTTGAGACATGGGCCAGTGGGGGAACTTATACGTGATGTCCTTAATCTTTTCAATTAAAAAGATACGATGAGACCATCTACTGGGGTCACATAAAGCAGTTCTAAGTTTTTTTTTTTTTTAATTTTTATTTATTTATTTATGATAGGCACACAGTGAGAGAGAGAGGCAGAGACACAGGCAGAGGGAGAAGCAGGCTCCATGCACCGAGAGCCCGACGTGGGATTCAATCCCGGGTCTCCAGGATCGTGCCCTGGGCCAAAGGCAGGCGCTAAACCGCTGCGCCGCCCAGGGATCCCCAGTTCTAAGTTTTTATGAAAGTAGGAAAGGCTTCTTATGAGAACAGAAAAGGCTTGAAGTAGCCATTTTACTTGAGTTTGCAAAAAACTTGATAGGAAAGAAAGGATTTGTGAGCAGTGATAAGAACCCATTTAAAGTTTAACATGAATTTGTATTGGACAGTTCTATGTTTTTCTCTAGTAATTCTGCTGATTAACAGAAGAACTGATGGTGGTGGATCACTAGGCTAGGAAAAAATGAAACAGCAGGCATGATCAAAGAAAAGAGAAAGAAAGAAAGAAAGAAAGAAAGAAAGAAAGAAAGAAAGAAAGAAAGAAAGAAAGAAAGAAAGAAAAGGAAAAAAGGAATGTGGTTACACTGGACTAGAAGAGAATGGGAAGAGTTGAGTTATTTGAAGTCTATGTGAGAGCAAAGAATAGGTCTGGGGAAGTAAGATTATAGTAACTAGAAAACCTGAGTTGACAATCTTAGAAGTGGAGCTTATATGCGGTACAGGCAGTGGCTGAAGAAGAACAAAACACTGAGAAGTGAAAAAAATTTAAAACAACCCTGGGGAAGTGGATGAATTTGATAACATGGATGCCAAGGTCACTTAGGATAATAAACTGAAGTTAACCAAGGAAAGAAAAATTGGGCTCAGAATGTGCTAGTTCATGACAACACTGATAATGAAGAGACAGAAGACACAGATTTTAAGTGAAGAGAAGCAGCAGGAAGATGATGTGGAAAAAGTACAAAGTGATAACAGGAAGCAAGGATTCAGGTAGTTTAGTTCTTTTTTTAAAAGATTTTATTGATTTAACAGAGAGAGAGAGAGAGAGAGAACTAGCACAAGGAGGAGGAGCTGTGGTAGGAGAGGGAGAAGCAGGGAGCCTGACATGGGTCTCGATCCCAGGACCCTGAGATCATGACCTGAGCCGAAGGCAAACACTTAACCAACTGAACCACCCAGGCGCCTCTTAGTTCCTTCTTTTGCTGAGAGAAAGGTAGTGGGAGAAAATGAGACCTCCACAAAAATGATTAGTGAGGCACATGTTGTTGCTTTTGTTCTAAGAGGAAGAAGGGAGAAGAGGTGAAGATTGATAATAAGGAGAATATTGCCTATAATTGTGTGGGAAAAACACTGTCTTTGGGGGAGGGTTGGATGAAGTTATAGATAACCTTGGGAGTGAGGGTAAGGACTTAGAAAATGCAGAGCTATCAGAGATTTGGGGCGGGGGTGGTAAGGAGACTTGAGGAAAAAGGAGTGATATAACAACGTTTGTGTTTTAGGGAGATACATTTAATAAGGATGAACAGGTATAACTGGAGAAGAGAAGAAAGAGTTAGAGACCACTTAGGAAACTAACTATAGAAATCCAGAAGAGACATGATATCCAAGCCTGGATCAAAGATATTTTTACATTAACCTCAATTCCAGCTACAAGGAGATGTGAAGCTTGGAAGAAGAAAGATTTAGATGAAGGAAAACCCAAGGACCATTGTACTATGAAGAAAGTGCACCAGGTTTAATTTTCAGCTTTGCTATTACAGAGTTGCATGAGTTTGTGTAATCTTTAATCTTTCAAGGCCTCAGTTTACAAAATAATAAAATTGAAATAGATGCCCTTAAAGATCATTAATTTCAGTTCTGAATTCTATCAGTCAATGAATGAATATTTACCCTTCATTTCCTTTAGATACTAAGTCTTGCTTATAAGCTATAAAGACTGTCAAAAGTAATAATTCTGTCAATTGAACTAGAAGACCAAACATGAAAAGGTGATATTAACAAACGAGTAAACAGTATTTCTCAAATTTTACAGTGCATATAAGTCATTTGAGGATATTGTTAAAATGGAGATTCTGATTCAGTTGGTCTGGGATGGAGCCTGAGATTCTACACTTCTTACAAAGCTCCCAGGGGATGCTGATGCTGCTGGTCCATGGACTATATACTCTGAGGAGCAAACTCATAGAAAGTGGAGCTCAGTAGTCTGAATCACCTTAGCTTCCTTTGTAAAAGAAAAGAGACTGCTTTCTTCTGAGCTTCTTGCCAGTTATGCAACATGCCTTTGTGACTTTCTGTGACTCTGATGTCAGCTGGGAGGTTTGGTTTTTCCCTTTTAAGTGTAGGGATTTCCCTCTATTATCTATGTTTCTGTATGATCATAAAAATGAACCAGGGAACTTCCATTTCTATGCAATGGAGTAGATGTACTTATCCCTATTCCTCCTACTAAGTATAACTATAATACTAGACATTATAAAATAACCATAAGAAGACTTCAAAAAGACATTATTCATAAAACAAATATAAGAAGACTCTGAAAGGTAGAGAGAAGAAGAGAGACTGGCTAAGGACCTTGGGGACAAGGAATGATACAGTGTTGAGTTCCCTGGGTTTTCAATTATTTCATATATCTGGGAGTTGGTGCTAGAGATGCCAATAGGCATAGCCAAATGATAGCCTCAAGAAAAGTCTGTTCTCTCTAGACAGGACCAGGAAAAGGGCACCAGTGCAAGACCAAAAACCTTAAGACATTAACTATTTTATTACAGCTAAACATCACAGAAAAAACTGTGGTCCCAGCCCCACCCACTCCAGCAAAAGCCAAGTGGGGAGCCTAAATTTCTATCTTTGTGAGGGTGTAAGGAGGCACCCCAACCACTGTCTGCATGGTATTAGAGAATGTCAGATAGGGAGACAAGACTTTCATCCTCAACAGCTGGTAATGAGGCATTCCCCTACCCTCTGAGTTATCTGTGGAATCTAGATTTCCACCCCCAGAGAAGATGAAACAAAGGAGAAACAAAGTCTGCAAACATTTGTAAAGAGGCAGGACGTTAACCATCACCCAGCAGATAATGAGGCCACCTCCGCCATGATGTTAGTAGAGACCATGTGGGGCATCATCTCCACCCAGCAGAATCAAGGAATCCTTCACCTTGAGTATCAATGGAGATCAAGTGGGGAACCTGAGTGTCTATTTCCACCTGAAGTAACAAGGCCAAATTCTTCCCTGGCATAGCAGTGTCAGAGAAATCCCAGCAGGGAGCCTGCTTCTCCCCCTGCCTATGTCTCTGCTTCTCTTTCTGTGTCTCTCATGAATAAATAAATAAAATCTTTAAAAATAAAAATAAAAAATAAGATGTCCAGGTTTCAATAAAAAATTACTCATCATACTAAGAACTAGAAAAAACTCAAACTGAATGAAAAAAACACAACCAATTGATGCCAACACCAAGATTACAGAAATGTTACAATATCTGACAAAGATTTTAAGGTAACCATCATAACACAGTGAAGCAAACAATCAACAAAATTAAAAGGCAACCTATGGAATGGGAGAAGATATTTGCATATGACATATCTGATAAAGGTTTAGTATTCAAAATATATAAAGAACTTGTAAAATTCAACATCCAAAGCAAAAATAATCCAATTTAAAAATGAGCAGAAGATGTAAAGAGACATTTTTCTAAAGACATACAGATGGCCAACAAACAAATGAAAAGATGTTCTACATCACTTATCATCAGGGAAATACAAATCAAAACCATAGTGAGATACCACATCACACCTGTCAGAATGGCTAAAATTAACAACTTAGGAAACAACAGATGTTAGCAAGGATGCAGAGAAAGGGGAACCCTTTGGCACAGTTCATGGGAATGTAAACTGGTACAGCTTCTCTGGAAAACAGTATGGAGGTTCCTTAAAAAGTGAAAAATAAAGAATGAAACTAGACCACTCTCTTGCACCATACACAAAGATAAACTCAAAATGGATGAAAGATCTAAATGTGAGACAAGATTCCATCAAAATCCTAGAGGAGAACACAGGCAACACCCTTTTTGAACTTGGCCACAGAAACTTCTTGCAAGATACATCCAGGAAGGCAAAAGAAACAAAAGCAAAAATGAACTATTGGGACTTCATCAAGATAAGAAACTTTTGCACAGCAAAGGATACAGTCAACAAAACTAAAAGACAACCTACACAATGGGAGAAGATATTTGCAAATGATGTGTCAGATAAAGGGCTAGTATCCAAGATCTATGAAGAACTAATTCAACTCAACATTTACTCAGCCATCAAAAAGAATGAAATCTTGCCATTTGCAACAATGTGGATGGAGCTAGAGTGTTATATGCTAAGTGAAATAAATTAGTCATAGAAAGACAAATACCATATGACCTCACTCATCTGTGTAATTTAAGAAATAAAACTGATGATCTTTGGGAAAAAAGAGAGAGGCAAACCAGGAAACAGACTCTTAGCTATAGAGAACAAACTGATGGTTACCAGAGAGGAGGTGGGTGAGGGGATGGGTTCAATAGGTGATGGGGATTAAGGATACTTGTGATGAGCACCAGGTGCTGTACTGAAGTGCTGAATCACTAAATTGCACATCTAAAGCTAATATTACACTGTATGTTAACTGGAATTTAAATAAAAAATTTAAAAGAATAACCATCATAAAAATGCTTCCATAATGTACATACTTCATAGAAAAAAGTAGAAAGTCTCAGCAAAACCCGAGAAGATATTTTAAAAAAAAACGTATGGGGGGCACCTGGGTGGTTCAGTGGTTGAACATTTGCCTTTGGCTCAGGTTGTGATCCCAGGGTACTGGGATTGAGTCCCATGTCAGGCTCACCACAGGGAGCCTGCTTCTCCTTCTGCCTATGTCTCTGCCTCTCTCTGTGTGTCTCTCATGAATGAATGAATGAATAAATAAATAAATAAATAAATAAATAAATAAATAAATATTTTTAAAAAGAACATATGGAAATTTTAGAACTGAAAAATGTAATAGTTGAAATAAAAACCTCCATGAGTTATCAGTTAGGAAAGACGTTGGATTTGAGGTTGGTGTTGAGGAGAATAACTACCATGACTTCCAGTGCTTTGAGGAAACCTCATATGTGAGGCCTTTTGGCCAAGTGTCTGTGATTTCATATGTTGGAACATTTGCTGTATCCCTGGGGGTTGCAGTTTTCTATAAGTTTGCTGTGGCCGAACCAAGCAAGATTGCAGATTTCTACAGAAATTATGATTCCATGTAAGATTTTGAGGAGAGAGATGAAGAAGGGTGGTATGCAAAGTGATTCTGAAATGTAAATAATTTTTTAGGTTGAGTTCCATTGAAGTTTGTCACTGACTTGTGTTCCTGAATTATGAAACATGAATATTGGGGTTATGGAATAGTTTCTCTTGATAAATAAACCACTAACAAATTTTTAAAAAGGGAAAAAAGACCTCAATGAAGAGGTTCAACAGGAGAATGGAAGAGGCAGAGGAAAGATCAGTGAACTCAAAGAACAACAGAAATTACTCAATTGGAACAACAGAAGGAAATAGATTAAAAATGAGATAATAAAGCCACCAGGGACTTGTGGGACAATGAGAACAGTTTTAACCTTCCTGTCATCAAAGTCCTGGAAAGAGAGGACAAAGAAGGTAGGGCCAAAAAAGTACTCAAAGAAATTATGTGTTAAAAGATACCAAATTTGGCAAAAGATATAAACTTACAGATTCACAAGGCTGAGTGAATCCCAAACGATATAAACTCAAAGAAATCCACCCAAGAGACATCATAGTCCAATTTTGGAAACTAACGACAAAGAAATATTGAAGGCAGTCAAAGAAAAACAACACTTTATTTATAGGGAGAAAACAAGTTAGTAAATTTCTCACCAGAAACCCTGGAGGCCAGAGAGAAGTGGCACAATATTTCTGAAGTACTGAAAGAAAAGGATCATCAACCTGGAATCCTATAACCAACAAAAATGTCTTTTGGGAATGACGGAGAGATAGAGACTTTATCAGAAAAAGGGAAACTATGAGAATTTATCATCAACAGATCTTTGGCTAAAGATGGCTAAAGGCACAGTGCCTGGCTTGCTCAGTCAGTAAAGCATGTGACTCTCAATCTCAGAGTCATGAGTTCAAGCCCCACGTTGGGCATGGAGCCTACTTGAAAAAATGGCTAGGGCAGTGAGGTGGCTCAGCGTTTAAGTGCATGGCCCAGCAGTTTAGCGCTGCCTTCGGCCCGGGGTATGATCCTGGTGACCCGGGATCAAGTCCCATGTCAGGCTCCCTGCATGGAGCCTGCTTCTCCCTCTCCCTCTGCCTGTGTCTCTGCCCCCCTCTCTCTCTGTATCTGTCATAAATAAATTTTAAAAATCTTTAAAAAAAATGGCTAAAGGAAGCTCTCCAAACAGAAAAGAAATGATCTCAAGAAAAGAATCTTGCAAAATCAAAAAAGAAAAAAGAAAATGGTAAACCTATTTTTTATATAGGTAAATACAATAAGCTTTCCTTCTCCCTTTGAGTATTGGCTGAAGGTTGAAGTGAAAATCATAACATTAATCTGGCTCTAAATGTACATACAGAAAAATTTAGGACAATTATAAGTGGGGTAGGGTAAAGAGAGGTAAGGTTTCTATACTTGAACTGGTAACATGATGACAGCAGTGGACAGTAGTAATAGGTCTTATACACACCCACATTCCACAATATCTAATGAAACCACTAAAAAAAGCTATACAAAGAATACAGTTAATAACACTACAGATGAAGCAAAATGGATTTCTAGAAAATGTTCAAGTAATCCACAGGAAGGCAGGAAAGAGAGAAGAGAAATGAAAAGCAGAGAGAACAAAACAAACAAAACAAAAAAAATGAAGTTGCAGATTATGCTCTAACAGATTAGTGATCTAAATATACTGATTAAAAGAGATTAGCAAAGTGGACTAAAAAATGTGCTGTCTATATGCTGTCTACAAGATATTCACTTTAAATATACAATTATAGGCAAGATTAAAGTAAAAAGATGGAAACAATATATCATTAACATTAATTAAAAGATAACAGGAGTGGCAAATTAATATTAGTGATTGTAGATTTGAGAGCAAAGAAAATCACCAGATAAACAGAAAGATGCTGATAAAAAGGTCACTCTACAAAGAAGATATAGCAATCATAAATGTATATGCATCTAACAGCACAGTCACAAAATATGTGAAGGAAAAACCAATAGGAGTGAAAGGAGAGCTAAACTATTCCAGTTGTAGTTTGAGATTTCAACATGCCTGCTCAGCCAGTAACAGAACTACTAGTTTGAAAATCAGCAAAGATATATAAGAATTTGGCAACACCATCAACCAGTGGGATCTAATCAATATTTATGGAACAATTCTCCTAATAAGTACAGGATACAATTCTTTTCAAGTGTTTGTGGAACATATATTAAGATAGATCACATGCTAATCCATAAAATAAATCTCAAAAAATTTAAATAACTGAAATCATACAAGCCGTGTTCTCTGACAACAATGCAATAATATTAGGGTTCAATAACAGAAAGATAATAGGAAAATCTGTAAACACTTAGAAACTAAACACACTTCTAAGTAATGCATGAGCCGAAGAGGAAGTCTTAAGAGAAATAAAATAGAATGAAATAACTGAAAGTGAAAATACAACATAGCAAAATTTGTAGGATACAGCTAAAGTAGTACTGACAAGGAAATTTTTAAAAAAGATTTTATTTATTTATTCATGAGAGACACAGAGAGAGAGGCAGAGACACAGGCAGAGGGAGAAGCAGGCACCATGCAGGGAGCCCGAAGTGGGACGCGATCCTGGGACTCTGGGATCACGCCCTGAGCCAAAGGCAGATGCTTAACCGCTGAGCTACCCAGGTATCCCTGACAGGGAAATTTACATTTCCTTACAAATTTTACAGCCCTAAAATACATACATTAGAAAAAAAGAGAAACAGTCTCAAATTAATAATCTAAGTTCTCATCTAGGGAGCCTAGAAAAAGAGCAAACTGAGTGCAAAGCAAGTAGAACAAAGTAAATAATAAAGAGCAGTAATCAACAAAACTGAAAACACAAAGAAAATAGAGAAAATCAATGGAGGAGCTGGTTCCTTGACAAGATGGATAAAACTTACTAACTTTTACCAAGAATGACAGAGAAAAAAAAGGGAAGACTAATTAATGAAATAGTGGATATCACTATAGACCCTGCACATATTGAAAGAATAATAAGGGAATAATACAAAGACTGCTATACACAAAAACTTGACAACTTAGATAAACTGGGTCACTTCACTGAAAAACACAAATTATCACAACTCACCCAATATAAAATTTGAACAGCTCTATAACTATTGAGGAAAGTGAATTTGTAATTTAACAACACTTGAAAATATATTCAGGCCCAGATAATTTCACTGGAGAGTTCTATCAAACATTCAGAAAAGTATGAACATAAAATCTATACAACCTTTTCCAAAATGATGGAAGAGAAGGGAACATATTTCAATTCATTATTATAAGTTAGTATTACCTTGATACCAAAAGCAGACAATGGCAGTATACAAAAAGAAAACTATAGGCCAATATCCTTCATAGATATAGATGAAAAATCGTTAATAAAAACATTAGAAAATAGAATTAATCAATATATAAAAAGAATTATACACCATGACCATGTGGGGTTTATTCCAAGGATGCAAGGCTGGTTTAACATTCAAAATCAGCCAATGTAGTTCACTATATTATACAGAAGAAAAGTCATTTGATTATACCAACTGATGCAGGAAAAGCATGTGACAAAATTCAACAGTTATTCATTATAGAAATCAGGAAAAAAAAATGGGAGTGGGGAGCTTCCTCAGTTAATAAAGAATCTCTACAAAAACCTACAGCTAACATTATACTTAATGGTGAAAGACTGAATACTTTCCCCCTGATAGTGAATAAGGAAAGAATACCCACTCTCACCACTCTTAACATAGTGCTGAAAGCTCTAATTAGTACAATAAAGCAAGAAAAGGAAAGAGAAGGCATATGTAGTGGAAAAGAAGAAATAAAACTGTCCCTATTTCAGAAAGGAGATTAAGAGTACATTTATCTTGATGAGCATTGGGTAATGCATAAAATTGCTGTATTGTTGTATTATACACCTGAAATGAACACTTTGTTAATTATACTTCAATAAAAAAAAAGAAAGACCCTAAAACAAACCAAACAGCAAATCAACAGCAAATCTGACCCTATTTGCAGATGGCATAATTGTTTACATAGAAAATCCTAAGGAATCTTTCCTCCCCAAATCCCAGAAATGAGTCTGTTCAGCAAGGTTGTAGGATTCAAGACAAACACACAAAAATCTATTGTATTTCTTTATACAGTTGACCCTTCAACAACATGGGTTTGAATGGTACAGGTATACTTATATATGGATTTTTTTGATACATTCAGTATAGTACTATAAATGTTTTCCTCTTCCATATGATTTTCTTAATAACATTTTTGTTTCTATAGCTCCCTTTACTGTAGGAATACAGTATATAATACATGTAACATATAAAATATGTGTTAATTGAATATGTTATTGGTAAGGCTTCCCAACAATAGTAAGCTATTAATAGTTAAGTTTTTGAGGAGTCAAAAGTTATACATAGATTTTTTTGACTGTGCAATGTTAGGTACCCCTATTTCCCATGTTGTTCAAGAGTCAACTATATTAGAAGTTAACACATGGACACCATTTACAATCGCTCAAAAAATCTGAAATACTTCAGTATAAAAATAACAAAACAGGAATTCCTGGGTGGCTCAGTGGTTTAGTGCCTGTCTTTGGCCCAGGGCATGATCCTGGAGTCCCAGGATCAAGTCCCACGTCCGGCTCCCTGCAGGGAGCCTGCTTCTCCCTCTGCCTGTGTCTCTGCCTCTCTCTGTGTCTCTTTCATGAATAAATGAAAATCTTTAAAAAATAACAAAACATGTACAGGATTTGTATGCTGAAAAGTACATAATGCTAACCAAAGAGACAAAAAAAATCCAAATAAAGAGATGTACTCTGTTCATGCATTGGAAGATTCAATATAATAAAGATGTCAATTCTTTTTCAATTGAGGTATAACTAAAGGTGTCAATTCTTGATATATATATACTACACTGAGTTGGATAGTGTCCCTCAAAATTCATGTTCTTCCTGGAACCTCAGAATGTGTCCATTTTTGGAAACAGGGTCATTGCAGAGGTAATTAAGTTAAGATGAGATCATACTGGCGTAGGATGGACCCTTAATCCAATAATGGCTGGTGTCCTGATAACAAGAGAGAAGAAAAACAAGAGACTCGTAAGAAGAATTCCATGTGATGACAGAGATAGAAATTGCAGTGATGAATATATAAGCCAAGGAATGCCAAACTTTGTCAGAAACCACTAGAAGCTAGGAAGAGGCAAGGAAGGATCCTCCCCGTAGAAGCTTCAAAGAGTATGGCTTTGTTGACACCTTGATTTCAGACTTCTAGCCTCCAGAACTGTGAGAGAATAAGTTTCTGTTATAAAGCAGTTTGTGGTAATTTGCAATGGCAGTCCTAAGAAATGAATACTGTTGAATGCAATTCCTATCAAAATCCCAGAAAAAATATTTGTAGACATGGACAAGATTATTCTAAAATAAACATGGAAAAGCAAAGGAACTAAAACATCTAAATTTTGCAAAAGAATAAAGTGGATGGAATCACTCTACCTGATTTTAAGACTTGTTGTATAGTCACAGTAATCAGGACTGTGTGATATTGGCAGAGGCATAGACACATTGAGAAGAGAATATAGAGCCCAGCAATAGACTCACCTGAATATGTTCAACTGATTGCTGTCAAAAGTACAAAAGCAATTTATTGGAGGAAAGACAGCATTGTCAAGAAAATGATGCTAGAACAATAGGCAAAATGAACCATAATCTAAATCTCACACCTCGTACACAAATTAACTTAAAGTGTATTATAAGCTTAAATGTAAAACAGAAAACTATAAAACTTAAAACAACAACAACAACAACAACAACAACAACAGAGGAACGGGAACATCTTTGGGATGTAGCTGTGCAAGGAGTTCTACAATGTACTTGACACCAAAAGTAGGATCAGTAAGATGAAGTTGATGAAATGGACAAATTAAAAACTTTCGTTCTAAAAAAACAAAAAACAAAAAACAAAAAAATACCCCCCAAAAAACCTTTTCTTCTGTGAAAGACCTTGTTAAGCTGATAAGAAGACAAGCTGCAACTGGGAGAAAATATTTTCAAACCACATGTCTGACTAGTATGTAGACTATATAAAGAACTCTCAAGACTTAACAGTAAACAAGCAACAATCCAATTACAAAATAGACAAAAGATACAAACAGACATTTCAACGAAAGGATATACAGACAGCAAATAAGCACATGAAAAGATGGTTAGCATCATTAACTGTTAGGGAAACACAAATTAAAACCACAATAAGATTTGTGACACACCTATCAGAAGGGCTAAAATAAAAACAATAGTGACAACACCAAATACTGACAAAGATGTAGAGATTCTGGATTATTCACACATTTCTGGCAAGAACGTAAAATATTATGGACGCTCTGGACACAATTTCTTTAAAATCTAAACATGCAATTACCATATGAGCCAGCAAATTGCCTTCTTAGGTACTATCCCAGAGAACTGAAGACTCACGTTCACACTAAAGCCTGTTTACAGCAGCTTTATTTGTCATAGCCCCAAACTGGAAACAACCCAGGTGTCCTTCAATGAGTGAATGGTTAAGTGAACTGTAGTACCAGTTTATCCATAGCATGGAATACTACTCTGCAATAAAAAACAATGACAAACATACACGCAACAACTTGTAACTTGATGAATCTCCAGAGAATTCTGCTGACTGAAAAAGCCAATCTCAAAATGTTGTACACTATATGATTCCAAAACTCAAAAATTAGATACTGTATGATCAACATATAGAACACTATGGAAATGACAAAATTATAGAAATTGATAACAGACTAGTGGTTGCCAGGGATTAAGGAGGACCTGGGGTGGGAAAGAAGTAGGTAGGAACTAGAGAAGGGCAACATTGAGGTATCCTTGTGATGGAGAAGTTCTGTATCTTGACTAATAATGTCAACATCCTGGTTGTGATATTGTTTTATGAGATGTTACCATTGGGGAAACTGGGAAAAGCATATATAAGATCTCTTGTGTTCTTTCTTACAACTGCATGTGAATCTACAATTATTTCAAAATAAAATTTCAATTAAGAAAAAAAAAGAAAAAAAAAGCAATCGATTTTCTCTTAAAGATAATCTAGAATATGAACCTACTATATATAGGCTTGCCTGTTTAAGCACACAAGTCAGTCATCCTTCCTGATTTTTCATTGGCAGTAGCTTCTGAATACCAAGTTGAGCCTCTCCTTTGAACTGAATCTTAGCAAGAGCAGGTAAAGATGTGTGTTCTGGTGGAAAGAGCCCTGGAAGTAAGGTCAGATGACCGGAGTTCTAGTCCTGACTCTCATCCATTATCCATATGAACTTAGTTCACATTGGTAACTCGACTTTTTTTGGAAGGCAGCTATGCTCACCATGATACCACCAACAGGGTAACTTGACTTTTTTTCAAAATTAAAAATTTCCTCACTTGTAAGGATTTGTCAAGGATAATAACAGCACTCTCCACACTATTGCTGGCGGTGGGGGAAGGGATTGTATGGAATAATGGATGTAAGAATGCTTTGTAAAATGTAAAGCAAGATACTTTGAGATGTGAGGTTTTATATTTGTGCAACAGCCATTTTGCCAGAGTATGGAGGCACTTGATAAATAGCTCAATAAATAATGAATGACTAACTGGTCATTATAAAAGTCAACCAAGGGCAGAATTTTCTTCCAGGCATTTAAAACAAAAGAGCACATTCAATCAATCAGGAAAAAGCAACATATATTATATAAGGAGCCAACAGGATTATTAAATTAATCTCTGCATAAGAAAGTGAACTATCTCACCACGTTTCAGGGGATGAGCAACAATGGATGTGAGACTTGTCAAAGAAGTAGAAAAACATTAATGTCTCTAGCAGGAAATCCAAGAACCAGGGAGATGAAACAGTAATAGATAGAATAAAAGTGGCAAAAAAATACTCAGAGTAGTTTAGGCCTTATATAGAGACTATGGAAATAGATCAATTTGGATTTACAGTACAATTTAATTTTAGTTTGTATTAGTTACTATGGCGAACACATCTGAAGGTCCAGATGAGGCTCATGGCTTAGAAATAGAATTTTCTCTTCTTCCCAAAAGAAAGTAATATATATATATATATATCTCCAAAATGTCCAATGCTAATGTTTTTTTAAAACTTAAGGGCAGCCCGGGTGGCTCAGCGGTTTAGCGCCACCTTCAGCCCAGGGCGTGATGCTGGAGACCTGGGATCGAGTCCCATGTCGGGTTCCCTGCATGAAGCCTGCTTCTCTCTCTGCCTGTGTCTCTGCCTCTCTCTTTCTGTGTCTCTCTCATGAATAAATAAATAAAAAATAAAATAAAATAAAATAAAATTCACACAGGTCATAATTACATAGCTCGGGGAGAATTTTGAGAGGTTTTGAAGTTGATGCTGGTTTGTACCAGGTTGTTACCCTTTTATACTGTTCCACCATCTGCTATGGTTTGTACATATTTTTATATGAAGAGGCAACTGAGCCCAAAGCAGAGTCAGGATCCTCAGTTCTTAACATCAACTCAAATAATGACTTTAATATGACCTTAAGGAAGCAATTTAACTTTAACATTTTATAGCTTCTTTATAATAACAATACCACTTTACATGTGTATGAGCTGTGAAGTTTACAATACATATTATTATTTTAATTGATCTTTAAAACCTCATTGTGAGAGTCAGAGTAAGTATTATTTCCTACAACTGAGAAAACCGAAATCAAACAGCACAGGAGGGATATTCATATGGAAAATCAAACAAATAAGAGATCCTTACCTTACACCATAAACAAAACAATTAAAAATGGCTCATAAACATATATGTTAGAGATAAATGTATAAAAACTTCTACAAGAAAATACAGGAGAAAATCTTTCAAAATTTGAGATACGTAAAGATTTCTTATCATGACCAAAACATGAACCATAAAAGAAAAAAGTGATAAATTAGATTTCATCAAAACTTAGAACTTTTTCTTTTTAAATGATATCATTAAGAAAATGAAAAGACAAGCCAAAGATTGTGAGAAAATATTTACAAATTGTATATTTGATAAAGGATTTGTACTTAGAATACATAAGTAACGCTTACAACTCAACAAGAACTCAATTTTTTAAATGGGAAAATAATTGAATAGACATTTTTCCAAAGAAGGCATACAAATGGTCAATGAACACATAAAAAATTATCAACACCATTAGCCATCAAGGAAATGCAAATAAAAACCACAATGAGCTACCACTGTGTACCCATTAGAATGGCTATCATGAAAAAGATGGACAATAGTCAGTGTTGATGAGGATGTGGAGAAATTAGAACCCCCATACACTGCTGGTAGGAATGTAAAATAATGCAACCACTTTGGGAAACAGATTGTAGCTCCTCAAAAAGTTAAACATAAAGTTACCATATGACCCAGAAATTCATGCATGCAAGAGAACTGAAAATACAGGTCCCACAAAGACTTGTATACAAATGTCATAGCAGTATTATTCATAATAGCTAAAAAGTGGAACCAACTCAAATGTCTACCAACTAGTGAGTGGATAAAGAAAATGTGATATATCCATTAAGTATATGGATACCATTAATATGGTTATAACCTATTTATTCAGCAATAGGAAGGTTTAAAATACTGATACATACTACATGGATAAGCCTCAAAAATATTATGCTAAATTGAAAGAAGCCAGGCATAAGAGGTCACAAGATACATGGTTTCATTCATATGAAGTGTCCAGAAAAAGAAAATCTACAGAGATAGAAAGCAGATCAGTGGTTGCCTGGGCCTTAAGGTGGGAAACAGGGATTGACTGCAAATAGGTGAGAGGAAACTTTGGGGGTAATGGAAATATTCTAAAACTGGATCGTGGTGACAGTTGCATTAACTCTATAAACTTAACACAATCACCAAATGGTATACATACAAAGGCTGCATTTCATGGTATGTATATTACACCTCAATAAAGCTATTTTAAAAAATCACTGAATAAACCTGTGCTGAAAAGAAAAAAAATCAACAGAAGAGGGACAAAAATTGGTCCTCAGTGTTCCTTCTATTACCTGTCTCAGAGAAATGGAAGGAATAACAATAAGCTTTTTCAAAGGGGGTGGGTGTACCTGGGTGGCCTCAGTAGTTGAGCATCTGCTTTTGGCTCAAGTCATGATCCCAGGGTCTGGGATTGAGTCCCACATCAGGCTCCCCACAGGGAGCCAGCCTGCTTCTCCCTCTGCCTGTGTCTCTGCCTCTCTCTCTGTCTGTCTCTCATGAATAAATAAATAAAATCTTTAAGAAAAAGGTTTTTCAAAGGGTTAATATCACAGGAGAAGTAACAATTCCACCAGGTTTTGAAAACACAAAGTAATCTAAAATGCCAGGTGGTACTGCTATTCTCACTTAATAATCCATAGTATAAAAAAATCCATAGTATACTTGTATCAGAAATTTTCTACTTTTAACTATTTACATTTTATAAACCCAGGGAAATTTTAGTGTGTAAGTATATTGTAATGTGAATTTATCTACCCTAAAAGTCATATTAGAAAGCATTATTCTATGTAATTTCTAACACAGAAGACAATTCTTTAAAATTAGCTGATAGCTTAATATCACTGACTTACGGTGTGGCTAATAAGGCTCAGAGCATCTTCGAAATAACCCCAAACTTCTTCCAGGGGACAGAGTTCTGTACTTGGCACCCCATCTGGCACTAACAGGTTAATCAAGTTGTGCATACATTTGCTGAAATAAAAATGAGAAAACTCATCCCATAAGGAAATAAATCATTGGCTTCATAGCTAAGTAAAATCTGGACCTCATCCCAGACTACGAGCTTCAAAACACTTCTGTTCTTCTCTCCTTTTTATCTGGCCTCCAACCTCAGAAGACAGATTTTTGAAGCTATAAAAGAGGCTGACCAATCCTTTTTATTATGCCTATGGTCATCTTTCACCTTTTTTTAGTTTCCTGCACTAAGGAGTTGTAGCTGTTTATTGTATTTTATGAGTTGGTTCAATCCATAGGCATTTTAAAGCATCTCATTACACCCTCAGATGGGCAAGGGAATTTGGGATTTAAACTGGGAATAATTCCAGGAGAACTGTCTCTCATGTCTCAGAAAAGAAAGACTGTAATAAAGTTTTCCATAGAAAAATCACATATCATTTTCCCCATGTCTAGGCATAGAAAACATAAAATCTCTAATAAATAACATTTTGTATTATGATGTATGGCACTTATTGATCCTTAAAGAAAAGTGCTTAGAAAAAAACACCTGGGGCAAATATTGCAAAATGTTAACATTTGTTAAATCTGGGTGGTGAATACATTGGTGTTTGTTGTATTAATCTCTGAAAGATACTTAGTAATTTTATCATATACATAGTCTCACACAAAGAAACAGCTTTGCTCCTTTCTCTTTTGGGAAATCCAGACTCCTTCACATAGCTAATTAATTCTTGGTCTATAATACAACTCTAAATATGGAGCGGTTTTTAAGGGCTTTTGAGTTCAGGAGTTATAGGCATGCCCCTGATCATCTTTTAAGTTGGACTAGTTGAATACGACTGATAATTTATGGAGCATTGACTATAGCTCTTTTAGCTATCAAAAAGCCTAAGATTCAATGTTAAGTTACATTTACTAACCTGTATTTCAAAACATCAATTGATTCTTTCTTTTTATAGAGCAATAAAGCCTCTTTCAAGGCCTTCAGAGCAATGGAAGGATAGTGTGCAGGCATTTCCACTGCTAATGCTATAGGAAGGAAAGAAAAAAGGCTATGAGCACCATAATCTCATCTATCAGTTTTCTCTTTTTTAAAGGATTTTATTTATTTATTTATGAGAGACATAGAGAGAGAGAAAGAGAGAGAGGCAGAGACACAGGCAGAGGGAGAAGCAGACTCCATGCAGGGAGCCCCATGCGGGACTCAATTCCGGGTCCCCGGGATCATGCCCTGGGCTGAAGGTGGCGCCACACCGCTGAGCCACCTGGGCTGCCCCTATCAGTTTTCATCTCAGGCTACAACTTGCTCTTTTTAATAAAACTGGCCTGGAACAGATTAACACAAACCAATCAACAGACAAAAAAACCCCTAAAAATGTATTTTAATGGAATGATGAATCCATGGTAGCTTTTGGACATAGTTTATAGATTCTGGGCACAGTAACATGGTAGGGTCACCAGGGTCATCTTCTCTTCCACAGACATCAATAGACAGCCTACTGTTTCTGTGACCCTGAACATGGCCATATATGTAAAGCAATAATCTTATGAACCAGAGTCAAGGAAGGGCACATAAAGATGGAAACAAAAAGTAGATCAGTAAAAGGACAATAATCAAAAACAGATTTATACTGCAATATATTCTTTTGGTCTGATGCTAAAAACAGGAAACACTTGACATGAGAGTGAGTTTCAGAGATAACAAGCCCTAGAACTTCCAAATACATTTACCAGACCTCTGTAATTGAAGATCCATTATATAAGAAGTGGTCACCATCACATGTCCATAAAGGATAGACCACCTGCTCATTGTCTCCAGGAATTTTGTCTTGCAAGATAAGGAAAGGCAAATGTGACCTTTGTGCACTTGGGGGCTATGTAATAACTTTATTAACCACATACAGGCTCCAAAGGAGGGTAAGAGTTTGGGAAAAAAAGGGAAAATAATTAGGCCATTTCCTGCAGCATATCTCTATAAGGTTCTGGGACCCCAAATACTACTTACTTATAGCCAAATCAGAAATTTGAGAGTGGCAATTATGTTAAAAGTATTACTAGTATTTTATACACTTTATTTTTAAGATTTTACTTTTAAGTAGTCTCTATACCCAACGTGGGGCTCAAACCTATGACCCCAAGATCAAGAGTCACATGTTCTATTGACTGAGCCAGCCAGGTGCCCTCTTTGTACACTTTAATAAGTTGCTAAGATTGCATCACCTTTGATTAGTGAAGCAGTTGACTATCATTTCTGTCTAGCTGAATAAAACTAACTTTCTAAAATTCAAGCTCCCCCTATTGTGTAGTTACATAATTCAATTCCACACCTAGCATAGGCACTTATTATGGATAATGCACTTTACTCGGGTTTCTAAGTACCACATATACAAGCAATTATTTTTCATGACCCAAGGAGCATCTCATATAAAGAAAAAGATAAATGCATTAGTGATTATAATACACGACAGTTCAAGAATGCCATTAGAGAGGGAGAAACAAAGTGCTATAAGGAAGCATTTCCTACCTGAAGTTAAAGAATAAAGAACAGAGAGAAGAACAAAAAGTAGTACAATCTAAATGGATAACAATCTTCCAAAAACATAAATATAGCACTTACATGCAATTGTTTCAAATGTTTTACTTTCTAAATGAGGCAGTTCCCATACTGATTCCAGGAAGCTGTCAAGTAATGGATCATTCATTTTGGCTTTAACTTCAAACTCATACAGCAGAAGCAATGTCTCACATGGATCACTTGAGAAGTCCCCTAAGGAGGCAAAAATGCAATATTATCCCTAATTACATTTTATTATTCTATTCTAATCTCTCTTCTGAGGAGATTTTTCTGTTGAGGAAAATTAATTCTATTTATAATCTGAAGGTTGTCCTAGCTTCTGTATACAGAATTTTTACATTTTTAAATCTATAAACTCATCAACACTTTGTGCACCCTATAATGCATTCAGTAGCACTGCCTACATTTCCTGAAAGTATTGCCATGTTGTTCCAAAATAGCCTGAAAAAGTCCTGTTACTATCTAATCCGAATCCAATGTTTATCTGCCTCACTTTAATAACTGAGTTAGCCAAAAAATACAGTACTGTATAAACTAACTTTGGTTTTATTTTAAGCAAAGTAAAAGAGAGTTTCCAAATTGTTTCATTTAGTCAGTCAACAATATTTCTCGGGTATCACCATGGGCAGAAACTTGTATCAGATGGCATATACCACACAGTATGAGATGGTTTTCATGCATCCTTGTTAGACTGAACTTTTTTTAAAAAAAGTTTTGAGGTATAGTACATATAAAATAAATTGAATAAAGCATGTTAATCTCAAACAAGAAGCTTGTTGAATTTTTATATATATTTAAACCATGACCACTACCCAGATCATGATACAGAATACTTCCAACAACTTGTGCTCCCTTCCAAGTCAATATTACCTTAGCAGAGTTAACAACTATTTTGATTTCTTTCACTATTGATTATTATTGCCCATTCTTGAATGTCGTTGCTAGTATACAGAAATATAATTGATTTTTTTATAATTGATTTTTGAATATTTGGCCTTGTTTTCTGTAACTTACTAAACTAATTTATTAATTACAATAACTTTTTTTGTAGATTCTTTGGGATTTTCTTTTTTTTTAAAACAACTTTATTTTTATTTATTTATGATAGGCACACAGTGAGAGAGAGAGGCAGAGACATAGGCAGAGGGAGAAGCAGGCTCCATGCACCGGGAGCCTGACGTGGGATTCGATCCCGGGTCTCCAGGATCGCGCCCTGGGCCAAAGGCAGGCGCTAAACCGCTGCGCCACCCAGGGATCCCTTTGTGGGATTTTCTATGTAGACAATCATGTCATCTGCAAATAGAGGTGGTTTTATTTCTTCTTTTTCACTTTTTTTTCCATTCTCTTGCTTATCTTATTGCACTGGCTAGGACTTCTAAGATGATGTTGAACAGGAGTGAGAGTAGACATTATTGACTTGTTCCTGCTCTTAGAGAGAAAGCACTCAGTCTTTCATCATTAAATATGATATTAACTGTAGTTTTATTTTTGTAGATACCCTTTATCAGGTTGAGAAACTTCCCTACTATTCTTAGTTTGCTCAGATTTTCTTTTTAAATCATAAATGGATGTTCAATCTGTTCATTTAATCTATTGATATGGTAAATTAATTGAGTTTACAATGTTGAACCTAGGATAAACCTCACTTGGTTATGGTCTATTATCTTTTTTTTTTTAAGATTTTATTTATTCACGAGACACGGAGAGGGGGGCAGGGCAGAGACACAGGCAGAGGGCGGAGAAGCAGGCTTCATGAAGGGAGCCTGATGTGGGACTCAATCCCAGAACTCCAGGATCATGCCTTGAACCAAAGGCAGATACTCAACCACCCAGCCACCCAGGCATGGTCTATAATCCTTTTTAAATTTTACTAAATTCAACTTGCTAATATCTTGTTGAGGATTTCTGCAGCTATTTTCATGAGGAATATTGGTCCATACTTTTCTCATATTTTGTCTGGTATTGGTATCAGGGTAAAAATGATCTCATACAATGAGCTGAGAAGTATGCCCTCTTCTTTCTGGAAGGGTCTGTATAAAATTGATATTATGTCTTTAAATGCTCAGTAGAATTCCCTACTGGAGTTTTCTTTGTTACAGGATTTAAAACTACAAATTCAATGGGTATATAGGACTATTCAGATTATCTATTTCTTCTTGAAGGAGCTTTGTTTAGTTTGTGACTTTCAAGGAATTTGTCCATTTCAACTAAACTGTCAAAGTCATAGGCATGAAGCTTGTTCCGAATAATTCTCTATCATCTTTTTAAATGTCTGCAGGATTTGTAGTGATGTCTCTATTTTCATTTTTTAAAAAGATTTCATTTATTTTAGAGAGAGAGAGAAAGAGCACAAGCAGTGTGCAGGGGAGGTCATGGGAGAGGGAGATACAGACTCTCCTTGAGCAGGGAGCCTGATGCAGAACTTGATCCTAGGACGTTGGGATCATGACCTGTGCCAAAGGCAGATGTTTAACTGGCTGAGCCACCCAGGTACCCTGTATTTTCATCTGTGATACTGTTAATTTGTGTCTTTTGTCTGTCTGGGTAGAGGTTTCTCAATTGTACTTATCTTCTCAAAACAACAACAATAACAATATAGTTTTCGATTTCATTGATTTTATCTATTATTTTCTGGTTTTAACTTATTTTTATTTTTAAGACTTATTTTTAAGTAACCTCTATACCCAATGTGAGGTTCAAACTCACATCCTAAGATCAGTTGCACCTCTGAGCAATTGAGCCAGCCAGGCACCTCTGTTTTAAATTTTATTGATTTCTGCTCTTATTTCTTTGTTCTAGTTGATTGGGTTTTAATTTGCTATTTTTTCTAGCTTCTTTTCTTGAGGGAGAAGCAGGCTCCATGCAGAGAGCCCGATGTGGGACTCGATCCTGGAACCCTGGGATTATGCCCTGAGCTGAAGGCAGACGCTCAACCACTGAGCCACCCAGGCATCCCTTTTTTCTAGTTTCTTAAGGTGAAGGCTTAGATTATTTGAGAATTTCTTTTTCTAATTCAATAAATTTTTGTCTGAACACTGCTTTAGCTGTATTCTCTAAATTTTTATATGTGTATTTTCATTTTCATTCCAATCAAACTATCCTGATTTCCTTTTGTGACTTGCTCTTGGACCCATTAGATTATTGAAAAGTTTAATTTCCAAACAGTTGGAAATTTTACAGATGGCTCTCTATTATAGTTTTATAATTTAATTCCATTACGGTCAGAGAAAGTACTTTGTATGATTTTAATACTTTTGCATTTTTTGAAGTTTATTTTATGGTTCAGAATATGGCCAATGGTGATGAATGCTCTTGTGTGCATTTGAAAAAAGAAATAAGTATTCTGCTATTATAGGGTAGAGCATTCTATTAATGTCAATTAGGTCAAGATGGTTGATAGTGTTGTTCATGTCTTCTACATCCTTACTGATTATCTGTTAACCTATTCTATTGATTCCTGAGGAATGAGTATTGAAATTTCCAGCTGTGGTTATGGATTTTCCTATTCCACCTTTCATTTCTATCAGTTTTTGCTTCATGTATTTTAAAGCTCTTTTGTTAGGTACATTACATATTTAGGATAGTTATGTTGTCATGTTTAATTGATCACTTTTTCACTGTCTCTCTTTATCCTGAGTAATATTCCTTGTTCTAAGCTGTCTTTGCTAGATATTAATAAAGCCATTCCAGCTTTCTTTTTATTAGCATTTGTATAGTGTATCTTTTTCAATTCCTCTTATTTTTAACCTGCATGTCTTCATATTTAAGTGGTTTTTTATTTTTATTTTTTATTTTTTTTTTAGACAGTATGTAGTTGGGTCTTTTTTTTTTTTTTTTTTTTGGTCTTGATTTTTTAACTCAATCTGACACTTTTCATCTTTTAATTGGTATGTTTAGACCAGGGGTGAGCAAACTACAATCTGTGGGCTGGCTAAATAAAACTAAATAAATAAAGTTTTGTTTGAACACAATCATGTCCTTTGTTTAAAGATGGTCCATGTATTCCTGTGACAATGGCAGAGTTGAGTAGTAGTGTCCAAGACATGCTAGCCTATAATATTCACTATTGGAACTTTAAGAAAAGTACCCTAACCTCTGATTTAGACCATTTATATTTAAGGTGATTATTGGTAGTTGAGTGTTCATTATCAATAGTTGATGTTCTTAAACTTCAAAAAAATGAATTATACTTAAAACAACTAGACAGAAGATCAATAAGGAAATTAAAAAAAATGAAAACACTGTAAGCCAACTAGATCTAACAGATATCTATAAGAACACTCTCCCAAAAAGCTGCAGAATATATGTTCTTCTCAAGTTCACAGAGACTATTCTCTAGGATAGACATATGCTAGGTAATAAAACAAACTTCAATAAATTTCAAAGTATAAAATAATGCACAGTATGTTCCGTGACCATAATATGATGAAATTACAAGTTAATAACAGAAAAAAATTGGGGAAATGCATAAATATATGAAAAATAATAAACACACCCTTAAACAACCAATGGGTCAGAAAAATAAATCAAATGAGAAATCAGAAAATACTTTGAAATGAATAAAAATGAAGACACAATACACCAAAACAAATGGGATGCAGCTAAAGTAGCACCTAGAGGAAAATTTATATCTATAAGCACTTACATTAAGAAAGAAGAAATATCTCAAATCAATAATTTAAACTTCTACCTTAGTTAAGACCAAAATAACCCAAACGAGTGGAAGGTAGAGAATAATAAAGATTGGGGTGGAAATGAATAAATTAGAGAATAGGAAAACATTGGAAAAAATTAATGAGATCAGAAGCTGGTTCTTTGAAAAGATCAGTAGAAGTGAAAAAGGAGATATTACTACCAACCTTAGAGAAATGAAAAAGATACAAAGGACTGCTATGACCAACTGTATGCTAATAAATTAGATAACCTGTATAAAATGGACAATTTCCTAGAAAGAAAAACTACTGAAATGGATTTTACAAAGAAACAGACAATCTAAACAGACTTATAATGAATAAAGTAGTTTAAATAGTTTTAGAAACTATAAAAAAAGAAAATCCCAGGCCTAAACAGCTTCACCAACGGACTGTACCAGACATTTAAAGAATTAATACTAATCCTCCCAAATTCTTTTAAAAATAGAAGCGGATGGGGTACCTGGGTAGCTCACTTGGTTGAGCTTCCAACTCTTGATTTTGGCTAAGGTTGTGATCTCAGGGTCATGGGATTGAGATCTGTATCTGGCTCCATGCTTAGCATGAAGCCTGCTTGAGCTTCTCTCCCTCTGCCCTTCCCCCACTTGAGCACACACACTCTCTCTCTAAAATAAATAAATCAATCTTTAAAATAATAGAAGGGGATGGAACACTTCCTAACTAATTCTATGATGCCAGTAATACTGTGATACCAAAAACCAAAGATGTCACAAATAAGGAAAATAATAAGCAAATATCTCTTAGGAATATAAACTAAAAAATTCCCAACAAAATACTAGTAAACTGAATTCAGCAACACAGGAAAGACTTATACAATATGAACAAGTGGAATTTATTCCAGAAATGCAAGGTTGCTTTTACAAGTGAAAATCAATTAATGCAATATACCACATCAATAAGAAACAAAAATTATATGATGTTCTCCACAGAGGCAGGAAGGCATTTGACAAAATCCAATATCCTTTCATGATAAAAACAATTAAGTAGAATAGAACTTCATCAGTCTGATAAAGGGCATATCTAAAAAATCCACACCTAAAAACACACTTACTAGGGAAAGACTGGATTCTTTCTAAGATATAGAACAAGAAAAGGATTCTCACTTTCACCACTGCTATTCAACATTGTACTGGAAGTTCTAGTCAAAGAAATTAGGTGAGATAAAGAAATAAAAGACATCAAGACTGGAAAAGAAACAGTGAAACTATCTCTATTTGTACAGGATGTGATCTTGTAAATAAGATTCCTAGGGAATTCAGGAAAATACCATTAGAACTAATAAACAAGCTTAAGCTCAGTATAAAAAATCAATTCTAGTTCTATAAAATAGCAATAAGCAAACTGAAAATAAAATTAAGTTAAAATTATACATTTACAATAGCATCAGAATCAATGAAATACTTAGGAATAAATTAAAAGGTGTGCAGGACTTGTACAATGAAAATTATAAAACATTACTGAAAGAAATTAAAGATGTAAATAAATGGAAAAATATTCCATGTTCATAGATTAAAAGACTTAACTTTGTTAAGATGACAATACTCCCTCAAATGATCTACAGATTCAACACAATCCCTATCAGAATCCCAGCTGGCTTTTTTTCTTTCTTCAGAAATTGTCAGGCTGATCCTAAAATTCATACGGAAACTCAAGGAACCCAAAATAACAAAAATGGCTTTGAAAAAGAACAAATTTGGAGGACCAACACTTCCTAATTTCAAACCTTACTATAAAGCAATGATAATTAAAACAGTGTGGTACTGGCATAAGTACAGACATACATATCAATGCGATAGAATTTACAATTCAGAAATAAAACCATGTGTGTAAGATCAACTAATTTTCCACAAGGAGGCAAAGATCATCCAATGTGGAAAGAATATTTTTTTAAAAATGGTTCTGAAACAATTGGATAGCCACATGGAAAAAAATGAAGTCAGACTCTTACCTCATACCACATACAAAAATTCACTCAAAATGGATCAAAGACCTAAATGTAAGAGCTAAAAGTATAAAACTTTTCAGAAGAAAAGAAAGGAATAAACATTCATGACTCTGAATTTGGCAGTTGATTCTTACATATGATAACAAAGGCATGGGGAACAAAAGAAAAATAAATTGTACTTCATCAAAGTTTAAAAAAAAATGTGTGCTTCAAAAGACACTATCAAGAAAGGGAAAAGACAACCCACAGAATGAGAGAAAATATTTTCAAGTCACAAATCTGATCAGGGACTTGTATCTAAAATATGTAAAGGATTTATGACTTAGTAATAAAAAGACAATCCAATTTAAATTGGGGAAACAGTCTGAATACACAATATACACAAATGACCAATAAATATATGAAAACATGCTCAACATCATTAGTTATCTGGAAAATCATTCATCAGAAAAATCAAAACCAAAATGGGATATCACTCTGCACTCACTAGAATGGCTAGAAAGAAAAAGTCAGATAATACAAGTATTGGCGGGATGCCTGGGTGGCTCAGCGGTTTAGCGCCTGCCTTCAGTCCAGGGCGTGATCCTGGAGTCCCGAGATAGAGTCCCACATTGGGCTCCCTGATTGGAGCCTGCTTCTTCCTCTGTCTATGTCTCTGCTTCTCTCTCTGTGTGTGTCTCTCATGAATAAATTAAAAAAAAAAAACAAGTATTGGCATGGAGGTGGAGAAATCCGAAGCCTCACACTATCTTATATTGATGACAATATAAAATGGTGCACAACCACCTTGGAAAACATTCCTTCAGCTTCTCAAATGATTAAAATACAGTTACCATATGACCTAGGTCTACCCAAGAGAAATAAAAACATATGTCTACACAAAAACTTATTTACAAATGTCTACAGCAGCATTATTCATAGTAGCCAAAAGATGAAAACTCCAATACCACCAACTGATGGATTTTTTAAATGTGCTAAATCCATACAACGAAATATTATTTGACCATAAAATGGAATGAAATATTGATACATGCCATAACATGGATGAACTCTGAACATGTTACATCAAGTGAAAGAAATCAGTTACAAAGTCCCTATATTATATGATTCTATTTATTTAAAATTTCCAAAACATGCGAATCTAGAGAGGCACAAAGTAGATTAGTGGTTGCACAGGGCTCCTGGGGGTAATGCAGGGAAATGGAATGTGATGGGAGTTTCTTTTTGAAGTGATGAAATGTTCTAAAATTGATTGTTGTTGGTGGTTGTATATATTGGTGAATATACTAAAATCCACTGAATTATATACTTTAATGTGTGGATTATATGGCAGTTAATTATATATCTCAATAAAGTTGTTTTTTAAAATGAATTTTTACCCTGTGTGATATTCCTTTGTGCCTGACTTTTTTTCTTCAAGATGTCTATGATATTCATCTATATTTTTCTATGTGTCAGAAGTATATTCATTTTTTGACTTGTAGTATTTATTCTATTGTATGAATGTACCACAGTTTATTTAATCCCGTCTTCCTGTTGATGACACGAGAGTTTACAAATCTTTAGCTTTTATGAATAGAGTGGTCTTGAACATTCTCATACATATTATGGTAAACAGATACATTCATTTCACCTGAGTATATACTTAGGAGAGGGATTGTTGGGTTATAACAAGCATGTTTGATTTTAGAGATACTGCCAAATGGTTTTCCAAAGTGGCTGTACCAATTTACATTTCCACCAGCAATGTATCAGAAGTCCAGTTGCTTCCCATCCTTACTAACACTTGGTATATTAATTTAAGCTATTTCAGTGAGTGTGCAGTGATCCCTCATTGTGGTGTTAATAGGAATTGTCTGATGAGTAATGATGCTGAACATTTTTCTTTTGCTTGTTGATCATTTGTATATCTTCTTCTGTGAAGTTCTTATTTAATTCTTTTGCCCATTTTTTTGCTGGGTTGTTTTTTCTTGTTGAGTTTTAAGAGTTCTTTAATACTCTGGAATTTCTCAGGCTTATGTATTAACACATCTTTTTCCTGTCTATGGTTTGTCTTTTCTCAATTTTGATCGTATCTTTTGACAAACTGAAGTTCTCAATTGTAATGAAATCCACTTTACCAATATTTTCTTTAATGGTTGGTAATTTTTTGTGTGTCTCCAGGGTCATGAAGATATTCTCCTATTTATATTATCCTATTCTTTGTAGAAATCTTATTGTTGTACCTTTCACTATGATCCATCTCAAATCAATGTTTCTGTTTGGTGGGAGGAGGATCAAGGTTTATTTTTTCCCATGGTACTTAATTGTTCCCACACCATTTATTATTAAAAAATTTCTTTCACCACTGAAAAGCACTGGCATATTTCTCATAAATAAAATTATGTGTGAGTCTTGAGTCTTTCTGGATACTATTTTGGACTCTATTCTGTTGTGTATGTTCTCAGACTCCACTCATCTTTTTAAAAATTGTCCTTTCATCTCTATAGAAATTTTAATATCATCCTGTCAACTTCCACAAATAAATCAGCTGAGATTTTGATTGGGACTGTCTTGAGACTATAGGTCAAATTGGGAAAATTGGTGTTTTAACAAAATTGAGTCTTCTAGTCCATGAATATGGTATATATTCTCATTTATTTAGGACTTTAAATTTTTCCTCTCAGCAATGTTTCACTGTTTTGTAGTTTTCATTGTAGAAGTCTTCTGCATCTTTCACTAGATTATTAAACATCTGATGGGTTTTGATGCTGTTAAAAATGGTATTTTAGAATATTATTCCAGTTATTTCTTGCTAGTACACAGAAATACAATTAATTTTTGTATACTGACCTGTACCCAGCAACCATACCAAATTCATTCTTGAAAGATTTATTCATATTTTATTTTATTTTATTTTATTTTATTTTATTTTATTTTTTTAGACTTATTCATTTTTTAGAGAGGGCTGCTGAGGGAGAAGGAGGCAGTCTCAGGCAGACTCCACACTAAGCTTGGAGCCTAATGCAGGGCTCAAACTCATGACTCTGAGATCATGACCTGAGCCAAACCCAGTAGCTGGGAACTTACTATGCCACCTAGACACCCCCAAATTCACTTATTTTTAAAACTTTAAAATAAAACTGAGATATAACAAACCATTTTGGGTATGTTTTTTAAACGTTGGATTATTGGGTTAAACCCTACTTGATAATGATATATTATTCTTTTTATATATTATTAGATTCAGTATTCTAAAATTTTAGGATTTTTGCATCTATCATTGAATATTTTGACCTATATATTTTTCTTTTGCTTGAAATGTCTTTGTCACATTTTGTCATCAGAGTCATGCTGGTCTCATAAAATCAATGCATTACCTTTTTTTCTATTTTCTATAAGAGATGTTTTTACAGGGTTGCTATTATTTCTTTCTTATGTATTTGAAGAATTCATAACAGTGAAGCCATTTTCTTTGTGAGAAAGTATTTAAGATTAAATTCTTTAACAGGGGGATCCCTGGGTGGCTCAACGGTTTAGTGCCTGTCTTTGGCCTGGGGTGTGATCCTGGAGTTCCGGGATGGAGTCCCAGTATTGAGTCGCACCTTGGGCTCCCTGCATGGAGCCTTCTTCTCCCTCTGCCTGTGTCTCTGCCTTTCTCTCTTTCTCTCTGTGTCTCTCATGTATAAAAAAAAAAATCTAAAAAAAAAATAAAATAAATAAAATCTTTAAAATAAATAAATAAATTTCTTTAACAGGTATAGCACTATTAAAATATTCTAAATAGGACTATTCAGATTCTCCTTGGGCCAATTGTCATAGGTGTACTTTTTAAATAACCTGTCAATTTTGTCAAGATTGCCAAATTTATTGGGATAGAGTTATTCATAGTGTTCTGTTGTATTTTTAGATTAAATTTAGATCTTCAGAAAGATTTGTAGTAATGTTTACTTTTGAATTACTGATATTAATAATTTGTGTCCTTTCTTTTTATTTATTGGTCCATCTAACTTGGCATTCAATTGTAGTAATCCATCCAAAGAATCAACTTTTGGCTTTTGATTTTCTCTTGCATGTGTGCTATTTGCTTTCCTCTCTTTTCTTGGTTATATTTTTCCTTCTACCTTCCTTGGGTTTCATTTGCTGTTATTTCTCTATATTTGAGCCAGAAGTTAAGATAATTGATTTTCAATTCTTCATCTTTTCTAGTATGTGCATTTAAAGTTATTTCCCCTTATTTTAGTAGTATATCACAAGTTTTGATGTCATATTTTTTCATTTATGTTAAGTTCAATAATTCCATAATTTTGTTTGATTTCTTCTTCAACTGATGGGTTATGTGGAAGTGTTTCTTCTAGATTTTCAACAGTGGGAGTTTTCTAATCATCTTTCTGTTGCTGACTTCTCATTTACTTTGTTCAGAGAATATACTTTCTGGGACACCTGGGTGGCTCAGCAGTTGAGTGCCTGCCTTCTGCTCAGGGCATGATCTTGGTCTGGGATTGAGTCCTGCATCCGGCTCCCTGCAAGGAGCCTGCTTCTACCTCTGCCTGCATCTCTGCCTCTCTCTCTGTGTCTCTCATGAATAAATAAATAACATCTTTAAAAGAGGAGAATATACTTTCTGAGATACAACCCTTTGAAATTTGTTGGGATTTACTTTTGATCTAGCGTATAATCTATTTTGGTAAATGTTACAAGAGCACCTGGAAAGAATGTGTTTTCTATAGTTAATAGGTATACATATACATATCAGGAATGAAATGAAGTTTAAAGTTTGGGAAACCTTCTAGAAATCAATAATAAATGTCTGTAGGTGAGCTATTATACACACTTTACTGTGATCAGGAGTCATTGTGCCAAGATAATTGTATGGAAAATTTTCCAGATTCACATCTGTGTTTTCATAAAAGAAAACTATAATGTACAAAAAAATATGTCAGGTACAAGGAGACTTAAATGACATTCCTTTTCTTTTCAAATTTTTATTTAAAGTCTAGTTAACATACAGTGTAATACTAGTTTCAGAAGTAGAATTCAGTAATTCATCACTTAACAGAACACCCAGTGCTCATCATAACATGTGTCCTTCTTAATATCTATCCCCTGTCTAGCCCATCCCCCACTCACCTCCCTCCATCAACCCTTCGTTTTTCCTCTATCATTAAGAGTCATGGTATGGTTTGTTTCCCTCCCCTCTTCTCTCTTTTTTTCCCCTTCCGTATGTTCATTTGCTTTGTTTCTTAAATTCCACATATGTGTGATATCATATGGTATTTGTCTTTTTCTGACTGACTTGTTTCACTTAGCATAATATATTCTAGCTCCATCCACATCTTTGCAAATAGGAAGAGTTCATTCTTTTTGATGGCTGATTAATATTCCATTGCATATACACACATCTTCTTTATCCATTCATCAGTCAATAGATATTTGGGCTCCTTCCATAGTTTGTCTACTGTTGATAATGCTGCTACAAACATCAGGATGCATGTACCTCTTCAAATCTGTTTTTTTGTATTCTTTGGGTAAATACCTAGTAGTGCAATTGCTGGATCATAAGGCAGCTCTATTTTTCACTTTTTGAGGACCTTCCAGAGTGTCTGCAGTTTGCTTTCTCACCAAGAGTGTAAGAGGGTTCCCCTTTCTCTGCATCCTCATCAACATCTGTTGTTTCCTGTGTTATTAATTTTACCATTCTGACAGGTGTGACATAGTATCTCATTGTGGTTTTGATTTGTATTTCTCTGATGATGAGTGATGTTGAGCATCTTTTCTTGTGTCTATATGCCATCTGTATGTCTTCTTTGGAAAAATGTCTATTGAATGACATTTCTAATTCGGTCAGGCATTTGGGAGAAGGAATAGTATAGGTCACCATAAATATCTGGGAACCATAACAAACGTGTCTCCTGAACTTGTGACCCATGCTACATTTCTTTCTTTCTTTCATTTTTTTAAAGATTTTATTTATTTATTCATGAGAGAGAGAGAGAGAGAGAGGCGCAGAGATATAGGCAGAGGGAGAGGCAAGCTCCATGCAGGGAGCCCGATATGGGACTCGATCCCGGGACTGCAGGATCACGCCCTGGGCCAAAGGCAGACGCTCAACTTCTGAGCCACCCAGGCATCCCCATTTCTTTAGTGACTTCATAGCTCTGTAATAAAAATCCCTACTCACTGCCATTAGGGCTTTCTTTTGTATTACCAGGGTAAACTTATGTTGCCTATGAGGAATAATTCAAATAGAATGCTGCCAAAATTGAAGATTTTTTAGGACCTTGGGTATCTCCAGATGATTTTTTAGATACTTGGGTATCTCCAGATAATTGTTTTAGATACTTGGGTATCTCCAGATGATTGTTTAATTTCCTTTGGAGAAATAATCTTAAATTCAGGTTCTTCTATTTCTGTAGCCTAAGACCTGACCCAAAATGTACACTAGAAAATCCACTCAATGGATTTGTTTAATGTGCCTGAGTATCAGCTCCAATTGCTTTTTCTCTTGGCTAATCACAAAACTATTATCTCTGAGAATTTCTTATCCACTGAGAACTAATCTATGAGCCAAAAGCAAGCCATGACTGACTGCTAATTATTAAGCCAATGGAGGGACCAAGCAAAGAATGCCTGATGAAGGAATAATCATTTAATCCTAGTTTTGGTGTAAGTAAACAGATAACTCCAACATGAGCTTTGATAAATGATATCTTTTATCTACTGCATTCGGATAATTTAAAATGATCCTTCCAGGTCTGGGTTGAGGAGATCATAATATATAAATATATAAAGCATAGATGATCCCCATCCTGTCAGCTGATCTGCCTTTCTGTTGGTAGAGGATTCATACTGGGTTTTGTTCTAAAGCTCTCAGGAGGTTTACTCTGCCATGAAGACATTCAATGATGACATTTGACAAATACTTTATACTAAGTCAAAATTATAGCACTTGTGGTAAGTGAAATTTGCAATGACTCAAAAAATAACTAAAGGCTTTTCTCCATCTTCATGATTTTGAAATAAAAGATTTACTCATATTATAAAACAAATAGCTTTAAGAAATCTAACGACTAAGATTACTTCTAGCCTTAACATTTGATGACATTTTATGTAGAGTATAATTGCAAGGATATTCTTAGCAACATTTAGAAGTTAAGTTCTTCACTGGAGACCCTAAAAAGGAGCCAGAAAGACTGATTAAGAAATCTGTAACCTTCCTTGTGTTAGAAAGATTTGAAGTGTCTTATAATCATAAGCAGTCATCTTTGGTATAATCCCTACTTCCTCTTACATCTCGTTTTTCTTTTCCTGGGCACCTAACCTGTCCTTCTCTGTCCTATACCTATATCCCAAGTTGAATCTTTATTAAGGTATTTTTTTTTCTAAATGTTCCTCTCCCAAACTACAAACTGATAATGACTTAAATTGTGAGCTTTCTCAATGACTCTTGCATAGAAGTCTCTCAAATACCAAACACTCTAATACTCAAATGAATGACTCTCTAATGATAGAATTTCTGGTGCCATAGCAGTATTTTATTCAGTACATATTTATTAAACCCTAGTATGTACCAGGTAGTTTTAGGAGGTAGAAATAAAGAATGAATATGACAACTTTTCTGCCTACGTGGAATTTAGATTCTAGTTGGGGAGAGAAACAATATCTATTATAATATCAAGTAGAGATGAGTGTTTGTAAAAAATACATATAGGTTATGGAGGTACTAATGGACATTGCTATTTTAGAAAGAGTGCGGTCAGGAAAGATCAAAGGTAGGGAGTAACACTTGAGCAGAGGATGTGGGGGAGCAAGCCATATGAATATCCAGGAAAAGAATGTTCTATGAAAAAGGAATGGCAAATACAAAGGCCCAGAGGTAGGAAAATACTAAGTATTATTGATACAGTAGGAATAGAGTATAGTGAGCTGAGAGGCAGAATGATGGGAGATGAGGAAAGAGAGGTAACCAAGGGCCAGATAATTCATGGCCTGTAGATCACGGAAATGACTTTGAATTTTATTTTAAGTCCAAATAAATAGGAAGCACAAAATAAATAGGACTGACATGATCTGACTTACAATACCCTGACTGCTACGTGGCTGCTGGATTTACATAGGAGGCAAAAGTGGGAGCAGAGAGGATAGCTGGGAAACTATTACAGTGGTCCAGATGAGAGATGAGGTAGCTTGGACTAAGAAAATACTGCTGGCCTGATTTATTGTTTGGAAAGGGCACACCATGAATCACACTACTCTCAGCTTCACCTCTCACTATATAAATCCTGAATAAAAGACAACTCCAAAACTTACAATGTTCTCTTATACACCTGGCTTTTGTTTGTTTAGTTCCTACAGCTTTTAATACCTTCTACTTCCTTTTCTAACTATTAAATCCTAATAATTCTTCAAGAGTAAGTTTATTTTATTTTATTTTTTTTCCATTGGAGTTCAATTTGCCAACATAGAGCATAACATCCAGTGCTCATCCCATTAGGTGCCCCCCTCAGTGCCTGTCACCCAGTCACCCCCCACCCCCCGCCCACCTCCCTTTCCACCACCCCTTATTCGTTTCCCAGAGTTAGGAGTCTCTCATGTTCTGTCTCCTTTTCTGATATTTCCCACTCATTTTTTCCAAGAGTAAATTTAAATATTACCTTTTAGAGTGGATCATTTCTTGCTCTGTGGTCCTATACACTTTATATGTCTATTACCAAAATTTTTTCATTTTGCTCTGTGTATATGTAATGAATAATGTTTCTTACCTCCTTTCTTAACTGCAAATTTCTTAAGAACAGAGACAACAACACATTTTCCTATGTCTCCACAATGCTGAGTAGTACTTGGCATTTAATAAAGACTTTATAAAATGAATGGAATAAGCTGCTTTCCTTAGGTCACTAATATCATGGCATGTCAGGGATAATCCTTTTATAAAAGCTAATTCCCATAGTATTAAGATTTCAATCACTGTTTATATAGTTCTTAATTAACTTTGATTTGGAAAGATTTTTAAATCTTTAAACAGATTTTTAAAAGGTTAGCATTTTCCAATTTTGCTTCAGAAGCTTATGATTTACCAGCTTTGCACTTTCCCTTACTTTGTTTACAGTTGGTAGCTTAATTATTTATTTACATTACTCACAAGCTGGGCTCATATTTTTAGGCATTATTTCATTAGAAATATCCAGTATTAAGAAATATAAACTTTTAACAAGTCAAATTCATTTTATCTAAATGTATTTTCTCCCTATCCCATTCTTTTTAAAATAAACATCTTATGTTTAAACTTGGGAATTACATCAATAAACAGAATGATCTGAAACAACTTCCCAATAATTTCTGCCCCTACCTTCCAGTTTAATCTTAAAGTTAATCTTAATCAAAGTTTAATCTCAATCAACAGGTTGAGCATAAATATCAATACCACATATGTAAACTTCAAAGGTAACAAGATGTGTTTTTTTTAAATACTGAGATCCTATATCATTTATTTAAAAATTTTTAAATTTAAAGTCCAGTTAGTTAACATACCATGTAATGTTACTTGCAGGTGTACAGTATAGTGATTCAACATTTCAATACAATACCCAGTGCTTATCACAAGTGCACTCCTTAATCCCTAACACCTATTTAACCCATTCCCCCATCCATCTCCCCTCTGGTAATCATCAAGTTTGTTCTCTATAGTTAAGAGTCTGTTTCTTGGTTTGCCTCTCTTTCTTTTTCCCTATGCTTATTTGTTTTGTTTTTTTAAATTCCACATATGAGTGAAATCATATGTTATTTGTCTTTCTTTGATAAAATTATTTCACTTAGGATAATACTCTCTAGTTCCATCCACACCGTTGTAAATGGCAAGATTTCATTCATGAATTCCTTTTATGTATATATATAAATATATTTTGTAATGACATATTATATATGTAATAATATGTAATATAATTTTATTTTATATAATTATATATAAATATTTATATATATATAAATATATATACACACTACTTTATTTATTCATCAGTCAATGGATACTAGGGTTGTTTCCATAATTTGGCTATTGTAGATAAGATTGTTATAAACATTGGGGTGCATGTATCCCCTTGAATTTGTATGTTTGTATTCTTTGGGTAAATACCTAGTAGTGCAATTGTGGGTCCCAGGGTAGTTCCATTTTTAACTGTCTGAGGAACCTCTATATTGTTTTCCAGAGTGGCTGCACCAGTTTGAATTCCTACCAACAGTGTTAAGTGGGTTCCTCTTTCTCCACATCCTCACCAATACCTGTTGTTTCTTATGTTGTTGATTGTAGCCATTCCGACAGGTATAAGGTGGTATCTCATTGTAGTTTTGATTTGTATTTCCCTGATGATGAATGATATTGAGCATCTTTTCATGGTCTGTGGCCATCTGTATGTCTCCTTTGGAAAAATGTCTCTTCAGAAGCACTTTGGTGGCTCAGTCATTAAGCACCCAATTCTTTTTTTTTAAGATTTTATTTATTTATTCACAAGAGACACAGAAAGAGGCAGAGACATAGGCAGAGGGAGGAGAAGCAGGCTCCATGCAGGGAGCCTGATGTGGGACTCGATCCCAGAACTCTGGGATCCTGCCTGAGCTGAAGGCAGACGCTCAACCACTGAGACAACCAGGCATCCCATAAGTACCCAATTCTTAATGTTGGCTCAGATGATGATCTTAGGGTCATGAGATGGAGACCCACATTGGGCTCCATTCTGGGCATGGAGCTTGCTTACTATTCTCTCTCCCTCTCCTTCTGCGCCTCCACCCATGCTGCTCATGTGTGCGTGCTCTCTTTCTTAAAAAAAAAAAAGTGAAAAATGTCTCTGCTCATTTTTACATTGTATTATTTGTTTTTCAGGTATTGAGGTTTATAAGTTCTTTATATATTTTGGATACTAACCCTTTATTGGATATGTCATTTGCAAATATCTTGTCCCATTCTGTAAGTTGCTTTTTTAGTTTTGTTGATTGTTTTCTTTGCTCTACAGAAGCTTTTTATTTTGATGAAGTCCCAACAGTTTATTATTATTTTTTTGTTTCCTTGCCTCAGGAGACATATCTAGAAAGAAGTTGCCATGGCTGATGTCAAAGAGGTTACTGCCTGGGTTCCCTTCTAAGATTTTTATAGTTTCAGGCCTCACATTTAGGTCTTTAATCCATTTTGAATTTATTTTTGTGTATGGTATAAGAAAGTGGTCCATTTTCATTCTTTTCCGTGTTGCTGTTCAGTTTTCCCAATAGCATTTGTTGAAGACACCATCTTCTTTCTGTTGGATATTCTTTCCTGCTTTGTCGAAGATGAACTAACCATATAGTTGTGGACTCATTTCTGGGTTTTCTATTCTGTTCCATTAACCTATGTGTCTATTTTTGTGCCAATACCACCACTGTCCTGATCATTACAGCTTTGTAATATAACTTAAAGTCTAGAATTTGTGATGCCTCCAGCTTTGCTTTTCTTTTTCAAGGTTCCTTTCCCTATTCAGGGTCTTTTATGGCTCCATACAAATTTTAAAATAGTTTTTTTCTAGCTGGTGTTATTTTGATAGGAAATGCATTAAATGTGTACACTGCTTTGGTAATACAGACATTTTAACAATATTTGTTCTTCTAATTCATAAGCATGGAATGTATTTCCATTTTTTCATATAATCTTCAATTTTTTTCATCAATGTTTTATAGTTTTCAGAGTATAGGTCTTCATCTCTTTGGTTAGGTTGTTTCCTAGGTATCTTATTGCTTTTGATGCAACTGTAAACAGGACTGATTCCTTAATTTCTCTTTCTGCTGTTTCATTATTGGTGTATAAAAATGCAACAGATTTTTGTACATTGATTTTGCATTCTGCTATTTTACTGAATTTGTGTATCAGTTCTAGGAGTTTTTGGTGGAGTCTTTCAGGTTTTCTGTATAGAGTATCATGTCATGTATATATTTTTTTATTAAAGTACTACATATTCATTGAAAAAGTCAAACAATAGGAGTAAAATAAAAAGTAAATCTCCCAAACTCACTAAATCCTATCCTAAGAGATAGCAGTAGCAAATGTTGAGTTTAATGTGTCTTATAATACTTTATATATGATATATGCATTCTTATATGTTTGTATGTGTGTGTAATACATATGTTCTTCTGTTCATTCATGCATGAACCAATATCATGAATGTGCTAGGTATTGGATACACAAAGATAAGCAAAAACAGATTATATTTCCTCATGGAGCTTATAGTGCATATAGTGCACATATTATATGTGCACATAAATATGCATACACACTTATTTTTTTAAGATTTTATTTATTTATTCATGAGAGAGAGAGAGGCAGAGACACAGGCGGAGGGAGAATCAGGCTCCATGCAGGGAGCCCAATGCAGGACTCGATTCCGAGTCTCTGGGATCATGCCCTGGGCCGAAGCCAGGTGCTTAACTGCTAAGCCCCCCAGGGATCCCCCACACTTATGTTTTAAAGATTAAAAACTGAGTATCAGCAAAGGCCAGCAAAAGTATAACACTCCAAAGTGAGGGGCACACTCCAAGGTACACTTCTTTTACCAACAACAACAAAAACAGAATTTATAGGCTAGTGGAGGGAACATGTCTGGATTTGGTCTCGTTGTGAAAGGGAGAAGATAAAGGGCCGAAGAATACACAGCTGGTCAATGAGACAGTGGAGAAGAATCTCCGTATTACGAGAACTATAGCTGCCTATATCCACTGGCTGGGAAAATGTAGAGACTATAAAAAAATAATGTGCACAAAACCCCCAGATCATCCTAAGTATTAATTTCTACAAGCCTGAATCATGCCTCTGGTCTCCTTTCCACATGAATCTCTTGCAAATAGTTGTAAAAAGTACCTTAATTAAGGATTAGTTACCACAACTCAATAGCAAAAACTAATAACCCAATTTATGAGCTAAAGACATGAATAGATATTTCCCCAAAGAAGATATACAAATGGCCAACAGGTATATGAAAAGATGTTCAACATCACTAATCATCACATAAATGCAAATCAAAACCACAATAAGGGATGCCTGGCTGGCTCAGTTAGCAGAACATGTGACTCTTGATCTTGGGCTTGAGATTTCATATTGGGTATAGAGATTACTCAAAATCTAAAAAGGAAAAACCACAATGAGATATCACGCACACTTGTCAGGAAGACTATTACATATTTTTTTTGAAAATAAGTGATGATGTGGAGAAATTGGACCCTTGTACATTGTTAGTTGGAATTCAAAATGGTGTCATTATAGAAAACAATTGAGGTTCCTCAAAAAATTAAAAATAGAACTACTATATGATCTAGCAATCTCACTTCTGGTATTTATCTGAAATAATTCATGTCAGAATCTTGAAGAGAAAGCCAAGATATGACAACAATGTAAATATCCATTGAGGGATGAATAGATAAAGAAAATGTGGTATGTACATGTAACAGAATACTATTTAGCCTTAAAAAGGAAGAAAATTCTTCAATATGTGACAACATGGATGAACCTTGAGGACATTACATTAAGTAAAATAAGCCAGTCAGAGGACAAATACTTATATGAGATAGCTAAAAGAGTCAAATTCATAGAATCATAGAGTGGAATGGTGGTTGCTAGGAGCTGGGGCATGAGAACTTAGAGCTAAACAAGATGAATACATTATAGAGATCTGCTGTACAACACAGTACCTATAGTAAACAATACTATATTTGTACACTTAATACTTTGTTAAGAAGACAGATCTCATGTTAACTGTTCTTACCACAACAGAATAAAACTTTTAAAAAGATGTAAGAAATAACAGTATAAGATGCTACTTGAAAATGAAATGAGAAGAATAGGAAAAAAGAATGGTAGGTGGAGAATTCTTACTAGAGACCTATTGTTATAAAGCAGAATAAAATCGTAATCAAATATGTCAGCCTGAATTTCAAAATATTAATTAAGGAATCATGTCTATAAAGTCAGAATATAAGGCAGGGATTTAAGAGCTCAAGAATGGCCAATAGATAAAAGAAAATGAAATATTGGCCATTTTAGAAATAAAAAAAAGGAAAGGATAAAAAATAAAACCATCACAGAAATAAAGGTAAAATTGAAAGAAGGAAAAGAGACATTGCTGGATAAACAGGACATAGAAAACAAGAGAAAGGGCAGCCCAGGTGGCTCAGCTGTTTAGTGCCACCTTCAGCCCAGGGCCTGATGCTAGAGACCCAGAATCGAGTCCCATGTCAGGCTCCCTGTACGGAGCCTGCTTCTCCCGCTGCATATGTCTCTGCCTCTCTCTCTCTGTGTCTCTCATGAATAAATAAATAAAATCTTTAAAAAAGAAAGAAAACAAGAGAAAAACAAAATGAAATGAAAATTGAAATTGGTTCTAAAGTCTTCAGGCTTATCAATTAATGAGTTAAATAAAATCTTAACCACATGTTCATTTCATATTCATACAAGAGTCATGGTTGTATCTTTAAAAAATCATTGACCAAAACGCCTAATGGATACAAAACCGGGTAAATTGTGTTGCTGGTAAAGTAAAAGTCATGGACTGCTTGAATTCATCTTCTCTTGGTTCCTCAATTGAATTTCAAGTGCCAACAAAACTTTGATGAATATTTTTTCCTTTTCTGTCAAGTTTATGTTGTTTCTGGTTCGCATACAGCCAATAAGTCATTCCCCACCCTGGTTCCAGCAATGGTCTGAAAATTTGTTAAGTAAATGTAATAATGGATTACATCTCTGGGTAAGGAACAACAGACAATTTAATTTGTTATTCCTTTTTGTTATTCTTTTTACCCATTTTGAGCTCAAATTAAACAATTATTTCATGCTTGCTGGGAGGGAGAACAGCACTCTGATATCTGGACTGGTGAGTTTCTGTGTTTCCTCTTGACCTGTAGCTGAAGCTGTAGTTCTGAATCCATAAGTTCTCTATGTCTATGTGTCAATAATGGAGAAAAGCCTTGACCTCACATCACGTGAATGTGAAATGTTTTCCCATCTCTGGCTGGTCTCTACAAATTAGATTATAAAGTCTTCTATGCTAAAGGAGCTCTGTTCTGGTTTACACACGTAAGTAAGCACTTGTATACAAATATTCTTAAAATTCTCACAAAAATGAAGTTACACTTACAATATTTTAAATGTGCTAAACCAGGAGTATTTTTTTTAGATTTTATTTATTCATGAGAGACAGAGAGGCAGAGACATAGGCAGAGGGAGAAGCAGGCTTCCTGCGGGGAGCCTGATTTAGGACTTAATCCCAGGACCTGGGCTTCAACCACTAAGCCATCCAGGTGCCATAAAAGTATTCTTATAAGAAAATCTGCCAACTCAGAAATATTTTAAGATTCCAAAGTTAAGGTAAAATTTGGCAAGCGAGATTAGCTTAATTTTGGTTTAAAAGAAAAAGCTAGGTTTTTTGTGGTTTATTTGTATAAAGTATAAAACAAGCACACATTTAATTTTACTTGGGTCTATTTTTCCTAAATGTATACAGGTTTACTGATCAAATGTTATACAGTTCTTATATATAACATTTAACATTGTAAAAAATGTAAAATGTATTCAATTCAAACTGAAACTAAAACAGAATCATTGTTCTGACAAACTTAGTTTCAGCTGTAACTATGTGCTGTAGTAGGTTAGATTTAAGAAAATTTTATGTATTCATTCATTCATTCATTCATTCATGAGAGAGAAAGAGGCAGAGGGAGAAGCAGGCTCCATGCAGGGAGCCCAACGTGGGACTCGATCCTGGGTCTCCAGGATCAAGCATTAGACTGAAAGTGGCGCTAAACCACTGAGCAACCCGGGCTGCCCCAGATTTAAGATAATTTCCAAGACATTTAGTTAACTTAAAATACTAGACTACTATTAAATTGAGTCAATTAATAAATAATTACTGGATAAAAAGATAAATTCTAAGTAAAATAAAATACTTAAATATTAATTACAAAGCATAGATTTAAGTTTTATACTATTGCTTCTTTTATGCTATAGAGAGGTGATTGATATCTTTGGGTCATGTTACTGAATGTATTCATTTTTACTTTTTAAAAGAATGGGTGTGGCTGATGGGGGAACACAGGGCTAGCTGAGGGCAAGGCACGAGCTTGGGTCAGCACATTGACAAGTCCTTGACACAGGCAAAGGGACATTCCTCTACAGACTCAACTGCCTCAATGTTCATGCTTTGCTAAGGGCAAAAGGCTAATAAATCTTAGCCCGATCCCCAGGATCTTGTAAGTCTACTTTAACATGTAAAAGTTCCTTCAGAAATTTCCCTTTATCTCTAAACCCCCATGATACGGTTGGCAATCATCCTCTAAGCACATGGCTCACTGATACACATCTGAAGGGTCTCATGACTCAGGTTTTATTAGATGGTAATAAGTGACCTTTTCCCAACAATAGCTAGCTCCCTCAAGGTCCTGGAAATCTTGCTTCCAAAATTCCTTAGAGAGTATGCTATCCTCAAATCCCTCCCAACTCCCAGATATATAATCAGGCACTCCTCACAGGCCTGGGGCAGCAGCTCTTCCTCCCACGGGTCCTGTCCTAGTGCTTTAATAAAACCACCATTTTGCACCAAAGATGTCTCAAGAATTCTTTCTTGGCTGTCAGCTCCGGACCTCAACTATATTCCAAAACTTCATCATGACTACAGAAAGCTATGCTATGTATGCTCATGAATTCTGCTAATTTGCTATAATGCTTATGAGTAAGAGATGGTTCTCAACTGCATCCCTCCACATTTTATTTTTGAAATAAAAATTATTTTGGTTAAAAGTTACAATTAAAAGTGGTTAACATTATATTATGAGCAATAGTAACAAATGGATATATGTTTTTTGTTTTTGTTTTTTTTTAATGTTTATTTATTTATGATAGTCACAGAGAGAGAGAGAGAGAGAGAGAGAGAGAGAGGCTTAGACACAGGCAGAGGGAGAAGCAGGCTCCATGCACCGGGAGTCCGACGCAGGACTCGATCCCGGGTCTCCAGGATCGCGCCCTGGGCCAAAGGCAGGCGCCAAACCGCTGCGCCACCCAGGGATCCCTATGTTTTTGTTTTTAAAGGAAAATGTAGTTTATTCCTAAAGAAATGGTTCTCAAACTTCTGTTTTTAGGACCTCTTTGTGCTCTGAAAAAAAATAACTTTCAAAGAGATTTTGTGAAATTTTTTTTTAAGATTTTATTTATTTATTCATGAGAGAGGGAGAGAGAGAGAGGCAGAGACATAGGCAGAGGGAGAAGCAGGCTCCCTGCAGGGAGCCTGATGCAGGACTCCATCCTGAGACTCTGGGATCATGCCCTGAGCTGAAGGCAAACGCTCAACCGCTGAGCCACCCAGGCGTTCCGATTTTGTGAAGTTTTTTTTTTTTTTTTTCAAAAAAAGACTTTGAGAGAGAGAAAGTGTGTGTGTGTGTGTGTGCAAGCACACTCCTGCAGGGGCTTGGGGTAGGGGCAGAGTGAGAGGTAGAAGCAAACTCCCCACTGAACAGGGAGCCCGCCATGGCTAGCATGGCTCCATTCCAGAACCCCAAGATCATGACCTGAGCTGAAGGCAGATTCTTAACTGAGACACCCAGGTGCTTCCTCCAAAAGAGATTTTTCATATGCAGATTATATCTATCAATAACTGCCATATGAGAAATCAGAACAGAAAATTTAAATATATATATATATTTATTGACTGAACTTATTTGAGACAAAAATTGAATGCTAATGTCAATCTTTAAAAAAATTATACTTCGGGATGCCTGGGTGGCTCAGTGGTTGAGCATCTGCCTTTGGCTCAGGGTGTGATCCTGCAGTCTGGGATGGAGTTCCACATTGGGCTCCCTGCGTGGAGCCTGCTTCTCCCTCTGCCTATGCCTCTCTCTCTGTATGTGTCTCTCAGGAATAAATAAATAAAATCTTTTAAAGAAATAAAAAATAAAAAAATTATATTTCAAAATCAATGAGAAGATTGTTGAAAATTTTTGAAAAGTTCCTTAATCTGACTTAGTAGAAATAGCTAGATTCTCATATATACTTCTGTATTCAATCTATTACAGTATCACATGTCACACAGACTCTGGAAAACAACATATCTTAGTATTAAGAAAATAGTTTTGACCTGGCAGATCACCAAAAAGATTGTCAGTTTGTTTCAGAATATAAAAGAACATATAATGAAGGACTGATCTGGAAAGTAAATTTTGTTTGACCTGGCTTAAATGTGAGTCTGAGATAAAGCTCTGTAATGTATTTAAAATGTAGCAAAATTATCTTGATTTTGATGGGCTTGCTTGGTTTACTGATTAATGCCTTCACTTGTAATAAGAAAGGTTTTTTTTTTATTTTCTGTGTAATCTGCCTAGATAGCAGATTTTGTTTTACCAGAATAATTTTCTGATCTTTATGTTCTTTATTATGTCTTTATTCTTGACCATTTAATGGCAAACAAAGAACAAAGTTTCCTCATTTACCAAAGAGCTAAAGTTCTTTAAAACTGTTACCTCCTATGATTCTTTTAAAAATGTTTTGATGTCATTTTGCTTAGATAGGTAAGAAAGTGTTTCTGAGGCATCCATGATCCTATCTTAATCAAGTACCTAAATTATCTCTAACAACTCTTGATTTTGCCTTCCAAAAAGTCATATCCCTGTTATAAAAAATATAAAGTTTTTAGGATATCTTTTAAACTTAAAACTATCTTTGAGGGCAGCCCGGGTGGCTCAGCGGTTTAGCGCTGCTTTCAGCCCAGGGCCTGATCCCGGAGACCTGGGATCAAGTTTCACGTCCGACTCCCTGCATGGAGCCTGCTTCTTCCTCTGCCTGTGTCTCTGCCTCTCTCTCTGTGTGTGTCTCTCATGAATAAATAAATAAAATCTTAAAAAAACTCTATCTTTGAGGTTTCTAAAAGAGACCCTGGAAAAAAGCAAAAATTGTTCTTTCTCTCCATAAAGACAGAAATGTGAGAATTAGGTTCATTTGATGGGTTACTATTGTTTAAGAATTGTATGACAAGAGTTGCAAAATCTGAAGAAATGCTTAGCTTTCCTTATATTCAATTTTTAGAAGTAAAAAATTATTAACATAAAATTTTCAGAAATTGTATACCTTATGAGAAGTTCCTGAAGATGACTATGTTGAGAGTAAAACTTCAAGAGAAACACTAATTATAACTCATATTTTTTTCAAAAATGGACATATCAAGATAGAGCATCAACAAGGAAATAGAGGATGTGAACAACAATATAAACCAACTAGGCCTAACAAGCATATAGAAAATACTCCACCCAACAACAGCACAAATCACTTTCTTCTCAAGTGCTCATGGAATATTCTCCAGTATAGAACATGTAGGTGGCTACAAAATAACTCTCAATAAATTTAATAAGACTGAAATCACATAAAGTATATTCTCTTACCACAAAAGAATAAAGCTAGAAATTTCATAAATATGTGGAAATTAAACAACATATTCTTAAATAATCAATGGGCCAAAGGAAAAAAAAATCACAAGAGAAATTAGAAAATATGTAGAAATGAATGAAAACAAAGACACAACATACCAAAACTTATGGGATGTGGGAAGGCAGTATTCAGAGGGAAATCTATAGCTATAAATACCTACATTTAAAATAATAAAGATTTTAAAGCAACAATCTAACTTTATTTTTTTAAAGATGTATTTATTTATTATAGACATAGAGAGAGAGAGGCAGAGACACAGGAGGAGGGATGAGCAGGCTCCATACTGGGAGCCCGGCATGGGACTCGATCCTGGGACTCGATCCTGGGACTCAATCCTGGGACTCGATCCTGGGACTCAATCCTGGGACTCGATCCTGGGACTTGATCCTGGGACTCCAGGATTGCGCCCTGGGCCAAAGGCAGGCGCTAAACCGCTGAGTCACCCAGGGATCCCCAACAATCTAACTTTAAACCTTGAGTAATAAGAAGAGCAAGCTAAACCCAAATCTACCAGAAAGAAATAATAAAGAAACAGAATAGGAAAAAAATTGAATCTGTGAAAAGAATCTTTTCATGATAAAGAAAAAAAAAACTATGCTGTAAAGTAGGACTAGAAGGGAATATACTAGCCTAATAGAGAACATTTACAAAAAAACTTACAGGTATCACAGTCAATTGTGAAAGACTGAGGCTTTCTCCTTAAGATTAGAAACAACAAAAGAATGCCTGCTTTCTCTGCAGCTACTCAACACTCTATTGGATGTTCTAATTAGGGAAATTAGGAAAAGAAAAAAGAAGAACAAAAGAAATAAAAGGCATCCACATTAGAAAGGAAGAAGCAAAACTATCACTGTTCACAGACGACATGATCCCATATATGTACAGAAGATCCCAATGAATCCACAAGAAAGAAAAGGGCAAGAAAGTGGCAGCGTACAAGATCAACAGGCAAAAATCACTTGTGCTAATCAAATCCAAGGTGAGAGCTATTGGAACCTCCAATGTATAACCGGTTGGTCAGAAACCCAGGTGACAACTTGGGCTTGTGACTGGTGTATGAAATGGTTGGGGGCCAGTATTGTGGGACTATACCCATAATCTGTGGGACCTAAGGCTATCTCTGGGTAGACTGTGTCAGAATTGAGTTGAATTGTAGGATACTCAGCTGATGTAACAGAGAATTACTTGTGGGGGGGTGGGGGCGGACCTCAACACATTTATAACCAGAAGTGTCAGAAGTGAAGTAGTCTCTGTGATAGTAAAGAAGACACACAGGAAAGAAAGACACAGGAGGAGAAAAGAACTTCAGGTTTTTCTTTTTTAGGTTTAATACAATACAACGATAAAAAGATAAACAACTTGATTAAATGGGCAAAGGATGTGACAGACAAGTGTTTATTTTCCAAATAAGATATATAAATGGTAAATAAACACATGAAAAGTCTCCACATCATAACTCATTAGACAAATGCAAATAAAATAACAATAAGATACCATTTCATACTCAATAGAATGTAATCCAAAGACATAATAGAAAGTGGTGGCTAGCAAGTAAAGAAATTAGAACTCTCATTCAGTGCTTGTGGGAATGTAGAATGGTGCGGCTGCTGTAGAAAACAGTTTGGCAGTTCTGCAAAAAGTTAAAAATTATATTATCATATGACCCAGCAATTCAACTCCTAGATATAGACAAAACATTGAAAGCAGGGACTCAAGCAGATACTTGTGCACCAATGTTCACACCAGCATTATTCACAATAGCCAAAAGATGAAAACAACCCAAGTGTTCACTAACAGATGAATGGATAAACAAATTGTGGTATATTCATATAATGGAATACTTTCAGTCATAAAAAAAGAATGCAAGTACTGACTTGTCAAAACATGGGTGAACTTTAAGAACACTATGCTAAGTGAAATAAGCCAGTTACAAAAGGACAAATATATTATGATTCCACTTATATGAAATATCTAGAATAAGCAAAATCCTAGAGACAGTACCATTAGAAATTACCGGGGCTGGGAGAAAGGGGATGTAGAGTTATTTCTTAACAGGTACAGAGTTTGTTAGGGGTGATGAGAAGTTTTGGAAATAGGTAGATTTCACAACATTGTGAATATAACTAATGCCACTGAACAATATGCATAAAATGGCTAAAATGGCAAATTTTGTTTTATTTATATAAATTTATAAATTTATATAAATATAATTTAATTGTAATATAAATTTTATATTTTATTTATATATAATACATACTAATTTAATTTTAATATATTTAATTTACCTAAATAAATATATTAAAATATATTTAGTAAATATAATAAAATATAATTTTAATAAATTAATTATATATTATATATAATTTTACATGTCATATATTTTAACAAATTTAATAAATATATCATTCTAATTAAAATATAATGAAATAAATATAAATGAAATATATTTTATTTAAATATATTTTATTTTGTATATATTTATATATTTAATTTATATATATTTATAAATTTTATTTATTTATTTAGGATTTTATTTATTTATTCATGAGAGACACAGAGAGCAGCAGAGACATAGGCAGAGGGAGAAGCAGGCTCCTCGCAGGGAGCCCGATGCAGGACTTGATCTCGGATCCCGGGATCACGACCTGAGCCGAAAACAGGCACCCAACTGCTGAGCTACCCAGGCGTCCCACAGTTAAAAACTCTTATGACATAAGTTATATGCTATACTCCAACAAAGAATTTTACTTTCCTTCCATTCTGATATTATTGGTTACCTTACTAAATTAACCATAGCCATTAAATCTCTGTAATGTACAGACAGTTTTTGTTTTACTCTAATGTTTGCCTGAAGACTCTGCTATAAGCGACAGGGAAGAGTTTGTGTATTTAACAAAGATGGTCTAAGAGCCTCACAGAAAAGGATTATATACCAAGTACTTCAAACTGTTAACAAGTCAGAAGAGACTCTTGGTTACAGGTTTATAAGTTGACATTGCATAGACAACTTTGAGACCAGACCAGTGCACTCAGTGAGGATTTCCAGGTTTTTTTCTAGTCTAAAAGTATAGTTTTATAAAAGCAGACTACTGACCCAAGATCCAGCAGAACATCAATTACATAGGACTGAATAAATTGATGAGGGAAATTTTATTGTGGTTATGTATTTGGAATACTGTTGATGTTGTTTTAATATTTTATTTTCTGAATATATGAAAAAATCCTTTTTCTTTATAAATTATTTGTAACTCAAAACAATTTAGTAGACACTGTTTCTGTAAACTAAATTCAAATATTTTAAAGCAATACGATTCTTATTTACCTCTTCCCTATCTTACCCCTCCTTCTGAATTCAGAAATGTTTGCGAAGTCTCCTTACCTTTCATGGCAATATAGTTATTTACATTGGTTGTATAAGAATCTGTCCTTTTTAAATCTTTTAAACAAAGTTTATATGTTTTTACACTTATTTATCATGGTTACAGAGACTTGACAGTAGATCAGGTTTAAGCTTGAATACTCTAGATTTTTATACAACAGTTGAAAGACAAATACCATATGATTTCACTCATTTGTGGAATTTAAGAAACAAAACAAACAAGAAAATGGAAAAAACAAGAGAGAGATAAAGCAAGAAACAGACTCAATTATAGAGAACAATCTGATGGTTACAAGAGGAGAGGATAGTGAGGTGATGGGTTATATAGGTGATGGGGATGTACTCATGATCTGCTAGTCCATTTAATCCTATATACAAGAGCATCAAAACCTAAACCTAAAAATCAATTCTGTTGCCTTTTTTAAAAACCAAGATATAAACGGACAAATTGATTGTGCAACCAAGACCTTACATGGAGTATCATACTTGAGAATGACAGTCATTTAATCAGGTATGATAAGATAATTTTAAGGTATAAGGTTGATTTTACCTCAACTTTATGGAGCACATGCCTACAAAGTCCCCTCAGGGAATTATTCTGGACCTGATTTACAGGCTTCCAGGTAGGGAGTTCACTTTCAAGAGGCTGGGAACCTTACGTAAATTTCAGGGACCTTCAGAAAAGATGACTTTCCTCTGAATTATAGATGTTACAGGTGAAATATGGTAGAGAGAGGGGTTCTTGACTTTGGTGTCTTAGCTTTGGAATGGCAAAAGATAACAAAACACACAATTCAATTTTGCATATACTTATAAATTTCACTTCCTAATTGCCTGTGTGTGTCTTTTAACTCCTTTGAACCACCTGTAACATCTCAGTGGTTCCTTTAATTAATGAGTTAAATAAAATCTTTGACATGTGTTTAAAAAAATGAAAATGGAAATTAAAACTAAAAAGAGAGAAAATGACACATTTGGAAGACAGGCAAAGGAGATTCAAACATATGAAGCCTCTAAGGAAGAAAATTGAAATAACGAAATAAAAACAATTGTTCAAAAACAGTTCTCTGACTTATTTCATTTAGCATAATGCCCTCTAGGTTCATTCATGTCATCACAAATGGCAGCATTTCCATCTTTTTTAAGGCTGAATGTTTCACTGTATATACATATTGACATACATCACATTTTCTTTACCCATTGATCTTTTGATAGACACTTAGATTATTTGTGTCTTGCCAACTGTGAATAGTGTTGCAATGAATATAGGGGTGCAGATATCTCTTTGAGTTAGTGACTTCATTTCCTTTGGATATATATCCAGAAAGAAAATTTCTAGATCATTCTATTTTTATTTTTTTAAAGATTTTATTTATTTGACAGAGAGAGCACACAAGCAGGGGAAGTGGCAGGCAGAAGGAGAGGGAGAAGAAGGCTCCCTGTGGAGCAGGGAGCCTGATGTGGGGCTCTATCCCAGGACCCTGGGATCATGACCTGATCCAAAGGCAGACGCTTAACCGACTGAGCCATCCAAGTGTCCTCAGATCATTCTATTTTTACTTTTTTGAGGAACCTCCATACTGTGTTCTATAGTGACTGCATCAATTATACATTTCCATCAATGTGCACAGGATTCGCTTTTCTCCATATCCTTTTCAGCACTTCTATCTCTTGTTTTTGGTAATAGGTATTTTTTAAAATAAGTTTTAGGTTCACAGCAAAATTGGGTGGAGAGTACAGAGAGTTCCCACATATACCCAACCAACCCCACAAAGAACATCCCCCACTACTGACACCCCCTGCCATAGTGCTACATTTGTTACAATCAGTGAACCTACAGTGACACATCATTTTCACCCAAAGTCCATGGTTACATTAGTGTTCACTCTTGATGTTGTACATTTTATGGGTTTTGACAAAAACCCATATTTACATTTACGGGTATACATAAATGTATATTTACATTTATGGGTACATTTATGGGTATAATGACAGATGTATCTACCACTGTAATATCATACAGAATAGTTCCACTGCCCTAAAAATTCCCTATGTCCTATCTATTCATCCTTTCCTCCTCAACTAACCTCTGTCAACCAGTGATCCTTTTATTTTCTCCATAGTTTTGACTTTACTGGAATATCATAGAGTCACAATTGTGTAGTATGTAGCCTTTTCAGATTGGCTTCTTTCATTTAATAATATGCATTTAAGATTCCTCCATGGGGCATCTCAGTGAGCTCAGTCAGTTAAGGGGCCGACTCTTGATTTTGGTTCAGGTCATGATCTCGCAGTCCTTGGATAGACCCCCCACATTGGGCTCTGTGCTCAGCAGGAAGTCCTATGCTCAACAGGGGAGTCTGCTTCAGGATTTTCTCTCCTTCCCTCTGCCCCTCCCCTTACTCTATCTCTAAAATAAATAAATAAATAATTTTGTAAAAAATTCCTCCATGAATTTTCATGGCTTAATAGCTCATTTTTTCTTATCTTTGATTAATATTTCATTGTTTGGACATAGCACATTTATTATTTATCCATTCACCTACTGAAGGGTATCTTGGCTGATTCTAAGTTTAGGCAATTATGAATAAAGCTTATATAAACATCCATGTGTAAGTCTTTGCATGCATATAAGTTTCCAATTTATTTGTGTAAATACCAAGAAGCACAGTTACTGGAATGTATAGTAAGAGTTTTTAAAAAATATTTTATTTATTTATTCATGAGAGTCACAGAGAGAGAGAGGCAGAGACATAGGCAGAGGGACAAGCAGGTTCTATGCAGGGAGCCCAATGTGGGACTTGATCCCGGAACTCCGGGATCACGTCCCGAGCCAAAGGCAGATGCTCAACTGCTGAGCCACTTGGGCATCCCTATAGTAAGAGTTTTGTAAGAAAGTGCCAAACTGTCTTCTAAGTGTCTATACCATTTTGCATTCCTGCCAGCAATGAGTAAGTTTCCTGTTGCTCTACATACTTGCCAGCATTTGGTGGTGTCAGTGTTTTAGATTTTAATTAATTCTAATACACATAGAGTAGATCTCACTGTTTTAATGTTCAATTCTGTAATGACATCTAGAGATACAGATATAGAAATATACAGACATAGAAGTGGTCCAGCTATGTTCCTAGAAAGAAGAAATTGACTTTTCAGTGGACAGCATTCTGACATACTTTTTAAATAAAAGTCATTGAAGCTATGAATTTTGCTCTGAGAACTGCTTCAGCACTTTAGATTCTGTTCTAACGTATTTTCAAGACCAGCATTTTCTAGGTATTTTTTAGTTTCTGTATTTTAAAATGTTCAAGTGATCAAGGGTTTGTTTTCTGATTCCATCAATTCCTTGTTTTATTGCATTGTGATCAGATAACATTGTCTTATTTCTATGTCTTGGAATTTATTCAGGTTTTCCTTGTGATCAATTTTTTAAATGTTCAATGGACACATAAACAGAAGATGAGTTTTCTATTTTCAGGCTAGCATATATTTCTATTAAATCTTCTATAAACGTTATTTAGGTATTCTCTATCCTTTCTTTTTGTTGTTTTTATTCCTTTAAATGACTATCATAAATTGAGAAAGGTGAATTAAATTTTATGTTTATATTCTTCCTTATAATTTCTGTAGTTCACTACCAAAATCCATCAAAGATATCACATATACACAAAAAGAAAATAAGAAACCAATAATTTCTAAACTTTAGGAAACCAAGTACATCAACATTTGTAATAACATACAATGATCAAATAGGGTTTATTCTAGAAATACAATGATGACTTGATTTTGGAAATCTATTATTTTAATTCAATATATTAATACTTCAAAAGAGAAAAAACATATGGTTATCTTTACAGAAGCTGAAAAGCCATGTAATTCAATTCAATATTGATTCTTAAAAATTCTAACTAAAATAGAAACAGATGGATGAAACATAAAAAAATGTCTAAACCTAAAACCAATACTATCTTTAATGAAGAAATAGTAACAAGTTACTATATAACTTTAAAAAGTTTACTACTACTTTATTTCATAAAAGATGCTAACAGTATCTGATATGATTATGGTTTAGAAGGCTCTTATAGCCTACATTTACTCAGAATTAGAGCTTGATTAAATTTGACATGAAATCTAGTGACCTAAGGGCAATAATGTCATATTGAACAATAATGATACTATTTTTATACTCAGTACTATACTTCCATAAAAAACAAAGTAAAAAATATCCTTACTCCAAGCAGTGTGTCAGAGACTCAAAGTACAGACATACAGTAGGGAAAAGTTAGTCCTCAAAGAATCATTTGACTGGTTATCAAGTACTGAAGTAGCACAAATTTCTAATAATAAAGACTGGGTTATCCAGACTTGAAATGCCTTTCATAACTGTTACCAAAGTCCCAGTTCCCACTGTACCTGTTTCTTTCAGGAGATTCCATGTGTGTCTGCATTTATGGATCTGCTCAAGGGCACGATTCAGTAATCTGGTCTATTTGGCAACAACGCAATGAGAAAATTAATCTTAACCAGACAAAACTTTAAGCAAATTAAAATAATACTTATTACAAGCAGTTAAAATAAAATGATAGAAAAATTAATTTAAACTGAACATTTTATAATTGATATAAAAATATTAATCTCTATTTGTATTTTTCTTTAAGATTTTATATATTTATTTTGAGAGAGAGCGAGAGTGAGAGAGCATGAGCAGAGGAGGGGCAGAAAGAGAGGGAGAAGCAGACTCCCCACTGAGCAGGGAGCCCAATCTCAGGACCCTGGGATCATGACCTGAGCCAAGGGCAGATGCTTAACTGACTGAGCCACCTCGGTGCCCCTATTTGTATTTTTCTTAATGTCCCAGAAAATGAGGATTAAATAGAAAATCTTGAGCACTATCAATTTGTTTAATAATCTTGGACAGAAGAGTAGCAGTTCTAGAATGGTGGTATGAGGAGTTCCATGAACCCTCTCCCTAGCAAAACAACCCTAACTGGTGAATTATAAAACACAATCATGTAAAGTTTCAGGAAATTCCTCAAAGGGCAAAAAGAAAATGGAGAAATATCTATTTCAGGAAATCTACTATGTCTCAGTAAGACAGTAAGCACCCACGATAGTTGAACCATGATCTGCTCACCAACCACCCCCAGCTCAGTGTGAGTGCTACTTTAGGTGGGTGTGGCCAAGAAGACTGGGATCCCTCTATTCTTAGCTTCTAGGCTAGGGATTTCCAGAAGGGCATGCTGTCAGCACTTCTCATCCTCCTCCCTCAGGTTTGTATTGTAGGAGCTCTATTATAAACAAGCACAAATGAGAGGCCTGGACCTCTCTTCCTCTACCCAGTCCCTATAACCAGGCATGGAATATTACAATTATTGGGTCTCAATTGCCCTCACTTCAGCTTGCTTATAGGCCAAGGTTTTCCTGCTGGGAGAGGCAAGCTCAGAATGCCAGGGACTATGACTCCTGCCCAGCCCCTTACTCAGAGAGCTGCACTGTCAGGCCAATAGAAATGTGCCACATCTCTACCTGCAGCTCCAAAAGAGTGATATAAAACTTCTTCTTATGAAGAGGAGAGGCAGGTCATTAGAAGAGTGAGCTCTGTATCTCTGTCTAACATGACTGATTTTAATTGGAACACAGCTTGGGGAAGTTCAAGTCTAAGGCCACTACAAAAAAAAATGGAGATTCTGGTGTTCAGTACTTATAAAGAGGCTGATAGCTCAATGATATCAACATGCAACACAGAGGATCAGCCAGAAGTTTACAGAGGAACCAGAGTAAGAGAAAACTAAGAAGATCCCTACCACTTCAAAGGGGCCTTACATTAATTTTATCAAACTGTTGAACAATTTATGCCCCAAAGCATTTTTAAACACACACATGCACTTGTGCTCTCTCTCTCTCTCTCTCTCTCTCTCTCTCTCTCTCTCTCTCACACACACACACTCACACCCCACACACAAAGCAAACACTCTAGTAATTAGTCAAGATTAACATCTGGGTGTGAGGCCAACAGAAGACCATTCAGAAGTTAACACAGATATCTATGATGGGAAGAGAAATTTAAAAATAACCCTGCTAAAACCACTTTCATCCCTTTGTAGAGGAGGGGACAGGGTGATGCCACAGGCAAAGACCTCTAAGGAGTGATATCTGAAGCTGGACACTTGTGTATAGCTGCGGGAAATAGATTTCACTGAACTAGCCCAGCCAAGACATTAAACCAATAAGCAAGCAAGTATTAACAACAACAAACCACAGGGGGGTAATGAGTATTCAAAGATGTTTCAATATATTATCTAGAATGTCCAGTTTTCAACAGAAAATGTGAGATATGCAAAGAAATGATAAAGTATGACCCAAATGCAGGGAAAAAAGCAACAGGAATTGACTGACAAGGTCTAGATGCTGAACTTAGTAGACAAAGATTTCAAAGCAGCTATTTTTTTAAAAGATTTTTTTTATTGATTCATGAAAGACACACAGAGAGAGGCAGAGACAAAGGCGGAGGGAGAAGCAGGCTCCCTATGGGGAGCCCAATGCTGGACTCAATCCCAGGACCACAGGATCACGACCTGAGCCAAAGGCAGATAGATGCTCAGCCACTGAGCCACCTGGGTGCCCCCCAAAACACTTATTTTCAATATATTCAAACAAAAGAAAATAATACTTTAACAAAGGTTTGATGACAATGTCTCAGCAAATAACAGAATCTCAATAAAGAAGGCAGTGGGATAACATATTCAATATGATGAAAGAAAATAACAGTTACCCAACAATCTAATATCCAGCAAAACTATTTTTCAGAACCGAAAGCAAAAAAAAAATTCCCAGATAAACAAAATCTGATAGAATTTATTGCTAGCAGAACCATTTTATAAAAACACTAAGAGAAGTTCTTCAGGCTGAAAACAAATGACATTAGATAGTAATCTGAATTCAAATGAAAAAAAGTACACTGGTAAAAGTAATTATGTAATAATTATGTAATTAATTATAAAAGGGTATATAAATATATATCTTCTCTTACTTGTTTTAAAAAGCAATTGTATAAAACCATTGTTTTTATACCTAACAGATATCCAAAGACCATACCACCAACCCAAGAAGCACACAAATTATTCTCAAGCACTTTCTCCAGAATAGACCATATGCTAGGCAGCAATATAAACATCAGTGAAAGTTAAAATAACATGAAATTCAACAAACTATGTAGTCTGACCATAGTGGAATAAGCTTAGAAATCCTAAGATAGTAAAGTTTGGGAAATTCGCAAAAATGTGGATATTAAATAAGGGATTATTAAATAAACAATGGGTCAATGAAGAAATCACAACAAAAATTTAAAAATGATTTGAGATGAATGAAAAGAAAACACAACATATCAAAACTTAAGGGATGCTGCTCAAGCAGTATGCTATTGTCTGAATGTGTCCCCCTCAACCAATTCATATGTTGAAATCTTAAACCTCAAAGGCACAGGTATTAGTAGGTGGGACCTTTAGGAGGTGCTAAAGTTACAGAGGTGGAGCCCTCAGGAATGGGATCTGTGTCTTTTATAAGAGGTTCTAGGAAGATCCTTAGCCCTTTCCATCATGTGAAGACACAGTAAGAAGGTGCAAACACCATCACCCTGAACTTGGACTTCTAGCCTCTGGAACTGTGAGAAATAAATTTCTGTTGTTTATAAGCTTCCCAGTCTGTGTTTTGTTATAGCAGTCTGAATAGACGAAGACAGAAAACTGGCAATGAAAGTAGGGTGCTTCTGTAACAAATACCTAAAAATATGGAAGCAGTTTTTTTAAAGGCTTTATTTATTTATTCATGAGATAGAGACAGAGACAGAGACAGAGATACAGAGAGACAGAGAGGCAGAGACATAGGCAGAGGGAGAAGCAGGCTCCATGCAGGGAGCATCGAGTCCCGGGACTCCAGGATCTTGCCTTAAGCCAAAGGCAGACGCTCAATGCTGAGTCACCCAGGCATCCCGGTGGAAGCAGTTTTGGAACTGTGTAATGAATAGAAGCTGGAAGAGTTTGGAGGTGCGAGCTAGAAAAAGTCTACACTGCTGTGAATGAATGGTTAAGGGCAATTCTTATAATTTGAAAGAGGACATCAGCTAGTGATGGGAAACACACCACCCTCTCAAGCAATAAAGATTGCCCTGAGCTAGCAAGACCCCATGTGACTGACCCCAAGACAATGACTGAACCTTCATATACATATTGACCTTTGTCCCAGGTTTTCCCTATATAAACCTAGAATTATTTTCAGCATTTTGGAAACCGTCTTTGAGACACTAGTCTGCGGTCTTCTGATGTTGGCCTCACTGAAATAAATTCCTTTCTTATTTCACCACCACTCATATCTCTGCCTTTGAATCTTGTCAGTGGTGAATGACCAAATGTAGTCTGTCTGGGACTCCCAGAGCCAAGTGCTCTTGAATCCCTGTGCCCTCATTACATGAAGACCAAGAAAAAGAAGAGAAGAGCAGCAGAGATCAACTTTTTCAGAGAACAGTCTGAGAATACTGTGAAGAGAATGTTGGTAGAAATACAGACATTGAAGGTCATTCTGATGAGGTCTCAGATGGAAATGAGGAACAATGGAAATTGAGGAAAGGCCATCCTTGTTATAAGATAGCAAAGAGCTTGGCGGGACTGTGTTTATGTCCTAGTGTTTTATAGAAGGTAATACTTGTGAGTGGTGAAATTGGATATTTAGCTAAAGAAATTTCTAAGCTAAGTGCTGAAGAAGTTCAGCAAATTTCTTGAATACTTATAGTAAAATATAAGAAGAGAAATGATTTAAAGGTGGAAATGCTAATCAAAAAGCACCCCAGAGGGGTGCTTGGGTTACTCAGTTAAGCATCGGCCTTCAGCTTAGGCCATGATCCCAGGGTCCTAGGATACAGCCCAGCATCAGGCTCCCTGCTCAGTGGGCAGTCTGCTTCTCTCTCTCCCTCTGCCCTTAACCCGTTTGTGCTTGCTCTCTCAAGTGCTTTATCAAATAAATAAGTAAAATCTGAAAAAAGGAAGCACAATTTAGAAATTTGGAAAAATTTCAGCCTATCTATATTGAAAGAAATAAGAAGGCTAATATGGAAGAGAACACTAAGGGTAGGGCTGAATTTGATAAGGAGAATGCTGTGGCTCAACCATCTCAACAGAAGCTAGGAGCTATTCAGACCAAGACAATGGGGAGATTGGTCAGCCATCTAACCAGAACCTATTGTCCAAAGCAATGGAAGAATGAACTGAGGCAGTTTAGAGTTCTTTGGGGCTGGCCCTCCCATCACAGGCTCTAGAAAGCACGGCCAAGTGGCAGAATGATTTCAAAGGAGGAGCCATAGCTACCCAGTGCCACCTTACCTCCCTGGCTCTCCTTCTCAAATTCTGGTGTCATGTTTTACAGCCACTCCAAGTGCAGTGCAGGCTGCTACCACTGCCCCTCCAGAGGGCACAGGTCAAAAACTTTGGGAAGTTATCACCTTGGTGTCCTCATGGTGTACAGAGTGCAAGAGCTGAGAGCATAGCTGCTTCAACCTAGATTTCAAAGAATGCTCCAGGAACCTTTGGAGGCCAAAGAGCCTCTGTGGAGGTGGGGCTATTGTAGGAGGACCCAATTAGGGGCAATGCCCAGGGGAGTTTTTCACCTCAGGGCAGCACAGCTACTGTGAGGGATTCCAGCAGGAACCTTAATCCATGAAAGCTGTAGTATGGGCTACACCTGGCAGAATCACTTGGGTGAGGCTGAGAGGCTTGGGGGCCCAAATGCAGCCCCAGTGGGTCCAGAATATGACACAAGGAGGATTGTTCTTAAGCCTTGGTGTTTAATGTTATTTACTCTATTAGGTTTTGGATTTACCTTGAACCCATTAACTTCTTTTTTTCCTATTTCTCCTTTTTGAATGGGAAGATCTACCCTATTCCTGTCTCACCATTGTATCTTGGAAGCATGTAACTTGTTTGATTTTACAGGTTCATAGATAGAAAGCAATTTGCCTCAGGATGAATTGTACTTTGTCTTAACTCATATCTGGTTTAGATGATACTTAGATGAAACTTTGGACTTAGACTTCTGAGTCAATGCTAGAATGAGTCAAGGTGTTTAGAGCTGTTGAGATGGAATGAATGGTATTTTGTATGAGGACATGAATTTTGTGGGTCAAGGGAGGAATGCTATGGATCTGAATGTGTCCCCTAAATATAGTATTTCCAACAGATTAAGCCACAGTGCTTAGAAGGAAATGTATAGGTATAAAAGCTGATATTATAAAATGAAGAAAGACATCAAATCACTAAGCTAAACTTGCACTGTAAGACACTGGAAAAAAAAAAACTAAAACTTAAGCAACCAGAAGGAAGAAAATTATAAAGATTAGAGTGGGAATTAATGAAATACAGACCAGAAAAATGGGAGAATAAAAGAAACCAAAGTTGGTTCAGAATAAACCAACACAATTTAAAAAATGTTGTATAAAATGGTCAAGAAAAGAAAGAGAAGACACAAATGACTAAAATTAGGAGGGAAAGCAGGGGCATAATTACAAAACTTACAGAAATAAAAAAAGATGATTATAACAGAATACTATGAACAACTGTAAGTCAAAAAATTAGGTAACTTAGATTATAATGGACATATTTCCAGACACATAAACTACTGAAACTGACTCAGAAATTAAAAATCTAGACTACAAAAAAGAAGTAAAAATATACTCTGAAAACCACAAAACATTGTTGAAAGAAATTGAAACCTAAATGAATAGGAAAGACATGCTATATTCATCAGTAATAAGACTTAATACTGTTAAAGATCGTAATACTCTCCAAACTGACCTACAGGTTCAGCGCAATCCCTATCAAAATCCTAGCTGGCTTCTTTGCATAAATTAACAACTCGATCCCAACATACATATAGAAACTCAAAAGACCCCAGTAGCGAAAACAATTTAGAAAAAGAACAAAATTGGAAGACTAACACATCCTTCTTATAAAACTTACTACAAAGCTATAATAATTAAAACAGTGTGGTTTTGCCATAGAATAGAGAGAGACATCAGTGGACTAGAAATAATCTTATTTATGGTCATTTGATTTTTAACAAGGGTGACAAGATAATTCAACGGGGAAAATGTTTTCAACAAATGGCCCTGGGACAACTGAATATTCAAATGCAAAAAAAATGAAGGGGGACCCCTATCTCACACCATACACAAAAATTAACTAAAAATGGATATATCTGACGGCAGGCTAAGATAGCAGAAGAGTAGGAGTCCTCAACTCACCTGGTCCCACCAACTTACCTAGATAACTTTCAAAACATCCTGAACACCTATGAATTCAACCTGAGATTTAAAGTGAGAACAGGGGGATCCCTGGATGGCTCAGTGGTTTAGTGCCTGCCTTCAGCCTGGGGTGTGATCCTGGAGGCCCGGGATGGAGTCCCACATCAGGCTCCCTGCATGGAGCCTGCTTCTCTCTCTGCCTGTATCTCTGCCTCTCTCTCTCCGTGCCTCTCATGAATAAATAAATAAAATCTTTTAAAAAAATAAAAAAAATAAAGAGAACAGTCAGAACACCACAGAGAGAAAAGTTTTTACTTCTAACAAGATAGGAAGGCTGAAAAATAAAAATAAAAAAAAGAATAAAGTGGGGGACGGGCACACGAGGAGCCCCTGGGCTAAAGCTGAGCTGCAAAAGCCTCCAGGACAGGAAATCCCAGCCCTGGAGAAGCAGGAACTTTAAAAATCCACACCAGATTTTTCACGGATGGAAAAGTGCTTAGCAAGGAAATTGGGCAGCATCACAGGAGGGGCAGTGAAGCCTCCAGATTCCTGGAGTCACTATTAGAAGAGGTGATCCTGGGGGGAAGCCCACCGCAAACCGTGAACTGGTCTTGGTAAAGGGCTGCAGTGCCGCAGCCTTCAGGGTATCTGGGAGAAGCCAGTAGGTTAGGTGGGCTGGCTCCAGACAGAGGTGGCTATGCCCTGTTCCCTTTGGGAGTCGCACCCCCCAGGAGTGCGGTTTGAGCAGCACAGGGCCCCGGATCCCAGGGCGCCTAAGGGGACAAAGCCAGCGATCCTGCATTCCCTCTGGGACACTTAGAAGCAGGGAGGGCACAGGAGAGCAAGAACTTTCCTGTCGATGGGCACTCCCAAGCTGTGCAGATCAGTGCACCTGTAATGGCCCCCAGGAGAATCTAGGCCAGTGTGGACTGGGAGACTGCAGTTAGTTACTCATGGGGAGCTGACTCCAGAACTGGAAGTCTGGCCACCACCATTGCTGTCTTTCCTCCTTGTTTCACCTTGTACCTGGGAGCGGTGTAACCGCCAGGGAACAAAGGCCTCACAGGATAAACAGCTCACATTGGGCCTGGCACCCAGCAGGGGATGGGCATCTCCACCCAGGCACACACACCTGAGATCCAACAGCAGACCCCTCCCCCAGAAGACAGGTGGAAGAACAAGGGAAGAGCAAGTTCTTGACCAAGCAGCACTGGAAAGCTCCACAACCAAGGGAAAATCGAGGGAATATAGTATATAGAACTAGAGGGTCCCCCTTTTATTTTATTTTCCTTTTTCCATTATAACTCATTTTTATATCAGACTAAAAATTTCTAATATTTTTTCTCTTTTTCCACCTTAACTACAATACTTTACCAGCTCTTCAACTTTAAGTTTCTTCCTTTTTAACTTTCATATTTCTACAATTAGGTGTCTTAGATATATTTTTCACTTCTGGATTCCCTTCAATATATTAAATTTAATTTTGGGACATATACAAGATACAGGCTTTTGTTTTGTGTTTTTTTTTTTTTTTGTTTTCATTGCCTCATTTTGTTCTACAATGGCGGAAGTTAATGCTTTCTAAAACATGACGAGCATACACCCACAACCAAGTGGAATACCATGCTGGTTCATTCTGTGAGATTATATTCTCTTTATATTCCCATTCTTCCCCCCTCTTTCATCTGGTTTATGTTTTGGTGATAAATTTTGGGGCTTTCTACAAGTATTGCTGGTTTATATAAGTTTGGGTTTGAGCATCTTCTAACATACAGAACTTAATACACTCAGAACCAAGAGGATCACACTCTAGGACCCCTCAGGTAGACTACATTCTCCCTCCACTACCACTTCTTCACCAGCAACATGTCCCAGTTCCTCCCCTGTTTTTTTCTCTTTGTCCTCTTTACTTCTGTTTTTTTTTTCTTCTTTTTTCTTTTTCTTTGGGATTTTTGGCCTTTTATTTTTTACTATTTTGTTTTAAAATTGTTTTTCACTTTGGTGGTCCTTTTTATTATGTTCTGATCCTCTTTTTTATTTTCTGGTCTCTGACCTTGTCAGGATCATCTAGGGTGGAATTTATTTAGTTTGCAGTTGATATTCTTGACTTAGCCCACTCATACAGCCACTCGGCACTGGACAAAATGACTAGAAGGAAGAACTCACCACAAAAGAAAGAATCAGAAACAGTACTCTCTGCCACAGAGTTACAGAATATGGATTTCAAAAACGCTGAAAGCCTATTCAGAAAGCCTATTCAGAAGCACAATTATAAAGCTACTGGTGGCTCTGGAAAAAAGCATAAAGGACTCTAGAGACTTCATTACTACAGAATTGAGATCTAATCAGGCTAAAATTAAAAAGAAACAATTAAATGAGATGCAATCCAAACTGGAGGTCCTAATGGCTAGGGCTAATGAGGTGGAAGAAAGAGTGAGCGACATAGAAGACAAGTTGATGGCAAGGAAGGAAGCTGAGGGAAAAAGAGAAAAACAAGGGACCATGAGGAAAGGTTAAAGGAAATAAATGACAGCCTCAGAAGGAAAAATCTACATATAATAGGGGTTCCAGAAGATATGGAGAGGGAGAGAGGACTAGAAAGTATATTTGAACAAATCATAGCTGAGAACTTCCCTAATTTGGGGAGGGAAACAGGCATTCAGATCCAGGAGATAGAGAGGTTCCACCCCCAAAATAAATAAAAACCATTCAACAACTCGACATTTAATAGTGAAACTTGCAAATTCCAAAGATAAAGAGAAAATCCTTAAAGCAGCAAGAGACAAGAAATTCTTAACTTATATGGGAAGAAATATCAGATTAACAGCAGACCTCTTCATAGAGACCTGGCAGGCCAGAAAGGACTGGCAGGATATTTTCAGGGTACTAAATGAGAAGAACATGCAGCCAAGAATGCTTTATCCAGTAAGGCTCTCATTCAGAATAGAAGGAGAGATAAAGAGCTTCCAAGATAGGCAGAAACTGAAAGAATATGTGACCACCAAACCAGCTCTGTAAGAGATATTAAGGGGGACTCTGTAAAAGAAAGAGGAAGTCCGGGATCCCTGGGTGGCACAGCGGTTTGGCGCCTGCCTTTGGCCCAGGGCGCGATCCTGGAGACCCAGGATCGAATCCCACATCGGGCTCCCGGTGCATGGAGCCTGCTTCTCCCTCTGCCTGTGTCTCTGCCTCTCTCTCTCTCTCTGTGACTATCATAAATAAATAAAAATTAAAAAAAAAAAGAAAAAAAGAAAGAGGAAGTCCAAGGAAACAATCCACAAAAACAGGGACTGAATAGGTATCATGATGACACTAAATTCATATCGTTCAATAGTTACTCTGAACATGAATGGGATAAATGATCCCATCAAAAGACGTAGGGTTTCAGACTCAATAAAAAAGTAAGACCCATCTACTTGCTGTCTACAACAGACTCATTTTAGACCTAAAGACACCTCCTGCCTGAAAAATGAAAGGTTGGAGAACCATTTTCCATTCAAATGGTCCTCAAAAGAAAGCTGGAGAAGCAATCCTCATATCAGATAAATTTTTTTTAAATTTTTTATTTATTTATGATAGTCACAGAGAGAGAGAGAGGCAGAGACACAGGCAGAGGGAGAAGCAGGCTCCATGCACCGGGAGCCCGATGTGGGATTCGATCCTGGGTCTCCAGGATCGCGCCCTGGGCCAAAGGCAGGCGCCAAACCGCTGCGCCACCCAGGGATCCCCTCATATCAGATAAATTAAGTTTATACCAGATTGTAGTAAGAGATGAAGAGGGACATATATCATACTTAAAGGGTCTATCCAACAAGAAGACCTAACAATCATGAATATTTATGCCCCTAATGTGGGAGCTGCCAAGTATATCAATCAATTAATAACCAAAGTAAAGACATACTTAGATAATAATACACTAATAGTAGGAGACTTCAACACGGCACTTTCTGCAAATGACTGATCTTCTAAGCACAACATCTCCAAAGAAACAAGGGCCATAAATGGTACATTGGACCAGATGGATTTCACAGATATTTACAGAACTTTGCATCCAAACGTAACTGAATACACATTCTTCTCAAGTGCACATGGAACTTTCTCCAGAATAGACCACCCACTGGGTCACAAATCAGGTTTCAACTGATACGAATCCCCTGCATATTTTCAGACCATAATGCTTTGAAACTAGAATGCAACCACAAGAAGAAATTTGGAAGAAACTCAAACACGTGGAGGTTAAAGAGCATCCTCCTAAAAGATGAATGGGTTAACCAGGAAATTAGAGAAGAATTAAAAAGATTCCTGGAAAATAATGAAAATGAAGATACAACTGTTCAAAATCTTTGGGATACAGCAAAAGTGGTCCTGAGGGGGAAATACATCGCAACACAAGCCTCCCTAAAAAATTGGAAAAAACCCAAATAGACAAGCTAACCTCGCACCTAAAGGAATTGGAGAAAGAACAGAAAGTAAAACCTAAACCAGTCAGAAGAGAGTTAATAAATATTCGAGCAGAACTCAATGAAATACAGACCAGAAGAACTGTAAAACAGATCGACAAAACCAGGAGTTGGTTCTTTAAAAGGATTAATAAGATAGATAAACCATTAGCCAGCCTTATTAAAAAGAAAAAGGACTCAAATTAATAAAATCCCGAACAAAAGAGGAGAGATCACAACCAATATCAAGTAAATACAAACGATTTTAAAAACGTATTATGAGCAGCTATACGTAAACAAAGTAGGCAATCTACAAGAAATGGATGCATTTCTGGAAAGCAACTAAATACCAAAACTGGAACAGGATTAAATAGAAAACCTGAACAGGCCAATAATCAGGGATGAAATTGAAGCAGTCATCAAAAACCTCCCAAGACACAAGAGTCCAGGGCCAGATGGCTTCTGAGGGGAATTCTATCAAACGTTTAAAGAAGAAAAAATACCTATTCTATGAAAGCTGTTCCGAAAAATAGAAAGGGATGGAGTACTTCCAAACTAGTTTTATGAGGCCAGTATCACCTTGATTCCAAAACCAGACAAAGACCCCACCAAAAAAGAGAATTATAGACCAATGTCCCTGATGAACACAGATGCAAAAATTCTCAATAAGATACTAGCTAAGAGGACCCAACAATACATTAAGAAGATTTATCACCATGACCAAGTGGGATTTATCCCTGGGATGCAAGGTTGGTTCAACACTCGTAAAACAATCAACATGATAGATCACATCAACAACAGAAAAAAAAAAGAACCACATGATCCTCTCAATAGACACAGAGAAAGCATTTGCCAAAATACAGCATCCATTCCTGATCAAAACTCTTCAGAGTGTAGGGATAGAGGGAACATTCCTCAGCATCTTAAAAGCCATCTACGAAAAGCCCACAGCAAATATCATTCTCAATGGGGAAGCACTGGGAGCCTTTCCCCTAAGATCAGGAACAAGACAGGGATGTCCACTCTCACCACTGCTATTCAACATAGTACTGGAAGTCCTAGCCTCAGCAATCAGACAACAAAAAGACATTAAAGACATTCAAATTGGCAAAGAAGAAGTCAAACTCTCCCTCTTCGCCGATGACATGATACTCTACATAGAAAACCCAAAAGCCTCCACCCCAAGATTGCTTGAACTCATACAGCAATTTGGCAGTGTGGCAGGATACAAAATCAATGCCCAGAAGTCAGTGGCATTTCTATACACTAATAATGAGACTGAAGAAAGAGAAATTAAGGAGTCAATCCCATTTACAATTGCACCCAAAAGCATAAGATACCTAGGAATAAACCTAACCAAAGAGGTAAAGGATCTCTACCCTAAAAACGACACTTGAAAGTGTAGGGATAGAAGAAACATTCCTCAGCATCTTAAAAGCTACCTATGAAAAGCCCACAGCAAATATCATTCTCAATGGGGAAACAATGGGAGCCTTTCCACTAAGATCAGGAACACAACAGGGATGTCCACTCTCACCATTGTTATTCAACATAGTACTAGAAGTCCTAGCGTCAGCAATCAGGCAACAAAAGGAAATAAAAGGCATTCAAATTGGCAAAGAAGTCAAACTCTTCCTCTTCGCAGATGACATGATACTGTACAGAGAAAACCCAAAAGACTCCACCCCAAGATTGCTAGAACTCATACAGCAATTTGGCAGTGTGGCGGGATACAAAAATCAATGCCCAGAAATCAGTGGCATTTCTATACACTAACAATGAGACTGAAGAAAGAGAAATTAAGGAGTCAATCCCATTCACAATTGCACCCAAAAGCATAAGATACCTAGGAATAAGCCTAACCAAAGAGGTTAAGGATCTATACCGTAAAAACTACAGAACACTTCTGAAAGAAATTGAGGAAGACACAAAGAGATGGAAAAATATTCCATGCTCATGGATTGGAAAAATTAATATTGTGAAAATGTCCATGTTACCCAGGGCAATTTACACGTTCAATGGAATCCCTATCAAAATACCATGGACTTTCTTCACAGAGTTGGAACAATTAATCTTAAGATTTGTGTGGAATCAGAAAAGACCCCGAATAGCCAGGGGAGTATTGAAAAAGAAAACCAAAGCCAGGGGCATCACAATGCCGGATTTCAAGCTGTACCTCAAGACAAAGCTGTAATCATCAAGACAGTGTGGTACTGGCACAAAAACAGACACATAGATCAATGGACCAGAATAGAGAACCCAGAAATAGGCCCTCAACTCTATGGTCAACTAATTTTCGACAAAGCAGGAAAGACTATCCACTGGAAAAAGGACAGTCTCTTCAAAAAACGGTGCTGGGAAAACTGGATAGCTACATGCAGAAGAATGCAACAAGACCATTCTGTTACACCATATACAAAGATAAACTCAAAATGGAGGAAAGATTTAAATGTGAGACAAGATTCCATCAAAATCCTAGAGGAGAACACAGGCAACACCCGTTTTGAACTTGGACACAGCAGCTTCTTGCAAGATACATCTATGAAGGCAAGGGAAACAAAAGCAAAAATGAAGTATTGAGACTTAATCAAGATTAAAAACTTCTGCACAGCAAAAGAAAAAGTCAGCAAAACTAAAAGACAACCTACAGAATGGGAGAAGATATTTGCAAATGACATATCAGATAAAGGGCTAGTATCCAAGATCTATAAAGAACTTATGAAACTCAACACCCAAGAAACAAACAATCCAATCATGAAATGGGCAAAAGACATGAACTGAAAGTTCACAGAGGAAGACATAGACATGGCCAACAAGCACATGAGAAAATGCTCCGCATCACTTGCCATCAGGGAAATACAAATCAAAACCACAATGAGATACCACCTAACTCCAGTGAGAATGGTGAAAATTAACAAGACAGGAAACAACAAATGTTCGATAAGATGTGGAGAAAGGGGAACCCTCTTGCACTGTTGGTAGGAATGTGAACTGGTACAGCTACTCTGGAAAAGTGTGGAGGTTCCTCAAAGAGTTAAAAATAGAGCTACCCTATGACCCAGCAATTGCACTACTGGGTACTTACCCCAAAGATACAGATGCAGTGAAACACTGGGACATCTTCATTCCAATGTTTATAAGAGCAATGTCCACAACAGCCACACTGTGGAAGGAGCCTCGTTGGCCTTCAACAGATGAATGGATCAAGAAGATGTGGTATATATATATATATATATATATATATATATATATATATACACACAATGGAATATTACTCAGCCATTAGAAAGGATGAATACCCACCATTTGCTTCGATGTGGATGGAACTGGAAGGTATTCTGCTGAGTGAAACAAGTCAATCAGAGAAGGACAATCATTATATGTTTTCACTCATACAGGGAATATAAGAAATAGTGAAAGGGATTATAGCGGAAAGTAGGGAAAATGAGTGGGAAAAATTAGAGAGGGTGAGAAAACATGAGAAACTCCTATCTCTGGGAAACTAACAACGGGTAGTCGAAGGGGACGTGGGCAGTGGGATGGGGTGACTGGGTGACAGACATTAAGGGGTGCACTTGACGGGATGAGCACTCAGTGTTGTACTATATATATATATTATATATTATATATATATATATATTTAAGAAATGTATAGACCTGAACATAACAATTAAAAATATAAAACTGTTAGAAGAAACATAGGGGTGAATCTTAATGATCTTTGATTAGGCAATAGTCTTAAACACTGACATTAAAAGCATAAGCAACAACAACAAAATAAATAAAATGAGCATCACTAAAATTAAAAATGTTTGTGCTTCATAGGACACTGGTAAGAAAGGGAAAAGACAACCCACATAATGAAAGAATAAATTGCAAATTATTATCTGAGAAGAGTCTACTACCTAGAATATAAAACAACTATTAGAACTGAAGACAACAAAGAACCCTATTAAAAATGGTCAAAAAATCTGAACAGACATTTTCCAAAGAATATATATAAATGGCAAATAAGTACATATCTTTTGTTATTAGTCAGATATCATCAGTTTTGGAAAAATGCAAATAAAAACTACAATAAGATAGCACTTCATACACACTAGCATGGCCATAATCCAAAGGACATAATAGTAAGTGGTGCCAAGGAGGTGGAGAAAGTAGAACCCCTGTCCAGTGCTGGTGGGAATGTAAAATGGTATAGCTTCTTTGGAAAATACTCTGGTAGTTCCTCAAAAGATTAAGCACACAGTTTTCATAAAACCTAGCAATTCCACTCCTAGCTATATACTCAAGGGAAAATAAAACAGAAATTTATACAAAACTTGTACATGAATGTTCATCACAGCATTATTTGTAACAGCTGAAAATTGGAAAAACTCAATATCCATCAATGTATGAATGGATAAACAAAATGTGGTATATTCATACAATGGAATATCATTCAGGCATCAATGGGAATGGAGTACTGATCCAAACCACAACATGAAGAACATATTAAGCATTATTGAAAAATTACATAGGGAGCCAGTCAGAAAAGACTAAGACATATGATAATATTTATATGAAATATCCAGAATAGGGAAATCAATAAAGACACAAAACATATTAGTGTTTGCCTAGGGCTGCTGGTTGGGATAGGGAGTGACGGCTAATAGGTAAGGGATATCTTTTTAGAGTGATGAAAATGTTTTAAAATTATATTGTATTAAAAAAATTATATTGTATTGATAGCTTCACAAACCTAAATATTCTAAAAACCATTAAACTCTACTTTATTGGGTGAATCATAAGGTATGTTAATTATACCTCAATAAGTCTGTTAAAAAATCATCTACAATAGAGGTCAAGATACTTTTGCATAAAAGGACAAGCAGTAAATGTTTTAGGCTTTGCCAGCCACACAAACTATCTTTCACATATTTTTCTTTATTTTCATTTACAACCTTTTACAAATGTAAAAACCATTCTTAGCACTCAGGTTGTAGAAACACAGGATATCAGTCTGATTGGTCCAGTCAACAGTAGTTTGTGCAACCCATTTCAGGAAAGAGATGTAGTTCCTCAATAAATTATAATGGCTGTATATTTTTTTCTAAGATTTGTTCATTTATTAGAGAAAGAGAGTGCATGCAAGGGGGACAGGGGGAGATAATCCTCAAGTAGACTCCCTGCTGAGTGTGGAGCTCTATCCCACAACTCTGAGATCATGACCTCAGCTGAAATCAAGAGTTAGACATTTAATTGGCTGGCTGGGATAGAAACTGGAGGGCACTATGCCACTCCTGGAAAGAAGACAGGGGTAAGACAGCATGGAAATAGAGATCTGAAGAATGCCTGGGGCACATAGCGGGAGATTATTCCTTTGGGCCTCTCTGGGAAGAAAAGACCTGACTGTGCCATTTCCTTCCCCAGCCCCTCAGCATAAACACAGAATGACTTGAGGGAAGCAGCTCAGCATGGACACTGGCTGCCTAACTTGTTTATACAAAACCCTACCACCCTGTGCTGTGGTGGGACTGCCCTTCTCAGTCAAGCTTGCTTCAGTCCCAGCATGGCAAGTCCCTCTCCCAGAAGACCAACAGAAGTTCCTGCTCACACCATATCTCCCATCCAGAGGGTTCTGCAGGGCCTCTGTTCTGGTGCAGTTGGTGTCAGGTGTCATTTCACAAGAAAACTGGAGCACACCTAGTTAAAACTTGCCACATACAGGCCGGGGACCAAATGCTGCCCACAGCAGGCAAGGAAAACCTCTGCAGATAACTAGCCTGAAAGGTAGAGCAGCCAAAACACAATATCAGAGTGCACAAAGCACACACCAGAGACAGTCTGTGAAGCACCATGCCCTGTGCATGACATGACCTCTTATTCATAAGGACATTACTTTCAGGAGCAGGAGACATACTTGGCTTTTCTAACACAGAGAAGAAAGCAGAGATTTAGACAATATTCTGACATGGAGGAATTTATCCAAATGAAAAAAACAAGATAAAGCCACAGCCATAGATCTAAGTGAAATAGATGTAAGTAACATGTCTGATAAAGAATGATTTTATTTATTCACTTATTTTACAGAGAGGGAGAAAGAGAAACAGTGGGGTGGGTGAGGTAGAGGGAAAAATAAAATCTCAAGCAGACTCCCTTCTAAGCCTAGAGCCTGACACGAGACTCAATCTCATGATCCCAAGATCATGACCTGAGCTGAAATCAAGAGTCAATTGCTTAACTGACTGAGCCACCTAGATGACCCTCACCGAGAACTTATTTATAAAATACTTTATTTATTTATGAGAGAGAGAGAGAGAGAGAGAGAGAGGCAGAGACACAGGTAGAGGGAGAAGCAGGCTCCATGCAGGGAGCCTGACATGGGACTTAACCCTGGGCTGAAGGTGGCACTAAACCGCTGAACCACCCGGGCTGCCCTCTTACAGATAATTTAAAGCAACAATCATAAGGACACTCATTGGGCTTGAGAGAAGAATAAAAGACAACAGTGAGATCCTTACCACAATGATAAAAGAGTTAAAAAAGAATCAAAGATAAAGAGTAAAATAAACAAGACTGAAAACAGGCTTGATGCAATGAACAAAAACTTGGAAGAAGCAGAGGAATGAATTAGTGACCTAGCAGATAAAATAATAGAAAATAATGATGCTGAACAAAAGAGACGAAGAATTATGTAACATGAGAATAGACTTAGGGAACTCAGTGACTCCATGAAATCTAATAACATTCATATTATAGGATTCCCAGAAAAAGAGAAAAGTGGGCAGATAATTTATTTCAAGAAACAATAGCAGAAAACTTCCCTAATCTGAGGAAGGAAACAAACATCGAGATCTAGGAGGCACAGAGAACTCCTATCAAAATCAACAAAAGCAGACCAACACCAAGATTGTTGTAATTAAATTGGAAAAAAAATGGTGATAAAGAAAAAATCTTAAAAGCAGGAAGACAAAAGAAGCCCTTAATTTACAAGGTAAAAGCCATAAGGCTAGCTGGAGATTTTTCAACAGAAACTTGGCAAGTCAGAAAAGAGTGGCATGATGTATTCAATATGCTGAATGGGAAAAATCTGCAACTAAGAATACTGTATCCAGAAAGGCTATCATTCAGAATAGGAGAGGTAAAGAGTTAGACAAACAAAAACTAAAAGAGTTTGTGACCACTAAATCAGCCCTGCAAGGGGAGCCCCTGTGGCTCAGCAGTTTGGCGCCCCCTTCAGCCCGGGGCGTGATCCTGGAGCCTCCGGATCGAGTCCCACATCGGGCTCCCGGTGCATGGAGCCTGCTTCTCCCTCTGCCTGTGTCTCTGCCTCTCTCTCCTTCTGTGTCTCTCATGAATAAATAAATAAATAAATAAATAAATAAATAAATAAATAATCTTAAAAAAATAAATCAGCCCTGCAAGAAATATTAAAGAGGACTCTTTCCACGCAAAGGAGAAACTAAAAGTGACAAAGACAAGAAAGGGTTAGAGAAAATCTCCAGGAACAATGATAAAACAAGTAATAAAATAGCACTAAATACTTATTATCTCTCAAGAATTACTTTGTAAATGGACTAAATGCTCCAATCAAAAACACAGGGTATCAGAATGGATTAAAAAATAAGACATGCCATTTATATGCTGTCAATAAGAGACTCATTTTAGACCTAAAGATACTTGCAGATTGAAAGTAAGAGGGTGAAGAAACATTTATCATGCAAATGGATGTCAAGAGAAAACCAGAGTAGTAATATTGTACAAACTGGACTTTTTTGTTCTTGTATTGTTTTTATCCTGCTTTGGTATCAAGGTAATACTGGCCTCACAGAATAATTTTGAATGTGTCCCTCTATTTTATTTTAAGACTTTGATAACAACTGTCATTAATTATTTTTTTAAGGTCTGGTAGAATTTGCCAATGAAATCATGTAGTCTAGTGCTTTTCTATGTTGGGAGATTTTTGATTCCTAATTCAATGTTTACTCTTTATTAGTCTAAGAAGATTTCCTATGTCTTGGATTAAAGATTCATGATTCAATCTTGGTAACTTGTGTGTTTTTAGGAATTATCTGATTTTATTTTTCAAAGTCATCTGATTTGTATATACTTATTTATAGTAATCTGTTATCACACTATGTATTTCAGTGGTTATATGTTGTATCATTTTCTCTTCCCTTTCCCAGTTTGGTTTTTGAGCTTCTCTCTTTTCTTAGTTAATGTAGTTAAAATATTGCGAATTTGTTTTTAAAAAAAAAAACTGGGCACTATTTTCAATGTTATGTTATTGTTTATCCTAGTCTCTATTTATTTCTGATTTTTCTTTGTTATTTCCTTCCTGTACTAAACTTCTGCTAAATTTCTTCTTCATCTAGTTCCTTGTGGTGTAATATTGTTTATTCAAACATTTTCTTAATACAAATATTTACAGCATAAATTTCTCTCTAAAATCCACTTTTAAAATAAAAAATAAAATAAAATCCACTTTTGCTACATTCCATAGGTTTTGGAATACTGTGTTTTTTTAGTATTTGTTTTGAGACATATTTTGTTTTTTAATATATTTCAGTTAAATTCAATTTCCAACATATAGTATAATACCCAGTGCTCATCTCATCATGTGCCCTCCTTAATGTCTGTTACCCAGTTGCCCCATCCCCCCACCCAATACATATTTTGATTTGCTATTTGATTTCTTATTTGTTGCCTTGCTTGTGCAGTAGTGTGTTAATATTTACATTTTTAAAAAGTGAGGAAAAAATGAAACAACAAAACATATACAAGATTTGTGGGACAATATCATATAGTCTACTATATGTGTAATTTGAATCCTAGGAGGAAAAGAGAGATATCTGGGACAGAAAAAAATGTTTGAAGAGACAGTCAAGAATTTTTCAAAGTTAATCAAACACATCAAACCATAGATGCAAAATACTCAAGAGAATGACAAGGGTATTTTAAAAAAATTTTAACCTAGATACACTATATTCAAACTGCTACAAAACAAAGATAAAAAGAAAATCTTATAGACAGTCAATGGGGAAAAAAAGATATCTGTATATAGAACAAAGACAAGGCTAACAGACTCCTCAGCAATTGTGCAAGCCCAACAACAGTGGAGTGACATCTTTAAAGTGCTAAAATTAAAAAGAACTGATGGCTCTAAATTCTATACACAGCAAAACTATGTTTGAAAAATAAAGGAAAAATGCTTTTTCAGAAGAAGATTGGGGAAATTCAATAGATCTACACTACAAAAAATGTCAAAGTTCTTGAAGCAGAAGGAATGGGATATCAGACAGTAATCTAGATCACAAAGAAATGAGGATTCAAGGAAGCCCTTAAAATGTACATAAATATAAAGAGCATTTTACTTCTATTTAATAGCTCTTAAAAGAAATTGATGGCCTAATCAAAAATAAGAATGATATATTGAGAGTTTATAACATATGTAAAAGTAAAATGTGTAATAACAAAAGTACAAAAGATGGGAGGGAAAATTGAAAGCATATTAGTGTTAGATTCTTATACAACATGTGTTAGTTATAGTATGCTTTAATATGTTCTCACTTTTGGTTGAACTTAAGTACATATTTCATTTTCACCTGAAATAAATAAGCTTGTTTATACATGTAAGGGGTTGAAAAAAATAGAGAAATACCATATGATCCAGTAATTCTACCACTGGGTATTTACCAAAGAAAACAAAAACACTAATTCAAAAAGATATATACATCCTTATGTTTATTGTTGTATTATTTTATAATAGCCAAGATACAGAAGCAACCCAGCGTCCACTGGTAAATAAATGGATAAGAAGATGTGGTGTATACACACACACACACACACACACACACACACACACACAAATGGTATATTACAACTGTTATATATATTTTAAAGCATTCCTCAATTCTGCCTAACTCATACTCAGGAGAGTAGAGACAATGTTGATAAGACTATACATTCTATCTACTTATTTGGAAATACTCTAATTTATGGGCATTTAGAGAACAAGGAGCAGATAAATAGAACGGGATTCAACAAGTCTTCTTTAGGCAGAGCACCATGGTCTAATTTGCAGGGACCAGACTTAGACGGTGAAAGGCAAAAGTAAATCTTCAATTTTCTAAATAGATATTCTTTCAAAAGCAAAGAAGATTATAGAAGGGTTACTGGGTTAGAGTTCTTAGAAACCATTAACATTTGCAAGAGGAAGAACACATGCAAAAAAGAACAGCTGTTGGAAACAAACAAAACAGTTAAGGACTGTACTTGTGAAATTTCCCTCACATCAATTTGATTTCTATTCATTGAGATACAAAATTTAATAAAGTCAGAACTATCAATTTTTAAGGGAAAAACTTTTTTTTAAGAAAGGTTTATTTATTTATTTGAGAGAGAGAGAGAGAGAATGTGCAAGTGGGGGGAAGAGTGGAGGGACAGGGAGACAGGGAGAGAATCTCAAGCAGACTCCCCACTGAGCACGGAGTCTGATGCATGGCTTGATCTCAAAACCCTGAGATCATGACCTAAGCCAAATCAAGAGTGGGATGCTCAACCTACTGAGTCACCCAGGTGCCCCTAATGGAAAAACTTTTAAAAGGTTAAAAGCACTATACAAAAACTAGATGTTACTACTTTTTTTTATTACCCTTTTTAAGTAAAGCAAAGGACTCTATTGAGAATAATATTACATTTACCCATACTTTTAAGAAGCAAAATGATTCTTTTTGGTTTTGTTCTGGGACACATAGATTTTTTTCTCATATTCTTTTAAAATGAAAAGATTTCTAAAAAGAGGTCCCTTTACTCCTCAAGGTTAAGGATTTTGTCTTTATCTCCAGTACCTGGCAGAGTACTTGATACTCAAATGTTTTTTGAGTTGAAGTCAACAAGGGAACAGAAAGGAAGGGAAATATGTTGGCAGAGATCTGGTGACAGTTTGTTCCAGATCTGAAGAATCATATGAAAGAAGCAATTAACAGAAGGAAGGAAATAAACAGCAAGATGGATTTTATACCATTTGGAAAGAAAAGCTGGCAAGTATGGGAGATTGGGAAGTTTTCTTTGTCTAGGTAAGAAAGAAAAAGCAGAGAGATCCAGATTTTAAAATCATACCAAAAATGCTAGTGGTACAACTTAGAGACAATTTTCTTTATTTGGAAGAAAGGCAGTAAAAAACTTACTCTGGTCTATAAGAGACTGAGATGTTGATGTTGGCTTTTTCTAAAAGGGTAAGGTTTACAAAGCTAAGAGTGGAATTCAGGCAAAGGTAGGAATTTTGTCTTCTTGTTAAAACTGAGTTACTGATAAAATATTTAAGGGTCAAAGAAAGCAAATGTAATGAGAGTGAAGAAAAACAATCCAATGATCAAATGGCTATCGAAGCTGTGGAGGTAGATGAATTCTTTGTTAGAGAATGTGTGAAAGGAAACAAAAATAGAGAAAACTGTTTCTTGTGGGCCACATATGATTGTATGGAGATGATGAAGAATATCTAAAAACAGATTTGCAAAGAGTAGTCCATGGGAAGAGGCATTTTAAAAGAAGAGATATTCAATCTTTTTAAAAGAAGAGGTTTAGCCAAATGTGATCCTTCCTTAGGAAGGAATGAACCATTACAAACCTTTGAAATCAAGATGCTGCTGGAAAAGATGAAAGGATTCTTTAAAGAAAATCAGAAAGAACTGCATCAGGGAAGGCAAACACACCAAATAGCACACTAAACTCTTTCTTGTATAGTCTATGAAGGTGCACATTACCTGTTCAAAAGCAGTTGAAGCTTTTCTCCCTTGCTCTAGATCAACTGCAGCTGCCATAAGTAAACATGTTTTCTGTGCAATCAGAATTACTTGATCAGAAGGACAAAACTGGGACAGCTGATAAGAAATAACCAGAACATCAATGAATACTGTGAGAATTCTGCCAGGTGAACAGAAACAATCAGAATGAAAATCAGCAACATCCTGTCTGAATGGAAAAATTCAGCTGGAAAAACACATCTCACCTTAAAAACAATATAGACTATAACCCTGATTTATGGTTTTAATTTTATATTACTTTCCATTGTTTTTAAGACCTTTCTAGAGATAAAAAGCTTCATTTCTTCACAATTTTCCTATCTTCCCAGTGATAGGTACTGTCATTTAGCCCTGTATTTCTGTCTAGTGATTTACTTCTTGCTTTATGTTGTAATTTGTAAGTGATTTTTTCCCCTGGCAAATACATTTCCCCTTTGTATTGAAGAGAGCTGAAATTAGCACATATATTGTCCTGGTTGAAAGAGAAAATGTCAAATCTTGACAGGCATTAGGCATAACCTCATCATTAAACCTTGTCCTCTAACTTTAGAAAAAACTCCCAGCTTTTACTACAATAAACCTCTAGGTTACTTGGGATTCTTACATAGAACCCTATTAGTGCTATCACAAATGTTCAAACTAAAATTAATTTATTTCACCTAATTTAAATGGCAAGTATACCTAAACTTTCAAAGACTATTTCTCAATCTCCCAAAACGTTTAGTGATCATAATCATTACTGTCATTGAATTAACAGCATTTCAAAACACTCAAATCTCTCTAGGTCTAAGGTTACTAGTATATAAAATGAGGGAGTTATGCCAGATTATTTCTGTAGTTCTTTCCAGTTCTAAAACTCTTAACATTTAATCGATCTCAACGTATCACATGGTGTACTCCTGAATGTGTAAGAGAGATATTCTTAGTCTCTCTCTTCTTTTATTCTCTCATCAATATTGTTTCCTTTCTGGCATTTAATCTCTAACTTGAAGGCTAATGACTATTTTAAAATGCATATAATTGCCAATTAAGCTTAGAAAATCTTACACACAGAACTTGCTCTAGGAGAAATTATAAGTTAGGCCCAAAATTCTTAGCATTCTTTTCACATCCCCATGTCCCCAAATACCTATTCTATACTTCTATATATCTATAAACCTTCCTAACGTTTTATTAGTTGATAACTTAAGAGTATTCCTCTCCTAAAATGAGAGTTGTATTTTGATATAGGACTCTGGGGGACTGAATTCTTTAAAAAAAATCTCTTATTGTAGAACTTTAGGCTCCCTGATGGTTGTTTGTGATACTGTGGTATGGGGAGAACTGCCTCATATTTGCACATTATATCCTATAGAGATCAAATACTCCTTAGGTGATTCCTGCTTACACATGTATTCTAAAAGTTTCTAGATTAAAAGCTAATACCACTTTATATTTAGCCCTTGACCATAGCCACAGTGGTCATATTTTTGTTGTGGTCTATTTATGAGATACTTACTAAAAGAGACCCACCTTATAAGAAAGGATGAAAAATTCTCTCATTGTCACCAGGTCTTTGCCACATTGCACAGCCAAGTTCCAAGCTGAAAGTTAATATTAAATAATATAATTATAAAAATCTGTCTAATCTGTACATTATAATCTTCACTACCTGCATGTTTAATATTAATATACTAATGAGTTTCTTGGGTTGAAAAAGCTAACTTTAGATATTTAGAGAATTTTATTCCAGGTAAATTGAGAGACTTTTATCACTTCCAATCTTCGAATCTTTTTTTAAAAAGATTTATTTATTTATTTATTCATGAGAGAGAGAGAGGCAGAGACACAGGCAGAGGGAGAAGCAGGCTCCATGCCGGGAGCCCGATGCAGGACTCGATCCCGGGTCTCCAGGATCGCGCCCTGGGCCAAAGGCAGGCACCAAACCGCTGAGCCACCCAGGGATCCCCCCAATCTTCAAATCTTGCCAATAACTAATGGAAGTAGTACTGCACTTTTTATAAAAACTGAGGACATACCATACGTTCTTAGTTGGTATAGTATAGATCCATCTAAAAAATAAGGGCCACCAAGAAGGTTACCACTAGAATTCATAAAAGTATGTTAAAATTCAGCAAAGAGGTGGGGATCTAAGATGGTAGCTTGCCTACTCCTTGAACACAGCTAAATAACTATCAAATGATTCCAAATACCCAAGAAATTGACCCGAGGACTGACAGAACAAACTGCACAACCAGAGGGAAAAAAGAGTCTACGCTTAGGAAGGTAGGAAATGTGGAAATGTGGTTTTGGGGAGAAACAGGCAGTGGATACTGTGGAGGGGAGGGAGCCCTGGTGGTTGAGAAAAGTGAGAGACAGTGGTGTGCACAGAGATGCACAAGGAGAACATGTCCCCAAAGCCAATGGCTGGGAAAATGAGAGGGGCGGATTTTTGTGAGTCTTTGCCACCACCAAGGCTGAAAGACTGGAGTTTTAGAGGTCCATGGGCATGGCTGGGATAGAGCTATGAGGGCGCTACCCTATTCCTGGAGAGAAGGCAGGCAAGCATCCCTGGAGGCGGACAGGGCAATCTGAAGATTCCCTTTGGCCCCTGGGGAGAGACTGTTGCTTTTCTTGGAGCGTATCTGTAAAAGGTGTCATTCTAAAAGTTGCTTCTCCAGGGACAAGAGTGAGCCAGCAGGCGCCATTTCCCTCCCCTGCCCCTCAGCACAGGCACAGAGATACCTGCTGAGGGCGGCTACCCAGGACACTAGCTGTTTAGCCTGCTCTGCTCCAAATCACACATTCTTGTACTCTGGAGCAGCTGCCATTCTGGGTCAAACCTGCATCAGCCCCAGCATAGGGAGATCCTCCTCCAGAAGACAAAAGCAGATCCCTGCCACACCAGGTCGCTAAAGTTTGAAGTTTTAATAGTAAGCAGACTTGGCTAGGATAGAGCCCTAAGTGCACTGCACTGCTTCAGGCAGGCAAGGAACCTGGAGGGCTGACAGAGTGATAAAAGCAATCAGAAAAATGCCTAGGATGTAGGGAAATTATTAACTCTTCTGGGAGTGATTCCCTCAAAACAGCCAGCAGGGAGACCCCACTCCAGGGAAAAAGGAGCTGGCTGGTGCCATTTCCTTCCCCTGCCTCTCCGCATATTCAGTAAACAGAACAGCATCAACACTGGCTTCCTAACCTGCTAACAAGCCTGCCCCCATTGACTCTGCTGGTACTGCCCTACTCTGGCAAGTGTGCCTCAGTCCCAGTGCAGCAGGCCCCTTCCCCAGAAGGCCAGCAGAAACCTCAGCACGAACCTCGTCTACCAACCAAAAAGATTCATAAGGCTTCTTCAGTTCTAGTGGAAGTAGCATCAGGTCCCATTTAATAAGCAGACCAGGGGGAGGGGCAAGATGGCGGAAGAGCAGGGTCTCCAAATCACCTGTCTCCACCAAATTATCTAGAAAACCTTCAAATTATCCTGAAAATCTATGAATTCGGCCTGAGAATTAAAGAGAGACCAGCTGGAATGCTACAGTGAGTAGAGTTCGTGCTTCTATCAAGGTAGGAAGACGGGGAAAAAGAAATAAAGAAACAAAGGCCTCCAAGGGGGAGGGGCCCCGCGAGGAGCCGGGCTGAGGCCGGGGCGAGTGTCCCCAGGACAGGAGAGCCCCGTCCCGGAGAAGCAGGAGCTGCACCAACCTTCCCGGGCGGAAAGGGGCTCCCAGGGAGTTGGAGCAGGACCCAGGAGGGTGAGGATGCCCTCGGGTTCCCTGGGACAGTAACAGAGCAACTGCGCGCCCAGGAGAGTGCGCCGAGCTCCCTAAGGGCTGCAGCGCGCACGGCGGGACCGGGACCGGCGGCACCTGGAGCAGCTCAGGGGGCTCGGGCGCCGGGACAGAGCCCAGGATCCGGCCTCCCCCCGGGACAGGCAGAGGCCGGGAGGGCCCAGGACAGCGAGGACGCTCCTGCCCCAGCTGAGCAGATCAGCGGCCCCGCCCCGGAGCCTCCAGGCCCTGCAGACAGAGAGCTCCGGAGTTCCTGCCGGAGCTGAATCCAGGTTTCCAGAGCTGGCCCCGCCACTGGGGCTGTTGCTCCTGGGGCCTCATGGGGTAAACAACCCCCACTGAACCCTGCACCAGGCAGGGGCACAGCAGCTCCCCCAAGTGCTAACACCTGAAAATCAGCACAACAGGCCCCTCCCCAGAAGACCAGCTAGACGGACAATTTCCAGGGGAAGCCAAGGGACTTAAAGTACACAGAATCAGAAGATACTCCCCTGTGGTTCTTTTTTTCTTTCTTTCTTTTTTTTTTGTTGTTGTTTTGTTTTGTTTTGCTTTTTGATTTGTTTCCTTCCCCCAACCCATTTTTTTCCTTTCTTTCTTTTTCTTCCTCTTTTTCTTTTTTTTTCGTTTTTTTCTTCCTTTTTTTCCCCCTCTTTCTCTTTTCTTTCCTTCTTTCTCTCCTCTCTTTTTCTCCTTTTCACAATACAACTTGCTTTTGGCCACTCTGCATTGAGCAAAATGACTACAAGGAAAACCTCACCTCAAAAGAAAGAATCAGAAACAGTCCTCTCTCCCACAGAGTTACAAAATCTGGATTACAATTCAATGTCAGAAAGCCAATTCAGAAGCACTATTATACAGCTACTGGTGGCTCTAGAAAAAAAGCATAAAGGACTCAAGAGACTTCATGACTGCAGAATTTAGAGCTAATCAGGCAGAAATTAAAAATCAATTGAATGAGATGCAATCCAAACTAGAAGTCCTAACGATGAGGGTTAACGAGGTGGAAGAACCAGTGAGTGCCATAGAAGACAAGTTGATAGCAAATAGGGAAACTGAGGAAAAAAGAGACAAACAATTAAAAGACCATGAAGATAGATTAAGGGAAATAAACGACAGCCTGAGGAAGAAAAACTTACGTTTAATTGGTGTTCCCGAGGGCGCCGAAAGGGACAGAGGGCCAGAATATGTATTTGAACAAATTCTAGCTGAAAACTTTCCTAATCTGGGAAGGGAAACAGGCATTCAGATCCAGGAAATAGAGAGATCCCCCCCTAAAATCAATAAAAACCATTAACACCTCGACATTTAATAGTGAAGCTTGCAAATTCCAAAGATAAAGAGAAGATCCTTAAAGCAGCAAGAGACAAGAAATCTCTGACTTTTATGGGGAGGAGTATTAGGGTAACAGCAGACCTCTCCACAGAGACCCGGCAGGCCAGAAAGGGCTGGCAGGATATATTCAGGGTCCTAAATGAGAAGAACATGCAACCAAGAATACTTTATCCAGCAAGGCTCTCATTCAAAATGGAAGGAGAGATAAAGAGCTTCCAAGACAGGCAGCAACTGAAAGAATATGTGACCTCCAAACCAGCTCTGCAAGAAATTTTAAGGGGGACTCTTAAAATTCACCTTTAAGAAGAAGTCCAGTGGAACAATCCACAAAAATAAGGACAGAATAGATATCATGATGACACTAAACTCATATCTCTCAATAGTAACTCTGAATGTGAACGGGCTTAATGACCCCATCAAAAGGCGCAGGGTTTCAGACTGGATAAAAAAGCAGGACCCATCTATTTGCTGTCTACAAGAGACTCATTTTAGACAGAAGGACACCTACAGCCTGAAAATAAAAGGTTGGAGAACCATTTACCATTCGAATGGTCCTCAAAAGAAAGCAGGGGTAGCCATCCTTATATCAGATAAACTAAAATTTACCCCGAAGACTGTAGTGAGAGATGAAGAGGGACACTATATCATACTTAAAGGATCTATCCAACAAGAGGACTTAACAATCCTCAATATATATGCCCCGAATGTGGGAGCTGCCAAATATATAAATCAATTGTTAACCAAAGTGAAGAAATACTTAGATAATAATACACTTATACTTGGTGACTTCAATCTAGCTCTTTCTATACTCGATAGGTCTTCTAAGCACAACATCTCCAAAGAAACGAGAGCTTTAAATGATACACTGGACCAGATGGATTTCACAGATATCTACAGAACTTTACATCCAAACTCAACTGAATACACATTCTTCTCAAGTGCACATGGAACTTTCTCCAGAATAGACCACATACTGGGTCACAAATCGGGTCTGAACCGATACCAAAAGATTGGGATCGTCCCCTGCATATTCTCAGACCATAATGCCTTGAAATTAGAACTAAATCACAACAAGAAGTTTGGAAGGACATCAAACACGTGGAGGTTAAGGACCATCCTGCTAAAAGATGAAAGGGTCAACCATGAAATTAAGGAAGAATTAAAAAGATTCATGGAAACTAATGAGAATGAAGATACAACCATTCAAAATCTTTGGGATGCAGCAAAAGCAGTCCTAAGGGGGAAATACATCTCAATACAAGCATCCATTCAAAAACTGGAAAGAACTCAAATACAAAAGCTAACCTTACACATAAAGGAGCTAGAGAAAAAACAGCAAATAGATCCTACACCCAGGAGAAGAAGAAAGTTAATAAAGATTCGAGCAGAACTCAACGAAATCGAGACCAGAAGAACTGTGGAACAGATCAACAGAACCAGGAGTTGGTTCTTTGAAAGAATTAATAAGATAGATAAACCGTTAGCCAGCCTTATTAAAAAGAAGAGAGAGAAGACTCAAATTAATAAAATCATGAATGAGAAAGGAGAGATCACTATCAACAGCAAGGAAATACAAATGATTTTAAAAACATATTATGAACAGCTATACGCCAATAAATTAGGCAATCTAGAAGAAATGGACGCATTCCTGGAAAGCCACAAACTACCAAAACTGGAACAGGAAGAAATAGAAAACCTGAACAGGCCAATAACCAGGGAGGAAATTGAAGCAGTCATCAAAAACCTCCCAAGACACAAGAGTCCAGGGCCAGATGGCTTCTCAGGGGAATTTTATCAAACGTTTAAAGAAGAAACCATACCTATTCTCCTAAAACTGTTTGGAAAGATAGAAAGAGATGGAGTACTTCCAAATTCGTTCTATGAGGCCAGCATCACCTTAATTCCAAAACCAGACAAAGACCCCACCAAAAAGGAGAATTACAGACCAGTATCCCTGATGAACATGGATGCAAAAATTCTCAACAAGATACTGGCCAATAGGATCCAACAATACATTAAGAAAATTATTCACCATGACCAAGTAGGATTTATCCCCGGAACACAAGGCTGGTTCAACACCCGTAAAACAATCAATGTGATTCATCATATCAGCAAGAGAAAAACCAAGAACCATATGATCCTCTCATTAGATGCAGAGAAAGCATTTGACAAAATACAGCATCCGTTTCTGATCAAAACTCTTCAGAGTGTAGGGATAGAGGGAACATTCCTCAACATCTTAAAAGCCATCTACGAAAAGCCCACAGCAAATATCATTCTCAATGGGGAGGCACTGGGAGCCTTTCCCCTAAGATCAGGAACAAGACAGGGATGTCCACTCTCACCACTGCTATTCAACATAGTACTGGAAGTCCTAGCCTCAGTAATCAGACAACAAAAAGACATTAAAGGCATTCAAATTGGCAAAGAAGAAGTCAAACTCTCCCTCTTCGCCGATGACATGATACTCTACATAGAAAACCCAAAAGTCTCCACCCCAAGATTGCTAGAACTCATACAGCAATTTGGCAGTGTGGCAGGATACAAAATCAATGCCCAGAAATCAGTGGCATTTCTATACACTAACAATGAGACTGAAGAAAGAGAAATTAAGGAGTCAATCCCATTTACAATTGCACCCAAAAGCATAAGATACCTAGGAATAAACCTCACCAAAGAAGTAAAGGATCTATACCCTAGAAACTATAGAACACTTCTGAAAGAAATTGAGGAAGACACAAAGAGATGGAAAAATATTCCATGCTCATGGATTGGCAGAATTAATATTGTGAAAATGTCAATGTTACCCAGGGTAATATACACGTTTAATGCAATCCCTATCAAAATACCATGGACTTTCTTCAGAGAGTTAGAACAAATTATTTTAAGATTTGTGTGGAATCAGAAAAGACCCCGAATAGCCAGGGGAATTTTAAAAAAGAAAACCATATCTGGGGGCATCACAATGCCAGATTTCAGGTTGTACTACAAAGCTGTGGTCATCAAGACAGTGTGGTACTGGCACAAAAACAGACACATAGATCAATGGAACAGAATAGAGAACCCAGAAGTGGACCCTCAACTTTATGGTCAACTACTATTCGATAAAGGAGGAAAAGACTATCCATTGGAAGAAAGACAGTCTCTTCAATAAATGGTGCTGGGAAAATTGGACATCCACATGCAGAAGAATGAAACTAGACCACTCTCTTGCACCATACACAAAGATAAACTCAAAATGGATGAAAGATCTAAATGTGAGACAAGATTCCATCAAAATCTTAGAGGAGAACACAGGCAACACCCTTTTTGAACTCGGCCACAGTAACTTCTTGCAAGATACATCCACGAAGGCAAAAGAAACAAAAGCAAAAATGAACTATTGGGACTTCATCAAGATAAGAAGCTTTTGCACAGCAAAGGATACAGTCAACAAAACTAAAAGACAACCTACAGAATGGGAGAAGATATTTGCAAATGACATATCAGATAAAGGGCTAGTTCCAAGATATATAAAGAACTTATGAAACTCAACACCAAAGAAACAAACAATCCAATCATGAAATGGGCAAAAGACATGAAGAGAAATCTCACAGAGGAAGACATAGACATGGCCAACATGCATATGAGAAAATGCTCTGCATCACTTGCCATCAGGGAAATACAAATCAAAACCACAATGAGATACCACCTCACACCAGTGAGGTGTGGGGCAAATTAACAAGGCAGGAAACAACAAATGTTGGAGAGGATGCGGAGAAAAGGGAACCCTCTTGCCCTGTTGGTGGGAATGTGAACTGGTGCAGCCACTCTGGAAAACTGTGTGGAGGTTCCTCAAAGAGTTAAAAATAGACCTGCCCAACGACCCAGCAATTGCACTGTTGGGGGTTTACCCCAAAGATACAAATGCAATGAAACGCCGGGACACCTGCACCCCGATGTTTATAGCAGCAATGGCCACAATAGCCAAACTGTGGAAGGAGTCTCAGTGTCCATCGAAAGATGAGTGGATAAAGAAGATGTGGTTTATGTATACAATGGAATATTACTCAGCTATTAGAAATGACAAATACCCACCATTTGCTTCAACGTGGATGGAACTGGAGGGTATTATGCTGAGTGAAGTAAGTCAGTCGGAGAAGGACAAACATTATATGTTCTCATTCATGTGGGGAATATAAATAATAGTGAAAGGGAATATAAGGGAAGGGAGAAGAAATGTGTGGGAAATATCAGAAAGGGAGACATAACGTAAAGACTGCTAACTCGAACTAGGGGTGGTAGAAGGGGAGGTGGGTGGGGTGTGGGAGTGATTGGGTGACGGGCACTGGGGGTTATTCTGTATGTTGGTAAATTGAACACCAAAAAAAACCAAAAACAGAAACAAAAACAAAAAACAAAATTAAAAAAAAAAAAAAAAAGCAGACCAGAGCTTGCCTAGTTAAAACTCCCCATACTCTAGCTAAGGTCCAAACACTGCCCCCTGCAGGCAAGAAATGTCTCTGCAGACAACTGACCTAAGGAATAAAGCAGCCAAAACACACCAGCAGAGTGCATGCAGCACACATCAAAGACACTCCCTGAAGTGCCCAGGCCCTGAACACTATCTGACCTCTTCTTCATACAGCCATTTCTCTCAGGAGCAGGAAACATACCAGGCATACAGAGAAGAAGGCAGAAACAGACAAAATGCTGAGGAATAGCATTTTGAGGAATTCATCTCAAAGGAAACAGTAAGAAAAGGTCATGGCCAGAGATGTAATTGAGACAGATATAAGCAATATGCCTGATGGAGAATTTAGAGAAACAATCATTAAAGATACACGCTGGGCCTGAGAAGATCATGGATGACTTCAGGGACCCTTATCCTAGAGATAAAAGAGTTAAAAAAGAGTCAGAAATGAAAAGTGCAGTAACTGAGATTCAGATCCAAGTGGATATAACGACCACAAGGATAGAAGACATAAAGAAACAAATAAAAAATATAAAAAATAAAAAACAAATAAGTGATATAGAAACTAGAATAATAGCGAATAATGAAACTGCATAAAAGAGAAAAATAAAAGTTACGGGTCACAAGAACAGACTTAGGGAACTCAGTGACTCCATCAAATATAATACCACTCATATCATAGGAGTCCCAGAAGAAGAAGAAAGGAAAAAGGGGGCAGAAGATTTGTTTGAGGAAATAATAATTGAGAACCTCCCTAATATGGAGAAAGAAACAGATATACAAATCTAGGAGACACAGAGAACTCTTGTTAATATCAATAAAAGCAGACAAACACTAAGACATATTGTAATTAAATTGGGGAAAAAATGGTGAATAAAAAAATCCTAAAAGTAGCAAGACAAAAGAAGTCCTTAACTCATAAGGGAAGGCTCATAAGGTTAGTTGCGGATCTCTCCACAGAAACTTGGCAAGCGAGAAGAGAATGGCATGATCTATTCAATATGCTGAATGGGAAAAATCTGCAGCCAAGAAAACTGTATCCAGCAAGGCTATACTTCAGAATAGAAGGAGAGATAGAGTTTCCCAGACAAACAAAAACCAAAGGAGTTTGTGACTATTAAATCAGCCCTGCAAGTAATATTAAAGGGGAATCTGAGTGGGAAAGAAAGACCAAAAGTTACAATGACTAGATAGGAACAGAGGAAATCTCCAGAAACAATGACAAAACAAGGAATAAAATGACACCAAATACATATCTATCAATAATTAATGTGAATGTAAAATGGACTAAATGTTCCCATCAAAAGATATATGGTGTCAGAATGAATAAGAAAACAAGTCCCATCTATATGCTGCCTATAAGAGACTCATTTTAGACCTAAAGACACAAGGAGATTGAAAGTGAGGGGATGGAGAAACATCTATCACATAAATGGATATTTTTTAAAAACTAGAATAGCAATATGTATAACAGACAAAATGGACTTTAAAAAAGATATAATAACAGACAAAGAAGGACACTATATAATAATAAAGGGAACAATCCAGCAAGATGATATAACAATTGTTAATATTTATGTATCCTACATAGGAGCATCCAAACATATAAAACAATTAATAACAAACATAAAGGAACTCCTTGGTAATGATATAATAATAGTAGGGTACTTTAATACCCCACTTACAGCAATGGACAGACCATTTAAGGAGAAAATCAAGAAGAAAACAATGGCTTTGAATTACACACTGGACGAAATGGACTTAACAGATATATTCAGAGCATTTCATCCTAAAGCAGAATACACATTCTTTTTGAGTGCATATGGGACATTCTCCAGAAAAGACCACACACTAGGTAAAATCAGGCCTCAACAAGTACAAAAATACAGATCATAACATGAATATTTTCTGACCAAAACACTGAAACTTCAAGTCAACCAGAAGAAAAAATTAAGGAGGACCACAATACATGAAGATTAAACAACATGCTACTAAAGAATAAATAGGTCAACCAGGTAATACATGGAAACAAATGAAAATGAAAACACAACAGTCCAAAAACTTTGGGACGTAGCAAAAGTGGTCCTCAGAGGGAAGGATATAGCAATATAGGCCTACCTCAAGAAGCAAGGAAAATCTCAAATAAACAACTTAGCTTAAACCTAAATGAGCTAGAAAAAGAACAAAGAACAAATGAAGCCTAAAGCCACCAGAAGAAGGGAAATAATAAAGATTAGAGCAGAAATAAAGCATAAGGAAACTAAAAAACCAGTAGAGCAGATCAGTGAAGGGGCATCTGGGCAGCTCAGTGGGTTGGGCATCCGACCCTTGGTTTTGGCTCAGGTCGTGATCTCGGGGTCCTGAGATTGAGGCCTCATTGTTCCATGATTCTCTCTCTCCCTCTTCCTCTGCACCTAACCTATGCTTGCACTCTCTCTCTCTTTCTCTCAAATAAATAAATAAATCTTTTAAAAAAAGAACAGATCAATGAAACTAGGTACTGGTTCTTTGAAAAAAGTAATAGAATTGATAAACACCTCGCTAGACTTATCAAAAAGAAAAGAGAAAGGACTCAAATAAAGAAAATCACAAATGAGAGAGGAAGAATAACCACCAACACCACAGAAATACAAACTATAAGAGAATCTTATGAGAAATTATATGCCAACAAATTGGACAACCTAGAAAAAATGGATTAATTTCTAGAAACACATAAATTACCAAAACTGAAAAAGAAATAAAAAATTAGAACAGACTGATAACTAATAAAGAAACTGAATCAGTAATTAAAAAACTCCCAACAGGGATCCCTGGGTGGCGCAGCGGTTTAGCGCCTGCCTTTGGCCCAGGGCACGATCCTGGAGACCCGGGATCGAATCCCACGTCGGGCTCCCAGTGCATGGAGCCTGCTTCTCCCTCTGCCTGTGTCTCTGCCTCTCTCTCTCTCTCTCTGTGTGACTATCATAAATAATAAATAAAATTTAAAAAAAAAACTCCCAACAAATAAAAATCCCAGGCCAGATGGCTACACAGGAAAATTCTACCAAACATTTAAACAAGAGTTAATACCTATTCTTCTCAAACTACTCCAAAAAATTGAAAAGGAAAACTTCAAATTGATTCTCTATGAGGCCAGCATTACCCTAATTCCAAAACCAAAGACTCTACTAAAAAAGAATACTACAGGCCAGGATCTCTGATGAACACGGATGCAATAATTCTCAACAAAATACTAGGAAATCAAATACAACTGCATATTAAAAGAATCACTTACCACAATCAAGTGGATATGTTCCTGGCCTGCAAGTATGGCTTAACTTTCCCAAGTCAATTAACATGATACACCACTTAATAAAAGAAAGGATAAGAACCATATGATCCTCTAAATAGATGCAGAAAAAGCATTTGACAAAGTATAACATCCATTCATGATAAAAAACTCTCAACAAAGTAGGGAAAGAGAACATATCTCAATAAAGAGAATATCTGAAAAACCCACAGCTAACATCATCTTCAGTGGGGAAAAACTGAGAGCTTTTCCTCTATGGTCAGGAACAAGACAAGGATATCACCACTGTTATTTAACATAGTTCTCCAAGTCCTAGACTCAGCAATCAGACAACACAATGAAATAAAAGGCATCCAAATCATTATATTGTATATGGAAAACCCAAAACACTCTACCAAAAAATTGCTAGAACTGATACGCAACATTAGTAAAATTAAAGGATACAAAATCAATGTACAGAAATCTATTGCATTACTATACACCAATAATGAAGAAGCAAAAAAGAAATCAAAGAAGTGGGGCACCTGGGTGGCTCAGTGGTTGCGTGTCTGCCTTTGACCTAGGTTAGGATCCCAGGGTCCTGGGATAGAGTCTCGCATTGGATTCCCCACAGGGAGCCTGCTTCTCCCTCTGCCTGTGTCTCTGCCTTGCTCTCTTCTGTGTCTCTCATGAATACATAAATAAAATCTTAAAAAAAAGAAATGGAAAGGCATTATGCTTATGGATTGGAAGAAAAAATATTGCTAAAATGTTTATACTACCCAGACCAATCTATACATTTAATACAATCCCTATCAAAGTACCACCAGTATTTTTCCCAGAGCTATAACAAACAAACCCAAAATCTGTAGGGAATCACTAGAGACCTCAAATAGCCAAAGCAACCTGGAAAAGGAAAACAAAGCTGGAGGCATCACAATTCAGACTTCAAGTTATATTACAAAGCTAGATCAGGATAGTATGGTACTGGCACAAAAACAGACACTTAGATCAGTGAAACAGAATAGAAGACTCAGAAATGAACCTACAACTATATAGTCAACTAATCTTTGACAAAGCAGGAAAGAATACTCAATGAAAAAAGTCTCTTCAGCAAATGGTGTTGGGAAAACTAGATAGCAAAGTGCAAAAGGATGAAACTGGACCACTTTCTTATGCCATACACAAAAATAAATTCAAAATGGATTGAAGACCTAAATGTGAGACAGGAAACCAGCAAAATCCTAGAGGAGAACACAGGCATCAACCTTTTTGACATCAGCCATAAGCAACTGCTCTTTAAGTATGTCCCTGGAGGCAAGGGAAACAAAAGCAAAAATAAAACAATTGGGATTTCATAAAAATAAAAAGCTTCTGCACATCGAAGGAAACACTTGAAAGGCAACCAACGGAATGGGAGAAGATATTTGCAAATGATATATCTGATAAAGGTCTTGTATCCAAAATACATAAAGAACTTACCGAACTTAACACTCCAAAAACAAATAATCCAGCTAAAAAATGTGCAGAAGACATGGATGGACATTCTTCCAAAGAAGAGATACAGATGGGCAACAGACACATGAAAAGATACTCAACATCATGCATCATCAGGGAAATACAAATCAAAACTACAATAAGGTATCACCTCCCATCTGTCAGAATGGCTGAAATTAACAACACAGGAAACAGCAGATGTTAGAGAGGATGTGGAGAAAGGAGAACCTTCTTACACTATTCGTGGGAATGCAAGGTGGTGTAGCCACTCTGGAAGAGAGTATGAAGGTTCATCAGAAAGTTAAAAATAGAACTGTCCTATGATCCAGTAACTGCACTACTAGATATTTACCTGAGGAATACAAAAATACTGATTCAAAGGGATACATGCACCCTGATGTTTATACCAGCCTTATCTACAATAGCCAAATTATGGAAAGAGCCCAAATGTCCATCAACTGATGAATGGATAAAGATGTGAGATACACACACACACACACACACACACACACGGATTATTACTCATTCATAAGAAGAATGAAATCTTGCCATTTGCAACAATGTGGATGAAGCTAGAGTGTATTATGCTAAGTGAAATAATTCAGTCAGAGAAAGACAAGGACCAAATGATTTCCCTCATATATAGAATTTAAGAAACAAAACAGATCAATATAGGGGGAAAAAGATGGCAAATGAAGAAACAGACTCCTAACTACAGAAAATAGACTGTGAGTTACTGGAGGAGAGGTGGGCAGGGGGATAGGTTAAATAGGTGATGGATATTAAGGAAGGCACTGGTTGTTGTGATAAGTGCTGGTTGTTGTATATAAGTGATGAATTGCTAAATTCTGCACCTGAAACAAATATTACACTATATATCTTAACTAACCAGAATTTAAATAAAAACTTGACAAGAAAAAAAGTTCATCAAAGAACAGAGTACACTAGAGTCAAAGGCTGAAGAAAATTGTAAAGATTCACATCTTCCATAGAACATTGGAAGGCCCATTTGGCAACATTCAGCATAATCTTCATGTTGGAAAATGAAAGTGAAAATTCAGTAAAAGTATTGGAAAATAACTTTTCAAACTTCCAAAAGATCAAAGTCATTAAACTTCTCTATAGTTTAAGTGTGTTATTTTCAATTAGTTGCATACGTTTCTTAGAAGCTAGATTTTTATGTTTATTCCATTTTATCCTAGATTAGAGAGAGTCCCAGTAAACCCTGTAAAGCAGAAAAGGATTCATGTTGAACCAGTCTGCTTTGTGACATTGCTGCTTAAGCTCTTGATTACTTATCACTATAATAACTGCCACAACTTTCATACTTGATCTTAGCCAAAAGGCTGAGAAGCAATTACCTCCACAATTTTTAAAGCGTTTTTTTTATTGAAATTAAGCCTACATAAAGTAAATTACACAACTTATAATTGGATGGCTTGGTGAATTTTCAAAGTGAATAAAAAGAATGTAACCCAATCCAGATCAAGACAGACCTTGATCATTACCAGAAACTCAGAAGAAACCCAACCACCCCTCTTCAAGTCTAACTCCCTTTAAGGGAAACCGCTATCAAGTTCTAATATCATAAACTAATTTTGCCTACTTTCTTTTACCACATATAAATGGAATCAATATCTGACTTCTTTTGTTCAACATTAAGTTTGTGAGATTCATCCATTTTTGTTGCATATAGCTTATTTTTCATTTTTTTATGTAATCTCTATGCCCAATATGGGGCCAAACTCATGACCTGGAGATCAAGAGTTGCATTTTGTACTTACTGAGCCAGCCAGGTACCCCACAGGTAGTTCATTTTTGACGAATCAAATTTAGAGATAAGTTAGACATTCCAGACCAAATTTAGGAGCATAGCCTTGGGGACCTGCAGTTATAAGTCATTTTATTCTTAGACCCATTTCTAGAGAAAAAGAAAACTAGCATTTATTGAGTACCTACTATGTCCCAGGTATATACATAGTTTTACTTAAAACCCTTACTAGCCCTTTGAAGTATGTATAATTGTTCCTCTTTTATAAATAACAGAACTGAAATTAAGTAAGTTATCCTTGTACCCATTGCTACATATAAAAGAGCCAGAATTTGGGGTGCCTGGATGGCTCAGTTGGCTGAGTGTCCGACTCTTGGTTTCAGCTCAGGTCCAGGTCTCAAGGGTCATGGGATCAGGTCCTGCATTGGGCTCTGTACTCAATGCGAAGTTTGCTTGTCCCTCTCCCTCTGCTCCTCCCCCTGGTTGCTCTCTCAATCTCTCTCTCTCTTTCAAATAAATAAATACAATCTTTAAAAAAAAAAGAGCCAGATTTTGAATCCACATATGTCTGATTCTACCACCCCCACATTGTTTCCCATAATCACAGAATAACCTTTTACCTATTTTTCGAAACCAATGAGCTTCTTTAGCCCTTGAGTCTGAATTCAAGGCCTCTCCATTTAAAGACTGACCGAGTTTCTGGAGTGCTGCAATGAACAGAAAGATTTTATCTTGAGGTCTTTTACTTTATACTCTAGCAAAATTGTTTTTTTTTAAATTTATTTTTATTTTTTTTTCAAAATTGTTAATACTGTCTTAAAAACAGTCGAATGTGAGTTTGAAATAGAAAGTCCTTTTTCTGTGTTTATGCACAGGTATGTACCAAAAGTAATTAAAATGACAACTTTGCCAAGGCTCCAAGAAGTAGATAACTCAAACTTTGGGGAACAAATACATCTTTGGAGAGATTTAAAATTTTACTTAGTAATCATTCTCTGCCTAAGGTAGAAAGATAGGATTTACATGTAAGGAAATAGAATAGAGGGCAGCCCCAGCGGTGCAGCAGTTTAGGGCCACCTGCAGCCCAGGGTGTGATCCTGGAGACCCTGGATCGAGTCCCATGGCAGGCTCTCTGCATGGTGCCTGCTTCTCCCTCTGCCTGTGTCTCTGCCTCTCTCTTTCCCTGTGTATGTGTCTCTATGAATAAATAAATAAAATCTTAAAAAAAGGAAATAGAATAGAAACAATCATTAAGAATACTGAAATGGAGATTGAGAACTAGAAGGGTATAAATTGGCATAATACTGAGCTCCCACAGCAAGCACATTAAAGAACCAGGACATGCTATCATCATCACAAGACATTTATTACAGAACCACATACCTTTCTGAAAGGTAAGAATACCAACCAGCCAAGTTTAAAAGCTTTGGTTTCTAAGCCACTTTGCTACATTTAACACCTTAGTGAAACGTATTTGAGGTATAAAATTGAACTATTGTAATAAATACCATAGAGTTTCTAAGATGTTTTGGACATAAGAAAATAGGTACTTGGGTAGTGGAAATAGGAAGAGCTGTTAGGCAAAAGGGACACTGGGTAAGAAAGCACAGAGTTGGCAAAAAAATTTTGATGTGGCTAGGATGTTAGCTTGAATGATGATCCTTTTTCACCTGTTCTAGGTTAGGATCAAGTAGCAATAAGGATAGACAGAAGGAAGGATGGAAGGAAGGAAATATCTTTAAAATAAATTGGAATAAAAAGAGCTAAAATCACATTTGGAGATGAATGTTAGTGATCACAAACTTTTCTCTGCTTGGGAATAGAGAAACTAAAGTAGATTGCTATGGCAAACATTAATAAAAGCATGAAGCTTAACTCAAACACAAAGTCTGTCTGAGTCATATACTTGGAGAATTTAATAGAAGATAGAAGCAAGATGTAGGACTGAAAATATTTACCTGTATTCAAGCAAGTCAAAAGTCTATCCATTTCTTTCTTTCTAAAAAAATAAGAAGAAAAGAGTGTTATCCTACTGTTTCAAAGCTTTATTTACTACAGGGAAGTATCAAAATGAGACCCCAAGAGAGCTACACAAAGACAATGCAAAATTGTGGTTTATTGGTCAAGGCTCCAACCTATCATTTCAACATTTTTCCTCAGTATAGGATACTGTTCCTCATTCCCCAGTGCTCTCACATTTTTTCTCTCTTCCCCTTTTACTCCTACTCTCAGCAAAGGATTTCAATGGCTGATAAGGTTTTATATTACAGGGTCTTTGAATCTGAGAGCAGACAGTGATTTTTGTGATTTTCAAGCTTTTTTTTTTTTGAAGAGGAATTAGAACACTTGTTCCAAATAAACTTCTATGAAAATCTAATAAATTAGAACTTTAGCTGCTCTGTTTCAATCAGTGGTGGGTAGAGGCCTAAAGCCTCACCTTCCTGAAGTCCCTGAGGCAGTGCCACAGAATTTCCAGGGTTCTGAGGAATATATTTAAAAAAACACTTATCCAGTCCAGACCCTTCATTTTACAGATGAGGAAACAGATCTGGAAATGGGGGATGATGTGTCCAATGCCATGCAATTAACGACAATTTCAGGACTACTACACAGGTCTCTTGACCCTTTGTCAAACTTCTTTAAGGGGTATATAAATTTTAACAGAGGAAAATATGCCATCTTATTAAACAAAAGAATGGAATGTAAGTACTGGCCAGCTCAACTAAGGAAGTTAACAGGAAGTAGAGTATACTCTGAGACTGGCCTTATCATGAGGATCTCTAGTATTTTATAATAAAGACTGTGCTTCAGGAAAAGTAGCAACTCTCTCAGAGATAAATATTAGAAGTCTGGTTTACATAAAATAACTTCTTAAACTTTACAGATTTGAATTTCAGCTCATCTAAAGTTGACTTCTTCACTTATTTAATTCAGTAACTGTATAAAATAATCTGGGCAGCCCCGGTGGCGCAGCGGTTTAGCGCCGCCTGCAGCCCGGGGCATGATCCTGGAGACCCTGGATCGAGTCCCACATCGGGCTCCCTGCATGGAGCCTGCTTCTCCCTCTGCCTCTCTCTCCCTCTGTGTCTCTCTCCTGAGTGGATAACTAAAACCTTTAAAAAAAAAAAAAAAAAATAATCTAGTAAGGGCCCATTAATGTAAAAGAATAGTATAAATAAATATGAAGACCTGAAAAGGGATGTATATAGTCTATTTAAGAAACAAATAGCTTTAAATTTTTTTAGCACATGAGCTACTATAATACTTGGGTAGATATCGCTTAATGAAAACCATGGGATTTTTAAAGAGAAAGGAACTTTAAAAATTATTCAGTCTAGCTTTTTTAATTTAACAGATGAAGAAAATAAAGCTAAGAGAAGTTAAACAAGTTGTTGTCTAATGTGAACTGGAGTTAGTGAAATAACAAACTGGAACTTAATTCTGTGACTCTTCCACTAAATTGGGCTTTAAAAAAATTAATGTTTGTTAAATAAGGTCCTGACTACTATCTGCAAAAAACTGTTAGCAGATGTTCTTTATGACTATATTTACTTGGAAACAATCAAAGTATATTTTAAACTATTCTGTAATTTATCAATAATTTAAACAGTATTCCTTTCCATTCCCCATTTCCAAATTGGTTTTATTTTATTTATTTTATTTATTGTATAATAAATTTATTTTTTATTGGTGTTCAATTTACCAACATACAGAATAACACCCAGTGCTCATCCCGTCAAGTACCCCCCTCAGTGCCTGTCACCCAGTCACCCCCACCCCCGCCCTCCTCCACTTCCACCACCCCTAGTTCGTTTCCCAGAGTTAGGAGTCTTCATGTTCTGTCTCCCTTTCTGATATTTCCCACACATTTCTTCTCCCTTCCCTTATATTCCCTTTCAGTATTATTTATATTCCCCAAATGAATGAGAACATATAATGTTTGTCCTTTTCTGATTGACTTACTTCACTCAGCATAATACCCTCCAGATCCAGCCACGTTGAAGCAAATGGTGGGTATTTGTCGTTTCTAATGGCTGAGTAATATTCCATTGTATACATAAACCACATCTTCATTATCCAATCATCTTTCGATGGACACCGAGGCTCCTTCCACAGTCTGGCTATTGTGGACATTGCTGCTAGAAACATCGGGGTGCAGGTGTCCCGGCGTTTCACTGCATCTGTATCTTTGGGATAAATCTCAAGCAGTGCAATTGCTGGGTCGTAGGGCAGGTCTATTTTTAACTCTTTGAGGAACCTCCACACAGTTTTCCAGAGTGGCTGCACCAGTTCACATTCCCACCAACAGTGCAAGAGGGTTCCCGTTTCTCCACATCCTCTCCAACATTTGTGGTTTCCTGCCTTGTTAATTTTCCCCATTCTCACTGGTGTGAGGTGGTATCTCATTGTGGTTTTGATTTGTATTTCCCTGATGGCAAGTGATGCATAGCATTTTCTCATATGCATGTTGGCCATGTCTATGTCTTCCTCTGTGAGATTTCTGTTCATGTCTTTTGCCCATTTCATGATTGGATTGTTTGTTTCTTTGGTGCTGAGTTTCATAAGTTCTTTATAGATCATGGATACTAGCCCTTTATCTGATACGCCATTTGCAAATATCTTCTCCCATTCTGTAGGTTGTCTTTTAGTTTTGTTGACTGTATCCTTTGCTGTGCAAAAGCTTCTTATCTTGATGAAGTCCCAATAGTTCATTTTTGCTTTTGTTTCTTTTGCCTTCGTGGATGTATCTTGCAAGAAATTACTGTGGCCAAGTTCAAAAAGGGTATTGCCTGTGTTCTCCTCTAGGATTTTGATGGAATCTTGTCTCACATTTAGATCTTTCATCCATTTTGAGTTTATCTTTGTGTATGGTGTAAAAGAATGGTCCAATTTTCCCAGCACCATTTATTGAAGAGACTGTCTTTCTTCCAATGGATAGTCTTTCCTCCTTTATTGAATATTAGTTGACCATAAAGTTCAGGGTCCACTTCTGGGTTCTCTATTCTGTTCCATTGATCTATGTGTATATTTTTGTGCCAGTACCACACTGCCTTGATGACCACAGCTTTGTAGTACAACCTGAAATCTGGCATTGTGATGCCCCCAGATATGGTTTTCTTTTTTAAAATTCCCCTGGCTATTCGGGGTCTTTTCTGATTCCACGCAAATCTTAAAATAATTTGTTCTAACTCTCTGAAGAAAGTCCATGGTATTTGGATAGGGATTGCATTAAACGTGTAAATTGCCCTGGGTAACATTGACATTTTCACAATATTAATTCTGCCAATCCATGAGCATGGAATATTTTTCCATCTCTTTGTGTCTTCCTCAATTTCTTTCAGAAGTGTTCTATAGTTTCTAGGGTATAGATCCTTTACTTCTTTGGTGAGGTTTATTCCTAGGTATCTTATGCTTTTGGGTGCAATTGTAAATGGGATTGACTCCTTAATTTCTCTTTCTTCAGTCTCATTGTTAGTGTATAGAAATGCCACTGATTTCTGGGCATTGATTTTGTATCCTGCCACGCTACCAAATTGCTGTATGAGTTCTAGCAATCTTGGGGTGGAGGCTTTTGGGTTTTCTATGTAGAGTATCATGTCATCGGCGAAGAGGGAGAGTTTGACTTCTTCTTTGCCAATTTGAATGCCTTTAATGTCTTTTTGTTGTCTGATTACTGAGGCTAGGGCTTCCAGTACTATGTTGAATAGCAGTGGTGAGAGTGGACATCCCTGTCTTGTTCCTGATCTTAGGGGAAAGGCTCCCAGTGCCTCCCCATTGAGAATGATATTTGCTGTGGGCTTTTCGTAGATGGCTTTTAAGATGTCGAGGAATGCTCCCTCTATCCCTACACTCTGAAGAGTTTTGATCAGGAATGGATGCTGTATTTTGTCAAATGCTTTCTCTGCATCTAATGAGAGGATCATATGGTTCTTGGTTTTTCTCTTGCTGATATGATGAATCACATTGATTGTTTTAGGAGTGCTGAACCAGCCTTGTGTCCCGGGGATAAATCCTACTTGGTCATGGTGAATAATTTTCTTAATGTACTCTTGGATTCTATTGGCTAGTTTCTTGTTGAGAATTTTTGCATCCGTGTTCATCAAGGATATTGGTCTGTAATTCTCCTTTTTGGTGGGGTCTTTGGTTTTGGAATTAAGGTGATGCTGGCCTCATAGAATGAATTTGGAAGTACTCCATCTCTTTCTATCTTTCCAAACAGCTTTAGTAGAATAGGTATGGTTTCTTCTTTAAACGTTTGATAGAATTCCCCTGAGAAGCCATCTGTCCCTGGACTTTTGTGTCTTGGGAGGTTTTTGATGACTGCTTCAATTTCCTCCCTGGTTATTGGCCTGTTCAGGTTTTCTATTTCTTCCTGTTCCAGTTTTGGTAGTTTGTAGCTTTCCAGGAATGCGTCCATTTCTTCTAGACTGCCTAATTTATTGGCGTATAGCTGTTCATAATATGTTTTTAAAATCATTTGTATTTCCTTGGTGTTGATAGTGATCTCTCCTTTCTCATTCATGATTTTATTAATTTGAGTCTTCTCTCTCTTCTTTTTAATAAGGCTGGCTAACGGTTTATCTATCTTATTAATTCTTTCAAAGAACCAACTCCTGGTTTTGTTGATCTGTTCCACAGTTCTTCTGGTCTCGATTTCGTTGAGTTCTGCTCGAATCTTTATTAACTCTCTTCTTCTGCTGGCTGTAGGATCTATTTGCTGTTTTTTCTCTAGCTCCTTTATGTGTAAGGTTAGCTTTTGTATTTGAGTTCTTTCCAGTTTTTGAATGGATGCTTGAATTGTGATGTATTTCCCCCTTAGGACTCCTTTTGCTGCATCCCAAAGATTTTGAACGGTTGTATCTTCATTCTCATTAGTTTCCATGAATCTTTTTAATTCTTCCTTAATTTCATGGTTGACCCTTTCATCTTTTAGCAGGATGGTTCTTAACCTCCACGTGTTTGAGGTCCTTCCAAACTTCTTGTTGTGATTTAGTTCTAATTTCAAGGCATTATGGTCTGAGAATATGCAGGGGACGATCCCAATCTTTTGGTATCGGTTCAGACCCGATTTGTGACCCAGTATGTGGTCTATTCTGGAGAAAGTTCCATGTGCACTTGAGAAGAATGTGTATTCAGTTGAGTTTGGATGTAAAGTTCTGTAGATATCTGTGAAATCCATCTGGTCCAGTGTATCATTTAAAGCTCTTGTTTCTTTGGAGATGGGCTTAGAAGACCTATCGAGTATAGAAAGAGCTAGATTGAAGTCACCAAGTATAAGTGTATTATTATCTAAGTATTTCTTCACTTTGGTTATTAATTGATTGATATATTTGGCAGCTCCCACATTCGGGGCATATATATTGAGGATTGTTAAGTCCTCTTGTTGGATAGATCCTTTAAGTATGATATAGTGTCCCTCTTCATCTCACTACAGTCTTCAGGGTAAATTTTAGTTTATCTGATATAAGGATGGCTACTCCTGCTTTCTTTTGAGGACCATTCGAATGGTAAATGGTTCTCCAACCTTTTATTTTCAGGCTGTAGGTGTCCTTCTGTCTAAAATGAGTCTCTTTTAGACAGCAAATGGATGGGTCCTGCTTTTTTATCCAGTCTGAAACCCTGCGCCTTTTGATGGGGTCATTAAGCCCGTTCACATTCAGAGTTACTATTGAGAGATATGAGTTTAGTGTCATCATGATATCTATTCAGTCCTTGTTTTTGTGGATTGTTCCACTGGACTTCTTCTTAAAGGGGAATTTTAAGAGTCCCCCTTAAAATTTCTTGCAGAGCTGGTTTGAAGGTCACATATTCTTTCAGTTGCTGCCTGTCTTGGAAGCTCTTTATCTCTCCTTCCATTTTGAATGAGAGCCTTGCTGGATAAAGTATTCTTGGTTGCATGTTCTTCTCATTTAGGACCCTGAATATATCCTGCCAGCCCTTTCTGGCCTGCCAGGTCTCTGTGGAGAGGTCTGCTGTTACCCTAATACTCCTCCCCATAAAAGTCAGGGATTTCTTGTCTCTTGCTGCTTTAAGGATCTTCTCTTTATCTTTGGAATTTGCAAGCTTCACTATTAAATGTCGAGGTGTTGAACGGTTTTTATTGATTTTAGGGGGGGATCTCTCTATTTCCTGGATCTGAATGCCTGTTTCCTTTCCCAGATTAGGAAAGTTTTCAGCTAGGATTTCTTCAAATACATATTCTGTCCCTTTGTCCCTTTCGGTGCCCTTGGGAATCCCAATTAAATGTAGGTTTTTCTTCCTCAGGCTGTCGTTTATTTTCCTTAATCTATCTTCATGGTCTTTTAATTGTTTGTCTTTTTCCTCAGTTTCCCTCTTTGCCATCAACTTGTCTTCTATGTCACTCACTGGTTCTTCCACCTCATTAACCCTCGTCGTTAGGACCTCTAGTTTGGATTGCATCTCATTCAATTGATTTTTAATTTCTGCCTGATTAGCTCTAAATTCTGAAGTCTCTTGAGTCCTTTATGCTTTTTTCTAGAGCCACCAGTAGCTGTTTAATAGTGCTTCTGAATTGGTTTTCTGACATTGAATTGTAATCCAGATTTTGTAACTCTGTGGGAGAGAGGACTGTTTCTGATTCTTTCTTTTGAGGTGAGGTTTTCCTTGTAGTCATTTTGCTCAGTGCAGAGTGGCCAAAAACAAGTTGTATTGGGAAAAGGAGAAAAAGATAGGAGAGAAAGAAGGAAAGAAAAGAGAAAAAGAAAAAACAAAAAAGGAAGAAAAAAAGGGAAAAAGTGAAGAATAAGAGAAGGAAAAAGAAAGAAAGGAAAAAAAGGGTGGGGGAAACAAATAGAAATCAAAAAGCAAAAAAAAAAAAAAAGAACAAACAGGGGAGTATCTTCTGTTTCTGTATACTTTAAGTCCCTTGACTTCCCCTGGAACTTGTCCGTCTGGCTGGTCTTCTGGGGGAGGGGCCTGTTGTGCTGATTTTCAGGCGTTAGCACTTGGGGGAGCTGCTCTGCCCCCTGCCTGGTGCAGGGCTCAGTGGGGGTTGTTTACCCGTGAGGCCCCAGGAGGAACAACCACAGTGGCCGCGGCCAGCTCTGGAGCCCTGGATTCAGCTCCCGCAGTAGCTACAGAGCTCTTGGGCTGCAGGGACCTGGGGGCTCCCGGGGGGGGGGGGGGGGGAGGGGGCGCTGATCTGCTTAGCTCGGGGCAGGAGCGTCCTTGCTATCCTGGGCCCTCCTGGCCTCTGCCTGTCCCAGAAGGAGGCGCGATCCTGGGCTGTGTCCCGGCGCCCTGTGCTCCCGGGCCTGCGCTGTTGGATTTGCGCTCCCAGCCTCTCCGCGGAGCCACCGCCCAAGCCCCTCCGAGCTGCTCCCGGTCCACCATGCGCGCTGCAGCCCTTTAGGGAGCTCGGCGCTCTCTCCCCGGTGCGCAGTTGCTCTGTTAGTGTCCCAGGGAGCCTGAGGGCATCCCCGCCCTTCTGGGGTCCTGCTCTAACTCCCTGCAAGCGCCTTTCCACCCGGGAAGATTGTTGAAGCTCCTGCTTCTCCGGGATGGTGCTTTCCTGTCCTGGGGGCACTGGCCCCGGCCTTAGCCCGGCTCCTCGCGGGGCCCCTCCCCCTCGGATGCCTTTTGTTTCTTTATTTCTTTTTTCCCCGTCTTCCTACCTTGATAGAAGCGTGAACTCTTCTCACTGTAGCATTCCAGCTGTTCTCTCTTTAAATCTCAGGCCGAATTTGTAGATTTTCAGGATGATTTGAAGTTTATCTAGGTAATTTGGTGGGGACAGGTGACTTGGGGACCCTACTCTTCCGCCATCTTGCCCCTCCCTCTCCAAATTGGTTTTAATGACTGAGGTTTGACTATATGCCACAATTACTAGAACATGAAGTGCTTTTTAAGACCAGTACTAAGGATCTTCTTGTAAAGAACTGATTGATATTCAGCGATTTATTTTTTTTTAAAGATTTTATTTATTTATTCATGAGAGACAGAGAGAGAGAGACAGAGACAGAGACACAGGCAGAGGAAAAAACAGGCTCCATACAGGGAGTCCGACGTGGGACTTGATCCCCGGTCTCCAGGATCACACCCTGGGCCGAAGGCAGTGCTAAACCCCTGAGCCACCCAGGCTGCACAATATTCAGTGATTTAAATAAACTGAGTGGCTATTATGTCTCAGATACTGTCCTAGGTTCCAGAGATACAAAGATAAATACAAATAATCCTAGTCCTCAAAGAAATCTTATAATCTATTAGCTATGTTTAGTCTCTGAATTTAAGTGACTTTTTAATATTTTGAAAATTGAAGTGTAGTTAATGCATAATGTTATATGAGTTTCAGGTGTACAACACAGTGATTGGACAAGTCTATACAGTATACTTTGCTTACCACAAGTGTAGCTGCCATCAGCCATTATATTTTTAAACTTTTTATTGTGGAAAATTTCCAAGATGTTTCTATGTTAATAGACAAATGGTTCCCCATTTACCTGTTACCTAGCTTCAATAATTATTAAACTCATTATCAATCTTATTTCAATCATACTTCCACCCATTCCTTTCCCTCCCCTATTGTTTTGAAGCCAATTCTAGACATCATATCATTTCATCTATAAATATTTTAGGATGTGTCTCTAAGAGATAAGGATTCTTTTTAAAAACATAACCACATTATCATTATATGCCTAAAATTAATGTGTTAATATCATAAAATATTTGGTCATTATTAAAATTTACAGTTTTCTCATTATCTTTGTTTGCATTCCCTTCTAATGTATCATAGAGCCTGTGAAGAAGAGGTAAAATATATGCTTGGGTAAAATTCATATCACGAAAAAAGTTAAGTCATCAGTCCAATATTATCTAAGTCACAGATATTTCCCAAAGACTTTAACTGAAAAAAACATATTACCTCCAGATACACATTATATATAAAGCAAAAGCAAAATAGAGATATACTCTTACAGAGTTTTTATCTAAATAGAGAATATAGAGAGGAGTGATTACTTCTCTGAAAGTTATCCCTAATCAAGACTTTGAATAGAGCTTTCTTTCAAATCATTAGGAGATAGTGAATTTCGTTAATGAAAAATTGGTGACTCAATTCTTCCACCAATTGTTAAGTTCTTGATGTCTTATGCCATAGAAACTGAGAAGAAAAATATTTGAATATTTTCGACTGAGCCCTACAGATTCACAATCAACAAGCTGACTAGGTTATATTTTTCTGTGGGAGAGTAAGATACATAACTGTATATGTTTCATATTAAGAAGGGGGGAAACAGATGCAATATCATAGTAAAGTCATAGCTAACATTATTAAGGGCTTACAAGTGCTAGGCACTCTTCTAAGTGTTTTCACATATTTATTCATTGAGTCATCACAGCAACCCCATAAAGTAGGTACTACTATATTCTCATTTACAGATGTGGAAACAAAAGCCCAGGTTACACATCTAATAAGTGGCAGAGCCAGGATATGAACCGAGGAAGATTGGCCCCAGAGCCTGTATTGATTTTATTCACCATATTGTACATCTCACAACTTAAGATTTATATTGAAAGTTACTATAATTTTCTTAATGGCAAATATATCATTTCTGTGGAAATAACTTACTTGTTTTCAGATTCTGGCATTTGAGAAACTCTTGGGAAAACTAGACAAAACAAACACCTGTATGATAAAGTAATACAAAAAGTGATGCTTAGGAAAAAACATGTGAAAGAATTTTTACCAACTTACTAATCTTGATTATCCCGGGAGGCAAAAGTGAGAAACGAGAGGGTAAAGAGGAGACTAATTTAATTTTACTTATAGATCTTTGTATTGTTTTAATGGTTGTAATGAAAACATGCAATTTTGTAATTTAGGAGAGTAATTTAAGAAAGTAACTTAAAAACAAAAGTACTGCTTATGACAAATTCTTAAATAGTTTCACTCTTTATATCATTGCTCCAAGTCATCTGCTAGAGCATCAGGTACGATGTACAAGTCTTAATATTTTTCTTAAGGAACATGAAACTGGCCTTTGGGTTCCACATAAACTAGGTGACCATTCTTTCAAGGGGATCTGACAGCATAATAACAAACTGACAAAATAAGGTAGCTTATAACGTTTTAAGTGCTAAAAATCTTTTTTAAAAATACCATCTATCCTGAATGATTTTAGATATTTATCTGACAAAGGCATGCAAGTATCTCAAGACTCCTTTGATATTTATTTCTGTGACTCCATTTCCTTTCAAAACCATGGCCTCAAGTGTAGTTGACCAATAGGAGAACCACTATAAGATCCTTTTGATTTCCAATTATTTGCCACTGACACATTCTCAGTCACATCATTAGGAGTTTATCATGTCCTAACCTCACCCTTTATCTCACTACTGTATGTAAAAGTTCCCTTTTGATAAACCATTTTCCTTCACAGAAAGAGAAAAGTGGGAAAAACAAGTCAACTGATATCTTTTAAAAAAATATTTATTTGAGAGAAAAGAGCATGTGCGCACAGCAGGGGGGAGGGGCAGACAGAGAGGGAGAAGCAGACTCCTCACTGAGCAGGAAATCCCACTTGGGGCTTAATCCCAGGACCCTGGGTTCATGACCTGAGCCAAAGTCAGAGGCTTAACCAACTCATCCACCCAGGCACCCCAACTGATACCTTTTTTTAAAAACTTTAAGCATCCCTATCAAATTTCCAAACATAATTTTCACAGAAAGAAAAAAAAATCCTAAAATTCATCACGGAAACACAAAATACCCTGAATAGCCAAAGCAGCCTTGAGAAAGAATAATAAAGCTGGAAACATTCACACTTCCTGGTTTCAAACTATACTGCAAAGCTATAGTAATCAAAGCAGCATGGTACCAACACAAAAATAGTAACATAGACTAAAAGAATAGAATAGAGATCCCAGAAATAAACCCATGTATAAACCATGTATATACGATGTTAACTAATATTTGAGAAGAGAACAAAGAATACTCAATGGGGGAAAGATAGTCTTTTCAATAAATTCTGCTGGTAAAACTGAATATTTACTCACAAAAAATGAAATTGGGCTACTAACTCTTACTGCTCACAAAAGTTAACTTGAAATGGATAAAACACTTAAGACCTGAAACCAGTAAAACTCCTAAAAGAAAACATAGGGGAAAAACTCTTTGACAATGACTTTTTGGATACAACACTCAAAGTACAAGCAAAAATAAACAAGTGGGACTACATCAAACCACAAAGTTTCTGCATAGCAAAGGAAACAAAGTGAAAAGGCAACCTGTAGAATAAGACAAAATATTTGCAAACCATGTACCTGATGAGGGATTACTATATAAAACAAATAAGGAGCATATACATCTCAAAAGAAAAATAAACAAATAATCTGATTTTAAAATGGGCAAGGGACTTGAATAGGCATTTTTTTTCCAAAGAAGACATGCATGGTCAACAAATACATGAAAAGATGTTGAACATCATTAATCATCAGGGAAGTGCAAATCAAGACTTACACCTGTTAAAATGGCCAGTATCAAAAAGACAGATAAGTTTTGGTGAGGATGTGGGAAAGAGTGAAACCTTCAACATTCTTAGTGGGAATCTAAATTGGTACAGCCACTGGAAAACAGTATGGAATTTCCTCAAAGATTAAAAACAGAACTACCATTTGATCCAGCAATCCCACTTTTGGGTATAGATCCAAGGGAAAAAATCACTATCTTGAAAAACTATCTGAACCCTCATGTTCATTGCAGCATTATTCAAAATAGCCAAGACATGGAAACAACTTGTGTCCACTGATAGATGAATGGATAAAGAAAATTGATATGTACACACACAGAGGAATATTTTTTAATTTATTTATTCAGGAGAAAGAGAGAGAGCACACCAGTAGGGGGAGAAGCAGAGAGAGAGAATCTCAAGCAGATTCCACACCCAATGCAGAGCCCAATGTGGAGCCTGATCTCACAGCCCTGAGGATCATGACTAGAGCTGAAATTAAGAGTCAGATGTTTAACCGACTGAGCCAACCAGCCATATAAAAGAAGGAAATCCTGCCTTTTGTGACATTATTGGACTTTGAGGGCATTGTGGAAAGATAGACAAAGAAAGACATAATGTATTATCTCACTCATGTATTGAATCTTTAAGAATTAAAAAGCAAAACATAGAAACAGAATAGAATGGTGTTTGCTAGAAGCTGGGTGTGGAAGAAGTGGGGAAATGTTGGTCAAAGGTTACAAACTTCAAATTATAAGATGCACAAGTTCTGGGGATCTAATGTAGAGCATGGTGACTACAGTTAACAAGACTGTATTATATATTTGAAAGTTGGGAAGAGACTAAATCTTAAATGTTCTTACCACACACAAAGAAATAGTAATTTCATGAGGTGATGAATAATTTAACTAATTTTGTTGTGTTAACCATTTCACAATATATGCATGTATCAAATTATCAGGTTATACACCTTAAACTTATACAATGTTATCTGTCAATTATATCTCAATAAAGCTTGAAAAAATTTAAAATAACAATTGGTATAGTAGGCCTGATGACATCACATCAATACTATTTTGACAAAGTTTATAGACCAAGATTAAGATTAACAAGAAATCCTTCCACATCTACAGGATATGAATTACTTACTTTAAAGCTGTAAGGACTTGTTGTGGATCTTCTGAATATTGAGCTAAATATTCCAAAGCTTTTCCTGCCACAATTTGTTGTCCATTCTAAAAAAGACAAATATAATATGTTAAATTACATCTCAAAGTGATACTTACAAAATGTTACCTATATTCCTGTCCTTTCAAGGACAAGAAAAAAAATCTGAATTTGTTCATTTTATATTATCAAAAGAGCTAATTCAAGATGGTAGAATGAAGAAACAATTCATTGACAAAAGGAGAATAGGTTCATTTTGGCCCCAGAAACCCACTCCTCACTATCCATAAATACTCATAGACTTGCCAACACTGCCATGAATGCACTAGGATTAATACTGTGCTCTTTATCCCTGTTCATTAGCAGTAACCGAAAGAACCCCAGACTCCAGATTATTTCTAGCACCCCAGTCTCCATAAAGCTCTATAAATCCCCCGTTTACTCTTTTCCCATTTCTCCCCTACTCCCCCAATCTTTCTACTACACTCTCTGAAGTTTAGTTCATTATCATCAAAATCTTCTCTATGAGCAACCTCTTCCCTGAAAGTTCCCTCCACATTCTTTCTGTAATAGAAATCTAGATCCCATCAAGGATTGCTTCCAAAGAACCCCCTCATGTAGTGGCAATTTTTCTTTTGTCTCCCTTCTACTCCTAGGCCTGGAGATGAAGTAGGTGTAGTTTTTGTTCTTCATTGATGTTTTAAAATTATTCTTCCTTTTTCCTCCCTAAATCCCTAGCTTCGAATTTCCTGTCATCAGACTGTATCACCCACCATTCCTCATTGTGCTGATCCACCAGCTCTTAGGCCATTTCTTCTCATTTCTTGATGACTTATCTACTGCAAAGTTATTTTCTTGAAAACCACTCCTGCAAGAACCAACTTTACACTTGCATGACTCAGAAAGTGAGTGCTTCCTTAAGTGTCTCACTTCCTCATTCTAGTCCTGCACCCTGCTCTGTCTCATGTATTCTATTGACTACTATTTCCTACCTTTCTAATTCACTCCTTTCTATTACTCCAGCAATCCTTCAACTGCACTTAGACCTCCAATCCATTCATGCTACAAATTTTTCACTGTCCTTTATCCCCTTGATGTCCTCCTCCATGTTTAGTTTAAATTCCATGGGGATTAATTATAACCACTTCCTTGTTTCTTGATTTTGCTACTCCTCTTTTGCTCCATTGTATTCATCCAGCAAAACCTTAAACCTGGTTAAATTCAACTTTCTACTGACTTTTGTGCCTATATCTATGGAGCTGAAGGTGGCTGGATAAAAACCTGTACAACTATTTCTTTATTTTAAAACTTCATCAAATAGGCCTTAATACTTACTGGGCAAGCAAGCACCCCACACTACCATGTCATTTGCTTTCTTGCCTTCCTGCATGATTAGTTTACACCTTATCTTATCTTCTCAAACTCCCTAACACCTCCTCTCCCATTCTCACTCTCAGGCAATGACTTTGTTTCCTACTTTGTTGAAAAACCTGAAGCAGTGAGGAAAAAAGCTTCCAGATTCCCACTACCACATTTATTCGTACACCAGGAACCATACCACATACTCTAATTCCTCAACTGCTTTCATGGATGAACTAACCATTTTCTTTTGTAAAGCCAATCCCTGAATTTATACACTTGTGCCCATCACCTCTCGCTTGTTTAAGGACATTGCTCTAACAATTCTCTTTTTTCTTACACACTGTCAATTTTTTGTTCTTACTGGGTCATTTCCATCAGCATATAAGCATTCTCATTCATTCCATCTCAAACAAACTTCTCATCCTACTTCTCACACCAACTACCAACTAATTTCTTTTCTTTGTAGAAAATTCCTCTAAAAGAGTTCCATTAATTGTCTCTCAAAATGGAAAAGAGGTAAAAATCTTGTAGATAAATACATAAGAATTACTTCTAGAGCAAAATGGGCAGCTATACTGAGGAGCATGACAGGTGAATCTCTATCTGTAAGTAGCTCATTCTCTTTTGGATCTTCTTCTAATAATTTCTCCAAAGTAGTAATTGCCTGCAAAGCTGAAAAGGAAAGAAATAATATAAAAAATGAGATATTCTTATCAAAGATAATAGCTATATATGGTTAATTATAATACAGTGACTTTGGAATTAATATTAAGAGCACTAATACCTTTAAAATATTAGCTAATTTTCATAAAGTCATCTAAATTGCTAAAATGTCAAGGAGGACTTGAATGTCAGAAAAATACCCAACTGAGCAATTCACCCCTGTGAATTTATCCCATGGATATACTTGCAAAAGTGAACAAAAACATACAAATATGGTTAGCATTTTTAAAAATATTTTATTTATTTATTCATAAGAGACACACAGAGAGAGAGAGGCAGAGACCTAGGCAGAGGGAGAAGTAGGCTCTCCTCAAGGGGCCCCACATGGGACTCGATCTCAGACCCCGGGATCACACCCTGTGCTGAAGGCAGACCCTCAACCGCTGAGCCACCCAGGTGTTCTGGTTCAGCAATATTTTTTAAAGATAGAATAAAAAGTTTGGGTGGTTTGAATGAAATGAAGACAGAACCAAAGCCAGGCACAGGCAGTGGACACAGTCCCACCAAGAGCCAAAGTGAACGTATACTCAACATCCATCACCAGTGATAACCTAAGTCGACATGACATGCTGGCCTGGATGAATGAGTCTCTGCAGCTGAATCTGACAAAGATTGAACAGTTGTGCTCAGGGGCTGCCTATTGTCAGTTTATGGACATGCTGTTCCCTGGCTCCATTGCCTTGAAGAAAGTGAAATTCCAGGCTAAACTAGAGCATGAATACATCCAGAACTTCAAAATACTACAAGCAGGTTTTAAGAGAATGGGTGTTGACAAAATAATTCCTGTGGACAAATTAGTAAAAGGAAAGTTTCAGGACAATTTTTAATTTGTTCAGTGGTTCAAGAAGTTTTTTGATGCAAACTATGATGGAAAAGACTATGACCCTGTAGCTGCCAGACAAGGCCAAGAAACTGCAGTGGCTCCCTCCCTGTTGCTCCAGCTCTGAACAAACTGAAGAAACCTCTCAGCTCTAGCAGTGCAGCTCCACAGAAGTCCATTGCAACACACGGAACTACTGCAACCCCTAAGGCTGGCCTGGGTGTGGTGCGAAAGAATCCTGGTGTGGGCAACGGGGATGACAAAGCAGCTGAATTGATGCAGCAGGTCAATGTATTGAAACTTACCGTCAAAGACTTGGAGAAAGAGAGAGATTTCTACTTTGGAAAGCTGAGAAACATTGAATTGATTTGCCAGGAGAACAAAGGGGAAAACAACTCCCTATTGCAGAGGATTGTGGACATTCTCTATGCCACAGATGAAGGCTTCGTGATGCCTGATGAAGGGAGCTCACAAGAGGAACAAGAAGAGCATTAACAGCCTGGACCAGCAGAGCAACATCCGAATTCTTCACTCCAAATCATGTGCTTAACTGTAAAATGACCCCTTTTATTATTCTTAGAGGATTCACTGGTTTCTTTTCATGAGCAAACAGTACCTCTTCTTAAAGTGCACTTTGCAGAAGTTTCTGTCCTTTTCCAATAAATTTGAGTTAGGAGCTTCTACCCTATAGCAGAGCAGTATTAACATCTAGTTGGGTCACCTGAGGAAAGAGAGGCTGACCGTATTGCTCACTGTGTGGACACTGGTAACACTCACTGCTGGAGGAGGTGCTTTTATGTCATACACTGAGATGGAGTCCTCAGTAGAGAAATGTAAAGACTGACTTGAATTTCAAGCTAATGTGAAATCTTGGCAGAGAACGTTTTAATAAATAAATGTCTTAAGAATATTTATTTATTTTTTAAATTTATTTTTTATTCGTGTTCAATTTGCCAACATATAGAATAACACCCAGTGCTCATCCCATCAAGTGCCCCCCCTCAGTGCCTGTCACCCAGTCACCCCCACCTCCCGCCCACCTCCCTTTCTACCATCCCTAGTTCGTTTCCCAGAGTTAGGAGTTTCTCATGTTCTGTCTCCCTCTCTGATATTTCCCACTCACTTTTTTTCCTTTCCCCTTTATTCCCTTTCACTATTTTTTATATTCCCCAAATGAATGAGACCATATGTTTGTCCTTCTCCGATTGACTTATTTCACTCAGCATAATACCCTCCAGTTCCATCCACGTCGAAGCAAATGGTGGGTATTTGTTGTTTCTAATGGCTGAGTAATATTCCATTGTATACATAGACCACATCTTCTTCATCCATTCATCTTTCAATGGACACCGAGGCTCCTTCCACAGTGTGGCTATTGTGGACATTGCTGCTAGAAACATCGGGGTGCTGGTGTCCCGGCGTTTCACTGCATCTGTATCTTTGGGGTAAATCCCCAGCAGTGCAACTGCTGAGTCGTAGGGCAGGTCTATTTTTAACTCTTTGAGGAACCTCCACACAGTTTTCCAGAGTGGCTGCACCAGTTCACATTCCCACCAACAGTGCAGGAGGGTTCCCCTTTCTCCTCATCCTCTCCAACATTTGTTGTTTCCTGTCTTGTTAATGTTCAACATTCTCACTGGTGTGAGGTGGTATCTCATTGTGGTTTTGATTTGTATCTCCCTGATGGCCAGCGATGCGGAGCATTTTCTCATGTTCTTGTTGCCATGTCTATGTCTTCCTCTGTGAGATCTCTGTTCATGTCTTTTGCCCATTTCATGATTGGATTGTTTGTTTCTTTGGTGCTGAGTTTCATAAGTTCTTTATAGATCTTGGATACTAGCCCATTATCTGAAAGGTCATTTGCAAATATCTTCTCCCATTCTGTAGGTTGTCTTTTAGTTTTGTTGACTGTATCCTTTGCTGTGCAAAAGCTTCTTATCTTGATGAAGTCCCAATAGTTCATTTTTGCTTTTGTTTCTTTTGCCTTCGTGGATGTATCTTGCAAGAAGTTATTGTGGCCGAGTTCAAAAAGGGTGTTGCCTGTGTTCTCCTCTAGGATTTTGATGGAATCTTGTCTCACATTTAGATCTTTCATCCATTTTGAGTTTATCTTTGTGTATGGTGCAAGAGAGTGGTCTAGTTTCATTCTTCTGCATGTGGATGTCCAATTTTCCCAGAACCATTTTTTGAAGAGACTGTCCTTTTTCCAGTGGATAGTCATTCCTGCTTTGTCAAATATTAGTTGACCATAAAGTTGAGGGTCCACTTCTGGATTCTCTATTCTGTTCCATTGATCTATGTGTCTGTTTTTGTGCCAGTACCACACTGTCTTGATGAACATAGCTTTGTAGTACAACCTGAAATCTGGCATTGTGATGCCCCCAGATATGGTTTTCTTTTTTAAAATTCCCCTGGCTATTCGGGGTCTTTTCTGATTCCACACAAATCTTAAAATATTTTGTTTCAACTCTCTGAAGAAAGTCCATGGTATTTGGATAGGGATTGCATTAAACGTGTATATTGCCCTGGGTAACATTGACATTTTCACAATATTAATTCTGCCAATCCATGAGCATGGAATATTTTTCCATCTCTTTGTGTCATCCTCAATTTCTTTCAGACGTGTTCAGTAGTTTTTAGGGTATAGATCCTTTACCTCTTTGGTTAGGTTATTACTAGGTATCTTATGCTTTTGGGTGCAATTGTAAATGGGATTGACTCTTTAATTTCTCTTTCTTCAGTGTCATTGTTAGTGTATAGAAATGCCACTGATTTCTGGGCATTGATTTTGTATCCTGCCACACTGCCAAATTGCTGTACGAGTCTTAAGAGTATTTAAAACATGTTTCCATATTTCAAAATATAAAATGTACCATGACAGGAGATTTTACGTATTTGACATGGTGTCTGGGAAGGAAGGACCAGACCTCTGGATCTTTGGAATCTGCTGTTCACAGGCCTTGCAGGGCTGCTTGAATCCTCAAAGACCTAGACCTTGGCTCCAAAAGGGAAGTTTAAAAAGTTGCTCTGCAAAGCCATTTGGTGTCCTTGACCAATTGTATTCCTGCTCTAAGAAGCAAGAGGCATTGCTGCCTAGATGGTGTGTTTTAGCCCTGAGATGTTTGAGTTGAAGAGCCTGAATTTCATTGAACATTTCTCTGATGATTTTTCCAGTTATCCCTGAAGTTTCTATATATTGTGTTTTTTGGGGAATGAGGTGTGTCCAGTTTTTAAATCTAACAACTACTTTTGGGGAATTGCCCACATCTCTGGGATTTCAATGGGAGTCATGTCCCATTTTACTGTCTTTTAAGTTTACATTGAACATGTTTCTCTTGTCTGCTCCCCTTGCCCACTGGGGACTGCTCTTTGGCTCCTTAAAGTTTGCTGCTTAGAGTGTAAGTTCAGCAGGCAGGTGGTCACACTACAAGTTCTTTCTGGACCTCTGGCAAAGGGAGTGACCAGTGAAGGCCATCGCTACATTAGGATCTGCATGGCTGGGTGTTCTCCGTACCTGCTGTCCACCACCCTCCACTGTTATCGGAATACTTTGCCAGTGCACTAATCTCTTTGGAGACAAAATTCATTAGCGTGATACTAAATGTTAAATTTCTTTTGCAGAAGATACAGTACCATGTCTTAATTCATTATTAATATTTAAACTATTTCATTCCTTAACTCTTCTTCATTGCTTTGCCCCTAGCCTATTCAGTTCCTTTGTTTGGCAGAATTCTGCAAAATGTGTATTACCCACTAGTGAGATTGTTCAGCCCCTGATGTATTTGTATTGATTTGTTTCCGGTGGTAGCTTGTCCTAAAATGTGTGTAGAAAGCAGATATTTTATGATAAAATTGTTGTGTAGTGCATGCTGTGTGGAATTCAGAGGAAAACCCAGATTCAGGGATTAACAATGCCGAAAAATGCAAGTAACTAGCCATTGTTCAAAATAACAGTGGTGCTATTTCTCTTTTGTGGCCTTTAAGACTTTTGTTGCCCTAAAATTCCATTTTATTGGGAACCCATTTTCCACCTGGTTTTTCTTGACAGTGTTTTTTTCTACTTTAAACAGTTTCTAAATAAAATTCTGTATTTCAAGAAAAAAAAAAGGTAGAATAAAAATATAGAGCCAACCTAAATTCCATTAAATAATGGATGGGTTAAATACATTTTGGTACATTCATAAAATGGAATATAAAACAATAAAATTTAAAAATGAATGGTGATATTACATTCTATTACATATCATAAAGGTAGACTACAATAAGTTAAATATATGTACTATACAACTTAATAATTAAAATAAAACAAAAGATGGGTAATAAGCTAAAAGATGACATAAATGTAATCATAAAAAATACTAAATCCAAAAGAAAGTAGAAAAAAGAAAAATGATAACAAAGAACAGGTGGGACAAACAGAAGACAAATGACAAGATGCTAAATTTAAACTTTACCATATCAATAATCGTGTTAAATATAAATGGTCTATACAACCCAAGTGAAAGACAGATAGTCACACTGAAGTAAAGAAAGCAACATTCAACTATAGACTACCTACAAGAAACACAATTTAAATATAAAGACAAAATTGTTAAAAGAAAATGCATGGAATAATATATACTATGTTAAAGGTAATCGAAAGAAAGCTGGGATACTAGTATTTTATTAATACAGTTTCCTACTGAGGGATATAAATTATGTATTTTGCTGGAATAGTGCTTCAGGAACATCCCTGTGTATATCTTTGTGCATCCTATGCTTCTTTTTCTTTGAGGGGGGAGGTGAGGGAGAGAGGGGATGAGAGGAAAGGGACAGAGGGAGGGAAAGAATCCTCAAACAGACTCTATGACAAATGCAGAGCTCAAGCCCAACACAGGGCTCAATCCCACGAACCCAAGAACATGACCTGAACTGAAATCAAAAGTCAGAGGCTTAACTGACTGAGTCACCCAGGCATCCCTCATATGCTTATTCTTTACAATACATTCTGTGAATGGAACTGCTCGTTCCCAGGATTGCACAATTAAATTTCTCTCTTGTCATCAACAGATTGCCCTTGAAATAAGGTTCTGTGTGCCGAGGGCTACAGGTGTGGGAAGAATGAGGGAATGATGGCTAAAGAGTATGAAAATTCTTTTGTGGAGTGCTGAAAATGTGCTGAAATTAGATTGTGAGGATAGTTGTCTAATTCTCTGATACAGTAAAAGCTATAGAATTGTATACTTTAGATAAGTGAATATTCTGGTGGGGGAATTATAAAGCTATTAAAAAAGAAAGTTGGAGTGGCTATATTAATATCAGACAAAATGGATTTCAGAGCAAAGAATATTACATGACAGAAGGTTAATTCATGATGATAAAGGAATTAATTCATTACAAGAACATAACAATCCTAAATGTTTATACACCTAATGATACAATTTCAAAACTGAAGGAGTAAAATTTTAAAGAACTATAAGGAAAAATTAAGAGATCCACAATTATACTCAAAGATTTCAGTATATTTTCTTAATAACTGATAGAAAAAGTAGTGAATCAGCAAGGATGTAGTACACTTTACACTATTAATCAGCTTGACCTGAATAATGCTTATAGAACACTCAAACAATAGTAAAATATACATTTTTCGCAAGTGCACATAGAACATTTGCAAATAAAGACAATATTCTGGGCGAAAGAACAAGACTTAACTTTTTTTTTTAAAGATTTTATTTATTTATGAGAGACACAGAAAGAGGCAGGCAGAGACATAGGCAGAGGGAGAAGCAGGCTCCATGCAGGGAGCCCGATGTGGGATTCGATCCTGGGTCTCCAGGATCACGCCCTGGACTGAAGGCAGATGCTCAACCGCTGAGCCACCCAGGCATCCCAAGACTTAACGTTTTTAAAAGGATTCAAGTCATGCAAAATTATGACCTTTGACTACATGATTTCAAATTCATTATACAGCTAAACTAATTAAGACAGTGTGGAAGTGGTATAAGGAAGAGATGAACAGAACAATGGAAGAGAATGCAAAATCCAGAAGGAGACCCACATGCATATATGACAACTAATTTCAATAAATGCGCAAGGTAATTCAGTTGAAAAAGGATAGTTTTTAAATAAATAATGCTGAAAAATGATGCTGGAATGATTAGATAGCCATGTGCAAAAAGAATGAACTTTGGTTCATACCTTAAGTGCAAAAATTAATATATAAAATTGATCACAGAACTAACCATACACTTAAACTTATAAAATTTCTTGAAGAAAACACAGGAAAAAAATCTTTGTTACCTTAGATTAGGTAAAGGTTTCGTAGCTATTCCATAAAAGAGGAAAAAAGATAAAGCCATCAAACTTCTCATGAAAGACATTGATAAGAAAATAAAAGAAAAAATTATAAAACATACATCTGATAATTTGTATCTAAATATTTAAAGAGCAGGGTGGGACAAGATAGCAGAGGAGTAGGGTCCCCAAGTCACCTGTCCCCACCAACTTACCTAGGTAACTTTCAAATCATCCTGAAAACCTACGAATTCAATCTGAGATTTAAAGAGAGAACAGCTGGAACGCTATAGAGAGAAGGGTTTGTGCTTCTAACAAGTACAACTCGTATTTAGCCACTCTGCACTGAGCAAAATGACAAGAATTCACCACAAAAGAAAGAATCAGGAACAGTACTCTCTCCCACAGAGTTACAGAATTTGGATTACAATTTGATGTCAGAAAGACAATTCAGAAGCAAAATTATAAAGATACTGATGGGGCAGCCCCGGTGGCACAGCAGTTTAGTGCCGCCTGCAGCCCAGGGCGTGATCTCGGAGACCCAGGATCGCGTCTCAAGTCAGTCTCCTGCATGGAGCCTGCTTCTCCCTCTGCATGTCTCTGCCTCTCTCTTGATCTCTCGATTCTCTCTCTCTCTCTGTGTGTGTGTGTGTGTGTGTGTGTGTCTCATGAATAAATAAATAAATAAAAATCTTTAAAAAATAAAATAAAATAAAGATACTGATGGCTCTGGAAAAAAAAGCATAAAGGATTCAAGAGACTTCATGACTGCAAAATTTAGATCTAATCAGGCCAAAATTAAAAATCAATTAAATGAGATGCAATCCAAACTGGAGGTCCTAATGACGAGGGTTAATGAGGTAAAAGAAAGGGTGGGGGAAAAAAAGAGTGACATAAAACACAAGTTGATGACAAGGAAGGAAGCAGAAGAAAAAATAGAAAAAATTAAAAGACCATGAGGAAAGGTTAAAGGAAATAAATGACAGCCTCAGAAGGAAAAATCTATGTTTAATTGGGGTTCCAGAGGGCGCCAAGAGGGACAGAGGACCAGAAAGCATATTTGAACAAATCATAGCTGAGAACTTCCCTAATAATGCCTGAAAGGAAACAGGCATTCAGATCCAGGAGATACAGAGGTCCCCCCCTAAAATCAATACTTTATCCAGCAAGGCTCTCATTCAGAATAGAAGAAGAGATAAAGAGCTTCCAAGATAGGCAGAAACTGAAAGAATATGTGACCACCAAGCCAGCTCTGCAAGAAATATTAAGGGGGATTCTGGAATAGAAAGAGGAAGTCCAAGGGAACAATCCACAAAAACAGGGACTGAATAGGTATTACGATGACACTAAAATCATATCTTTTAATACTAATTTTGAATGAGAATGGTCTTAATGATCCTATCAAAAGATGTAGGGTTTCAGACTGGATAAAAAAGCAAGACCCATCTATTTGCTAAATACAAGAGACGCATTTTAGACCTAAGCATACCTACAGCCTGAAAATGAAAGGTTGGAGAACCATTTACCATTCAAATGGTCCTCAAAAGAAAGCAGGGGTAGCCATCCTCATATCAGATAAATTAAAGTTTATCCCGAAGACTGTAGTAAGAGATTAAGAAGGACACTATATCATACTTAAAGGATCTATCTAACAAGAGGAACTAACAATCATGAATATTTATGACCTTAATGTGGGAGCTGCCAAGTATATCAACCAATTAATAACCAAAGCAAAGACATACTTAGATAATAATACACTAATACTGGGAGACTTCAACACAGCACTTTCTGCAAATGACTGATATTCTAAGGACAACATATCCAAAGAAACAAGAGCTTTAAATGATACACTGGCCCAGATGGATTTCACAGATATTTATAGAACTTTACATCCAAATGCAACCGAATACACATTCTTCTCAAGTGCACATGGAACTTTCTCCAGAATAGACCACATACTGGGTCACAAATCAGGTCTCAACCGATACCAAAAGATTGGGGTACTCCCCTGCATATTATCAGACCATAATGCTTTGAAACTTGAACTCAATCACAAGAAGAATTTTGGAAGAAACTTAAACATGTGGAGGTTAAAGAGCATCCTGCTAAAAGATCAAGGGTCAACCAGGAAATTAGAGAAGAATTAAAAAGATTCGTGGAAACTAATGAGAATGAAGATACAATCACTCAAAATCTTTGGGATACAGCAAAAGCAGTCCTAAGAGGGAAATACATCACAATATAAGCATCCGTCAAAAAATTGGAAAAACCTCAAATACACAAGCTAACCTTGCACACCTAAAGAAACTGGAGAAAGAACAGCAAATAAAGCCTACACCAAGCAGAAGAAGAGAGTTAATAAAGATTCGAGCAGAACTCAATGAAATAGAGACCAGAAGAACTGTAGAACAGATCAAATCTGGGAGTTGGTTCCTTGAAAGAATTAATAAGATAGATAATCCAGGGGCAGCCCCGGTGGCACAGTGGTTTAGCACTGCCTGCAGCCCGAGGTGTGATCCTGGAGACCTGGGATCGAGTCCCACATCAGGCTCCCTGCATGGAGTCTGCTTCTTCCTCTGCCTGTGTCTCTGCCTCTTTCTCTCTCTCTCTCTCTCTCTGAATAAATAAATAAGTCTTAAAAAATATAGATAAACCATTTGCCAGCCTTATTAAAAACAAAAGAGAAATAACTCCAATTAATAAAATCATGAATGAAAGAGGAGAGATCACAACCAATACCAAGGAATTAAAAGCAATTTTAAAAACATATTATGAGCAGCTATGCGCCAATAAATTAGGCAATCTAGAAGAAATGGATGCATTTCTGGAAAACCCCAAACTATCAACACTGGTACAGGAAGAAATAGAAAACCTGAACAGGCCAATAACCAGGGACGAAATTGAAGCAGTCATCAAAACCTCCCAAGATACAAAAGTCTGGGGCAAGATGGCTTCCCTGGGGAATTATATTAAACGTTTAAAGAAGAAACAATACCTGTTCTACTAATGCTGTTCCAAAGGATAGAAAGGGATAAAATACTTCCAAACTCTTTTCTTTTTTTTTAATTTATTTTTTTACTGGTGTTCAATTTGCCAACATATAGAATAACACCCAGTGCTCATCCCATCAAGTGCCCCCCTCAGTGCCCGTCACCCAGTCACCCCCACCCCCTGCCCTCCTCCCTTTCTACCACCCCTAGTTCGTTTCCCAGAGTTAGGAGTCTCTCATGTTCTGTCTCCCTTTCTGATATTTCCCACTCATTTTTTCTCCTTTCCCCTTTATTCCCTGTCACTATTTTTTTATATTCCCCAAATGAATGAGACCATATAATGTTTGTGCTTCTCAGATTGACTTATTTCACTCAGCATAATACCCTCCAGTTCCATCCACGTTGAAGCAAATGGTGGGTATTTGTCATTTCTAATGGCTGAGTAATATTCCATTGTACACATAAACCACATCTTCTTTATCCATTCATCTTTCGATGGACACCGAGGCTCCTTCCACAGTTTAGCTATTGTGGACATTGCTGCTATAAACATCAGGGTGCAAGTGTCCCAGTGTCCAGACTCTTTTCTATGAGGCCAGCATCACCTTAATGCCAAAACCAGACAAAGACCCCACCAAAAAGGGGAATTATAGGCCAATATCCCTGATGAACACAGATGCAACAATTCTCAACAAGATACTAGCCAATAGGATCCAACAGTACATTAAGAAGATTAATCACCATGACAAAGTAGGATATTTCCCTGAGATGCAAGGCTGTTTCAACACTCATAAAGCAATCAACATGATAGATCATATCAACAAGAGAAAAAACAAGAACCACAAGATCCTCTCAATAGATGCAGAGAAAGCATTTGACAAAATACAGCATCCATTCCTGATCAAAACTCTTTAGAGTGTAGGGATAGAGGAAACATTCCTCAGCATGTTGAAAGCCATCTACAAAAAGCCCACAGCAAATATCATTCTCAATGGGGAAACACTGGGAGCCTTTCCCCTAAGATCAGGAACAAGACAGGGAAGTCCACTTTCACCACTGCTATTCAACATAGTACTAAAAGTCCTAGCCTCAGCAATCAGACAACAAAAAGAAATAAAAGGCATCAAATTAGCAAAGAAGAAGTCAAACTCTCCCTCTTTTCAGATGACATGATACTGTACAAAGAAAACCCAAAAGACTCCACCCCAAGATTGCTAGAACTCATACAGCAATTTGGCAGTGTGGCAGGATGCAAAATCAATGCCCAGAAATCAGTGGCATTTCTATACACTGGATTAGAAGAATTAATATTGTGAAAATATCAATGCTACCCAGGGCAATTTACACATTTAATGCAATCCTTATCAAAATACCATGGACTTTCTTTACAGAGTTGGAACAAATCATCTTAAGATTTGTGTGGAATCAGAAAAGACTCCAAATAGCCCACAATATTTGTCAATATTCCACAATAGGGGAATATTGACAAAGAAAACCAGAGCCGGGGGCATCACAATGCTGGATTTCAAGCTGTACTAAAAAGCTGTAATCATTAATACAGCATGGTATTGGGACAAAAAGAGACACATAGATCAATGGAACAGAACAGAGAACCCAGAAATGGGCCCTCAACTCTATGGTCAACTAATTTTCGACAAAGCAGGAAAGACTATCCACTGGAAAAAGGACAGTCTCTTCAATAAAAGGTGCTGGAAAAATTGGACAGCCACATGCAGAAGAATGAAACTAGACCATTCTCTTACACCAGACACAAAGATAAACTCAAATTGGAGGAAAGATCTCAATGTGAGACAAGAATCTATTAAAATCCAAGAGCAGAACACAGGCAACACCCTTTTTGAACTTGGCCACAGCAACTTCTTGCAAGATACATCTATGAAGGCAAGGGAAACAAAAGCAAAAATGAAGTATTGGGACTTCATCAAGATAAAAAGCTTCTGCACAGCAAAAGAAACAGTCAACAAAACTAAAAGACAACCGACAGAATGGGAGAAGATGTTTGCAAATGACATATCAGATAAAGGGCTAGTATCCATCATCTATAAAGAACTTCTTAAAAGCTCAACAGCAAAGAAACAAATAATCCAATCATGAAATGGGCAAAAGACATGAACATTAATTTCACAGAGGAAGACATAGACATGGCAACAAGCACATGAGAAAATGCTCCGTATCACTGGCCATCAGGGAAATACAAATCAAAACCACAATGAGATACCACCTCACACCAGTGAGAATGGGGAAAATTAACAAGACAGGAAACAACAAATGTTGGAGAGGATGTGGAGAAACGGGAACCCTCTTGCACTGTTGGTGGGAATGTGAACTGGTACAGCCACTCTGGAAAACTGTGTGGAGGTTCCTCAAAGAGTTAAAAATAGATCTGCCCTACGACTCAGCAGTTGCACTGCTGGGGATTTACCCCAAAGATACAAATACAGCAAAACGGCAGGATAGCTGCACCCCAATGTTTATAGCAGCAATGTCCACAATAACCAAACTGTGGATGAGCCTCAGTGTCCTTTGAAAGATGAATGGATAAAGAAGATGTGGTCTATATATACAGTGGAATATTACTCAGCCATTAGAAACAACAAATACTCACCATTTGCTTCAATGTGGATGGAGCTGGAGGGTATTATGCTGAGTGAAGTAAGTCAATTGGAGAAAGACAAACATTATATGGTCTCATTCATTGGGGGAATATAAAAAATAGTGAAAGGGAATAAAGCGGAAAGAAGAGAAAATGAGTGGGAAATATCAGAGAGGGTGACAGAACATGAGAGTCTCCTAACTGGGAAACGAACAAGGGGTGGTGGAAGGGAGGTGGGCAGGGCATTGTGGTGACTGGATGATGGGCACTGAGGGGAACACTTGACGTGATGAGCATTGGGTGTTATGCTATATGTTGGCAAATCGAACTCCAATAAAAAATATACAAAAAAATAAATAAAAATAAAATAAAATGTATAAAGAACTTTCAAAATTCAATAAGAAAACAAAGTTCCCTATATCTTAGTAACTAAAATATTTTTCTTCCCTATGTTCTAGCCACTATGATACAAGATGAATAAAACATATTAGAGATAACTTTTTTTAAAAGAAAACTAAGTTCCCTATAGAAAACTGGGCAAAAGATTTATATAAACACTCTGCCAGCGCAGCCCCAGTGGCTTAGCAGTTTAGCGGCACCTTCGGCCTGGGGTGGGATCCTGAAGACCTGGGATTGAGTCCCAGGTCAGGCTCCCTGCATGGAGCCTGTTTCTCCCTCTGCCTGTGTCTCTGCCTCTCTTTCTCTCTCTCTCTATGTCTCTCATGAATAAATAAATAAAATCTTTTTTTAAAAAAAAAAAACAACACTCTGCCAAAGAAGATATATGGATTTCAAATGTTAGACATTACAGAAATATAGTTAAAACCACAGTAAGATACCACTACCCAACTATTAGAATGGGTAAAGTATTTTTTAAAAGGACAAGTAGGAATTTTAAATGGACAATTCCAAGTTGATATACATCAACTATTAGAATGGGTAAAGTATTTTTTAAATGGACAATTCCAAGCAGATCACCTGGAACACTCAAACATAACTGGTTAGAATGTAAAATTGTATAGCTACTTAGAAAAACAGCTTGGCAGTTTCTGATAGTTAAACATGTATCTACCATACAACCCAAAAATCCAACTCCTAGATATTTATCCTAGAGAAGTTAAATTTTATCATCACACAAAATCTGTAAACAGATATTTATAGCACATTTATTCACACTTGCTCACAATGGAAACCATCCAAATATACTTCAAATGGTGAATGAATAAACTGTGGCAATAAAGAAGAACAAACTATGGAAACACAACAGTATGAATGGGTTTTGAATACATTATGATAAGTGAAAGAAAGGCTTAAAAAGCTTTATACTGTATGATCTCATTTATATGACATTTTGGAAAAGGCAAAAATACAGAGATAGAAATAAGTTCAGCTGCTTCCAGGGCTAAAAGTGGTGGGAAGGAATGACAATAAAGGAGCCTGAGGCAATTTTTTGTTCTGTATCATGATGGTAATGGTGGTTACATAACTCTATACATTTGTCAAAACTCATAGATTTATTAATATAAATAAACCTCAAAGAATCTAGTAAGTTTTATTCTATATATTATCAACAAACATGGCTTTAAAAAATGGTCACAGATAACTAGGGGGGAAAAAAAGACTGAGCTGATGGTATGTTTAAAAAGTAAAAAATTTATGGGCAGCCCAGGTGGCTCAGCGGTTTAGCGCCACCTTCAGTCCAGGGCGCGATCCTGGAGACCCAGGATGGAGTCCCATGCCAGGCTCCCTGCATGGAGCCTGCCTCTCCCTCTGCCTCTCTCTCTCTCTCTCTCTCTCTCTTTCTTTCTTTCTCTCTCTCTGTGTCTTTCATGAATAAATAAATTTTAAAAAATCTTTAAAAAATAAATAAAAGTAAAAAAAATTATTTTAATAGAATGTTAAAAGGTTTAATAGGAAATCTATTTTTTTTTTTGCCATTTCTGTTGGTAAAAAGTTAAAATTTTTTTAATCTTTCAACATAGTACATCAAATATAACAAATTCCCAAAGGTCTCTAATGAAAAAATTGATGATGGACATGACTACAATATAAAGGATGCCTGGGTAGCTCAGTTGGTTAAGCATCTGCCTTTGGCTTAGGTCATGATCCTGGGGTCCTAGGATCGAGTCCCACATGGGGCTCCCTGTTCAGCAGGGAGTCTGCTTCTCCCTCTCCCTCTAAACCTCCTCCTGCTCATGTGTGTACTCTCTATCTTAAATAAGTAAAATCTTAAAAAAAATAAACCCTGATAAAGAACTGACTCCAATTTACTAATCTTTAATTCATATACAGGTATACTTTACTATCCTGGAACATTTCTTTTCCAAAGAAGAATAAACTATCTTTCTTTTTTTGAAGTGCAAAGCAGAGTCTGTTGCACATAGTAGGTATTCATAAACAGTTGCTTAGTCGGATTAGTATAAATTCTGTTTGGATCTATTAATTTAAAACTATCAATTTCTCAACTTATAACCTTCACAAGAGAGAACCAGTCTGGAGCTCAAGCTGCCTCAGGGTATCCTCAGCTACACTGAGGGCTGAATGGGAGTAATATCACAACATGGCATATCTGTAACCAAATCAAGATACAGAAGTGTAAAGACACATCAACTAGGAAACTATGCTTAACTTAATGGAAAGGGGACAGTACTAATGGGATGAAGTTCAGGTGAGCGACTTCAGCACTGTCAACTCTGTAGCAAGAAACTCCATTTCAAGGCCAAATCTCTCACCAATAACTTCCCAAATAAATGAAAATATTTAAAAGTCAGCTGGAGACTGATTATCTAAGACAACTCAACTGAAAAGGGTTTGCAGTGAATTCTCTCTTACCCCATACTTCCTTTTTGCATGGTAGTATCATCTTTACACAGGAAAGGTAGAATACACAACATATAACTCCACTCTTAAAAACAATCTTTTTTTCCTTTATGGTAGAAGAGGATTATTATTCTTTATATTAATAATTAAATATAATTCATAAATAATATACCTCTGCCAGAGTTGCCCTCTAAAACTGCAATCTTGAATACATAAAATTGAGTGAAAATATTTGTAGGATCACGTTGTTCAGCTTCTATCACTGCCTCTTTAGCCTGAAAAAAAGAAATATTGGCCCTCTTTTATAAAAGTAATAAGACCTTGTGTTTCACTAATAGTATTAACATAGTCCAAATGGTTGAGGATACTCATTATAAAAAGACATGAATCTAAGTAAAATCTTTAAAGAACTGTTCTCTTAAAATGCTAAAGAAACTGTGCATTCTGCTTCTAGAAATAAGGTGCATGATATACATCAGACCAACACTCCAACTGAAAACAAAGATGTTAGATAACATTTTTTTCAATTCCAGAGTAACTTACAAGATAGTAAATTCTAAGGAAAGTGAAGTTCCAGAGAAACAAGCAGAGAATTAGAGCCACTTTTTTTCTGGTGGACATTTATAAATCTAAATAAATGTCACCTTTAGTTTTAATGAACCTCACTAGGTCAGGGAACAGGTATCAAGACTCAAGGGACCATACCCTTAGGCTAAGTACAAATCAGAACTAAACCACTCCTACCTGCATCCCCAGGAGACTGCAAAGAAAGTTACTTTGGTTATGAGATGAACACAGCAAAATGTGGTAGAAAGAACCAATCCCTGAGGTGTGTATTTACAGCACCAAATTACATTAAGCCCCCAAATCTAGGCTTACTTTTTTCTTCTTTTTCTAATTCCTTGAGTTGTAAAGTTAGATTATTTGAGTTTTTTTTAATGTAGGTGTTTATCACTATAAACTTTCTGCTGAGGACAATTTTTGATGCATCCCATAAGTTTGGATATGATGTGTTTCCATTTCCTTTTGTCACAAAATACTTTGCAATTTCCCTTTTGATTTCTTCTTTAACACATTGGTTGTTCAGGAATGTGTTTCTCAACCTCCATGCATTGTTGAGAAACAATGTGAATTGTTTTTCCTCCTGATATTTATTTCCAGGTTTTACCATTGTGTTTGAAAAAGATATCTGATATGATTTCAATCTTCTCAAATTTGTTACAGCTTGCTTGCTAGCCCAACATATGGTCTATCCTGGAGAATGTTCCATGTGTGCTTCAGAGAAATATGTATTCTTGTGCTGTTAAATATTCTATATGTATTTGTAAGGTTCATTTGGTCTATAGTGTTATTCAGGTCCACTATTTATATATTATTTTTCTGTCTGCATGATCTATGCATTGTTGAAAGTGGGTGTTGAAGTCCTTTACTATTTATAATTGCTGCCTACTACTACCTTCAGTGTGTTAACATTTGCTTTATTTGTTTATTGTTAAATTCAAGTATAATTAATATACAGTGTTATATTAGTTTCAGGTGTACAATATAATGATTCAACAATTTTATACATGTCTCAGTGCTCATCAAGATAAGTGTACTCTTAACCACCTTTATTTCACCTATCCCCCTAACCCACCTTTCCTCTGGCAACCACCAATTTGTTCTCTGTATTTAAGAGTCTCTTTTTGTCTGTATCCTTTTTTGTTGTTGTTTTATGTGTTAAATAATGTATGGATGAAATCATATGATGTTTGTCTTTCTCTGACTGAGTTATTTCACTTAATATTATATCCTCTAGACTCTCTAGGTCCTTCCATAGTATTGCAAATGGCAAGAGTTCATTCTTTTTTATGGCTGAATAATTTCCAAGTGTATATATACCACATCATCTTCATTCATCTATCAATGAACAGTTTGTTTGCTTCCAAATCTTGGTTATTGTAAATAATGCTGCAATAAACATAGGAGTGTAATATTTTCAAATTAGTGTTTTCCCTTTTGGCGGGGTAAATATCCAGTAATGGAAATACTGGATCATATAGGAATTCTAATTTTAATTTTTGAAGAACCTCCAAAGTGATTTCCACAGTTGCTCTGCCAATTTGCATTCCTACCAACAGTGCATGAGGGTACCTTTTTCTCCACATTTTTGTCAAAACTTGCTATTTCTTGTGTATTTGAATTAACCATTCTGACAGGTGTGAAATAGTATATCACTATGGTTTTAATGTGCATTTTACCGATGATTAGTGATGCTGAGCATCTTTTTGGTTAGTATTAGTTTTAAATATTTAGTTGCTCTAATGTTCAGTGTATATATATTTACAATTGTCATATCCTCTGGATGAGGTGACCCCTTTATCACTATATAGTGACCTTTGTCTCTGGTGACCAATTTTGACTAAAGTTTATTTTATCTGATATAATTATAGCCACTCCTGCTCTCTTTTCCTTACCATTTGCATGTAATATCTTTTTCAGTCCCTTTCAGTTCATGCATATCCTTAAAGCTAAGTTAGTCTCTAGTAGACAGCATACTGTTGGAATTTTTTTTTATTAAAAATCCATTTATTCTGTGTCTTTGGAGAATTTCTTCCATTTATATTTAAAGTAATTTTGATAGGTATAGACCTACTATTCCCATTTTCTTAACTGTTTTCTTAATTTTTAATTCCTTTGTTCTTTTTTCCCCCTTGCTGTCTTTTTAAAAAATTTATTCTTGTATTAGTATGCTCTTATTCCTTTTTATTTATCTTTTATGTATGTACTATGGGTTTTTTCTTTGTGCTTACCATGTGGTTTACAAAAAGCATCTTTTAGATATAACAGTCTATTTTAAGCTGTTAACAACTTATGTTCAAACGCATAGAGAAACTCTACACTTTTACGTCTTCTCTCCTCACATTTATGCTATTCATGTCACACTTTACATCTTTTTATATTGTAAATCTGTTAACAAATTTTTATAGCTATAGTTATTTTTAATATTATTGTTTTTAATTTTTATAGTAGAGATAAAAGTGATTTACAAACTATCATTACAAAATAAGGGTATTCTGAATTTTATTATATTTTTATAACCTATTGAATGATATTTTGGTTGCTTCTAAGTTTTCACAATTATGAGTAATGTGCAGGATTTTGTGTGGATATTAGCTTACAGTTCATTTGGATAAAATACTAAGAAGGGCAATTACTAGATCATGTTGTGAGAGTATGTCTAGTTTTATAAGAAACTGAAATTATCTTTCAAAATGGCTCTACTATTATTTTTCTTACTAGCAATGAAAGAGAATTTCAATTTTGCCACATTTTCACCAGTATTTGGTTTTGTCAGTGTTTTAGATTTTAGCCATTTTAACAGTTATGTAGTGGTATTGTTTTAATTTGCATTTTCTTGATGAAATATAATGTTGAGAATGTTTTTATATGCTTATTTGCCATCTATATGTCTTCTTTAGTAAGATATATGTTCAAGTCTTTTCCCAAATTTATAGTTCATAATTATAAATTATAACTTTATAATTTATAATTTCTTGTCTTTCTTGCCTTATTATTTAATTCTTTGTATATTTTGGATATCATTTTTTTAACCAAATATGTGTTTTGTAAATATTTTCTCTCACTGTAAGGCTTATGTTTCCATTCCTTAACAATATCTTTCACATAGAGGTTTCTAATTTTAATAATGTCCAAGTACCAATTATTTTTCATCAAATGTGCTTTTGGTGTTATGTTTTTAAAAAGTTATCACTACCAATAAAACTGAAGAAAGAGAAATTAAGGAGTCAATCCTATTTACAATTGCACCCAAAAGCATAAGATACCTAAGGAATAAACCTAACCAAAGAGGTAAAGGATCTATACCCTAAAAACTACAGAAGACTTCTGAAAGAAATTGAGGAAGACACAAAGAGATGGAAAAATATTCCATGCTCATGGATTGGAAGAATATTGTGAAAATGTCCATGCTACCCAGGGCAATTTATACATTCAGTACAATCCCTATGAAAATACCATGGACTTTCTTCACAGAGTTGGAACAAATCATCTTAAGATTTGTGTGGAATCAGAAAAGACCCCAAATAGCCAGGGGAATATTGAAAAAGAAAACCAAAGCCAGGGGCATCACAATGCTGGATTTCAAGCTATACTACAAAGCTGTGATCATCAAGACAGTGTGGTACTGGCACAAAAACAGACACATAGATTGATGGACCAGAATAGAGAACCCAGAAGTGGGCCCTCAATTCTATGGTCAACTAATATTCGACAAAGCAGGAAAAACTATGCACTGGAAAAAAGACAGTCTCTTCAATAAACGGTGCTGGGAAAATTGGACAGCTACGTGCAGAAGAATGAAACTAGGCCATTCTCTTACACCATACACAAAGATAAACTCAAAATGGAGGAAAGATCTCAATGTGAGACAAGAATCCATCAAAATCATAGAGGAGAACATTGGCAATACCCTTTTTGAACTTGGCCACAGCAACATCTTGCAAGATACATCTATGAGGGCAAGGAAAACAAAAGCAAAAATGAATTATTGGGACTTAATCAAGATAAAAAGCTTCTGTACAGCAAAAGAAACAGTCAACAAGGGTAGCCCGGGTAGCTCAGCAGTTTAGCGTCACCTTCGGTCCATGGGGTGATCCTGGAGACCCAGGATCGAGTACCGCGTTGGGCTCCCTGCATGAGGCCTGCTTCTCTCTCTGCCTGTGTCTCTGCCTCTCATTCTCTCTCTGTGTCTCTCATGAATAAATAAAATCTTTAAAAAAGAAACAGTCAAGAAAACTAAAAGACAACCCACAGAATGGGAGAAGATATTTGCAAATGACATCAGATAAAGGGCTAGTATGCAAGATCTAGAAAGAACTTATTAAGCTCAACAGTAAAGAAACAAACAATCCAATCATGAAATGGGCAAAAGACATGAACAGAAATTTTACCAGAGGGGACACAGCTATGGCCAACAAGCACATGAGAAAATACTCTGCATCACTGTCCATCTGGGAAATACAAATCAAAACCACAATGAGATACCAGCTCACACCAGTGCGAATGGGGAAAATTAACAAGACAGGAAACAACAAATGTTGGAGAGGATGTGGAGAAAGGGGAACCCTCTTGCACTGTTGGTGGAATGTGAACTGGTGCAGCCACTCTGGAAAACTGTGTGGAGGTTCCTCAAAGAGCTAAAAATAGAACTGCTCTATGACCCAGCAGTTGCACTGCTGGGGATTTACCCCAAAGATACAGATGCAGGGAAATGGCAGGATTGCTGCACCCCAATGTTTATAGCAGCAATGTCCACAATAGCCAAACTGTGGAGGAGCCTCGGTGTTCTTTGAAAGATGAATGGATAAAGAAGATGTGGTTTATGTATACAATGGAATATTCCTCAGCCATTAGAAACAACAAATACTCACCATTTGCTTCAACGTGGATGGAACTGGAGGGTATTATGCTGAGTGAAGTAAGTCAATCGGAGAAGGACAAACATTATATGATCTCATTCATTTGGGGAATATAAAAAATAGTGAAAGGGAATACAGGGGAAAGGAGAGAAAATGAGTGGGAAATATCAGAGAGGGTGACAAAACATGAGAGACTCCTAACTCTGGGAAACGAACAAGGGGTAGTGAAAAGGGAGGTGGACGGGGGGATGGGGTGACTGGGTGATGGGCACTGAGGGGAGCACTTGACGGGATGAGCACTGGGTGTTATGCTATATGTTGGCAAATCGAACTCCAAAAAAAATACAAAAAATTAATAAATAAAACTTAAAAAATAATAAAAAAATAAAAAGTCATCACTAACCTGGAAGAAATAGATGAATTTCAAGAAACATATAAATTAACAAAACTGCAACAGGAAGAAATAGAATACTTTGAATAGACTAATAAGTGGCAAAGAAATTGAATGATCAAACATATCCTAACAAACAAAAGTCCAGGATCAAATAGCTTCGCAGGTAAATTTTACCAAACACTTAAAAAAGAGTTAATACTCTTTTCATATATTCTCAAACTATTCCAAAACATAGAAAAGGAAGCAAAACTTCCAAATTCATTCTATGAAGCCAGTATTACCCTGATACCAAAACCAGATAAAGACTCCACTGAAAAAGAAAGATTGAGGCCGGGGGATGCCTGGGTGGCTCAGCGGTTGAGCATCTGCTTTTGGCTCAGGTCATGATCCCAGGGTCCTGGGATTGAGTCCCACATTGGGCTTCCTGCATGGAGCCTGTATCTCCCTCTGCCTATGTCTCTGCCTCTCTCTGTGTGTCTCTCATGAATAAATAAATAAAATCTTTTTAAAAAAGAAAGAAAAATTGAGGTCAGTATCCTTGATGAATAATGGATGCAGATTCTCAATAAAATACTAACAAACCAAATCCAACAGTACACTGAAAGAATCATTCACCAGGATCAAGTGGGATTTATTCCTGGGTTATAATGGTAGTTCAGTATTCACAAATCAATCAATGTGATAGATCACATTAATAAAAGAAAGGTAAAAAAATATGATCCTCTCAATAGATACAGAAAAAGCATCTGACAAAGTACAACATCCATTTAGGATAGAAGCCCTCAACAAAGTAGGGTTAGAGGGAACATAACTCAACATAAAAAAGGCCATATATGAATAACCCACAGCTAACATTATCCTCAATGGGGAAAAACAGAGCTTTTCCTCTATGGTCAGGAATATTTTTCCCAGAGCTAGAACAAACAAACCTAAAATTTGTATGGAGCCACCAAAGTCCCCAAATAGCCAAAGCAACCTGGAAAAGAAGATCAAAGCTTGGAAGCATCACAGTTCTGACTTCACGTTATATTACAGAGCTGTAGTGATCGGGATAGTATGGTACTGTCATAAAAACAGACACTTAGATCAATGGAACATAATAGAAAACCCAGAAATGTACCCACTTTCACATTCAGAAATGTACCCACCCAGAAACTAGACCACTTTCTTACAGCACACACAAAAACAAATTTAAAATGGAGACCTGAAACCATAAAAATCCTAGAGGAGAACACAGGCAGAAACCTCTTTGACATCAGCCATAGCAACTTCTTTCTAGGTATGTTCCTGGAGGCAAAGGAAACAAAAGTAAAAATAACCTATTGTAACTACATCAAAATAAAAAGCATCCACAGAGCAAATGAAATAATCAACAAAACTAAAAGGCAGCCTACAGAATGGGAAAAGATATTTGCAAATTACATATCCAATAAAGGGTTAGTATCCAAAATATATAGAGAAGTTATAAAACTCAACACCCCAGAAACAAATATTCCAACCAAAAAATGGGCAAAAGTCATAAGCAGACGTTTCTCCAAAGACCTACATATGGGGGGCACCTGGGTGGTTTAGTCAGTTAAGTGACTGACTATCGAGTTTCAGCTCAGGTCATGATCCTCAGGGTCGTGAGATTAAGCCCTGGGTGGAGTCTGCTTAAGATTCTCTCTCTTCCTTTCCCTCTGCCCCTCCACCATCCCATTTGTGCTCTGTCTCTAGGGAAAAAAAGAAACAAAACAAATAAGCAAAGGGAAAATAAGGAGAGAGGGGTAGACAAACCAAGAAATAGACTCTTTTTTAACTATAGAGAACAAACTGAGGACTACCAGAGGGAGGTGGGTGGGGCAAAGAGTTAAACAGGTGATGGCAATTAAGGGGTGCATTTGTGATGAGCACTGGGTGTAGTACGGAAGTATTGAATTACTATATTGTACACATAAAACTAGGAAATGTTATAAAAGTTAAAAGGAGGGAAAATTTTAAAGTTAAAAAATAGTGAAAATCATATATATTTTTCAGAATAAAAGATAAACATTTTTTTAAAAAGAAGACACCCAAAGAGATCAATTGAATCCTTATGAACATCTCAATGCCATTTTTGTTTTATATAGAGCTTTTTTAAAAAATCCTATAATTCATATGTAATCTCAAGGGACCCTAGGTTGCCAAAAAAAGTCTTGGAAGAAAAGAACAATCTTGGAAGACTCACACCTCCTAATTTCAAAACTTAGTACAAAGCTACAGTAATTAAAAGTGTGATACTTGCATACGGACATACAGACCAATGAATTAGGATAGAAAACCCAGAAATAACCCTTCACATATATGTTCAAATGATGTTAGACTAGGGTGCAAAGACCATTCAATGGAAGGAGGACAGCCTTTTCAACAAACGATGTTGGGAAAATAGGATATCCACATGTAAAATAATGAAGTCAGATACAAAACGTTAACTCAAAATGGATCAAAGACCTACATGGAAAAGCTAAAATTATAAGTCTTAGGAGAAAACTTAAGGGGAGGGGCACCTGGGTGGCTCAGTGGTTGAGCATCTGCCTTTGGCTCAGGTTGTGATCCTGGGGTCCTGGGACTGAGTCCCACATTGGGCTCCCTGCAGGGAGCGTGTTTCTCCCTCTGCCTATGTCTCTGCCTCTCCCTGTGTGTCTCTCATGAATAAATAAATAAAATCTTTAAAAAAAAAAGACAGAAAACTTAAGGGGAAATCATGACATTGGATTTGGTGGTAAATTCTTGGATATGACGCCAAAAACACAGGCACCAAAATAAAAAATAAGTATTTGGACTTCATCAAAATCACAAAATGTTTGTGTTTCAAAGGACACTATCAAGAAAGGGAAAAGACAATCCATAGAATAGAAGATATTTGCAAATCATATATTGATAATAAGTTAATATCCAGAATATTAAAGGGCTCCTACAACTCAACAACTCTAAAATAAACAACCCAATTAAAAAATGGGCAGAAAGACTTGGAATTTCTCCAGAGAAGATATACAAAATGCCCAATTATATGGCCAATAAGCACATGAGAAGATGCTCAACATCAGTGCTCATTAGGGAAATGCAAAGCAAAAATACAAGAAACTACTTCATACCCATTAGGATAGATATTATCAAAAAACTAGGAAATAACAATTGTTGATCAGGATGTGGAGAAATTAGGACACCTGTGCTTTCTGGTGGGAATATAAAATGACACAGCCATCATGTAAAACAGCGGCTGTTTCTCAAATGTTAAACATAGAATTACCATGTAATTCCACAATTCTATTCCTAGGTATATACACAAAAGAACTGAACACAGGGACTCAGATACTTGTATATCTAGTTGATAGCAATTTTATTTACAAAAGCTAGAAGGTGGAAGCATCCACAGATGGATGGATAAATGAAAAGTGGTATATATATATATACACATACATACACATACAGTGGAATATCACTGAGCCTTAAAAAGTTAGGGAATTCTGATGCATGCCACAACATGGATGAACCTTGAGGACATTATGCTATGTGGTGTAAGGCAGTCAGAAATGAACAAGTATTGTATGATTTTACTTATGTGAGGTATCTAAAGTAGTCAAAGCCATAGAAATCGAACACAGAATTCTGGTTGCCAGGGGTTGGGGGTTGAGGAAAGTAAGAAGTTATTGTTTAATAATGGGCACATAGTGTCAGTTTGCATAATAAAAAGAGCTCTGGAGATGGATGCAGAATATTGTGTATGTATTAATGCCACAGAACTTAAATGGTTAAGGGGCACATCGGTGGCTCAGTCAGTTAAGTGTCTGCCTTCGGCTCAGGTCATGATTTCAGGGTCCTGGGATCGAGCCCCACTTTGGGCTGCCTGCTTAGTGGGGAGTCTGCTTCTCCCTCTCCTTCTGCCCCTGCTTATGTTAGCTCTCGCTCACTCTCCCTCAAATAAATAAAATCTTTAAAAAATGGTTAAAATGGCATATTTTACCATAATTTTAAAAATCAATTACAATTGATTTCTAATGATACAATAAACAAGAAAAATATAATAAATTTGACTTTATTAAAATAAACCCATAATACACATACTAGAATTGTTGAAACTGAAAGGACTGAAAATACCATATATTGTCAAGGATGTGAATGAACTGGCACATTCACCATTGATGGCAGGAATGTAAAATGGTACAACTCCTTTGGAAAACAGTTTGGTGGTTTCTTATAAACTTAAAAATATAGTTATCACATAACCCAGCAATTCCACCTCTGGATATTTCCTCAGAGAAATCAAAACAAATATCCACACAAAGACTTCTACCTTGAATGTTTATAGCAGCATTGTTCAAGATAACCTCAAACTGGAAAAACCATAATGTCATCAAGAGATGAACAGATAAATAAATCGTGGCATATCCATACAATGTAATACTACTCAGGAATAAATAGGAACAATCTATTGATATATGCAACAACATGAGTGATTCTCCAAAACATGATGATGACTGAATGAAGCCAGACCAAAACAAAAACAAAAACCAAAAGCACATACTGTATGATTACATGTATATGAAACTCTAGGAAAGATAAATGTAATCAATAGTGATGTAAAGTGACTAATAGTCACTGTCTGGGGCTGAGAATGGAGATGGAGATTGACCTGGAAGGAACACAAGGAAATCTTTTAAGGTAATAAAATATTCTGTATCTGGATTGGGTAGTTAGGTACACTAGGGCATATATTTGTCAAAATTATCTAACTGTATACTTAAAATGAGTGTTTCTTAGTATAAATTATACTTTGATAAATTTGATTTTTAAAGTAAATTAATAATGATTTGTAAGGATCCCTTCAGTTCTATAATTCAATAATCTATGAATTTATGAACTCCAAAAAATCTTTGACTATTATAGATTTTACCAGATTATAATGATATTTTAGAGCAATATGTTAGAAGAGATCTTAAAATTCTCTTAGTCAAAAAAATTCTTCTGATGCTTGAATCTTCTTTATAACATTAACACCAAGTAGTCACTCTCTGCTTAAATACCTTCAGGGAGAGGGAATTTACTATATTTTAAGAAAATCCATTTCAGTTTTAGACAGGTCTAATCATTATAGTTTCCTTATGATGACCTGAAATCTCACTCCTTGTATGTCTCACCCATTGAAATAGGCATAGAATAAATTTAATTTTTTTAAAGGTTTTTATTTATTTTTTCATGAGAGACAGAGAGAGAGAAAGAGGCAGAGACACAGGCAGAGGGAGAAGCAGGCTCCATGCAGGCAGCCTGACATGGAACTCGATCCTGGGACTCCAGGATCATGCCCTGGGCCAAAGGCAGGCGCTAAACCACTGAGCCACACAGGGATCCCCAGAAAAAAAATTAATTTTTAAAAAATATTTTGTTTATTTGAGAGCGAGAGAGAGCATGAGAGAGAGATAACGAGCAGGAGGGAGGGACAAAGAGAGAAGCAGACTCCCCACTGAGCAGGGAGCCCAATATCATGACTTGAGCCCAAGATAGACGCTTGACTGATGGAGCCACCCAGGCGCCTGGAATAAATTTAATTATTTTACTCTTTGATAGCCATTCAAATATTAGGAGAAAGCTATTATGTTCCTCCTAAATCTTCCATTTTCCAAATTTAACATCCATATTTCCTTTAACTATTCTTCAAATAAGATGGCTCTTACCATCCTGAGTGCCTTCTCCTTGGCACATTAGAGTTTGTCAATATCCTCCTTCAAAAGTGTTACCTCTTAATCCTACACAGTATTATAGGTATGCTATAACCAGAGCAGAATACAGGGTGATTATCACTCCTTCACATTTCTATTGATGCAACCTAATTGGTTTTTTTTTTTAAAGATTTTATTTATTCATGAGAGACACAGAGAGAGGCAGAGACAGAGGCAGGGGAAGAAGCAGGCTCCCCACAGGGAGCACGACATGGGACTTGATCCCAGGACTCTGGGATCACAACCTGAGCCAAAGGGAGACATTCAATCACTGAGTCACCCTGGCACCCCATGATGCAACCTAATTTGAATTAATTTTCTCAGCATTATTGGCTGGTGTTGAGCTTACAGTCAACTAAAAACATCACAAATCTTTCACATGTGCTGCTCTTAAGCCACATTTCATCTATTCTGTTCTTGTACAGTTGTTTTTAGGGATCCAAGTATGGGATATATTGTTATTCTGTTTGTCTTCATCTTATCCAAATGGGCTCATCATTTCAGCCTATTGAGGTCTCTTCAGATTTGCCTGTTTTCTAACATATTGGTTACTCTTTTCAGCTTCAGGTCATATATATACCCAATCAGTATTCACAAAGGTCCTTATCTACATATTCTGATTCTAAATTCATATGATATTCACCACATAATTTGATACTTGATTATACATTTTTATTAATTTGTAATTATGTTGTATGTGTAAATCTTGTTTCCATAAAAATATTTTAAGCTTATGTATAGAAAGAATCATGTATTCTACTTATTCTATAATACCAGGCACAGATTAGGCATTCAATAAATATTTGTTGACTTAAAACCTCAATTATGGTATTTTTATGGTATAGCTATATCAGGAATGAGCCACAACTGACCTTCATCTAATGTTTACTTAAGTGATTTCTTTTACATCCATACAGATATATTTGTGGGAATGGCTACACCAGCCAAAGCATCACAAAATCAATGACTAGCTGTTATAATAGAAACAAAGGCCACAGTGCCACCTAGTGAACATTACTAGTTTACTTCTGATCACAAGGTCACTTTCAGTACTACAATGGAAAGGCATGATTTTTTTTAGAACTCCATATAGTTAGTAGAACCAATATAAAACCAACACATGAGATGTGGTAGTCTTCACTTTAGGTCATATAAATACTCTATTAATAGTATCATTTTTTTCTTAGATTTTATCTATTTATTCAAGACACACGGAGAGAGGCAGAGACATAGGCAGAAGCAGCACCCCACAGGGAGCCTGATGAGGGACTCAATCCCAGGACCCTGGGATCATGACCTCAGCTGAAGGCAGACACTCAGGCACTGAGCCACCTAGGTGCCCCAACAGTATCATCCTGTAACTGTTGTAATTCTTACTGCCATGCTGTGCTTTGAAATCGTGCTTTAGTTTCATCAACCTATAGTAGTACTAATGACACTTCATGTAGCTAAATTGCAGTTGTAAGCTGAGGATGAGATTCCTACACTGAGTTAAAGAGTGCTCAATTGTACATTACCATTAATTTTACTACAGACTATCACCAAAACAATCCATTCTTCATCTCTTAATGAAAATTAAGGGTATTAAGATATTATGATTTGCAGCAAAATCCCATTATATCAAGTTGTGATCAACTGTTCCTATACTTAGAACCCAAGTTCATTTCCTCTATACTGAAAGTCTGCCTATTCGAGCCTATGACTTACACTTAATTTTATTATATTATTTTTGAGAATTTTTAAGATACCAGACTTAAGATACTATAAATTCCCCAAAGTCAGAGATGATGTCTATGAAACTACATAGTTTAATATTGTCTCATACATAGTACTGAAGATATTCTCAATGGATAATGGCAATGAAAAATTTACACATATATAACTTTGAAAATAAACCAAAGAAATTACTTATATTTAGAATTGCTATCTCAAAAAGATGTTGCCAAATGTATGAACTAATGAATCCATAACATAATCTACTAAGAGTTCAGAGGAATATATTCTCCAACTCCTTTAACTCATCCAAATTAACTTCTGACCTATGATTTAATATTTTATTTTAAAGCAGAATAAAACAGAATGTGTTTCTCTCTTCCAAAAAGAAAGGAACTGAGCTATAGAAAATTCTAATGGGATGATTTCCAAAATAACGTAAACTCCTTCAGTTCTAATAATCAAGCATAGATCTTGATCACTTTTGGTTTCCAATTATCCACAGTAGCAAGGTCAGAAACAACATGAACAAATGCAATTCCTTTAATCACAAGAAATTGACAGGTATTTATTGAGTCTCTTTGACTATACATTAGGCTCTATGCTAGCTATCAGAGAAAATAAAGTAAGATATGGTCCTTGTCTCAAGGAGGTGGCAATCTAATAGGGGGCTAAGTCAGGTATGCAAATAACTATAATACAATGCAGAATATGAGTACCTAGGTATAAACAGAGGTGTTATGAAGTTCTAGAGGAAAAGCAAGACTCAGAAATTTCCTTATCAAGCCAAGACTGTCATAAAAAAGTTTCATAAGGTAGAGATGCAGGGAAAAGTTCATTTGCAATGGAGAAGCATGGAAAAAGGTACAGAAGTAGAAAAGCATAGATCATGGTTTGGAAGCTGCAAATAATCCAATTTAGGATAAACACAGTATACATATAATGGAAATAAAATAGGATTATGTTATTTCTAGATTATGGAGGACCTTAAGCACCGAGGAATTTTGTCTTTATTTATAGGGAGTAACTGAAGATTATAGAGTGGCTCCCTGTAATTGGTTAGAAGATTATTCCAATAATGATAAAGATGATGAAAGCTTGGGCTAGAGTAGAGAGGTAAAGATGGGAGAGAAGACAGCTGGGAAAAATCTGCAGAAGTAGAACTGATCAGATGTGGCACATGATGAATACATGGGAAGAAGTAATCCAGGAATCTAAAAATTTCAGTCTCAGATCACTGAATATGCCCAAAATAGTAAAAAAAGTGAATGTGGGCTATGAGAAAGATCCGGGCTACACATACAGATTTAGGAATGAAGAATTAAAACTAAGATGGATTACTGGGAGTAGAGTGTACAGAAGAAAAAAAAAAAGAAGAGACCAGAGAATAAATTCACTCAACAAATGTTTATTAAAACATCTATGAAGCATGGTTGTGGGTGTCAGAGATAAAATAGTGAACCAGATAACAAGATAAAGATAATACCTACCCTCATCCAATATTTATTTGGTGAAAAGAACCAGTAACAGAAATAGAGAAGGAATAGCCACAGCAATAAATAGGATTAAGAGAAGATGTCATAGAAGCCAAACACAAAGTTTCCAGAAGGATGAAATAGTTGACAGTATTACATTGTTTTGTGCTAGAGAGATCAGAGGACAAGAAGGACTAAGAAAAGATCATTGGACTTGATCATTAAAAGGTTACTAGTGATCTTCAAAAGATCGGTTTATAAACTCAAAGATGTGAAAATCATCAAGAGAGCAGTAGGTGATAAAATCAAAAACCTTAGAGTCAGTCTTGTCTATTCTTTCTCTTCTATCTTACATCTGGTATGTCGGGGAATTCTGTCATCTTTACTTTTATAATCTATCTAGAATCTGATCCCCATCCACAATTCTACCCTGGTCTATGCCACCTCATCTCTTGCCTAGATTATTTCAATGGCCTCCTAAATGGTCTCCTGCTTCCACCCTTGCACTCACCCTAGCCTATTCAATACAGTGGTAAGAGTGATCTTATTAAAATGCAGATCATAAGGTCATACCATGCTCAATTTGGCAGCACATATACTAAAACTGGAACAGTACAGAGAAGATTAGCATGGCCCCTGCACAAGGATGACATGTGAATTCATGAAGTGTTCCATATTTTTAAAAATTTTAAAAATAAAATGCAAATCAAATCATGTCATTTCTTTGCCCAGAGCTCCCCAATGGCTCCCCATCTCACCTAGAGTTAATGATAAATCTTTACAATGAACTATAAGATCTTTCTTACATAATCCATCTCCCCACTATTTCCCTGATCACAGCTCCTACTTTTCTTAATATTGTGCTGAAGTCACACTAGTCCCTTTGCTATTCCTCAGATGCCCCAGGTATGCTCTTATCCCCACAACCTTTGCACTTGCTATTCCTGCTATTTGGAATGCTATGCTTTTGTTTTTGTTTTGTTTTGTTTCCAGATATCTACATAGCTAGCTAGATCCCTCATTTCCTCAGGTCTCTACTCAAAAACCACCTTCTCACTGAGGCCTTCTTGGCCACCCTATCTAAAATTTCAACCTTTATTCCTCTTCTAAAACATTTAATACAAAAAAAACATTTAATACCACCCTTTCCTTCATCACTCTTTAATATATAACAGGGTCAGCAAACTATGGCCTTTGAACCACTTCTAAGCTACCATCTATTTTTGTAGTTCACAAGCTAAGAAGGGTTTTATATTTTTCAAAGGTTGAAAAAATCGAGAAGAATAATATTTTATGACACACAAAAATTATATGAAATTCAAATTTCAGTGTTCCTAAATAACAAAGTTTTATTAGGACAAAGCCATGCCAATTTGTTTACATATGGTCTATGGCTGTTTTCATGGTATAACAGCAGAATTGAATAGTTGCAACAGAGAATTGCATGACATAGAAAACCTAAAATATTTACTACTTGGCTCTTCACAGAAATTTTGCTGACCTCTGTAATATACCATAATATTCATTTTTAAATTTTCTGTCCTAGGAGAATAATAAACTCCATGAATGTAGGTGTTTTGTCTATTTTGTTCATTACTATATCCCAAGGCCTAGGATAGTATTTAACATAGATAGTCAATAACCATTTTTTAAAATAAATGGGCACTGAGAAAATATTGGCAGTAATTTTAGGTTCAAAAGTTTGGTGATAAAATGAAGAACAAAGAACTATAATTTTATTAGGATGACAAGATTGAAGGAAGTTTTTTTTTTTTTTTTAATTTTATTTTTTTTTGTTTTTTTTTGGTTTTTTTTTTTTAATAAAGAAGACCTCAGAATAATTGTTGTGATGGGGAAAGAAATAGTTGAGAGAAAAATATTAACAAGCTGAAGTTGAGAATTGTAGAGAAGGCCCTCAAAAAAAGTTCCTTCTAAGAGATAAGAAGAAGAAAGGAAGAGTAAAGAAAGGAGAAGTTGATGAAGTTCATGTGAGTGGCTATGAGTTCAGAAAATTACAAGATAAAGTATTTTGCTAAAGGGAAGGGTAAGGCATGGTGGTTTGAGGACAAAAAATTTGTGAGGAATATGACAGAAAGTTAGTAAGGGTCAGTTTTACCTAGCTGAAAAACCATACAATTTAAGCAGGTCCAGTAAACATGGTTTCATAAACTATTCTGAACAATGTTCAAGTAGCTCAAGGGAAGAAGTGAAAAAAGCATTTGACAATGAAAATTAACAAGGGAAGGTGGGAATAGTAAAATAGTAAAATATAATGGATTGTGTAATTTCTTTTCACCTTTCTCTTTGTGCATTAAGAGAGTATTCCCTACATATGGAAGATACCAAATCAATGTTTGCTAAGTTCAAGACAAGAAGGATGAAAGAGAAAAATAACACTAACAGTAATCAACAAGATTACCTTGAACATACTGAAAATAACTTTTGGTTTTACTACCAATCTGGCCTTCAGTGATATAATCACACACTGATTATACACTATTAGGACATGCCTGGTTTCCTGCTCTCCTCTTCTTCACCTTCTTACTAATACGATTTGAATTCCATATTATAGGCTTAGTCCTATCCTAGGATCAAATTTGACATTAGTTAGAGGAGACTTAAGAAGCATTGTTTCAGGGCACCTTGCTGGCTCAATCGGAGGAACACATGACTCTTGATCTCAATGTCTTGAGTTCAAGCCCCACACTGGGTGTTGAGGCTACTTTAAAAAAAGAAGCACTGCTTCAAGTCTTGAAAGATTCTATCTACTCACTTCATATTCTCCTAGAAACTGCATCCCAGCCTGGCCCCCTATGCCTAACCTCCACTCTTAAAAACAACCTCATATTCTAGCCTCATATTCTAGGTGTACCTGGGTGGCTTAGTCAGTTAAGCATCTGCCTTTGGCTCCGGTCTTGATCTCAGGGTCCTGGGATGGAGCTGCATTTTGGGCTCCCTGTTCAGCTGGGAGTCTGCTTCTCCCTTTCTCTTTGCCCCCCTCCCTGCTTGTGCGAGCTGTCTCTCAAATAAATAAATAAAATCTTTAAAGATCTGCCCATTAGGATACTCTGAGGCCAGCTGCTTGGTTGAGTCAAAGGCAACTATGTCTTGTTCATATCTATAACCCCTCAGAGACTATCACAGTATCTTGTACTGCACTCTTTCTATCTGTATTAGCTGAACAGATAGCAGAACAGATACCCTTCCTTGGCCTGAAAAGACAATCATCCAAATGGCATATCTGACTCCAAATGCAGGTCCTTCCCATTCTGCCAGGCCAACATAAATCATGAAACTTAAAATAACTTTCTGATCACTTTTATATCTTTAAGCAGTAAGCAATTATCTTTCTGAAATAGTTAATGGTATCTTATGCAGAAAATTTGTGTGATAATCTGTTTTTCAGGTCTTTATGTAAACAGTAGCGTCAATTATCATTCTGAAACACTTAAATGCTAGGCTGTGCTGAAATATCATGAACTAAGTAAGTAATACTTCAACTTCTCTTCCCGAACTATAAATTTTTAATATACAAACTAAATGGTAAATATTCTTTTGAAAGAAAATTGAAGTATTTAGTCAAATAAACAACCCTTCAAAGTAAACAAAAACTCAAAGAAAATGTCTGGAATACAACCAGTAATCATATATTTTCCCCTAAACTTGTCATTAAAACCTGAAAAGCAACAAAAGCCTTCATATTTTATCTGGGTCTACACTTGTCTTTCTCACTTGTCCTTCCACAAGCCAATACCTTCCCCCACTTATGTGTATACTATGATACCCAAAAAAAGAAATGTTCCAATTGCTCTAGGAAGTATGAATGGCTCGATCTTTAAATAGATTTTTATCTCATTCACCTCTTAGAATTTTGTTCTGATAATCAATTGCTAAAAATTTTCCAGAGTGGTTGGATAGTCAATAGGTAACCCAGTACATAAAAGAAAGACTATTTTATCTGAGTATTTTCCCATACTGAATGGTTGACCAATAAAAGTGTACCTTATAATTTAGTCTGCTTCAAAGGACAATACTGCAGGTGGTTAGTAGCAAACAACTTGGTTTAGAAGTTCCAATGATATATTACTTTCCAGAAAAAGGTGCCCCCAAAACCCAGTAAGTAGTGGAATTAATGGTTTTTCAAATTCTCTCTTTCTGGGAAGTTCCTATCAGTCATGTTTACAGTGTACAAATCAGGAAAGTATCAATTTGAGTTTATATTCTATGAAGAAACTCTCAGATATCTTAACCTCATAGCCAAGAAGACACACCAAACTGTACCTATCTCCCTGCCACTGCACAGGACACTTCCTGCCTTTGAAAAAAATAGATGAATCAAAGCACCTTATCAAGTTGTTTCAAATGAAGGTAGCAGGAAGCCATGTTTCTCCGCAGTTTGGCCAAGTCCAAATCTGTACGATCAGTTGCATAAAATCTCAGAGAATAATAGTACCAGTTTAGGGCATCAGCATAATTTTGTACCTAAAGGTTAAAAAGAAATAACAAAATTACAGAGATATCTCTACATTTGACCTTATTTTTTCTAAGTCACCTCTACAAAAAAAAAACAATAAAATTGTATTGTTTTCTTTTTTAGACAATCAAAACACAACACCCTCTCTGAGTTCTAAGTTCATTTTACGATCTGTCTAGATCAGTATCAGTTGCAGATTGTGGTAATTGATATTCTATTTTCTTTCTCCATATTAGAAATTTCACGGAAACCATCAACAAAATTAAAAGGCAACCTACGGAATGGGAGAAAATACTTGGAAACACTATATTCAATAGATGGTAATATCCAAAATATACAAAGAACTCCTACAACTCAATAGAAAAAAAAAACAATTTAAAAATGGGCAAAGAACCTGAATAGACATTTTTCCAAAGAAAACATATAGGGGCATCTGGATGGCTCAGTCAGTTAAGCATTTGACTCTTTAAAAAATATATAAAGCCCTCTGGGTGGCACAGCGGTTTGGCGCCTGCCTTTGGCCCAGGGCGCGATCCTGGAGACCCGGGATCAAATCCCACGTCGGGCTCCCGGTGCATGGAGCCTGCCTCTGTCTCTACCTCTCTCTCTCTCTGTGTGACTATCATAAATAATAAATAAAATATATATATATTTTTTACGTATTTGAGAGAGAAAGAGAAGAAGTAGAGGGAGCAAGAGAGGGAGAAGCAGGCTCCCAGTGTGCACGAAGCCTGATGTGGGCCTCAATCCCAGGACCCTGGGATCATGACCTGAGCCAAAGGCAGACGCTTAATCAACTGAGCCACCCAGGCACACCAAGCATTCGACTCTTGATTTCAGCACAAGATAATGAATCTCAGGGTTGTGAAATAAAGGTCCAGGTTGGACTCCACACTCAGCTGGGAATCTGCCTGAGGATTCTCTCCTCTCTCCTACTGTCCCTCCCCCTGCTCTGGTCTCTCTCAAATAAATTAATAAATCTTTAAAAAAGACATACAAATGGTCAGCAGGTAGAAGAAAAGGTGCTTAGCATCACTAATAATATGGAAAATCCAAATCAAAACCACGATGAAATATGTCTCACAACTACTAGAGTTATATCATCAAAAAGAAAAGGGATAACAAATGCTAGTAGAGAAACCTTGTACACAGTTGGTTGGAATATAAAATGGTAGGATTATCATGGAAAACAGTATAGAGCTTTCTCAAATTAAAATTAGAACTACCATATACTCCAGCAATCCCACATCATGATCTGAAAGAGATCTCTACTCCCATATTCATTGCAGCAATATTTAAAATAGCCAAGGTACAGAAACAACCTAAGTGTCCATTTACTGATGAATGGATAAATAAAATATGGTATATGTACACAATGGAATATTATTCAGCCATAAAAAGAGGGACATCCTTCCATTTGTGACAAGAATGAATTTGGAGGACTAGTATGCTAGGTAAAATAAGCCAGATAGAGAAAGACAAATATTTCATGTTATCATCACTTATTTGTGGAATTTGAAAAAAAAAAACAGTTAAACTCTAGAAACAGAGAATAGAATAGTGGTTTTGAGGGGCTTGGGGTTGGGGAAATGGGGAAAGGGTGGTAAAAGGGTATAAACTTTCAGTTATAAGATGAAAAAGGTAACAGGGTATAAACTTTCAGTTACAAGATGAAAAAGGTCATCTAATGTATGACATGATTACTATAGCTGGTAATACTGGATTGTATAACTGAATTTTGCTAAGAGAACAGAACTTAAGTGTTCTCAGAAAAAAAATGTGATGAATATGTTAATTAAATAAATAGTTAGGACTCCAAACGTATACATATACCTAATTATTACATTGTACACTTAAAATTGTGTTGATTATACTTCAATAAATTTTTAAATTTTTATTTAAATTCAATTAATTAACATATAATGTATTATTAATTTCAGAGGTAGAGGTCAGTGATTCATCAGTCTTACATAATACCCAGTGCTCATTACATCAGGTGTCCTCCTAAACATTCATCACTCAGTTACCCCAATACCCTACCCACTACTCCTCCAGGGACCCTCAGTTTGATTCCTATGATTAAGAGTCTCTTATGCTTTGTTTCCCTCTATGATTTCATCTTGTTTTATCTTTTCTCCTCTTCCTATATGATCCTCTGTTTTGTTTCTTTTTTTAAAAAGATTATTTATTTATTCATGAGACACACAGAGAGAGAGGCAGAGACATAGGCAGAGGGAGAAGCAGGCTCCATGCAGGGAGCTTGCTGTGGGACTCAATCCTGGGATTCCATGATCACGCCCTGGGCCAAAGGCAGGCACTAAACTACTAAGCCACCCAGGCATCCCATCTCTGTTTTGTTTCTTAAATTCCACATATAAGTAAGATCATATTATAATTCTCTTTCACTGATTAACTTATTTCTCTTAGCATAATATCCTCTAGTTCCATCCACATCATTGCAAATCGCAAGATTTCATTTCTTAATGGCTGAGTAGTATTCCATACAACATCTGCATGTGGGATGAAAAGTCTGAGGGGTGGTGAACAACCCCAGAAAACTCAAAATACAATTTTAGTTATTAAAACAATGATAAAAATTTTTAGAAGAAATTGATAATTTACCATGTTAATATAGCTATTTTCATTTTTCTGCATTCCATTTTAACTTTGTCCTTTTATATTTGTATATAGTTACAATCATAGCTTATATTAGAGTTTCATGTTCCATTCTTTCCATCTGACTTTATTTGGTAAATATTAATCTGTATTACAATGGAGTCCTCACAGTTGTCAATGTAAGGGATATATAACATTCAATTAAGTTAATATACAATGATTTTCATAATGTTGGATATTTCATTGGTTTCCAAGTTTTTCACTATTATGATAAAGTGCCACTGTGTTTGTGTACAATTTTTTTTTTTACTTTTGAGGCACTAACATATTTTCAATGCTAAGACACTATTTGGAAAAATATGATAGAAATAACCTGGATACGTTTTTCTAAACTGAACACCTGGGTGGCTCAGTGGTTAAGTGTCTGTCTTTGGCTCAGGCTGTGATCCTGGTCCAGGGATCAAGTCCACATCAGGCTCCTACGAGGATCCTGCTTTTCCCTCTGTCTATGTCTCTGCCTCTCTCTGAGGGACCCTGTTTCTCATGAATAAATAAAATATTTTAAAACACAAAAACTTTTTTTAAGCTAAGAAAACTCAGATTGTTCATGCACACCAAGGTAAGGTAGATGAGTCCCTTGTACCCTCTAAAAGAAGCTTCACATTTTAAGTGAAGAACAGAAGTCATTTGGGTGTAAATGGAATAAAACACACTCTTCACTAAAAAAATAAAAAAAAAAAAAACCTGTGCTCTGTAGGTTCAAGATTACCCATGACTATTTAGGGTCAGATTATATTTTTCTCCGGTGTTGAAAGTGGGAGTTTAAAAATATTCTGCAAGATGGGGGTCAAGATGGTGAAAAGTAGGGGTACTCACTCACCTGGTCCCACCAACTTACCTAGATAACTTTCAAAACATCCTGAACACCTACGAATTCGACCTAAGAATTAAAGAGAGAACAGCCAGAATGCTACAGAGAGAAGGGTTTTCGCTTCTAACAAGAATCATCTAGGGTGAAATTTACTTAGGTTGTGGTTGATATTCTTGACTTAGCCTGCTCATACACCCACTCTGCACTGAGCAAAATGACTAGAAGGAAGAATTCACCACAAAAGAATCAGAAACAGTATTCTCTCCCACAGAGTTACAGAATTTGGATTACAATTTAATGTCAGAAAGCCAATTCAGAAGCACAATTATAAAGCTACTGGTGGCTTTAGAAAAAAGCATAAAGGATTCTAGAGACTTCATGACTGAAGAATTTAGATCTCATCAGGCCAAAATTAAAAATCAATTAAATGAGATGCAATCCAAACTGGAGGTCCTAATGATGAGGGTTAATGAGGTGGAAAAAAGAGTGAGTGACATAGAAGATAAGTTGATGGCAAGGAAGGAAGCTGAGAAAAAAAGAGAAAAACAATTAAGAGACCATGAGGAAAAGTTAAGGGAAATAAATGACAGCTTCAGAAGGAACAATCTACATATAATTGGGGTTCCAGGAAAGGCTGAGAAGGACAGAGGGCCAGAAAGCATATTTGAACAAATCATAGCTGAGAACTTCCCTAATTTGGGGAGGGAAACAGGCATTCAGATCCAAGAGATAGAGCAGTCCCCCTCCAAAATAATAAAAAACGTTTAACATCTCGACATTTAATAGTGAAACTTGCGAATTCCAAAGATAAAGAGAATATCCTTAGAGTAGTGAGAAACAAGAGATTCATAACTTATATGGGGAGAAATATCAGATTAACAGCAGACCTCTCCGTAAAGACCTGGCAGGCCAGAAAGGGCTGGCAGGATATATTCAGGGTCCTAAATGAGAAGAACATGCAGCCAATACTTTATCCAGCAATGCTCTCATCCAGAATAGAAGGAGAGATAAAGAGCTTCCAAGATAGGCAGAAACTGAAAGAATATGTGACCACCAAACCAGCTCTGCAAGAAATATTAAGAGGGACCCTGTTAAGAAAGAGGATGCCCAAAGAAATGATCCACAAAAACAGGGACTGAATAGGTATTATGATGACACTAAATTCATATCTTCCAATAGTCACTCTGAACGTGAATGGGCTAAATGATCTCATCAAAAGACACAGGGTTTCAAACTGGATAAAAAAGCAAGAATCATCTATTTGCTGTCTACAAGAGACTCATTTTAGACCTAGGAAATGAACAGCTTGAAAATCAAAGGTTGGAGAACCATTTTCCATTCAAATGGTCCTCAAAAGAAAGCTGGGGTAGCAATCCTCCTATCAGATAAATTAAAGTTTATCCCAAAGACTGTAGTAAGAGATTAAGAGGGACACTATATCATACTTAAAGGGTCTATCCAACAAAAAGACCTAACAATCATGAATATTTATGCCCCTAATGTGGGAGCTGCCAAATATATCAATTAATAACCAAAGTAAAGATATACTTAGATAATAATACACTAATAGTAGGAGACTTCAACACAGCACTTTCTGCACATGACAGATCTTCTAAGCAGAACATCACCAAAGAAACAACAGCCTTAAATGATACACTCGACCAGATGGATTTCATAGATATTTACAAAACTTTACATCCGAACACAACTGATTACACATTCTTCTCAAGTGCACATGGAACTTTCTCCAGAATAGACCACATACTGGGTAACAAATCAAGTCTCAACCAAAACCAAAAGATTGAGATTATCCCCTGCATATTTTCAGACCACAATGCTTTGAAAGTAAAACTCAATCACAAGAGGAAATTTGGAATAAACTCAAACACGTGGAGGTTAAACAGCATCCTCCTAAAAGATGAAAGGGCCAACCAGGAAATTAGAGAAGAATTAAAAAGATTCATGGAAACTAATGAGAATGAAGAAACAACCATTCAACATCTTTGGGATACAGCAAAAGTGGTCCTAAGAGGGAAATACATCACAATTCACAATACAAGCCTCCCTCAAAAAATTGGAAAAAACTCAAATAGACTAGCTAACCTTGCACTTAAAGGAACTGGAGAAACAACAGCAAATAAAACCTACACCAAGGAGAAGATAGTTAATAAAGATTTGAGTAGAACTCAATGAAATAGAGATCAGAAGAACTGTAGAACAGATCAACAAAACCAAGAGTTGGTTCTTCAAAAGGATTAACAAGATAGATAATCATTAGCCGGCCTTATTAAAAAGAATCGAGAAAAGACTCAAATTAATAAAATCACGAATGAAAGAAGAGAGATCACAACCAATACCAAGGAAATACAAACGATTTTAAAAACATATTATGAGCAGCCATACACCAATAAATTAGTTAATCTATAAGAAATGGATGCAGGGGATCCCTGGGTGGCTCAGCAGTTTGGCGCCTGCCTTTGGCCTGGGGCGCAATCCTGGAGTCCCGGGATCGAGTCCCATGACGGGCTCCCGGCATGGAGCCTGCTTCTCCCTCCTCCTGTGTCTCTCCTCCCCCCCATGTCTATCATAAATAAATAAATAAATCTTTAAAAAAAAAAGAAATGGATGCATTTTTGGAAAACCACAAACTACCAACACTGGTACAGGAAGAAATAGAAAACCTGAACAGGCCAATAACCAGGGAGGAAATTGAAGCAGTCATCAGAAACCTCCCAAGACACAAAAGTCCAGGGCCAGATGGCTTCCCAGGGAAATTCTATCAAATGTTTAAAAAAGAAACAATACCTGTTCTACTAAAGCTGTTCTGAAGGATAGAAAGGGATGGAATACTTCCAAACTCGTTCTATGAGGCCAGCTTTACCGGAATTCCAAAACCAGATGAAGACCCCACAAAAAGAATTATAGACCAATATCCCTGATGAACACAGACGCAACAATTCTCAACAAGATACTAGCTAATAGGATCCAACAGTACATTAAGAAGATTATTCACCATGACCAAGTGGGATATATCACTGGGATTCAAGGCTGGTTCCACACTCGTAAAACAATCAGTGTGATAGATCACATCAACAACGGAAAAAACAAGAACCATATGATCCTCTCAATAGATGCAGAGAAAGCATTTGACAAAATACAGCATCCATTCCTGATCAAAACTCTTCAGAGTGGAGGGATAGAGGGAACATTCCTCAGCACCCTAAAAGCCATCTATGAAAATCCCACAGCAAATATCATTCTCAATGGGGAAACACTGGGAGCCTTTCCCCTAAGATCAGGAACATGACAAGGACGTCCACTCTCACCACTGCTATTCAACATAGTACTAGAAGTCCTAGCCTCAGCAATCAGGCAACAAAAGGAAGTAAAAGGCATTCAAATTGGCAAAGAAGAAGTCAAACTCTCCCTCTTTGCAGTTGACATGATACTGTACAGAGAAAACCCAAAAGCCTCCACCCCAAGATTGTTAGAACTCATACAGCAATTTGGCAGTGTGGCAGGATACAAAAATCAATGCCCAGAAATCAGTGGCATTTCTATACACTAACAATGAGACTGAAGAAAGAGAAATTAAGGAGTCAATCCCATTTAAAATTACATCCAAAAGCCTAAGATACCTAGGAATAAACCTAACCAAAGAGGTAAAGGATCTATACCCTAAAAACTACAGAAGATTTCTGAAAGAAATTGAGGAAGACACAAAGAGATGGAAAAATATTCCATGCTCATGGATTGGAAGAATTAATATTGTGAAAATGTCAATGCTACCCAGGGCAATGTACACATTCAATGCAATCCCTATCAAAATACCATGGACTTTCTTCACAGAGTTGGAACGAATCATCTTAAGATTTGTGTGGAGTCAGAAAAGACCCCAAATAGCCAGGGCAATATTGAAAGGAAAACTAAAGCCAGGGGCATCACAATGCTGGATTTCAAGCTGTACTACAAAGCTGTGATCATTAAAACACTGTGGTACCGGCACAAAAACAGACACATATATCAATGGAACAGAATAGAGAACCCAGAAATGGGCTCTCAACTCTATGGTCAACTAATATTCGACAAAGCAGGAATGACTATCCACTGAAAAAAGGACAGTCTCTTCAAAAAATGGTGCTGGGAAAATTGGACATCCACATAAAGAAGAATGAAACTAGACCATTCTCTTACACCAGACACAAAGATAAACTCAAAATGGATGAAAGATCTTAATGTGAGACAAGATTCCATCAAAATCCTAGAGGAGAACACAAGGAACACACTGTTTGAACTTGGCCACAGCAACTTCTTACAAGATACATCCATGAAGGCAAGAGAAACTAGAGCAAAAATAAACTATTGGGACTTCATCAAGACAAGAAGCTTTTGCACAGCAAAAGAAACAGCCAACAAAACTAAAAGACAGCCTACAAAATGGGAGAAGATATTTGCAAATGACATATCAGATAAAGGGCTAGTATCCAAGATCTATAAAGAACTTATCAAACTCAACAGCAAAGAAACAAACAATCCAATCATGAAATGGGCAAAAGACATGAACAGAAATCTCACAGAGGAAGACATAGACATGGCCAACAAGCACATGAGAAAATGCTCTGCATCACTTGCCATCAGGGAAATACAAATCAAAACCACAATGAGATACCACCTCACACCAGTGAGAATGGAGAAAATTAACAAGGCAGGAAACAAATGTTGGAGAGGATGTGGAGAAAGGGGAACCCTCTTGCACTGTTGGTGGGAATGTGAACTGGTACAGCCCCTCTGGAAAACTGTGTGGAGGTTCCTCAAGGAGTTAAAAATAGATCTGCCCTATGACCCAGCAATTGCACTGCTGGGGATTTACCCCAAAGATACAGATGCAGTGAAACGCCGGGACACCAGCACCCCGATGTTTCTAGCAGCAATGTCCACAATATCCAAAGTGTGGAAGGAGCCTCGGTGTCCATCGACAGATGAGTGGATAAAGAAGATGTGGTTTATGTATACAATGGAATATTACTCAGCCATTAGAAATGACAAATACCCACCATTTGCTTCAACGTGGATGGAACTGGAGGGTATTATGCTGAGTGAAATAAGTCAATCGGAAAAGGACAAACATTATATGATCTCATTCATTTGGGGAATATAAAAAATAGTGAAAGGGAATAAAGGAGAAAGGAGAAAAAATGAGTGGGAAATATCAGAGAGGGAGACAGAACATGAGAAACTCCTAATTCTGGGAAACGAACTAGGGGTGGTAGAAAGGGAGGAGGGCGGGGGGTGGGGGTGACTGGGTGATGGGCACTGAGGGAGGGCACTTGATGGGATGAGCACTGGGAGTTATGCTATATGTTGGCAAATTGAACTCCAATAAAAATTATATATATAATATATATATTATATATATATAAGAAAAGACAAAAAAGAAAAAATAAAATAAAAATCTTAAAATATTAGCAAAAAAGAAATAAAAATAATAGATCTATAGGAAAATCTGTCATTTGTGACAACACAGATGAATCTAAAATACATTATGCTCAGTGAAATAAGGCAGACAGAGAAAGACAAATACTGCATGATGTCACTTACACGTGGAATATAACAAAATCAACTCATAGAAACAAAGTAGGATGGTGATTATCAGGGTTTGGGAGTTGGGGGAATTGAGGATATGTTGGTCAAGGGATACAAATTTTCAATTATTAAATGAATAATTTATAGAGACCTAAGTTACTGCATGGTATCTATAATAATGTGTTATATACTTGAAATTTACTAAGAAAATGAATCTTAAGTGTTTTCACCACCAAAAAGTAACTGTTTAAGGTGAATATGTTAATTAGCTTGATTGTGGTGATCATTTCATAATGTATTCCTATATCAAAATGTCTTGTTTTGCTCCATAAAATCAGGTGCTGCAAAATACAATGGTATTCTTTTCTTTTTTATTTTATCCTTTTTAATATTTTATTTATTTTTTCATGAGAGATACAGACAGAGGCAAAGTCATAGGCAGAGGGAGAAACAGGCTCCTTGCAGGGAGCCCGATGCAGGACTCGATCCCAGGACCGTGGGATCATGCCCTGAGCCGAAGGCAAACACTCAACCCCTGAGCCACCCAGGCGACCCTCTTGTTTTTAGAGGGCCTGTATTTCTTTACTGAACAGATTTAAAATTACTTCAGAATTCTCTTGTCCAACTGATTTTCTTTCTTTTCCCTCATTTTCTAGCCTTGTAGAATATTTTTATTTTTACTTCTTCCTTTCCAATTTATATGCCTTTTCTTTTTCTTGCCTAATGATCTGGGTAGGACCTTCAGTACTGTTGAATAGAAGTGGTAAGAATGAACATCCTTGTCTTGTTCCTGATCTTTGATGAAGTTTTCAGTTTTTCACCCTTGAGTATGAGGTTAGCAGTGGGCTTGTCAGGTATGACGTTTACTATGTTGAGGTACATTCCATTTATACCTAATTTGTTGAGAGTTTTCATCATAAAAGGATGTTGAATATTTTTTTAAGGATGTTGAATATTGTTAAATGTTTTTTCTGCATATACTGAGATTATCATATATGATTTTTATCCTTCATTCTATTCAATGTGGTATATCATATTTACTGATTTACATATGTTTAACATTCCCTGCATTCCAGGGAAAAATCCTACTTGGACTTTGTATAAGATCCTTTTAATATGCTTTGAATTCAGTTTGCTAGTATTGTGTTGAGGATTTTGTTCATCAGGATTACTGGCCTGTGGTTACTTTTTCTTATAGTGTCCTTGTCTCGCTTTGCTATTAGGGCAATGTTGGCCATGTAAAATTAGTTTGGAAGTGTCTGGAATGAGTTTGAGTTTGAGAACAATTAGTATTAATTCTCCTTCAAATGTTTTGTAGAATTTACGAATGAAATCATTTGGTCCTGGACGTTATTTTATTGGGAGATTTTTGGTTACTGATTCAATGTCCTGACTCATCTGTTTACATTTTCTGTCTGTTCAAGATTCAGTTTAGGTAGGTTGTACATTTTCTAGAAATTTCTCCATTTCTTCTAAACTATCCAACTTGTCACATAATTTTTCACTATAGTTTCTTACAATCCTTTGTATTTATGTGGTATCAGTTGTAATGTCTCCCCTTTCATTTCCAATTTTATTTATTTGAGTCTGCTTTTTTTCCCACTATCTTTTTCTTGGTTAATCTCACTAAAACATTTGCAATTTTATCTTTTCAAAAAACCAACTCTCATTTTTGTTGAAATTTTCTGTTTTTTAATCTCTATTTCATTTATTTCTGCTCCGCTTTTTATTATTTCCGTTCTCTGCTATCTTTGGCTTAGTTATATTTTTTCTAGTTGCATAAGGTATAAAGTCAGGTTTCTTTTTATATTTTTATTTCTTTTCATTTAATTCCAGGATAGTTTCCATAAAGTGTTATATTAGTTTCACATGTTTAATATAATGATTCAACAATTCCATAAATTACTCAGTGCTCATCAAGATAAGTGTACTAGATTGTTTATTGAAGCATTTGTCACGCTATAAACTTCCCTTTTAGAACTACTTTTGTTGCATCTGTTTGCATTTTGGTATCTTATGTTTCCATTTCCAAGTTCTTAATTAAATTCCAGCTAGTTAACATTAGTTTCAGGTGTAGAATTTAGTGATTCATTACTTACATACAACACCCAGTGTTCATCACAAGTGCCCTACATAATACCTATCACCTATTTAATCCATTGTCCCACCCTCCATCCCTCCAGTAAGCCTCAGTTAAAAGCCTGTTGCCTGGTTTACCTCACCTTACCCACCCCTTTTGATTTCTTCTTTCACCCACTGGTTGTTCAAGAGTATGTTCTTTAATTTCTACATATTTGTGAATTTTCCAGTTTAACTCTTGCTATTGATCCTTCTTTGAGTTAATTATTGTATAAAGTATAAGATTTAGATCAAGATTAATTTTTTTGCTTGTGGATGTGCAATTACACACTATTAATTGAGAATATCATTCTTCCTCCATTGAATCCTTTTGCATATTATTGAAAATAAGTTGAGCACATTCCTATGGGATTATTTTGGTGTTCTCCACTGAGCTCCAATGATCTATGTGTTTCTCTCTCTGACAATACCACATTCAAGATTACCCTAGCTATATAATAAGTCTTGACATCAGATAGAGTAATTCCTCCCTTTTTATTCCTTTTTCTCAGAATTTTTTTAGCTATTTTCATTCCTCTGCTTTTATACATAAATTTTAGAATAATGTCTCTATTTTTCCCATTCTTTTACTTGTAACCTATTTGTATCTTCATATTTAAACTGTGTTTCTTTTTAGCAGTCAAAAGTTGAGTCTCACTTTTTAACCTATTTTGACAATGTCTGTTTTTTTACTGAAGAGTTGAGATCATTTTAATTTAATGTTATTTTTGTATATGCTGAGATTTCAATCTATCATTTTCCTACTTATTTGTTTTCCATTTGTTCTACCTAAATTTGTTCCCTTTTTCCTCTTTTTTCTGCTTCTTTTAGATTATTAAATATTTTTCATAATATTACTTTGTCTCCTTTTTTTGAATTATAAATTCTGCTTTCAATTCTTCTGGATATATACCCAGAATTGGAATTGTTGGATCATATGGTAATTCTATTTTAATTTTTATGAGGAACCACAATACTGCTTTATATAGCAGCCATACTATTTTGCATTTCTATCAACTACTTTCATTTTTAAACAGTATTTGTGCTGTGCATAGAATTCTACATTTACAGGTACTTTTTGTTATATTAAAGATATTGCTCTACTGTGTTCTTGCTTGCCTGAAAAATCCAACGTCATCCTTAATTTGCTCCTCTGTATGTATTCGTGTCATTTTTCTCCAGCTGCTTTTAAGATATTATCATTATCACTGGTTTTGAGCAATTTGATTATTATGTGCCATGGTTTAGTTTTATCTGTGTTTCTTATGTTTTTTCTTTAAGATTTTATTTATTTATTAATAAGACACAGAGAGAGAGGCAGAGACACAGGCAGAAGGAGAAGCAGGATCCATGCAGGGAGCCTGATGTGGAACTCGATCCCGGGTCTACAGGATCATGCCCTGGGCTGAAGGCAGGCGCCAAACTGCTGAGCCACCCGGGCCGCCCTGTGTTTCTTATGTTTGATGTTTGCTAAACATCTTAAATATACCATTAAAAATTAATTAAATGTTAAAAGCTTTCAAGCATTATTTCTTCATATACGCTCTCTCCTCATTTGGGGATTCTAATTACCCAACTATTGAGCTACCTGAAGTCTTTTCATAGCTTGTGATGCTATTTTAATTTTTTTCCCTACGTGGTTTATTTTGGATGGCTTCTATTGCTGTATCTTCAAACTTACTAATCTTTACCTTTACTAATACTACTGGAGATATCCAGGAGTATGATTACCTTACTAATCTGATGTTAATACTATCCAATATATTTTTTATCCTAGACCTAGTTTTCATCTCTAGGAATTTGATTTGGATCTTTTATATCTATGTCTCAACTTTTTAAATATATGGAATAAAATTAAATGAGGTATTTTAATGTTCAGTTAATGTCAACTTTGTCAGATTCTAGTGATTGCTCATTCTCTTCATTATAAAGTATTTTCCTGCCTCACTATATACTTGGTAATTTATTATTAGATACCAAATATTGTATACTTTACCTTGTTGGGTGCTGAATAGTTTGATATTCTGATAAATATTCTTGACCTCTACTCTGAGAAGCACTTAAGCTTATTGGGATCAATTCCATCCTTTTAGGTCATACTTTTGATATTTTAGGTAGGTCTGGAACAATTCTCAGTATAGGGCTAATTATCCTCCACCATTCAGACAAGATCAATCTGAGTTCTCTACCCAATGCCCCCATAAATTAGAAGTTTTTCTGTCTGGCTAATACGAACAGGCTCTATTCCCAGACAGTTGTGAGTGCCAGGCACTGTTCCCACTAATATTTTTAGATGGCTATTCCCCCGTGGCTCCAGGTACTTCCATCCCATATTGTCCTAATTAGTATTTGGCCAAACAATGGAGGAGGACTCTCTGACTGCTAGAGGTCTCTTTCTGAGTTGTGCTCTCCTTCCTGGTGGTCTATCCTGTGAACTCCAGCTGCTTTGTTCTCCTTAGACTCTCAACTCCATCTCCTTAAATTAGGAAGGCTGCTGGCATCCATTTCAGTTCCTCTTCTTGTGCTACAGCCTGGAAACTCAAGAGAGTAAGCTGCACCATTGAAGTCCTCACCTTGTTTATTTATCATTGCCCAAAGATCACTCTCCATTGCCTGATGTCCAGTGTCTCAAAAAACACTTTTTCATGTATTTTGTCTTTTTTCTTTTCTTTGGAGGGAGATCGGCAGTGGGGGACTAGTTGTTCAGGGAAGCACATAAATATGATCTCTGTTACATTTTGGTTAGAAGTAGAAATCCATCACAACTTTTTAAAACCATACATCCCATTTTTTACAGTAAGTTTTTACCTTAATTCCAGTATAGTTAGTATAGAGTGTTATATTAGTTTCAGGTGCACAATGTAGTGCTTCAACAATTCCATACATCACCCAGTGCTCATCAAGACAAATACACTCCTACATTCCGATCACCAACTCACCCATTCCCCCTGACACGCACACCTACCTTTTGGCAATCATCAGTTTGTTCTCTATAGTTAAGAGTTTGTTTCTTGATTTCTCTTTTTTTTCCTTTGCTCATTTGTTTTGTTTCTTAAATTCCACATGAGTGAAATTATATGGTATTTGTCTTTCTCTGATTTTGCTTAGCATAATACTCTCTAGTTCCATTCATGCTATTGCAAATGGCAAAATTTCATTCATTTTTATTTCTGAGTAATATTCCATTGTATATATATACCACATCTTCTTTATCCATTCATCTATCAGTAGACATTTGGACTGCTTCCGTAATTTGGCTATTATAAATAATGCTGCTATAAACATAGGGATATGTGTACTCCTTTGTGTTAGTGTTTTTATATTTTGGGGGGAGACATCCAGTAGTATGATTACTGCATCATAGGACAGTTCTACTGTTAACTTTTTTTTTAATATTTTATTTATTTATTCATGAAAGACATACAAAGAGAGAGGCAGAGACATAGGCAGAGGGAGAAGCAGACTCCTTGTGGGGAGGGAGCCTGATGTGAGACTCGATCCCAGGATGCCCAGATCACTACCAGAGCCAAAGGCAGATGCTCAACCATTGAGCCACCCAGATGCCCTCTATTGTTAACTTTTTGAGGAATTTCCATACTGTTTTCCAGAGTAGCTGCACCAATTTGCATTCCCACAGTGAAAGAGGGCTCCTTTTTCTCCACATCCTTACCAACACCTGTTCTTTTTCGTCTTTTTTATTTTAGCCATTCTGACAGGAGTGAGGTGATATCTCATTGTAGTTTTGATTTGTATTTCCCTAAGGATGAGTGATGCTGGGCCTCTTTTCATGTATGTGTTGGCCATCTGGATGTCTTCTTTGAAGAAATGTCTGTTCGTGTCTTCTACCCACTTTTTAATTGGATTATTTTGGGGGAGGTGTTGAGTTGTGTCAGTTCTTCATATATTTGGACTAGCCCTTTATCAGATGTGTCATTTGCAAATATCTTCTCCCATTCAGTTGGTTGCCTTTTAGTTTTGTTGATCCTTTCCTTTGCTGTGCAGAAACGTTTTATTTTGATGCAGTCCCAATAGTTTAATTTTGCTTTTGTTTCCCTTGCTTCAAGAGACATATCTAGAAAAATGTTGCTACAGCTGATGTCTGAGAAATTACTGCTTATGCTCTCAACTATTCTTTACTTTTTTTTAGGTAAGCTCTACACCCAACATGGGGCTTGAACTCATGATCCTGAGATCAAGAATCACATGCTCTACAAAATGAGCCAGCCAGGTGCCCCTATTCTTTACTTCCTAAAAAAATATCTGAAGTTTCAAACTTTTCTACAGTAAATCTGGATTGTTTTGTGAGAAAAAAAATTACCACTTTTTGGCATTTTTTAATTGTACAACTTTTTTTAAAGAGCAATTTTAGGTTCACAGTAAAACTGAGAGAAATGTACAGAGACTGGCCATATACCTTCTAATGCCATACACACTAAGCCTCCCACCTTATCAACATCCTCTACCAAAGTGGTAGACTTTGATGGACTTACATGGACACATCATAATCACCCAAAGTCCATAGTTTACATTAGGGTTCACTCTTAGTGTAGTATATACTATGGGCTTACACAAAGGAATAATGACAAGTATCCACCATCACAATATCATTCAAAGTATTTTCACTACACTACAAATCCTCTGTGCTTCAAATCATAGTTTTTTAAAGGGAATAAAGCTCTGACTTTCTTTTTTGTCATGTTAAAATGAATTATTTTACTATATCTTAATATCAGACATGTCATTTCCCTACACTGTAAGCTCCCAATGGGGATGAACCAATCTTAGTGGTTTGTTTTTTGTTTTTGTTTTTAGTGGTTTTAAATGAATTCCTATACAATGCTCATTAACATTCTGCATTATTTATATTTAATACATAGATGGGACCTAAGCAGATTATTAAAATATTTGATGATCTATGATTTTTATAGTGAACATACTTATTTGTTAGAGTAGAGAAAGAAGATAAAGAATATAGATTCTTCCCAAACCTCAAAACTTCTGGCAGCTTTTTTCCACAGAATGTTGTGTAAACAGACCACTAATTCGGTTGTCAGTTGTCTTCCTGTTCGCTGACCTGAAAATGAAAACTGAGGCTCTAAAAACAAAACTCAAGATCTATTACATTAAATAAGAGTGCTAACTATATTCAGAACCTATAATCTTTAAGTAATGGCTACAAACACAATCCTATTCAGACAGGTTTTCATCATCAATTTTAGGTTAACTAGCAAAATTGATTATATAATAGAATCAGAGTTTGCTAGAATCACAGTAATTCGCCTATCAATTTGTGGTAGTTTGCCAGCTTAGCCTCTTTTTAATGTATTTTCCATGTTCCAAATTTGATCATCATCTGGTGCTTTAATGTTATTGTGAATGAACAGACAGCAATGCTAAAAATCGTTAATAAGAAGTGTTTATATTATTATATACTAACAAGATCAGATCAAGTTCACAAGAAAGGCCAATTACACCTTAAAGCCTTTGTAAAATACTTTAAGACCATGTTTACACATAAATTTTATTACTTTAAATTGTAATTCACGTCTGATTGTTTCTGGTCTAGACACAGGGTTCAAATACATTAGCAAACATTAAGGTAAAGTTTAAACTGCAACAGAATTCTACATCCCCTCTCTTCTACTCCTTTGGCACTACTAATTTCCACAAAAGTCTTGATAAGAACACTAAAAGTCTCTGACCCCAAAGCCCAGTCAGCAAACATAGGTTGTTCCATAGCTTAGATAAAATTACTCACATGAGAGTAAAATGATATTTAATGTGCCTATTTAAAATATTACTTTGAGAGCATAAGTTTATAATTGGATATCACGATAAAACTGGCTACTATAATCTTAAGAAAATTAGTCATTCTGGATAAACACATTTTCTAGTTGGCTGACAGTTAACTTTTATTAAAAATAAAACATTTTTACTTTTAAAAGTCTAAATTATTTCATTTAAATTCTTAATTTTTCTAAAAATTATGTTTTTAAATTATGTTTTTCTTTTTAAAAGATATTATTTCAGAGAGAGAGCAGTAGAGCATGAGCAGGGGGAGGGGCAGAAAGAGAGAGAGAGAGAGAGAGAGAAGCAGACTCCTCATTGAATGTGAATCCTGACATGGGGCTTGATCTCACACTCCAACATCATGACCTGAGCCGAAATCAACATACACTTAACCAACTGAGCCACCCAAGCACCCCTAAATTATGCTTTTCTAAATGTACTTTCTAGTTTTCTGAAGCACAACTTAATCTTTGCTTGCCCATTCAAGGTCAATAACACTAACAACTATTGCATTTTATTGTATTATTTTATCACAGTGGTGCCTTTGGTAAGTAACTATTATATCATACAGATTGCTATATTTTTAAAAATATTTGAAACTGTTCTATAAAATTTATAGTTTTCTCCTCCCTTGTGGTTAGATTATCTATGTCTTTCCCTGTAGACCCTTTCTCTCTTTCTAATATGCTACCATTAAAATGATCTGGTTAGAAAGACAGATAATCAAGCATATCAAAATTGGGTCTAAAAATAATTGGATTCTTAGTGAGGATCTGTAGGGACCATATTACCAATAAAATATGGTTTGTAGAATCTAAAGTTCAAAGGTTCCTAGAAATCAAAAGATTTCTTTTAAAAAAAATCAATGACTTTTTATAAAAATATGATACCTATTTGTAAAAATTCAAGAAATCTGGTAAAATATAAAGAAAGGAGTGCCTGGGTTGAGCATCCAACTTGATTTTGGCTCAGGTCATGGTCTTGAGGTCATGAGATTGAGCCCCACGTCAGGCTCATGCTCAGCATAGAGTCTGCTTGTCCCTCTCCCTATGTTCCTGCTCTTTCTCTCTCTCTCTCTCTCTCTCTCTCTCAAAAAATAAAATCTTAAAAAAAAGAAAGAAGGCAACAAGTTACCCAAAATGCCATAACTCAGAATAAAGCCCAGTATTAACATTTAGTGACTATCAATTCTGTTATAAATCTGTATATGTGTAGAATTAGAAGGATGTATTGGGGTGAGAATTTTCTATGAAAGGGATCATCCTATCTGTGTTCTTCAGGGTTTGGAGTTCTATGGAGAGGCAGGGGGTTAGGGGAATGCTGAAATTTGGCTCTACATTTCTGCTTAAACAGAGAAACTCTATTATCTATTTTATTTAGGATAGGGTTCACAGAAGATTGCATGACAAAAAGGATGCTGGGGCTAAAAAGGAAGTTAAAAACTAGGAATGTATTTCACAACCTCTATTTTATAGTTAGAAAAAAACAAGATCCAGAGACGTTATTAACTTGCCAGAAGGCACACAGCTTATTTGAGATCACACTGAAATCATGAAGTTAGGCCTTTAACCTCACAATTTTTCACTACAAGAGAGATTTAAGCTCAGAGGTTTGTCCATTTTTGCTGATGTTTTGCTATTTTTGCTGTTTCTCATTCTAGTTTGTGGAATCTGGATCAATGAGGTATTACAGCTAATGGCTATTAGGGAGAAAAAAAAAGGAGTTGAGAAAAAGGGATCCAGTGATCTAAAAATTTTGCCACTTCTGCGACATCTAAGAATTATATGCATATTAACACCTTTCTAAAACCTGTAGAAATCCTACTGACCTATAATGATTTCATCAATCTTCTCCTTGGCAAGCAGTTCTTCCTTTCTTTGTAAAAGCATGTCAATGTAGAGCAGTAAAGCTTTCCCAATATTTTCTGATGACTTAAAATGTTCACAAATGATCTTCATGAAATAAAATCCAACAGATTCTCTGTCCAATGAGACACAATTTTAAATGGCATGAATGGAATAACTGGTTTTTGATCAATGGGTCTAAAATTTATTTGAGAATGAGCAAAACATGCAAGATAAAACTATATCTGAGCTTACATAATATCACCAAATGTCTAAATAAGCCTATTAACAATAAATTTTTAATTCAATTTCTATTTAATTTATTAAGCCACAAACATTTTCTTGTCATGAACATCTATAGTCAGATAATCATCTCTCTTTTAATATCTAATTTATGCTTTTTCCTTTAGAACTGATGCCAATTTGGGACATCTGGGTGGCTCAACAATTGAGCCTCTGCCTTTGGCTCAGGGCGTGATTGTGGAGAGCTGGGATCAAGTCCCACATCAGGCTCCCTGCATGGAGCCTGCTTCTCCCTCTGCCTATGTCTCTGCCCTCTCTCTGTGTCTCTCATGAATAAATAAATAAAACCTTTTTTTTAAAAAAAAAAAAGAACTGATGCCAATTTATAAAAATTGGAACATGAGATCCAGTAAAGACACATGAACTGATGTTAGAAATTTACTAGTCCCTTGTGATGAGAATTTTTAGGATCTACTCTCTTAGTAACTTTCAAATATATCATATAGTAGTGCTGTGACCATGGTCATGGTGTACATTACATCCCCAGTATTTATTTATCTTGTAACTAGAGGTTTGTACCTTTTGACCTCCTTAAGTTATTATGATAGACACCTTAAGCTTATACAGTGCTGAATGTCAATTCTATCTCAACAAAATTGAAAGAGGAAAAAAGAAATTTACCAGTTCTCTCTGCCAACAACTTGTTTTAAAAATTTTATTTATGCTTAATTATACAAATAGTACACCAGTATATTCTGATTATTTAAAAATGCAAATAATTCATGGATTGGAAGGCTTAATATTTTTCAGAAGCCAAAACTACCAAAGCAATCTACAGGTTAAATGTAATCCCTATGAAAACTCCAATAACATTTTTTGCAGAAATGGAAAACTCTTCCCTAAACTTCATATGGAATCACAAGGGACTCCAAATAAAGCTGAAAGACTAGCAATTCCTGGTTTCAAAATTTACTACAAAGGTAATCAAAACAGTGTGGTACTGGCATAAAGACAGATATATACACCAATGGAATAAAATAGAGTTCAGAAATAAAATATCTCATATATAATCAAATAATTTTCAACAAGAGTGCCAAGACCATACAGTGAGGGAAAGAACAGTCTTTTCAACAAATGGTTTTGGGGCAAATGGATATCCATATGCAAAAGAATGAAATCGGATGTTTTTATTATACTGTATACAAAAATAAACTGAAAATGGATCAAATGACCTAAACAGAAGAACTAAGGTATAAAATTTTAGAAGAAAACAACACAGGGGGAAATCTTCATAACACTGGGCTTGGTAATAATTTCTTGGATATGATACCAAAATCATAGGTAACAAAAGCAAAAAACAATAAATTAGATAAATTGGACTACATTAAAATTTAAAAATTTTGCGTATTAAAAGATATAAAGAGTGAAATAGGCTACCTGTGGAATAATATGGTGAAAATATTTGCAAATTATATCTGATAAAGTGTTAATATCCAGAATATAAAAGAGCTCCTAAAACTCAACAAAAAAAAGCAAACAACCTAATTTAAAAACTGACAAATAACTTGAATAGACATTTCTCCAAAAAACATACGCAAGTGGCAATAATCACATGAAAAGATAATCAACATCACAAATCATTAGGGAAATGCAAATCAAAACCACAATGAGATACCACCTTATACCGACTGGGATGGCTACTATCAAAAAAAAAAAAAAAAAAAAAAAAACAAAGAAACAAAAAGCAAGTATTGGCAAGGATGTGAAAAAATTGGAAACTTTATATACTGTTGGTAGGAATGTAAAGTGATACGCCATTATGAAAAACAATAGAGCAATTCCTTTAAAAAATTAAAAACAGAATTTCCATAGGATCCAATTATTCTATTTCTGGGTATAAACCCAAAATAACTGGAAGTAGGGTCTCAAAGAAATACTTGTATACCCATGTTCATAGCATTATTCACAATAGCCAAAAAGTGGAAGTAGCCCAAGTCTCCATCAACAGATTAATGAATAAATGAAATATAGTATATACATACAATGGAATAGTATTCAGCCTTTAAAAGGGAGGAAATTCTGACACATGCTACAAAATGGTTGAACTTTGAGAACATTATGTTAAGTGAAATACATCAGTCAGAAAGAGACAAATACTGTATAATTTCACTAATATGGGGTATCTATACTAGTCATTCATACAGACAGAATGTAGATTAGTGTATGGGACTGGGGGGAAGGGGACTCAGGAGTTAGTGGGCACAGAGTTTCAGTTTTACAAAATGAAAAAAGGGCTCTGGAGACTGGTTACAAAACAACGTGAATGTACTTAACACTAGTGAACCACACACTTAAAAATAGTTAATATGATAAATATTATGTGTATTTAATCAGATTTTTTAAAAAACTGTTAAAAAGTTTTTAAATAAAAAGGTGCAAATAGTAAAGATAAAGCTTACATTTCTGTGGACCCCTATCCAGTCCCAGTCTCTTTCTCAAAGGTAGACACTTCTAAGATTAGTATCCTTTTCAGTCCTTTCCTGGTACACTTATATGCCTGTCTGTACTTAGAAACATAGTTTTAAAAATATATAAATGACATATTATGCATACTTTGCTTCTTTTCCTCTCAATACCATGTCTTAAAGTTCATTATGTACAGATTTACCTTACCCCTTTTAATTCCCACATAATATTTTATTGTATAGAGATACCTTTTCTTATCTATTATTCCTCTATTGATGATATTCAAGATGCTTTCAATGTTTCACTATTACAAGCAATGTTCAGCAAATATGCTTGTAAACATGTGAAGTGTAACATATAAATACCAAGGATTAAAACAGCTGAGTATGAGTACTTTAAATTTTGACCCTGTCAATTTGTTCTCCAAAAGACTGGGTGCTGGAGAAGCTGTCAACCTGGAAATGTCAGGAGGTGCATATAAAAACTGAAATTCCCACCAGCATCCTCTAATATAATGAAACTTTAGTTTTTGCCAATTTGATACTCTGCCAGCCCATCTTAAATCAGAAGCCTTTGCCTCAAGTTCTGTTTGATTTTTAAACTTTTATTATCCCTTTTCTCCTGGTATTCTTCACACCTAAAAAGAAAGAGGAAAAATAAAAAAATTCTGTCCAAATATCAGAAGACAACTATATAGGTAAAATCATTTAACATAGATTTCTTCTTTACACATAAATCTATAAGAAAGGAAAATACAGCTGTCAATTTTGGCCTTTCCTGTCATCAATTCAGGAGAAAAATGACTTAAAAACTATAAAAATCATTCTTTTCATGAAAAGCCAAATTTTCTTCAAACATTACGGATGTGGAATATTTAATGGCATGATACAAGATACTGCTCTTAGAAAGATGAGGTCAGGAAACCTTCTCATACCAGCATAAGGAGAATTACTAATGAAAGTAATGAAAGGTTACAAATACTGGGTATAGGATCTATGCTAAGTAGTGTGCTAAGCACCTTACACTATCTTATTATATTTCTATATTAATACCATAAAGTGTGCTGCAGCATACTCATTTTGCAGTTTAGGCTCAGAAAGGCCATAAAATGTATAAGATAGAAACAAAAAAAGCATTCAGAATTTGAATCCAAGTCTGTTTACCCCAGAGTTTTCCCCATTGTTTCCTACTGACTTTCTGTGAAAATGATATTTAAGGTCACAGTAACAATGGTCATAGATGTGACTCAAAGGAAAATTAACTCCCCTATTAAGTGTTTTCATTAATTAAAATTAACTATAAATCATTTAAATTGATTCCTCTTCCTTCCATAAGAGATCTGTACAAATGGTAAAGATGTGGTCAAAATAAATGCTGACAGGCAGCCCCAGTGGCCCAGCGGTTTGGCGCCGCCTTTGGCCCGGGATGTGATCCTGGAGACCCCGGATCAAGTCCCACATCAGGCTCCCTGCATGAAGCCTGCTCCTCTCCCTCTCCCTCTGCCTGTCTCTGCCTCTCTCTCTCTCTGTCTGTCATGAATAAATAAATAAAAGCTTTAAAAATTTTTAAAAAATAAATCCTGACAATTAGTATCTAATAAAGTCATATGAACTGCTCCCAGGAATATGCCACCATCTATAAATTCTCCATTAGAGAGAGTGATGCAGACAGGATGGCTCAGGCCTTCCATGTTTCTTTAAGTCCTTTCACTCACCCAACCAGGCCACTCAGAGCACTCACAGCTCAGTATAGGTAGGTTCTGATCCTGTCAGCAAATCCAGGCTCTCTCTGTTGCCTCTATCAGATCCACACTTTCAGCAAGTTTCCCTTTTCTCTAAGAACCAGCCCTTAGCCATAGCCCTCATCTCTTAGTGTGAGCTCTCAGGAATCTGTTACTTGGGCATGATGTTCTCTTTACCTTTTCCCTGGAACCCTCAAGCCTTAGGAATCTGAAGGAAAGAACAGGCCCTGTCAACAACCCCTCCTGAAAGCCAATGGCTCTTTACTTTCTTTGTTTCTTTTAGGCTATGTGACTAAACTATTAGCTGTAAAGGAAAATGAGTATTTTACCAATATATAATTGAAAGAAGAAACAATTGTTAGAGGAAAACGATACAATGAAGGAGAAAAATAAAATTTATTATATTAGAATAAAAGAAAAGAAATACAAAACAAGATTTTTGAGGCTAAAAATAGCAATTCAGGTAATGAAATAAAAATGTAGATAAATACATAAATATAGAATCTTGAAATAGGGTTAAAAATATTAAAAAGGATTTAGAAGTGCTAACTTACAGAATTCATAGCCTTAAGAGTGTATACAACATTAGTTATACCTTTATGTTTTAGTAAGAATATATACAGTAGTAAATGACACAGGGTGCAGAAACGAGTACACACAGCAAGGCTGAGATTGCCTATACTTAGAAAGGCCTTCTTGTGTACAAGAAACAACAGGTGTTGGCAAAGATGTGGAGAAAGGGGAACCATCTTACACTGTTGGTGGGAATGCAAACTGGTGCAGCCACTCTGGCAAACAGTTTAGAGGTGCCTCAAAAGTTAAAAATAGAACTACCCTAGGATCCAGCAAGTGCACTACCAGGTATTTACCCAAAGAGCACAAAAATATGAATTCAAAGGGATACATGCGCCCCGCTGTTTATAGCAGCATTATCTACAATAGCCAAATTATAGAAACAGCCCAAGTGTCCATCAACTGATGAATGGATAAAGAAGAAGTGGTGTATATATATAATGGATTATTACTCAGCCATCAAAAAGAATGAAATCTTGCCACTTGCAACAACATGGATGGAGCAGGAAAGTATTATGCTAAGCGAAATAAGAGAGTCAGAGAAAGATACCATATGATTTCACTTATATGTGGAATTTAAGAAATAAAACAAACAAGAAAAAAAAAAACAAGCATGGGGGAAAAAGAGAGAGAGAGAGGCAAACCAAGAAACAGATTCTTAGTATAGAGAACAAATTGATGGTTACCAGAGAGGAAGTGGGGGAGATGGGTGAAATAAGTGATGGGGAATAAAGAGTGTACTTGGAGTACCAGGTGTTGTATGTGAGTGTTGAAACACTAAATTGTACACCTGAAAGTAATATTATACTGAATGTTAATTAATTGGAATTTAAATAAAGACAAAAAAAAGAAAGGCCTGCTTGCAAAATTGGTCCCTGGCTGACCTCTGGTCACTTGACTGGTAAATAGTTCCCCACACTGATATAAAATTTTCCCTTAAAAATAAGAGTGGCCTAGACTATGCAAACAAAATGGTTTATATTCCATCTACTTCCCTTCTGGGTGTCTGGAATCTTAGTATGTGCTAGGGAGGAGTACCTACATGAGCATCCCCATTTAAAGCCTTGGGACTTAGTCTGTAATGAGCTCTCTGGTAAATAATGGTTCACACAAGTTGTCACACTCATTGCTAGAGGAATTAAGCATGTCATGTGCAACTCTATTGGGAAGGAACTCTTGGAAGCTTGTTTCTGGTGTCTTTCCTTCAGACTCTGGTCCTGGTGGCTTTTATCTTTATTTTTATTGCTTTTGCTTTGGAGCCTTTGTTAGCCCTGATTATTACTAATAAAAAGGAACATATAAAACCTGTACACACACACCCAACTACAAAGCACAAGAAGCAAATCCTGATAAAACTAGAGGAAGAAATAAACAAGTCCACCAGTTGGTGACTTCAACACTCCCTCTCAAAAATTCAAAGAAATAGAAAAAAAACTAGCTAAGATACATACTTATCAACTCTCAGGACCTAACTGAATTTACAGCAGACTTCATCAAACAGCAGCAGAAAACACAATCTTTCCAAGTGTCCACAGAATATATGTTGAAACCATTCTGGGCCAAGAAAAAAAAAAAAACCTTAAGAAACTTAAAAGAAGTAAAAACAAACAGTGTTTTCTCTGGTAACATGGATCAAATAGAAATCAATACCACAAACAGAGTTCAGTAAAACTGAAAACAATGTATCAAAATTTGTGGGAGGCAGATACAGCATCACTGAGAGGGAAGTTTTTTTTTTTTATCATTAAAGGCTTACATTAGAAAACTCAACACCAATTCATGATTTTAAAAAACTATGAAAAAGGTGAGAAGGTCACTTCCTCGACTCAATAAAGAACATCTACGATTAATCTACAGCTATCCTTGTACATAAAAATCCACCCCAAAACAGAAAAATATATCTGATTCTCAAGTGCACATTGAACATTTATCAAAATAGATTACATTGTGGGCTATAATACAAGTCTCAGTATCTTCAAAAAAACCTCAAATTATACAATGTATGCTCTCTGGCCACATGGAATTAAATTAGAGATCAATAACAGAAAGATCTTTAGGAAAATGCTCAGATATTTGGAAACTAGATAACATACTTCTAGAAAGCCCATGAACTAAATAAGAAAATCAAAAGGGAAATCTGAATGTATTTTGAACTGAATGAAGATGAAAACAACGTTTAAAATTTGTGCTGCTAAAAAGTGATGCTTCATGGAAAATTAACAGTAGTAAGTTCTTAACAACAACAAAAAAAGATCTCAAATCAGTCATATCATCTTCTATCTTAAAAGAATCCTAAGAGCAAGAATAAATCAACCTAAAGTGGGACACCTGGGTGACTCAGTGGTTTAGCGTCTGCCTTCGGCTCAGGGCATGACCCAGGAGCCTGCTTCTCCCTCTGCCTATGTCTCTGCCTCTCTTTGTCCCTCATGAATAAATAAATAAAATCTTTTTTAAAAATACAACCTTGCAGCCCCGGGTGGCTCAGCGGTTTAGTGCCAACTTCAGCCCAGGGCGTGATCCTGGAGACATGTGATCGAGTCCTACATCGGGCTCCCTGCATGGAGCCTGCTTCTCCCTCTGACTGTGTCTCTGCCTCTCTCTCTCTCTCTCTCTCTGTCTGTCTGTCTCTCATGCATATAAACAAAACCTTTAAAAAATAAAATAAAACAACCTAAAGTAACTATAATTAAGAAATAATAAACTTCAAAGCAGAAATCAATGAAATGAATAGCTGTTTCTTTGGGAAGTTCAGTAAAATTGATAAATCTCCAGCTAGACTAATCAAAAAAAATGTGAAGGTACAAATTACCAATGTCAAGAACAATAGAGTTGACATCACTACAGATTTTTTAAAATGTTGAAAGGGTTAACAAGGGAATATTATAAAGAACTTTCTGCAATATATTTGACATGTTCAATAAAATAAATTCCTCAAAGACTCAAATTATCAAATCCCACTCAAAAATAAATCAGTAACATGAATAACACTGTATATATTAGAGAAACTGAGTATGTAGTAAAAAAGCCTTGCCACCAAAGAAACTTCCAGATCCAATAATTTCACTGTTTAATTCTACCAAATCTTTAAGGAAGAAATAATGTCAATTTAATATAAACTCTTTCAGAAAGTTGAAAGGGAGGTTATACTTCTCAACTTACCTATGAGGCCAGCATTAACCATAATACAAAAATTAGATATAGAAATTATAAGAAAATAAAGCTATTAATCAGTATCTGTCATGAATATATACGCAAAAATTCTAAACAAAATTTTACCAAATCAAATTCAACATTATATAGTGCTTGCTTCAGCAGCACATATACAAATTCAACAATATATAAGAAGTATAATGCATCATAACTAAGTGGATTTATTCCAAGAATGCACAGACATACAAAAATTAAATCAAATGATCATAGACCTAAATGCAAAACCTAGAACCCAAAACACTTCTAACAAAAAACATAAATTATTTGTGGCCTAGGTTAGGCAAAGATTTCTTTGATATGACACCAAAGCCTCCATAAAAGATAAAACTGATACACTTGATTTCATCAAATTAAGAACTTCTATTCTTTTTTTTTTTTTTGAAGATTTTACTTATTTATTTGAGAGAGAGAGAGAGCAAGCACAAGCAGGGGAAGGGCAAAGGAAGAGGGAGAAACAGACTCCTGGCTGAGCAGAAAGCCCAACATGGGGCTCAATCCCAGGATCCTAGGATCATGACCTGAGCTGAAGGCAGACCCTTAACCGAAACCATAGACTGGCAGAAAATATTTGGAAATCATATATCTAGTAAGAGATCTTGTTTACAGAGTAAAGAACTAAGTCAATATTAAGCAAACAACCCAATTTTTTACATGGGCAAAAGATGTGAACAGACACTTCACAAAAAAGGATGCACAAATGACAAGCATATTAAAAGATGTTCAACATTATTAGTTATTACAAGAATGCAAGATATCATTCTATACCTACTAAGATTAAAAAGGCCTGGATATGGAGGGACTGGCGCTTTTCATACATTGCTGGTGGGAATATAAATTGCTATAACTACTTTTAAAAACACCTGACAGTTTTTTAAAAAGTTAGACATATACGTACCATCCAAATCAGCCATTTCACTTCTAGGCATTTACCAAGAAAAGGTATATGTCCATACAAAAGTATGTGAGTGAATATTCATAGCAACTTTATTTGTAATAGACTCAAACTGGAAATAACTAAAATCTGAATAAACAAATTGCAGTATATCCATACAACAAATTACTATTCAGCAATAGAAAGGAATGAATTATTTTTTAAGATTTTATTTATTTGTTTGTTTATTTATTTATTTATTTGAGAGAGGGATAGAGCACAAGCAGGGGAAGGGGCAGAGGGAGAGAGAGAAGCAGACTCCCCACTAAATGCGGAGCCTGAAGCAGGGGCCCAATCCCCAGATCCCAAGACCATGACCTTAGACAAAGTCAGAGGCTTAACCAACTGAGCCACCCAGTGCCCTGAAGGGAATGAACTACTGATAGACATAGCAACATGGATGAATCTCAGGCAAATGTGGTGAGTTAAAGAAGCCACACTAAAAGGAATAAATAATCTGATTCCATCTACATAAAATTCTGAAAAATACAAACTTACCTATAGTGACATAAACCATCAATGAATGATCAATGGTTGCCTTGTAAGAAGGAGGTGCTGGGTGGAGGAAAGCATTAGAAAAGGTTACAAGGAATCATTTGGGGGTATTAACTATGTTCATAACTGTACATAGTTCATATGTAACTATGATGAGTTCATAACTGTGCATGTAATTTTGTGTGTATATAAACACGCATTCATGTATGTATGTGTGTATACACATTTATGAACATATATATTCATCATATGTATATTAACATATTATATATTTTATAAATGTGTGTCTATACATGAATATATGGTACCTATCACGTATATATATGTCAAAACTTATTGAATTGTCCACTTATTTTAAATATATGCATTGAATTATACGTCACACCTCAATAAAGCTGTTTTTTTTTAAAATAAGAAAATAAAGGAAACTGGGCATTACTTTGCATAACTGCTAAAGATGGACAGGAAGGCCAGCTAGAGTTGCCATTATGAACTCACTGTCACCTTGCACAGAGAACCCTGGAGACTGCTCTAAAAACAGTTACATTTCTTTTTTTTTGTTTGTTTGTTTGTTTTGTTTTTCTTTTTTTTAATTTTTATTTATTTATGATAGTCACAGAGAGAGAGAGAGAGGCAGAGACACAGGCAGAGGGAGAAGCAGGCTCCATGCACCGGGAGCCCGATGTGGGATTCGATCCCAGGTCTCCAGGATCGCGCCCTGGGCCAAAGGCAGGCGCCAAACCGCTGCGCCACCCAGGGATCCCAACAGTTACATTTCTAAAGATGTACTAAGTACTCATGTACAGGTAATATCAAAATCTCTGCTCCTTGGAGCTAGTTTCATAAAAAACAAAGGATATGTTAGCCAAATGTAATGAATTGTGAGAATCCCTTATGTGTTAGAAATATAGGATATATAACTGAGAATCTTTAAAGGAATCTTTATAGTTCTTTAAACTAAGAGAACTGAGAATCTTTATAGTTCTTTAAACTAAGAACTATAAATTGTTATAATGCTAGTAGGCATATAGGTATCATTGATCTTCTGGTTTGATAATAATAATCATTTCCATTTAAGGATACAAATAACCTACACATAGAAAGTAACCTCTTCATTGAACCCTAATTTTACGCTACAGCTAAAGAACTCAGCTTTGGCTGCTACTATTTGCTTTGCAGTTGAAAAAAACCCACTTAGCAATCTAGTTAATCTGGCATTACAGAGTCCCCCAACCTGTAGTTTTGCCATATGTAACCTTTAAAGATATGTATCCAGCAAAGTATTTTGTGTGTGTTACATGGCCATCCCAAATGGGATCATATAAATATATGATTGTTAGACGTTAGTTCACAAACTAGCAGCTTAATGAGAATCCTATACTCATAGGATTTAGAGCTAGAAGGAATCTTAAAGTTTACTTATTTAAACCTCTTTCACCCTCTCATTTACAGAAGTACCAGAGGCTTTGTTGCTGTAACAAATTACCACAAATTTAGCAGCTTAAAACACCCATTTATTGGGGCTCCTGGATGCCTCAGTCAGTTAAGCATCCAGCTCTTGGTTTTGGTTCAGGTCATGATCTCACAGTTGTGGGATCAAGTCCTACATTGGGTTCCATGCTCAGCATGGAATCTGCTTGAGGCTCTCTCTCCCCCTCCCTGTATCCATCTCCCCACTTGTTTGTGCACTCTCTCTAAAATAAATAAAATCTTCTTTAAAAAACCCACTCATTTATTATTTCACAATTCTTTAGGTCAGAAATCTAGGCAGGCTTACCTGGGAATTGTGCTTAGGGTCTCAAAAGGCCAAGTCAAGGTATTAGCTGGCTTGGGCTCTTATCCAGGGGCTCTAGAAAAGGATCAGCTTCTAGGCTTATTCAGGTATTGGCAAAAAATCAGTTCTGTAAGGTTGTGGGGAGTAGTTCCACTACTTCTTCAAAAGTAGTACAGGGGATCCCTGGGTGTCTCAGTGGTTTAGCACCTGCCTTCGGTCCAGGGCATGATCCTGGAGTCCCAGGATCAAGTCCCACATCAGGCTCCCTGCATGGAGCCTGCTTCTCCCTCTGCCTGTGCCTCTACCTCTCTCTCTCTCTCTCAGTCTGTGTCTCTCATGAATAAATAAATAAAATCTTTTTTAAAAAGTAGTAATAGCCAAAGTCTATTGAATGCTTACTATGTCTCAGGAATATTACACAAATTAATTTATTTAATTCTCACACAGGTATGTTCTTTCTATACACAATTTGTTGAGGGTTTTATATCACAAAAGGATATAATCTGTCAAACACTTTTTCTGCATCTCTTGGGAGAATAATGATTTTTTTATTATGTAGTCGAGATACAATATATTAGTTTCAGATGTACAATATAGTGACTCAACAGTTACATACATTACAAAGTGATCACCATTCTAAATCCAGCTAACCTCTGTCACTATACTATGTACATACTACATATTATTAACTATATTTCATTTGTTGGACATTGCATCCCTGTGTCTCATTTATTTTATAACTAGAAGTTTGTATACTTTAATCCTCTTCACCTATTTTGCCCATCCCTCACATAAAATCATGATTTTTTAATCTTTCATTCTTTTAGTGTACTATATTAATCACATTTTTTTCCTTTGCATGTATTAAACCATCCTCCCATCCCAGGGATAAATCTCACTTGGTCATGCTGTTTAACCATTTTAATGTGTTGTTGAATTCAGTTTGCTAATATTTTGTTGAGAATATTTGCATCTATATTCATCAAGAGTACTGGGTCTATACAAAAACCATAGGATTTCACTCATAAGTGGCATTTAGGAAAGAAAACAAATGAACATGGGAAATGGGAAAAAAAGAGAAGCAAACTGCAAGAGACTCTTAATAATAGAAAACAAACTAAGGGTTGATGAAGGGATGTGGGTGGGGGATAGGCTAGGTGGGTGATGGGTATTTAGGAGGGTACTTCTTATGATGAACACTAGGAGTCATATGTAAGTGATCAATCACTAAATTCTACTTCTGAAACATTACATTTTATGTTAACTAACTAGAATTTAAATACAAATTTTGGGGGAAAAAAGAGTATTAGTCTATAGTTTTCTTTAAAAAAAAGATTTTATTTATTCATGAGAGACACAGAGAGAGAGAGAGAGAGAAAGGCAGAGGCACAGGCAGAGGGAGAAGCAGGCTCCATGCAGGGAGTCCAACATGAGACTCGATCCCAGGACTCCAGGATCACGCCCTGGGCTGAAGGTGGCGCTAAACTGCTGAGCCACCTGGGCTGCATGGTCTATAGTTTTCTTACAGTGCCCTTACAAATTATCAGGGTAATGTTGGCCTCATAAAACGAGTTTGGAAGTATTCTCTCCTCTTCGGTTTTTTGGAAGAGTTTGAGAAGGACTCGCATTAATTCTTTGAATGTTCAGTAGAATTCACCAGTCAAACCATCTGATCCTTGGCATTTCTGCTTGGGAGGTTTTTGATTACTGATCCAACCTCCCTACTCATTATTGTTCTGTTCAGATTTTCTATTTCTTCCTAATTCAGTCCTGGTACATTGTATGTTTCTAAGATTTTATCCATTTCTTCTAATTTATCCAATTTGTTGGCATACAATTTTTTAAAAGATTTTTAATTTATTCATTCATAGAGACAGAGAGAGAGAGAGAGAGAAGCAGAGACACAGGCAGAGGGAGAAGCAGGCTCCACACAGGGAGCCCAACGTGGGACTCGATCCCGGGGCCCCAGGACCACACCCCGGGCTGCAGGAGGCACTAAACTGCTGTGCCACCGGGGCTGTGCTGTTGGCATATAATTTTTCATAATATTCTCTTCTTTATATCTGTGTGGTGTCAACTGTAATGTCTCCTCTTTCATTTCTGATTTTGTATTCTCTTTTTTCTTTTTAAAGATTTCATTTACTCATGAGAGACACAGAGAGAGAGAGAGAGAGGCGCAGAGACAAAGGCAGAGGGAGAAGCAGGCTCCATGCAGGGAGTCTGACGTGGGACTTGATCTCCAGTCTCCAGGATCACGCCCTGGGCTGAAGGTGGCGCTAAACCGCTGAGCCACCGGGACTGCCCTTCTCTTTTTTCTTAGTCTAGTTAAATTTGTATCAATTTTGTTTATCTTTTTGAAAAAAAAAAAAAAAAAACACCTCTTCATTTCATTGATGTTTTTTATCGCTTTTCTGGTTTCTATTCCATTTATTTCTTCTCTGATCTTTGTTACTTCCCTTCTTCTACAACTTTGAGCTTAGTTTGCTTTTTCTTTTTCTAGTTCCCTAAAGTATAAACTTAGGTTGTTTGTTTGAGATCTATTTTCTTAATATGTGCATTTATTACTATAAACTTCCCCTTCAGAATGGCTTTTGCAGCATCCCATGGGTTTGGGTGTGTTGTTTCCATTTTCATTTGTTTGGGGATATTTTTTATTTCCCTTTTGATTTCTGCTTTGACCCACTGGTCATTTCAGAGTGTGATGTTAATTTCACACTCCTGTTGAAAATTTGTAGATTTTCCTGCTTTCCTCTTGTTGCTGACTTCTAGTTTCATATCATTGTGATGGAGCAGATATGTGGTATGACTTCAATCTTCTCAAATTTGCTAAAACTTACTTTGTGATACTATCTATCCTGGAGAATATTCCATGGGCACTTGAGAAGAATGTGTATTCTGCTTCTGTTTGATGGAACATTCTTATATAAACGTCTATTGAGTCCATTTGGTCTAACATATGGTTCAAGTCCAAAGTTTCCTTGTAGATTTTCTGTCTGGCTTACTGAAAGTGGGATACTGAAGTCTGCAACTTTTATTTTTCATGTCTTTCATTTTTATCACTTCCCTCCATTTCCTATACCAGAATCTCTGAGAGTAAGATTCCTTATTTGTATAGTTTATGGCAAGAATGTTTTTGGATAGTTCACAGCTTAACTGTGTGAACTAAAAAAAGATAGATTATCTAAAAAATTGGTTCTGAAGATAGTGTGGGGCTGGCATATTAGTTACTAACATGGCTGGGAAAAAAAGGCAAAAACAGCAAAAGGCAGAACAATAACTCAAAACAATATAATTTTAATGCCAAATATGTAGACAAGAATAGTTTTACCTTTATAAATCATCTACTTAATAGGCCCTCTTTGGAAATACTAAAATATTCTGATTGTGTTTGTTTCATAATTATGAGCTATTCTTCCCCATTAGGCAGTGATCTCCTTGAGACCAAGGACTATATATAATTTAATTTCTGTATCTCTAATGCCCTGTGACAAAATAACTGGTACACTGTAGGAACTCAGATGAGAAAGAATGAATTCCCACTACTATCAACCTAATTCGGGTTCTTATCACTTTATATGTGACCTACCTATGATGATTCTTAATTTATTTCCCTACTTCTAATCTCATCCCTCTCAACTTCTTGCATGTTTCCATTAGCATGTCACTATCCTCTTTGAAAATCTTCAATGGGTCCTCATTTGCCTATATCATAAAGTTCTTAACTTGATTTTCAAGGATTTTCACAAACGACCCCAATATACATAATTTTGTATCTCATTACAGCTTTTATATAAAATGTATGTATGCCCTAGCCTCTCTAATGCATTAATCATATATTATTTTGTCCCCCACCTACTTGCTACAAGTGTTCTTACTCCTTTACTAAATTCTTTCCCAACTTCAAACTCCAGATGAAGTCTCACCTTCAACCCTTTCTGATGTTCCAGTCCATTAATGATCTAGGCCTCTTCTGAACTCCTATACTAATTAGTCAGTTATCCTCATTTTCTATGTGCTATCTTTTATGGTTATCTTTATACATATATTCTTTCCAATAAGACTTGTAAGTGAAGTGTTTATGACTTCCATATGCTGCTCTTTACATACAAGATACTAAATTGGACTAAATTACTGTCTCTAAACCTGCCTTGTGCTCACACTTTTGCTTACTCTAATCTTCCTGCCAGGAATCCCCTATTCATTCACCTATGCAGATCTTATATATTTTCTAAGTCCCTATCTCCTCCGTTTAGCATTCTCTAATCAATAGAGCCACAGTGATCTTTTGTTCCCTCCTCTAAATTCATATAGGATTGATAACTATACCATGCACTTCTCATATCCTGCTTTTTATTGTCAGTTGACTGAACACATATATGCTTAACTTGCTGTAGCAGACTGTAAATTCATTAGAGGAATGTTTGTTTTTTATATATTTTTTATCTCCAACCAGACCTCAGACAACATGTTGCACCAGGCACAATTTTTGTTGATAAAATGAACTTAAATGTATCCAATATACTAAGGGAAATCAAACACTTATCTCCAAGAAGCAATCAACTCTAAAAAATCCCTTTAATTCCTCTTCCCATCTCAAACACCCTAAAACCAACCCCTCCCCAGGGGGAAAAAAAAACACATAAACCATCTATCCAAACCAAATACAGTAAAGATGCAAGAACTGAGTATATATTCTGTACCAATTTCCTTTCCTACAGACTGTAATTATTTTTCTAATAAACTCATTAATAATTTTTATTAAAACAAATAATTCTAGTGGATGCCCTACAAACTATGTTTATCTGATCTGAAATGGGAAAGCAGATGAAAGAACTATGGTGATAATTCTTACCAAACTCAGCTTTGATAGTGGCTGTTAGATGAGAACATCCATGTGAGCATGATTAAATTAAATCCCAGGAGCCAGTAGATGTTTGCTTTTATTTCTTAGTGTCTGGTGATAATGTTTTAGATCTATCCCAGGAAGGAATTAATGTTGAGAGTATTAGGTCTTCAATATTATATTTGTCTCTTTTCCTGGATTTTCAGGATATTATCTTACTCATCTCAGTTAGCATGCCATTTCTGCAACCCATGTAAGTAGTTGTTTTATATTATCATAAGAATAAGTTTCATTTAAACATATGATTTTTAAAATATGCTGCATTCCTGGGGTGCCTGGGTGGCTCAGTCAGTTAAGCATCTGACTTTAGCCAGGTCATGATCCCAGGGTCCTTGGATGGAGCCCCAAGTCAGGCTCCCTACTCAGCAGGGAGTCTGCTTTTCCCTCTCCCTTTGCCACTCTGCCTGCTCACATGCATATGTATGCTCTCTCTCTTTTAAATAAATACATAAGTAAATACATAAATAAAGTGCTACATTCCTAAATATGACTATATTATATCTTAGAGCCAAATACATTTTGGAGGTAAGTCATTTTTAGTTTTTAATGTTAAGTCTATGGAAAAATACTATTTGCTAATTTCTCTAAACAGAACCTTTCAGGAATTCATTTAATGTGTAGAATTGAGCAAGCTCTAAAACATTGTATTCCAATATTCAAAAGTGAGTTCAAAAACTATTTAAAAATAACATCAGGTCTTATATAACAAGAATGTTGGGAACAAAGCAGTTAACCTACAAGGCTTTCTGTTGCTGTTGTTGTTTTTACTTGATAAGCCTAAACAAACTGGTTTCCCTATATCTAATTCTGACTTTCAAAAATTCTGATCTTGACTTTAGAAGCCTGATTTTGCTTTTCTCTATTCTTGATTTTAGTTTGGCAATGTCAATCTGATCTCCTACAATCTTGTTCATATTTTTATCTGTTGCACTGACTTTTCTACATCACTTTATTTCAAGGTTTCTGATTCTACCTTGGTAGTCTTGTTCCAATTCAGAATATTTAGTTTGATTATTTAATTAGGTATTCTTGTCACTGGAATGAATAGTAACTGATTAATCCTACCCAAGCAGTACAAAAGGAAGGGTCTGAGACATTTTACCAATAAAAGGTAAAGTGGTAAGATTAGATATGATCTTTTTTCTTTTAAAATTTTATTATACTCATGGTATGTTTATAGAATAAAAAATAAAACAGATAAAAAATTTGAAAAGAAAGAAAGCTCAAGGTGAGAAGACTTAGTTGTTGTAAAAGAGTTCAGGACCCCTGGGTTTACAGATGAGACTACTGAGCCACAGAGGTTTTCAATAAATTACAGAAGTATTTGATAAATTACAGAAAACTAAAGGGGTGATGAAAACTGAAGAAGGAAAACTTTGAGATATATATATATATCTCAAAGTTATATAATATACAATATTTATACAAAGTTATATAATATTGTACAATAATATATAAATATTATACAATATAATATTGCATAGTATTTTGTATAATATATAATGTATACTATTATATTATATATAATGTATATTATATAATATATATTATTTTTATATATATCTCAAAGATATATAATAATATATATATATTTTTTTAAACAAAGAGAGCAATAGACTCCCAAACGTGGCTACTCAACATGAGGTCCACAGACAAACAGCAACAGCATCACATGGAAAGCTTATTAGAAATGTAGATCTCAAGTTTCATCCCAGACCTACTGAATTAGAATCTCTATCTTCACAAGGTCTTGAGCTAATCACATGTACATTAAAGTCCAAGAAGCATTAACATAAAACAGCAAGGATTTATTCAGAAAAAGGCATGCCAAATTAATCTTATTTTATCTTTTGATAAGTTTACTTAAATGATAAAGTCAGAGAGTAAATAGATATAATCTAACAATTTCAGGATAACAACTCATAATAACAGAGTATCAAGCCATCTCATTGCTTTTCTACAATTTAAAGCATATGGTCTTCCCTTATTATAGCACCACACATTACCACGATCTCATAAGTGTGTAACCTAGAATTGTCTGCACATTAACTTCTAATGAAGCTTGACTATTAAAAGGTAAAATTTTTAAAAAGGCCATTTAAGAAACATGGTATTTCCATCCATCCATCAGTGTGTTCAAAATTTTATCTTTGCATCAAGGTGCATCATTTTCTAATGTACTACATTCTAACAGTTAATGTTCTACACACTTAGCTTTTATTTCTAAAATAAACTTCTCTATATAAAACATATTTATGCTTTTGCTATAAAATTATTATCATTGTCCATTATATAATATTGTCCATTATATAATAAATAAAATGCTACATTCCTAAATATAACTATATTATATCTTAGAGCCAAATACGTTTTGGAGTAAGTCATTTTTATTTTTTAATGTTAAGTCTATGGGAAAATACTATTTGCTATATCAAATTTCTCTAAACAGAACTTTTCAGGAATTCACTTAATGTGTAGAATTGAGCAAGCTCTAAAACATTTTACTGTAATATTCAAAAGTGAGTTCAAAGCAGTACAAAAGGAAGGGTCTCAGCCAGACCCTTCTGAACTCCCTATACTGTCTATAGATGCCAATTATGCAACATAAATAAGTAAAATAGACTATAAGGAAAAGCAACTGCCAGATATATAATGCAACTTTATTATTAACTGAACAATGGTAAGGCACTGTTAGCATAGTACAAACAAGAAAATAGAAGCTATACTTTATTTTTTTTAAGATTTTTTTTTTATTCATGAGAGACAGATACAGAGAGAGAGGCAGAGACACAGGCAGAGGGAGAAGCAGGTTCCTCGCAGGGAGCCCGATGCAGGACTAAATCCCGGATCCCGGGATCATGCCCTGAGCCGAAGGCAGACACTCAACCGCTGAGCCACCCAGGCGTCCCTAGAAGCTATACTTTAAATTTAAAAGTAAAATACTTAATTTATCAACTCTTCCTTTTGAAATTGATTTCTCTGTTGATTGGGAAATAGAAACCTGAAACTCTTCTATACCAATATGTCAATAGCCACATGGGCTGACAGGGAAAAAGTAGATACCTACATGAAAATTCAGGTACTGCTATCAAGAGGTGTCAGAAGGTAGAATGAATGAATGACATCTGACCAAAAGCAATTAATGTCCATTACATCTAATATGCCTAAATTGTCTTGCATTCAATACCATATTATAGTACAGTTCAATTTGTAGTTCTTCATTCACATTAATTGAAAAAGGCAAAATAAATAGCTTTTCATTATCATAATGTTGGAAATGAGAAAACATTTTAAGAATTCAATCTGTGAATATGTAGTTTGGGTAATCACTTCTATCTCTGGAAGCCAATTTCAGCATAGAGAAGTAAGTCAGATTATTCCTTGCCAATGAGTTACCCAAAGAAATTACTTCACTAAGAACATATGAATTACAATTTACATTTGTGTAATTACTTATGAATGCATTTCAGAGAGAGAGATTCAGAGTGTTTACATGAGTTGTCAACAGTCACCCAAGAGGTCAAGTCTTTGAGCTGAGGCAGAGATTTTCTCGTGGATGACACGAACAAGTTGAATTCTTTCAAACAGTTCAAAAAACATCTCTTTAGCACCTTGTCTTGAATACTAGGCTGTATCATACAGATCTCCCCTTCAGGACTGTTTATTTCCAGATTGCTCTTTAGAAATTACCCTGAAGAGGGGCACCTGGGTGGCTGAGTTGGCTAAGTGTCTGCTTTGGGCTCAGGTCATGATCCCAGGGTCCTGGGATCGAGCACCCCATCTAGCTCCCTGCTCAGCAGGGGGTTTACTTTTCCCTCTCCCTCTGCCTGCCACCTGCCCTACTTGTGCACTCTCTTGTGCTCTCTCTCTAATAAATAAAATAAAATCTTTTTTAAAAACTAGAAATTACCCTAAATAAAGAGAGCCATCTCACGCAAGCTTATGCCCCCTTTCTAGGGCAGCTGGTATCCAAGACTAGTCAACACTGGGTTATAAGACATGGCCATCTTATTCTAACCAAGAATAATTCTAAAGGACCATCCCAGCCAGAGTTCTTGGTGAGGTAAGCTGAGGCCTTGTGACTTTACATTAGCCCAATTTCTCCCTTTATCTAGTCCAGCCTCCTTTTCTTCCCCTCATAGGTATTAATCCTAAGAGCACCCCTTAATAAACTATCTTCACCTACACACAATCTTAAGTTTGCCTCCAGGGCAACCCAACCTTCGACAGCACCTCATCCAATAAGCCCCCTAACCTCCAAGAAATAGATGCAACTACTGTATTATGCGTAAAATTTACCCAACAAAGCAATAATCCCTGTTGAAGCCACAAAAGAATATCCATCCATTCATATGTTTCAGTTTTAGCTTTTTAGCACAAAGTGCTTCCTGGTAAATTATACAATTAATAGACATCTTATACTCTTAAAAAAGACCTCAACTTTGTATTTAAATTTCAAATCAAGATTTATTTTAATAACTAGCCACTGTAGAAACATCTTCTGTAGTCACATAAATTATGTTGACCAATCAACATTACATTTGTAAAACACAGGAACTGTGTTCAAAAGTTCTGTCATATCAAAATTCTCATTGACACCACAAATAAATATGCTTTACTGGGCAGTATTACTTCTGCCTGTGCAAGAACAACAAAAAACAAATAACCCTTTTAAAGCAACCTGTCCAATAAATTACCAACCATATCTTCAACCAACAGCGTTTCAGATTAGATTTGCATTTGAAACTTAATATATTTCATGCCTTTCTCAATAGACACTCTTTTGTAAACTCATCTGTAAAACTGTTGGACTCCTGGGCAATCTTTTTCCTTAATATATAACATAAAATTGCATTTTATAACAGGATTGCTTATTTTATTCAGTAAGTTTTCATATTACTTTTCTGTACACTAGCCATAGTTTCTACTTTATATTGTGTTATAATGAGCTTATAAATGGTATTCATTAGACACAGACACACTTTGTATATTAAACACACCAGAATCTTTTATTTCCATCACAAAGAAATTTGTTCTCTCTTATTTTTTTTGAAATGCCCTCTCAGTCTTGCTTACATTCTCTCACTTTTAAAAGAGATATGGGTGCATAAAAATTTACTTTCCTCTTATATCTGCTATAAGAATAACAACAACACAAAAAAAGACAAGTGACAACTTGACACACAAAAAATAAGGTAGAAAATAAGGAAGCGTGTGGACTATGTCTAACTGGAGAATACATGCTCCATGTCTAAAGGTAGCAATGGCCACTTAGCTCCAAATAATTGCTGCTCAGTGGGAATACTGACCAAGTGTTCCCAGATTTTTCAATTTTTTTGAGAACTCAGAAATTCAGATTTTTATTTAAAATAGTTAAATGTTGGCACTTAATTCATCCCTATGAAACACATTTCTGGACATATCCAGCTCATGGTCCACTTATGTGCAAACTGTTTGCTATTCAATAAATTCCTTTAGAATGTAGAACTGATGAAAAAAGTTTGTCAGGTTTAAAGACAGTATTCAAGAAATGAGGGACCAAAAAACACTTATGAGATATATATAAAACAATAAAATAACAAAAAATCATTCCTTTTAAGTAATTTATTTAAATGTAAATGCATGAAACTCCAATCACAAGGCAGAGATTGGAAGAATGGATAAACAGAATCCAATGATATACTGTTCAGAGGAGACACTTTAGATTCAAAGACACAAATAGGTAGAAAGTGAAATGATGGAAAAAGATATTCCATGCAAATAGTAACCAAAAGTGAGCAGGGGTGGTTATAATAGTATCAGACAAAATTGACTTTAAATCAAAAAAAGGTACAAAAGACAAAGAAAGACATTGTGTATTAATTAAAAATCCAATAAAGCAAGAAGATATAACAATTTACATCTTTAAAGATAACATCTGGGACGCCTGGGTGGCTCAGCGGTTAAGCGTCTGCCTTTGGCTCAGGGTGTGATCCTGGAGTCCCCGGATTGAGTCCCACATCGGGCTCCCTGCATGGAGCCTGCTTCTCCCTCTGCCTATGTCTCTGCCTCTCTCTCTCCCTGTCTCTTTCATGAATAAATAAATAAAATCTTTAAAAAAATAAAGATAACATCTTTACATAAAGATATAAATATTTACATACTTAATATTTACATACTTAATAATAGACCATCAATTTAAGACAACTGAAGGTAAAACAGCACTCAAAGATAGTGGGACACTTCAAGATCTCCTCTCAAAAATGGGTAGAACAACCAGACAGAAGTAAGAAATATAAGACTTTAACAACACAATAAACCAACAGGCATATATAGCACATTCTAACAGAATACACATTCTTCTCAAGTGCACATGGAATATTTTCCAGGATAAACCATATGTTAGGCCACAGATTTAGTCTCAACAGATGTATTTATTTATTTATTTGTTTGTTTGTTATTTGTTTGTTTTTACAGAGAGAGAGAGAGACAGAGAGAGCAAGAGGAGGGCAGTGGGGAGAGGGAGAGAAAGAATCTTAAGAAGGCACATGCCCACTACAGAGCATGACATGGGGCTCTACCTCACGACCCTGAGGATCATGACCTGAGTCGAAATCAGGAGTCAGAAACTCAACTGACTGTGTCACCCAGGTGTCCCTCAATAGATTTTAAAAGATAGACATCATACAGAGTATCTTTTCTGATGACAAAAGTCTAAAATTACAAATCAGTAACAGAAGAAAAACTGAAAAACTGAAAAAATTTAGGATTTGTAGAAACTAAACAATACAGTTAACCAATGAAATGAAGAAATCACAAGGGAAATTAGAAAAAACTTAAGACAATGAAAATGAAAATACAACCTATCAAAACTTACAGTAAACAGAAAAAAGTCATGCTAAGGGATGAATTTATATCATAAATGCTTACATTCAATAACAAAAAAGATCTCAAATCAACAACCCAATTTACAACTAAAGGTAATAGGAAAAAGAAGAAACTAACTACAAAACTACCAGAAGGAAGGAAATTACAAAATTATAACAGAAATAAATGAAATAGGGGGTGCCTGGGTGACTCAGTCCGTTAAGTGCCTGCCTTTGGCTCAGGTCATGGTCTCAGGGTCCTGGGATTGAGCCCTGAGTCAGGCTCCCTACTCAGTGGGGAGTCTGCTTCTCCTTCTGCCTCTCTTCCTGCTCCTGCTCTTTCTCTCTCAAATAAATAAATAAAATCTTTTTTAAAAAGGAAATAAATGGAGACTAGAAAAACAATAGAAAAAAAATCAATGAAATGAAGAGTTGGGGTTTTTGAAAAGATAAACAAAAGTGACAAATCTTTAACTAGATTAAGAAAAACAGTAAAGGAATAAAATCAGAAATGAAAAAAAAAAGACATTACAACCTCAGAAATTAAAAGAATTTTAAGGGACTACCATGAAAACTTACATACCAAACTGAATAACCTAAAAGAAATGCATGAATTCCTAAAAACCTACCAAGCCTTAATCATTAAGAAATAGAAAACCTGGGCAGCCCAGTGGCTCAGCGGTTTAGCACCGCCTTCAGCCCAGGGCCTGATCCTGGAAACCCGGGATCAAGTCCCACATCGGGCTCCCTGCATGGAGCCTGCTTCTCCCTCTGCTGTGTCTCTGCCTCTCTCTCTCTCTCTCTGTCTCTCTCTCATGAATAAATAAAATCTTTTTTAAAAAAAGAAAGAAATAGAAATCCTTACATACCTATAACTAGCAAAGATGTTGAGGCAGTAATAAAAAAATCTTCCAACAAAGAAAAGCTCAGGATCAGATGTCTTTACTCTCAAATTCTACTAAATATTTAAAGAATAAATGCCAGTCCTTCTTAAATTCCTCCAAAAAACTGGAGAGAAGGGGACACTCTGAAACTTATTTATGAAGCCAGTATTGCCCTGATATAAAAAAAATAACAAAAGAATACCAATGGCATTTTCTTTTACAGAAGTAGAACAAGAATCCTAAAATTTATATAGAACCACAAATGACCCTGAATAGCCAAAGCAATCTTGAGAAAGAAGAACAAAGCTGGAGGTATCATGCTCCTGGATCTCACACTATACTACAAAGATATAATAATCAAAATAGTATGATACTGGTATGAAAACACACACATAGATCAATGGAATAGAATAAACAGCCCAGAAATAAACCCACACATATATATCATCCTCAATGGGGAAAAAAACTGAGAGCTTTTCCTCTATGGTCAGGAACAAGACAGGGATGTCCACTCTCACCATTGTTATTTAACACAGTACTGGAAGTCCTAGCCTCAATAATCAGACACCAGAAAGAAATAAAAGGCATCCAAATCATCAAGGAAGATGTCAAACTTTCACTATTTGCAGATAACATGATTCTCTACGTAGAACACCTGAAAGACTCTACCAAATAATTGCTAGAGCTGATACACAAATTCAGCAAAGTTGCAGGATATAACATCAACCTAGAGAAATCTGTATGCATTCCTATACACCTGTAAGCTGCATTCCTATACACCAATAATGAAGAAGCAGAAAGAAAAAACAAGGAATCAATCCCATTTACAATTGCACCAAAAACTTTAAGATACCTAGGAATAAACCTAGACAAAGAGGTAAAAGATCTATACCCTGAAAAAGATAAAACCTGATGAAAGAAATTGAAGATGACACAAAGAAATGGAATCTATGCTCATGGATCGGAAAACAGTGTTCAAATTTCTACACTACCCAAAGCAATCTACACATTTAATGCCATCCTTATGAAAATTCCAACAATATTTCTCACAGAGTTAGAACAAACAATCCTAAAATTTGTATGGAACCTCCAAAGACTGCAAATAGCCAAAGCAATCTTGATAGAGAAAAACAAAGCTGGAAGCATCATGATTCCAGACATCAAGTTATATTACAAGGCTATAGTGATCAGGACAGTATAGTATTGGCACAAAAACAGACACTTAGATCAATGGAACAGGACAGAAAACCCAGAAATGAACCCACAACTATATGGCCAATTAATCTTCAACAAAGCAGCAAAGGATATCCAATGGAAAAAAGACAATCTCTTCAACAAATGGTGTTGGGAAAAATGAACAGCAACATGTAGAAGAATGAAACTGGATGACTTTCTCAGATCATATACAAAAAGAAATTCAAAATGGATGAATGACCTAAGTGTAAAACAGGAACGATCAACATCCTAGAGGAGAACACAGATGGCAAACTCTTTGGGCACATGTACCCCCATGTTTATAGCAGCATTATCAACAATAGCTAAATTTTTAAAAAAGATTTTATTTATTTACTCATTAGAGAGTCAAAGACATAGGCAGAGGGAGAAACAGGCTCCCCATGGGGAGCTGATGTGGTACTCTATCCCAGGACCCCAGGATCATGACCTGAGCCAAAGGCAGACGCTCAACCACTGAGCCACCCAGGTGCCCCAACAATAGCTAAATTATGGAAAGAACCCAAATGTCCATCAAGTGATGAGTGGATAAAGAAGATGTGTTATATATATACACACACACAATGGAATATTACCCAGCCATAAAAAAGAATGAAATATTGCCATTTCCAAAGATGTAGATGGAGAATTGAGTATTATACAAGTGAAGTAAGTCAGAGAAAGACAAATACCATGATTTCACTTGCATGTGGAATTTAAGAAACAAAACAAATGAATGTATGAGAAGGGGAAAAAAAAAGAGGGGAAAGCAAAACATAAGAGACTCCTAACAATAGAGAACAAACTCGGGGTTGATGAAGGGGAGGTGGGCAGGGGATGGGCTAAATGGGTGATGAGTATTAAAGAGGGCATTTGTTGTGTTGAGTACCGGGTGTTGTGTGTAATTGATGAGTTACTGAATTCTACTCCTGAAACCAATATTACACTACATGTTAACTAGAGTTTAAATAAAAATTTGAAGAAAAAATTAGAAGAAAAAGAAACTGCATGGTCCAGAAATCTAAAACATATACTATCATGTCCTTTAAGAGAAAGTTTGCTACTGTGAGTGAGATGAAGACAGGTAGAATGCCCACAAAATCTGAAGATAACATAAACTGGAAAGAGTAGTTAAGAACACTATATGACAGAATCAAAATTCACAGGATTAGAACTGAAAAAAAACATGCTATAAAAATTAGATTGAAACTTAATAGCTTATAAAATATATGTGGGATAGGGACGCCTGGGTGGCTCAATGGTTGAGCGTCTGCCTTCAGCCCAGGGCATGACCCTGGGGTCCCAGGATCGAGTCCCGCATCAGGCTCCCTGCATGGAGCCTGCTTCTGTCTCTGCCTGTGTCTCTGCCTCTCTCTCTCTCTCTCTGTCTCTCATGAATAAATAAAATCTTTTAAAAATATTTATGTGGGATAATAGAAAATATATATTGATCTCTGCCCCCAGTTCCTAGCACAGAGATATAAAACCCTTGTCATTTCCTAAGTAATAAGACACTAAGAACATCTCTTGTTCCAATATTTGTTTTTTACCTCATCCCTGACACAGAGCTCCTAAAACTCCTATAAATTCAGCATCTTTCATTCTATTGAGGTTACTCTGGGTGGCTTCTGGATGGTGGCTTATCACCCGAAAGATTAAGCCATGATTAGAAGCTTAGAATTTTTAGCTCTACCTCAAATTCTCCAGAGTGGGGAGAGGGACTGGAAATAGTATTAATAATTGATCATGCTTACATATAGAGGTCTCTATGGAAACTCCAAAACTGCAGAGTCCAGAGAGCTTTCAGGTTAGTAAACACATTTACAGCAGGAGGGTAATACACCCCAACTCCATATGCACTGAAGTGCCTGTGCACAAAATTCTCCCAGACCTTGCCCTATGTATCTCTTCATCTGGCTATTCATATGTATCCTTTATCATATCCCTCAATAAACTGGTAAACATAAGTTAAGTGTTTCCCTGAGTTTTGTGAGCCATTCTTTTTTTTTTAAGATTTCATTTATTTATTCATGAGAGACAGAGAGAGAGAGAGAGAGAGAGAGAGAGAGAGGGAGGCAGAGACAGAAGCAGGCTCCATGCAGTGAGCCTGACGTGGGACTCGATCCCGGAACTCCAGGACCACGCCCTGGGCTGAAGGCAGTGCTAAACCACTGAGCCACCCGGGCTGCCCTTTGTGAGCCATTCTAACAAACTAATTGAACCTGAGGAGGGAGGTGTTAGAACCTCTCTGATCTATATATATATCCAGTTGGTCAAAAACAGATGATAACCTAGGCTTGCAACTGGCTTCTGAAGTATGTGGGGAGGGGGCAGTCTTGTGAGGCCAAGCCCTTAACCTGTGGGATCTGATGCTATTCGCCAGGTAGGTAGTGTCAAAATTGAGTTGAATTGTAGGACACCCAACTAGTGTTACAGATAACTAACTGCTTGGTGTGGGGGATCCACATATTTAGTGACAAGAAATGTTTTGTGTAAGTAGTAAAGGAGACTCACAGAGAAAAAATCCACATGAGAAAAACACAGAACAGGAAAGAACTAGTTTTCCTTATAGTGTGGCCATTGGGTACTTATTCAATCATAAAAGTAAAGGACATGGAATTCAGAGATAAGAGCAATTGATATTGCAAACACCTAATATTCTAAGCCCAGTAAATTCACTATGTGTTGTGGTTGTGAGAAAATAGCTAATCTTAACATTGGCTTCATTAAAAGAAACAGGTTCCAGAACAGGGCTGCTCAGTTGAACTTACTATGATAACGGAATTGTCCTCTATCTGCACTGTTTAGTAAGCTATAGCCATTCACCACACGTGGCTAATGAGACCTAATATATCTAGGGTGACTAAGGGACTAAATTTTTTTATTTTGCTTAATTTTAGCTAGTTTAAATTTAAATAGCTATATGTGGCTAGTTGCTACAATATTGGATAGTGCAGGTTTAGAACATTTAAAAAATGAAAAGTAGATACTCTTGGTTAGACCACATCTGTAGTATTGTGCTCATTTCCAGTTACCATACTTATGAACTAGAAGTGATCAGACTAATGAACAATGTTAGGATGAAGTGGGGAAGAACTGTAAAGTAAAAGATTTTGATGTTACCACATGGCAGAACTAGCCTTAGAAATTACTGGAAAATGTGTATCAATTGTATGTAAGAAAAAATTTTGTGCTTCAGCTTTGTAGAAACATAATAATAATTATTATAATTATAAGGGATGCCTGGGTGGCTCAGTGGTTGAGCATCTGCCTTCGGCTCAGGGCATGATCCTGGGGTCCTGGGATCGAGTTCTGCATCAGGCTCCCCACAGGGAGCCTGCCTCTCCCTCTGCCTATGTCTCTGTCAGAGAGCTCTCTCTGTCTTTCATGAATAAACAAAATCTTTAAAAAAATAGACATTTTGATTGTTTCCACAGTAAAGCATTAAGCATAATGCTGCTATGAACATCACATGTGTTTTATGGACATACCTTTCCTATTTAACTCAGGAGTGGAATTGTTGGGTCATAAGGTAACTCTCTATTTAACTTATTGAGGAACTAAGAGACTGTTTCCAAAGCAGCTGCACAATTTTACATTCCCACCATTAGTGTTATGAAGGTTACAATTTCTCTACATCCTTGCCAACATCTGTTATCTGTCTTTTTGAATATAGCCATCATAGTGGGTGCAAAGTGGTTTCTCATTGTGGTTTTGATTTGTACTTCCTTGATGGCTAATGATGTTGAGCATCTTTTCAAGTACCTATTCCCTAGTAATTCTGATGCATACTGAAGTCTGGGAACCATTAAGAGGTCTGTAAATACTTGAAAGTCCCTTTTGACATTAATAATCCCATAAAAAGAGAGCCAGAGAGATGTATTACTCATAGAACTGCACTTGCTCATGCCTTCCTGTTCTACATGACATTGCCCTGGAGGTTAACTTAGGCCTAACTCCTATTTTATACAGCCCTGACTACCTTATTCCTTTCTCATTTTATTTTTCAAATTTTAGGGTAAATTTTAAAATTAACTTGACTATTGACTATTTAAATCATTAAGTAAGCAATTCCATCTTCTAATTTGATCAGCACAATAGCAGATGTGGTGCTCTGTGAATACGGATGGATATAAATGGATATATTCAATATATATCAATGAAAACCTTTGAAAAAGAGAAAATCTTTAAAAATATGTCTTTAGAGAAAAGAAAACTAATTCTACTGTACCTTTCATGATCCATCAGCAGTTTAGCAACATTCAGACAAAAGTCTAGAGACATGTCAAGATGTAATATTTCCATGACAGCTAAAAAAGATAAAAAATGAAATAATCACATCAGTTTCATTTCTGAGGAAGCTTAGCAATTTTCAATACTTTCCCTCTGTCCAAAATCAACTTTCTAAACATTTTCCATATACCATGCCATATACCTAATAATTTATCAAAATCTTTTTATAAAATAGTAACATCAAATGCTAGAATGTAGTGAAACAGGTACTCTTCTATGGATGGCAAAGTAACTTCGTACAATCTTTTTGAAAAGCAACTTGGCAATACTGTATGCTAAGAACACAGTGGTTAAAAGCTTGATACCTGAAGTCAGATAGACATATTTGAAACCCACCTGCCACCTATATGGCTACAGGGAAGTTACTAGTTTTTCTGTGCCTTTGTTGCATCATCTGTAAAATGGGAATATATCACTAATCTCTTAGGTTTGTTGAGAGGGTTACATGAGATAATGAATGCAAATTACATAGCAAAGTACCTAGCACTTAGTAAGCATTCAATAAATGACAGCTACTGTTATTATTACATATTCCCTCTACTGCAAAAAGTGTACTTCTGAAAAGTCATCTGCAATAATGGAAAATGTCTATAAGCAAATATATTAAAATCAGATTATAATAATAATAAAAAGGAAATATATTATTGAGTGTCCACTATAAGCAGGTGATAAACTATTACAAAAACCATTAAAAGTGTTGAATATGAAATAACAGAAAAAGTAAATATGTTCTAGTATGAAAAATGTTTCTAAGATTAGGAAGTGAAAAATCAGAAAATAAAGCCTGAATGTACTATATGGTCAAAATTCTATAAAACAAACAAATTTAACCAAAATAGAGAAAATGTTGAAAATAAATTATCAAGCTGCTAGAAAAAGACTGTGTTCAGACTATTCATTTACCAAATACCTAAGGAGTGTATTCTGTGTGCCAGGAACTATGCTTGGTGTTAAGAACCCAGTAGTGAACAAGATACACAAAAATCCCTATTGTCAAGGAACTTATATTCCAGTGAATGGTGAGACTATGGATATTTCTAATATTTTCCAAAAGTTTCCTTAAGGGGTACATGCTACTCTTTCATAATAAAAAAAAAATTTCTGTATATTTTTTTTTCACTTTTTTCTACCACAAAAAATACCAGTGAAATTCTAATGCCAGCAGTTAGATTGACCATTCTAAGATTAAAGTACTTCCCACTAGCAAAGAAATGAACAGACTACAAAAATGCAAGCCTCATACATTCTCTCAATACAACAAAATAAAAGATAATATTTTAAGGTATAGAAAATGTGGAATCAGGGAAGTGTCCTAATTTGTAATCTGACATTGTGACTTCATTACTCTGAATATCAAGAGACTAGATTAAATAAAAACAATATGGGCGTAAAGAATAATTTCATTTTAAACTCTGCTTTTTATCTGCATTTTGATAAATATTGTAATGGGGGATTCTAATCTAAAATTAATGAACTTTAAAGTAGGTGACTCCATAATCCCTCTGCTCTTCCTATATTGTATTGGTTTGAGTTAAGCCTATTCCTCTAATTGGTTAGTTGGTTTATTCACCCCCATATTGACATGTGGAGTCACCTCCACATTTATATTTATATATAATATAAATTATATAAAAGTGGAGCTGTCTTCCTGGTTCCTAACATTTTTCAACCTGTGTATACTGAGATGATACTGCTACCTAGAGATACAGAATCCTCTTTATATTTAAGATTCTAAGGTCTTTTAGTGATTAGCTAAAATTCTAGAGGTCACAAAGTTTCAAAAGTACTAAATTAGCACTAAATTTAGAGCTACTACCAAATTTGATTACTATCCTATTTATTAAAAAGTGTTATTACTGGGCAGCCCGGGTGGCTCAGCGGTTTAGCACCTTTAGCCAAGGGCCTGATCCTAGAGACCCAGGATAGAGTCCCACGTCGGGCTCCCTGCATGGAGCCTGCTTCTCTCTCTGCCTGTGTCTCTGCCTCTCTCTCTCTCTCTCTCTGTGTCTCTCATGAATAAATAAAATATTTTTAAAAATTGTTATTACTTATGAAATAGTTATACTAGCATATAATTTTATATAGTAAAAATAAAAATAATGCAGCTCTGTAATGCAACTATATTTTTATATTACAAAAATAAAGCATATGCATATCAAAAGAATTTATATTATTTTTATGGCTAAACATAATTGAAATACTTAACAGGGGCCAGTGTTCATAGAGAGACTTTTTGCAGTAGTAACAATAATAATAATAGCTACAATAATAGGTTTGGCACACTAAATATGCACCAGGCATGCTGCTAAATGCCTTATATACATTTTCTCAAGGATTCTCAAAATAACACAATGAAGTAGACATTATTTTTAAATCTTTTATTTTTTTTATTTAAATTCAACTTGCCAACATACAGTAAAACACCCAGTGCTCATCTCACTGTAATTCTTTTAAAGGTAAACAAACTGAAGCACAGAAAAGTTAAGTGACTTGCCAAATGACTCAAAGATGTGTATCAGGATGTTTACTCTGTGAGGTATACATTTTAGACCCTAAGAATTCTGAAAAAGGGGCACCTGGTTGGCATTGCCAGTTAAACATCGGACTCTTAGTGTCAGTTCAGGTTGTGATCTCTAGGTTGTGAGATTGAGCCCCATGTCAGGCTCTGCGCTTAGCAGAGTCTGCTTAAGACTTTCTCCCTCTTCCTTTTTCCCCCCATCTAAAATAATAAACAAATCTTTAAAAAAAAAGAATTTTGAAAAAGAAAATGTTTTTACAAGTAATTATAATGTTTATACAAGTAATTACAAAAAGCAAAGCACAGGGACTCCTGGATGGCTCAGCGGCTGAGTGTCTGAGTTTGGCTCCAGGCGTGATCCTGGAGTCCCAGGATTGAGTCCCACATCAGGCTCCCTGCATGGAGTCTGCTTCTCCCTCTGCCTATGTCTCTGCTTCTCTCTCTCTCTGTCTCTCATGAATAACTAAATAAAATCTTAAAAAAAAAAAAAAAGCAAAGCACAGCAAAGGCTTATTCCATCCAAAGTTAATCTTTTTCAATGGTGCACAACTTCAAAAGGGCAGTTGCAATTTTTGCTAAACGAAAAAACCAACAAACAAACCCTGATAGTTTTTATTCAGCTCTTTTTAACTACCTATTAAATTTGCAACTATTCGCTCTTTCTTCTCTTTTTCTTCCTAGCTAACAAGCTTCTCTTTTTCCCATGTGATCAATTTCCTTCTCAGTCACCATCAAATTGCACTTACTGTTAGCATACTATAAGAGATCTTATACTCAACAAACTGGTAATGATATTTCAAAATTGTGTGTTCTTCACACACAGAGATGATACCTTCAAGGAGTTCTTCATTAGCTCTTTCACTCTTCAAGAGGATTTTCATCTTGAAGAAAAGCCCAGATGGATTTAAATGTTCCTATTTTAAACAGGAAATCACAATGACATTAAAACTGTAGAATGTAAAAGAAAATTTTCAAGCAATTGCCTGTTTTAGTCAACCATAGCAGAATGACTCATGATCAAAGAAAATCGAAATTATAAAAGATCAGATCATAAAATCCAGTTTATCCCTGAGGATATTTTCTGATATTTTATTTAATCTAAATGAAATAACACAAGGAAAAAATATTTAAACATTTGATTGAGTGGCAAGCATTTAATGGCAAGATCAACACTTAAACTGCATGAACGTAAGGCCACATTCTTGATTTGATGAGTAAAACTCCACATGTCAATTATACTTGCTTTCTTTTGAGATTTTAATAACAACTGAGGTCCTTTGGAAACATGGCTGAATAAAATGAAAACATATTTTCTTCACTATAGGATATACCTGTTATATTTACTATTAATAACAATGTACTCTAAATGGTTTTTCCAAATCCTTGTTAGCTGGTTCTACACTATCTGTGGTCTCTTGCCTGTTTCCACTTTTGCCTGACAGGATACATCTTTAAACAGCTGGCACAGATTAAAAGTGAAGTATAGGTCCACAGAAGAGAACCATTCTTTCTACAAAGCCATTTAGCCTCTACATGAACATTGTACTCTTTAGTTCCAAACATGGCAAATAATTATAGCAATTTATGTGTGAAATGCCTTAAGAATGGAAAGTTAGGGAAAGTATGCACTGGTATTAAAAGGGTTTGCGAAAAGAGATGCCATCAATACAAATAATAAACCAAGGTTGCAAATTTTAATTTATTGCATTGACACATTTCCTAACAGACATTGTTTGAATAGGTCTTAGATTCAATTACCTTTTATCTTCAGAGATGTACAGGTCTTCAAGAGCTTGGCAGGATCTGTTTTCCTTTAGTCTACTAACACAAGTTGACATTCTGATTTTCCCTTTGATTTCATTACCAAACAACTCCAGAGAATGGACAATACTTTGCTTTCATTGTATAATCATCGATTCACTTCTATGAACATTTGCACTGTAGATCTATCCTTGTCTCTTGAAACTACACTTTCAGAAATCATAACTGACTATCCGTTAAATCCATCAGCTTTCTCCCTATAATTAATATCCTTGGGACGCCTGGGTGGCCCACCATTTGAATGTCTGCCTTCAGCTCAGGGCGTGGTCAGGGGGTCCTGGGAACAAGTCCCACATTGGGCTCCCTGTGCTCCTACTTCTCCCTTTGGGAAGCCTACTTCTCCCTCTGCCTGTGTCTCTACCTCTCTCTGTGTGTCTCTCATGAATAAATAAATAAAATCTTTAAAAATATATATCCTTGTCTTTTCTGTAACTTTTCTCACTGTTGTTTCTCACTCTTATTCCTTAGATTTCTACTTGTCTTTTTTTCTTTTTGCCAAACACTTACTGGAAAAAAGGATCCAGGTACAATGAATTTTCAAGGCAAGGTATTTATAAATGCTGTTCTGTAGATGAGAAATCTGAGGCCCAGATGGAGTAACACAATGACATAGTTGGTAAGTGGTAGAGTTGAATTTTGAATTCAGATCTTTCTGACTCTAAAGGCCATAATTTTTCCACTGTAATATGCTGCCTCTTATGAAGCTCTTCCTAAACTTATCCTGCCTCTTATTTGTCATCCAGTTTTCAGGCGAGCTTTAAAGATAATTTTGCCATATTTTAGTGTGAAGTTTATCACATACACACATGATTATATAAAATATGTATGCATAGTTTACAGAATAATGATAAAACAAACACCCATGCACTAATCACACAGGTAAAGGAACAGAATCATTACAGGCCGCCTGTATACTCCTGCCCATTTATAACTCCCTGTCTTCCCTACAAAGGTAAATACCACCTTGAATTTTGTGCAGTAATTCCCTTTCTCTTCTTTATAGATACTCAATATATTGTTTAGTTTTGCCTGCATTTGACTTCACTTAAACAAAATATAAATTCTTCTTGGACTTGCTTCTTTCATTCAATGTCATGATTTTCAGATTCATTTATGTTGATACAGAGAATTTATTTCTTTTAATTACTATATACCATAGTCCTCAAAAAGGATTCCTTGATCAGCATTACCTAAAAACTTATTAGAAATGCAGGTTTCACCATGAATCTACCGAATCAGAAAATATGTGTAGGCCCTATAAATTGTGTATATGTGTGTATTATTTTTAAGAAAATGGGTAAAATAATTATTATTGATTTGCATTATGAAAAGTTTCCATTTCAACATAAATTCTAGTACTTATTTAGTAAGAAAATAAATAAGAACATTGTGTTTTGTTTGTTTTTTTAAGATTTTATTTATTTATTCATGGGAGACACAGAGAGGCAGAAGCATAGGCAGAGGGAAGAGCAGGTTCCCTGCAGGGAGCCTGATGCAGAACTCGATCCTAGGAGCCGAGATCACGACCTGAGCCAAAGGCTCAACCACTGAGCCACCCAGGTGCTTCAAGAACACTGTGTTTTAATAGGAAAACTAGTTAATATTTATGCATGCTCAAGTTTGAGAAGAACTACTGTATGGTATTCCATTGCATGAGTATATCAAAATTTACCTATTCTAATTTAGATACCAAAGTTATTTTCAACCCAATTCCTATTTTGAACAATCATGGCATTAGTTTCTGTACAATTCTACTAGCATACAAATGCAAAAACATTTTTCCAAAGTATATACATAGGAGTGAAGTTGCTGGGTGGTTGGATATGGTTAAGTTCAAATTTATCAAGTAATGTCACACTGTTATCCAAAGTAGCTCTATCATGGTGTACCTGGGTGGCTCAGTTAAGTGTCTTTTGATTTTGGCTCAGGTCATGATCTCAGGGTCAAGATATTAAGCCCCATGTCACACTCTGTGCTCAGTATAGAGTCTGCTTGTCTCTTTCCCTTTGTTCTTCTCCATTTACTCACTCTCTCTCACTCTGACTCTCTCAAGTAAATAAATAAATAAATAAATATCTTAAAAGTAACTCTATCAATGCTCAAAAAACTAGGAATACAAGGGCACTTATTCAATCTGATAAAGGGCATCTATGAAAAACTCACAGCTAACACCATACCAAATGGTAAAATACTAAAAGATTTCTCCCTATGACCAGGAACAAGCAAAAGAAGTCTGCTCTTGCCACTTCTATTCAAAAATGTAATGGACATGTTTGCCTAGCAATTAAGGAAGAAAAAGAGATAAAAAGCACCCTGACTGGAAGAAGTAAAATTATTTCTATTTGCAGATAACATGATATTGTATATAGAAAATCCTATTCCCAGCGTGCCTGGGCAGCTCAGTTGGTCAAGCATCTGCCTTCAGCTCAGGTCAGGATTTCAGGGTACCAGGATTGAGCCCCATGTCGGGCTCCCCACTCAGCAGGGAGTCTGCTTCTCTCTCTGTACCCCCACCCCTGCTCATGTGTGTGCTCTCTCTCATTGAAAATTCTATTCCCTATAAAAACACCAATAGTATTTTATACAGAACTAGAATAAATTATACTAAATTTGTATGAAACCACAAAAGACTCCCAATAGCCAAAGCAACATGAAAAAGAAAAGCAAAGCTGGAGGCATAACAAGTCAGGACCTTAAGTTGTATTATAAAGCTGTAGTAATCAAAACAGTATAGCACTGACAAAACAAACACTTAGATCAATGGAACAAACTAGAAAATCCAAAAACAAACCCACTATTACGTGGTCAATTGATCTTCAATGAAGCAGGCAAGAATATCCAATAGGAAAAAGCCAGTCTCTTCAACAAATGGTGCTGAGAAAACTGGAGAGCAACATGCAAAAGAAAGAAATGGGACCACTTTCTTTTGCCATACACAAAAATAAATTCAAGGAGTGGGGTAAGAGGGCAGAGAAGTAGGGTCCCCAAGTCACCTGTCCCCACCAACTTACCTAGATAACTTTCAAATCATCCTGAAAACCTACGAATTTGACCCGAGATTTAAAGAGACAACAGCTGGAACACTACAGGGAGAAGAGTTTGTGCTTCTAACAAGTACAACTCATTTTTAGCCACTCTGCACTGAGGAAAATGACTAAAAAGAACTCCTCACCACAAAAGAAAGAATCAGAAACAGTACTCTCTCCCACAGAGTTACAGAATTTGGATTATAATTCGAGGTTAGAAAGGCAATTCAGAAGCACAATTATAAAGCTACTGGTGGCTCTGGAAAAAAAGCATAAAGGGTTCAAGAGACTTCATGACTGTAAAATTTAGATCTAATCAGGCCGAAATTAAAAATCAATTAAATGCGATGCAATCCAAAATGGAGGTCCTAACGATGAGGGTTAATGAGGTAGAAGAACGAGTGAATGACATAGAAGACAATTTGATGGCAAGGAAGGAAGCTGAGTAAAAAAGAGAAAAACAATTAAAAGACCATGAGGAAAGGTTAAGGGAAATAAATGACAGCCTCACAAGGAAAAATCTCTATTTAATTGGGGTTCCAGAGGGCACCGAGAGGGACAGAGGACCAGAAAACGTATGAAAACAAAACGTAGCTGACAAATTCCCTAATTTGGGGAAGGAAACAGGCATTCAGATCCAGGAGATAGAGAGGTCCCCCTGTAAAATCAATAAAAATCATTCAACACTTCGACATTTAATAGTGAAACTTGCAAATTCCAAAGATAAAGAGAAAATCCTTAAAGCAGCAAGAGACAAGAGATCCCTAACTTATATGGGGAGAAATATTAGATTAACAGCACACCTGTCCACAGAAACCTGGCAGGCCAGGAAGGGCTGGCAGGATATATTCAGGGTTGTAAGTGAGAAGAACATGTAGCCAAGAATACTTTATCCAGCAAGGCTCTCATTCAGAATAGAAAGAGAGATAAAGAGCTTCCAAGATAGGCAAAAACTGAAAGAATATGTGACCACCAAACCAGCTCTGCCAGAAATATTAAGGGGGACTCTGGAAAAGAAAGAGGACACCCAAAGAAATAATCCACAAAAACAGGGACTGAAGGTATTTTGATGACACTAAATTCATATCTTTCAATAGTAACTCTGAACGTGAATGCGCTTAATGATCCCATCAAAAGACGAAGGGTTTCAGACTGGATAAAAAAGCAATACCCATCTATTTGTTGTCTACAAGAGACTCATTTTAGACCTAAGGATACCTACAGCCTAGAAATGAAAGGCTGGAGAACCATTTACCATTCAAATGGTCCTCAAAAGAAAGCAGGGGTAGCAATCCTCATATCAGATGAATTAAAGTTTATCCCAAAGACTGTAGTTAGAGATAAAAAGGGACACTATATCATACTTAAAGGATCTATCCAACAAGAGGACCTAACAATCATGAATATTTATACTCCTTATGTGGGAGATGCCAAGTATATCAATCAATTAATAACCAAAGACATACTTAGATAATAATACACTTATACTGGGAGACTTCAACATGGCACTTTCTGCAAATGACAGATATTCTAAGCACAACATCTCCAAAAAGCAAGACCTTTAAATGATACACTGGACCAGATGGATTTCACAGATATTTACAGAACTTTACATCCAAACGCAACTGAATACCACATTGTTCTCAAGTGCACATGGAACTTTCTCCAGAATAGACCACATACTGGGTGACAAATCACGTCTCAACCGATACCAAAAAATTGGGATTGTCCCTTGCATATTTCAGAGCATAATGCTTTGAAACTTGAACTCAGTCACAAGAAGAAACTTGGAATAAACTCAAACACGTGGAGGTTAAAGAGCATCCTGCTAAAAGATGAAAGGGTCAACCAGGAAATTAGAGAAGAATTAACATTATTAACTATTTTGAATAAGTATTCTAATAATCCAAAAGAAGGTAGAAAGAGAAGAAAATGGGAATAAAGAATAAATGGGACAATTAGAATATAAATAAGATGATAAACTCAAACTTAACCATATCAATAATCATATCATATGTAAACATTCTAAACACTGCAGTTAAAAGGCAGAGATTGTCAGATTTGACAAAAAAAGCAAGATCAAACTATACGCAGCTTACAAGACATACTCTTTAAACACAAAGAAAAGTGGTGAAAAGGACACAAGATATACCATGCCAACATTAGTCAATGGAAGCAGAAGTAACTATAATAATAAACACAAAGTAGATTAAAAAGAAACTATGGTATATATCCCTAAAATGAGATATTACTCAACAATAAGGAAATATGCATACACACAACATGAATAAATCTCAGAATTATGTTGAAAGAAGCCATATAAAACAATATATTCTCTATGATTCCATTTGTATAAAACTCTAGAAAATGCAAACTAACCTATTATGCAGAAAGCAGATCAGGCTGTTACTTAAGAGAAGTGGGAGAGATGGCTGACAAAAGGACATGAACAAACTTTGAGGAGTGATGTATATATATGCACAATCCTGATTGTGATTGTTTCACAGGTACAAATACACATGTTAAAACTCATCGAATTTTATTCCTTAAATATGTGCAGTTTACTGTATGTCAATTATATCTCAATAAAACTGATAATTAAAAAGAATAATTATAAATCAGTCAAAAAATAGGAATACACAAATCCATACTGATAATAAATGAAATAAACCAATAAGTAAGTAAGTAAGTAAATACATAAATATTAAATAATGGGAGAAGGGAAAATTCTTGCTTACATTAGAATGTTGACTGCCAACTGGTAAATGTGGAGGGAGTGCTAAAGTTCAAAAAATGATCATTTGCCAGGGTTCCTAGCTGGCTCAATCAGTAGAGCATGTGACTCTTGATGCTAGGGGTTGTGAGTTCGAGCCCCACACTGGGTGTAAAGATTACTTAAAAATAAATTTTAAAAAAATGATCATTTGGCAACAATCATAGAACTAGCTTAAGCAAGAGCACTAACTCTGAAGGGATATTTTAATGAGAAACAGGGTATATACATAATTTTTAAGTCTCTCCATTAATTATGTTTCATGGGAAAATATTAAATATGCAATGAAGAAATTGGACAACACCTTTGACCAGGTGATCAATACTGACATCACCAATGAGGAATAGATGGACCTCATGGGCTTCCAGATGAAATATCCTGAGAAGTGACACAATATCATCATTTGTATCATATTCCAGTCACAAAAATATAAACCAAATCTAATCATGAGATAAATCTCAAATAGAAGAATTTTCAGTTAAAACAAGATGGAAAGCTACTGTATTCTGCCAACACGTCAATGACACGAAGTCAAAAAAAAAGTTATGGAAATGTTCCAGAGTACAGGAGACTAAGGAGACATGACAAAGAAATAGAATATCTGATTCTAGAATAATCCTATATTGAAAAGAAAAAATGCTGTCAAGCTCATTATTGTGGGCATATAATATACATTAAATCCCTCAATAATATGAACATATTATGGATTATAGTCCCTCAATAATATGGAAAGAGAATACACAAATATGAATAACAGATTAATCTGGGTATTTATAGGTGTTATTTTTTAAAGATTTTATTTACTTATTTCAGAGAAAGTGAGCAAGTGAGTGAGCATGAGCAGAGTGAGGGGCAGAAGGACAGAGAGAGAATCTCAAGCAGATTCCATGTTAAGCAGAGCCCAACACAGGCCTCGATCCTGAGATCACTACGTGAGCTGAAACCAAGAGTCAGAAGCTTAACTGATTATGCCACCCAGACACCCCATATATATAGGTGCTCTTTGAACTATTCTCACTCTTGCAACTTTTCTGTAAGTTTGAAATTATTACTAAATACAATATTTTCAAGTATATATTGCTACTGAAATCCTAATGCACCCAATTTAGCTATGTCCAGGATTAATAATTAGGCTATTAAATGTGGTAATTCAGGAATAAGAGTAATAATTGCTATAAAAACTGCAACTTTTGCATCCAGTGAATAATATGTGCTGGCAAGAAGGCATATAGCTGGTATGCAATCTTCTCAGTTCTCCTGGCCTTTCTTTGAGGGAGAGGGGGTGGAAATTGCATCTTAGCAAATACAAAAAACATGCATTTTTGAAACTGTTTATTTCTATTAATATTTTTAATTAAAAAATTAATGTTTAAAAAGTTTTCCCAAAAAAAGGTTTCCAGCATGAAATAATCCCATCCACATGATATAAATTTCAGGAAAATATAATTAAAATAAACGGTCTGTTTGGGAAATTTAATATTCTGGTTAATAAAACTATTTATTTTTATGCTTCTAGTCTGCTGAAAAAAAGTTTTAATGTATCAGTAAAGGGATGCTCGGCGGTTCAGTAAATTAAGCCTTTGGCTTAATGGGCCTTTGGCTCAGGTCATGATACCAGGGTCTGGGATCGAGTCCCACATCGGGGACTCAACTGTTTCTCCTTCTCCCTCTGCCTGCTATTCCCCCTGTTTGTGCTCTCTCTCTGTCAAATAAATAAATAAAATATTTTTTAAAAATAAAAAATTAATAAAATGTATCCATATAGAGGAGAGGAGGATAGTGGGGGAGTAAGAGGTCCTTAGGCTCAACACTTAATATGAACACAACTAGATAACTAAAAAGTCATTCTAAATACATAAGTCAACCTAAAAACTGACAGAACAAACTCCAGAACTAAAGGGAGAGAAGAGGCCATACTGAAGAAGGAACAAGAGACATAACTGGCTTCTCTAACACAGAGAAGGTAGAGATTTGGACAAAATGCAAGAACAGAGGAATTTATCCAAAATGAAACAAGATAAGGCCACAGTCAGAGATCTAAGTAGAACAGACAGAAGTAATATGGCTGATAAAGAATTTACAGCAAGAATCATAAGGACACTCATTGGACTTGAGAAAACAATAAAGGACATCAGTGAGACCCTTACCACAGTGATAAAAGAGTTAAAAAAAATAATCAGTCATGCAGAGAAAGAGGAACCCTCTTGCAATGTTAGTGGGAATGCAAACTGGTGCAATCACTCTGGAAAACATATGGAGGTTCCCCAAAAAGTTAAAAATAGAGCTACCCTACAATCCAGCAATTGCATTACTAGGTATTTAGCCAAAGGATGCAAAAAATACAGATTCAAAAGGGTACATGCACCCCTATTTTTATAGCAGCATTCACACACACACACACACACACACACACACACACACACTGGAATATTACTCACCCATCAAGAAGAATGAATGCTTGCCATTTGCAATGACATGGATGGAGCTAGAGTATATTATGCTAAGTGAAATAAGTCATAGAAAGACAAATACTATATGATTTCACTCATATGTGGAATTTAAGAAAGAAAACAGATGAAAAAAAAAGAAAACAGATGAACATATGGAAAGGGAGTTAAAAAGGAGAGAGGGAAACAGACCAGGAGAGATTCTTAACAATAGAGAATAAACTGAGGGTTGATAGTGGGAGATAAGTGGGGATGGACTAGATGGGTAATGGATATTAAAGAGGACACTTGTGATGAGCACTGGGAGTTATATGTAAATAATGAATCACTGAATTCTACTCCAGAAACCAATATTGCACTGTATGGTAACTAAGATTTAAATTTTAAAAATAAATAAATAAATGAAATTTAAAAATCATAAAGAATCAGATATGAAGAATGCAATAAACAAAACTGAAAACAGGCTTCATGCAATGAACAGCAAGCTGGGAGAAACAGGAACAAATTAGTGTCTTAGAAGACAAAATAATGGAAAATAATAAAGCTGAACAAAAGAAAGAATTATGCAACATGACAATAGACCGAGGGAACTCAGTGGTTCCATGAATCATAACATTCATATGATAAGAGTTCTAGCAGAAGAAGAAAAGGGGAACAGAAAATTTATTTCAAGAAAAATAGCTGAAAACTTCCCTAATCTGGGAAAGGAAAGAGAGCCAAATCCAGGAGGCACAGAGGACTCCCATCAAAATAAAAAAAAGCAGGGCAACACCAAGACATATTGTAATTAAGTCGGAACAATACAGTGATAGGGAAAAAATTTTCTAAATGGCAAGACAAAAGAAGTCCTTAACTTACAAGAAAAAAAAACATATAAGGCTAGCTGGAGATTTCTCAACAGGAACATGGAAAGCCAGAAGGGAGTGATATGATATACTCAACATACTGAATGGGAAGAATCTGTAGCTAAGAATATTCTATCTATCAAGGCTATCATTCAGAATAGAAGGAAAGATAAAGAGTTTCCCAAACAAAAGCTAAAGGAGTTCAGGACCACTAACCCAGCCCTGCAAGTAATATTAAAGGGGACCCTGAGTGGGAAAGAAAGACCAAAAGTGGCAAGACTAGAAAGGGGCAGAGATAAACTCCAGAAACAATGAAAAAACGATGAATAAAATGGCACTATATACAATAATTACTGTAAATGTAAACGGACTAAATGCTCCAATATAAAGGTATAGGGTGTCAGAATGGATAAGAAAACAAGTCCCATCTAAATGTTGCTTACAAGAGACTCATTTTAGACCTAAAGACACCTGCAGATTGAAATTAAGGGGATGGAGAAACATCCATCACACAAATGGTTAGCTTTTAAAAAAATTAAATAGTATATCAGAAAAACTGGACTTTTAAAACAGACTGTAACAACAAAGAAAAGCACTATATAATAATAAGGGGATAATCCAGCAAGAAAATAACAATTGTAAATATTTATGCACCCAACATGAGAGCACCCAAATACATAAAACAGTTAGTAACAAATACAAAGGAACTCACTGATAATAATACAATAATAGTAGGGGACTTTAACACCCCACTCACAGCAATGGACAAGGACTCTGAATGACACACTGGACCTGATGGACTTAACAAATATATTCAGATCATTCTGTTCTAAAATAGCAAAATACACATTCTTTTCAAGTACACATGGAATATTCTCAGAATAGATCACATATTAGGTCACAAAACAAGCCTCATCAAATACAAATCAGACTGAAATCATACTATGCACCTTTTCTGACAACAACACTATTAAAACTACAAGTCAACAACAACAAAAAATTTGGAAAGACCACAAAAAAAATGAGGTTAAACAACATGCTACTAAACAATGAATGAGTCAACAAACAAATGAAATTGAAAACATAACAGTACAAAAGCTTTAGGATGCAGCAAAAGCAGTTCTAATAAGGAAGTACCTAGCAATACAGACCTATCTCAAGAATCAAGAAAATTCTTAAAAAACAACCTAACCTTACACCTAAAGGAGCCACAGAAAGAACAAAGCCTAAAGTCAGCAAAAGGACAGAAATAAGATTAGAGCAAAAATAAATGATACAGAAACTAAAAAAGTCAACAGAATAGATCAATGAAACCAGGATCTGGTTCTTTGAAAAAATTAATAAAATTGATAACATCTAGCCAGACTTATCAAAAAAGAAAAGAGAAAGGATCCAAATAAATGAAATCACAAATGAGACAGGAGAAATAAACCAACACTACAGAAACAGAAATAATTATAAGAGAATATTATGAAAAACTATATGCCAACAAATTGGACAAGCTGGAAGAAAATGATTAATTCCTAGAAACATAAACTACCACAACTGAAATAGGAAGAAACAGAAAACTTGAACAAACTGATAACCAAGCAAAGCAACTGAATCAGTAATCAAAAAACATCCAACAAACAACAGTCCAGGGCCAGATGGCTTCACAGGTAATTTTACCAGACATTTAAAGAAGAGTTAATATTTATTCTTCTCAAACTATTCCAAAAAATAAAAAAGGAAGGAAAACTCCCAAATTCATTCTATGAGACCAGCATTAACCTCATTCTAAAACCAGATAAGGACTCCACTAAAAAGGAGGACTACAGGCCAAAATGTCTGATGAACATGGACGGAAAAACTCTCAATAAAATACTAGCTTACAGGGATCCTGGGTGGCTCAATGGTTGAGCATCTGCTTTCGGCTCAGGTCATGATCCCTGGGTCCTGGGATCAAGTCCCACATCAGGCTCCCCACAGGGAGCCTGCTTTTCCCTCTGCCTATGTCTCTGCCTTTCTCTGTGTGCCTTTCATAAATAAGTAAATAAAAATCTTTTAAAAAAAATACTAGCATACTGAATCCAACAATACATTTTAAAAAGTCGTTCACCATGATCAAGTGGGATTTATTCCTGGGCTGGAAGGGTGGTTCAATATTCACAAATCAATCCATGTGATACAGCACTAAATAAAGGATAAGAACTTTATGATCTTTTCAACAGATGCAGAAAAAGCATTTGACAAAGAACAACATTCATTCATGATAAAAACCTTCAACAAAGTAGGTTTAGAGGGAACATACCTCAACATAATAAAGGCCATATGTGAAAAATCCATAACTAATATCATTCTCAATGGAGAAAAACAGAGCTTTTCCTCCATGGTCAGGGACAAGACAGGGTTGTCCTCTCTCACCGCTGTTTTTGTTTTGTTTAGTTTTTAAAGATTTTATTTATTTATTCACGAGAGACACGGGGGCGGGGGGGCAGAGACACAGGCAGAGGGAGAAGCAGGCTCCATGTAGGGAGCCTGACTCAGGACTTGATCCCAGGTCTCCAGGATCACACACTGGGCCGAAGGCAGAGCTAAACTGCTCTGCCACCTGGGCTGCCCTCTCACCACTGTTATATAACAGAGTCCTGGAAGAGCTAGCCACAGCAATCAGACAGGCATCAAAACAAAAAGAAAGGCATCAAATTGGCAAGGAAGAAATCAAACTTTCACCATTTAAAGAAGACCTGATACTCTATATAGAAAACCTGAAACATTCCACCAAAAAGCTGCTAGAATTGATAAACTATTTCTATAAAGTCACAGAATACAAAAATCAACATACAGAAATCTGTTGCATTTCTATACACCACTAATGAAGCAGCAGAAAGAGAAATAAGAAAACAATCCCACTTACAATTGCACCAAAAACTACCTAAGAAACAACCTAACCAAAGAGGTAAAAGACCTATACTGTGAAAGCTATAAAACACTGATGAAAGAAATTGCAGATGACACAAAGAAATGGAAAGGCATTTCATGCTCATGGATTGGAAGGACAAATATTGTTTAAATGTCTATACTACCCAAATAGATCTACACATTTAATACTATCCCTATAAAATACCAACAGCATTTTTCACAGAGCTATAACAAATAATCCTAAAGCTGTATGGAACCACCAAAGACCCCAAATAGCCAAAACAACCTGGAGAAAGAAGATCAAAGCTTGGAAGCATCACAATTCTGGACTTCAAGTTATATTACAAAGCTGTAGTGATCAGGACAGTATGGTACTAGCACAAAAACAGACACTCAGATCAATGGAACAGAAGAGAGAACCCAGAAATGGACCCACAACCATATGGTGAACTATTCTTTGATAAATCATGAAAGAATATCCAATCAGAAAAAAGACAGCCTCTTCAACAAATGGTGTTGGGGAAACTGGAGAGCAACATGCCAGAATGAAACTGGACCACTTTTTTATGCCATACAAAAAATAAATTCAATATGGATGAAAGATGTAAATGTGAGACAGAAAACCATAAAAATCCTAGAGGAGAACATAGATAGTAACTTCTCTGACATCAGCCATAGCAGCTTCTCTCTAGTTCTGTCTCCTGAGGCAAGGGAACCAAAAGCAAAAATAAACTATTGGGATTTCATCAAAATAAAAAGCTTCTGTACAGAGAAGGAAACAATCAACAAAACTAAATGGCAACTTACAGAATAGGAGAAAATATTTGCAGATGACATATCTGATACATGACATATCTTTAAAAACTCAACACCCCAAAAATGAATAATCCAATTAAAAAGTGGGCACAAGACATCAACAGTCATTTCTCCAAATAAGACATACAGATTAGCAACAGACACATGAAAAAATGTTCAACATCACCCTTCATCAGGGAAATACAAATCAAAACTACAGTGAGATTATCACCTCACACCTGTCAGTATGGCTAACATCAACAACACAAGAAACAATAAGTGTTGGCTGGCAAAGATGTGGAGAAATGGGAACCCTTTTTTACTATTGGTGGGAATGCAAACTGGTGCAGCTGCTCTGGAAAGAAGCAGGAGGTTCCTCAAAAAGTTAAAAATAGAACCACCCTGGGATCCAGCAATTGTACTACTAAGTATTTACCCAGGGGGGATATATGCACCCTTATATTTAGCGCATTACTCACCATACCCCAGATACTGAAATAGACCAAGTGTCCATCAATTGATGAATGGATAAAGAAGATGTGGTATGTGTATACACATACACACACACACACACACACACACAAATATTACTCAATCATAAAAAGAATGAAAATTCGACATTTATCATGATGTGGCTAGAGCTAGAGAGTATTATGCTAAGCAAAAAAAATCACAGAAAGATAAATACCATATGATTTCACTCATATAGGAATTTAAGAAACAAAAGAAATGAGCAAAAGAGGAAAAGAAAGAATGAATAGCATACCAAGAAACAGACTCTTAACTATTGAGAACAAACCAGAGGGGAGGTGGGTAAGGGGATGGGTTAAATAGGTGATGGATGAAGGAGTGTACTTGTAATAAGCACCAGGTATTGTACTGAAGTGTTCAATCACTACATTGTATACCTGAAACTAATATTGCACTGTATGCTGACTGGAATTTAAATTGAAACTGGAAAAAAGCATAATTATTTGCCTTATTAAATAAAATACATTTTTTAAAATTTTTATTTATTTATGATAGTCATCACACACACAGAGAGAGAGAGAGGCAGAGACACAGGCAGAGGGAGGAGCAGGCTCCATGCACCGGGAGCCCGACATGGGATTCGATCCCAGGTCTCCAGGATTGCGCCCTGGGCCAAAGACAGGCGCTAAACCGCTGCGCCACCCAGGGATCCCAAATAAAATACATTGATCCTAAATGACTCTCTTTTTATTTTTTATGTAAAGATTTGTTATTTTTGGGACACCTGGGTGGCTCAGTGGTTAAGCGTCTGCCTTCCGCTCAGGGCATGATCCTGGGGTCCAGGATGAAGTTCCACATCCGGCTCCTTGCGAGGAGCCTGCTTCTCTCTCTGCCTATGTCTCTGCCCCTCACTGTGTCTCTCATGAATAAATAAATAAAATCTTTAAATAAATAAATAAATAAATGAAAAGTAAAGATTTATTTTTAAGCAATCTCTATACCCAATGTGGGGGGGGCTTGAACTCACAACCCCAAGACCAATAGCCACATGTTCCACCCCTGAGCCAGCCAGACACCCCTAACTCTCTTTTTAAATGGTCATCACCCTATCAATATTCTTTGTCCAGAAGGGTAGAGGTATATATGTATGTATGTATGTATGTAAGAACGTGAGCTAAAAGTGAACCACTAACATTTTTTGTTTATTTATTGACTGATTTTTTAAAGTAGGCTCCACAGCAATGAAGGGCTTGAACTCAGGACCCTGAGCACCAAGATCTGAGCTGAGACTGACAGTCAGGCACTTAACTGACTGAGCCACCCAGGAGCTCTTCACTGTTTTTTAAACAAAATCCCATTACCTGCCTATTTTATCACCATTTCCTTCTTTATCCTAAAAATTCACAGCAGAGAGAACCCTTTCCATTTCATGCAAAAGAAAATTTTTTTCAAAAAGTCTCTTGTTAAGAAAATATATTTTATTTTTTCCTTTCTGTGCAGAACAGATTGAAACAATCTGATGCTAAAAAATGGATATTTGTTTTATTGAAGTATAATTAACATAGTATTATATTAGTTTCAGGTGTTACAACATAGTGATTCCACAATTCTATACATTACTTAATAGTCACCACAATAAGTGTAGTCATCATCTATCACCAAATGACATTTTTACAATTTTATTGATTATATTTTCTATGCTATACTTTTCATCTCCATGACTTATTTATTTTGTTACTGGAAGTCTGTATCTCTCAAATTCCTTTACCTATTTCCCCCTCTCCCTACCCAACTCCCCTCTGGTAACCACATGAAAAATAAAAGAAATACATAGATCTCTTAATGTGAGAAAAGCATTTTTGTTTTATCTGGTATCATCTGTGAATTGCCACTAAATCAAAGCAATTTAATCATACTTTGGTTTTTATTAAGTATAAATAATACCACCATTTTCTTTTTTACTTCTAATTTTCCATTGTAATGTGATTACATTAAAAAATAAAGAGCAAATAATTAAGTAAAAAAGTAGGAATACCAAAGCAAATGTCTAAACTACATTTCAAAATGTGAATTGAAGCTCCAAAAAGTGCATTAGTTTATATGCAAAAGTAGAACCCTCTTATACCTTGTTTGCTAGGTTTATAGCACTGAGAGCCTTATCATAATATTCTTGGTCATCCCAATCCACATAAGCAGTAGCTAGTAACCGCAGAACTTTAGCCTATAATTAAAAAAGAAAAAAGCACTCAGTTGAGGGTTAAATTGCAATGCAGCAGCTGATTAGCACTTACACAGTGATGGGCATCTTCTCCAACTTAAGTCACTATTATGAAATAGCATTTCCTTAGGTAACCACAGAGTCTGGAATATGTCTCATCATTAAGCTGCCCATGCCAAATACTAAGAATTTTATAATAGCTTATTTAAATTTAATACAATTATGTTAATATAATTATTTTCCTAACAGTGTTTTAGTATTGAAGTACTTTATAATTCCCACTCTAAAAATAGAGGAAACAATAGCACAGCAATATTTAATTTAATAATCTTACTGCCCACAGTATAGGTAGCATTGCTTGAGAGATAAATAGAAAGACATAATCCCTCTCTCAAAAACTTTACAGGGTAGTTGAGATCAACCAATTGGACCAAGAGCACATATACCATCATTTTAGTAGAACAGGGCAGCCTGGTGGCTCAGCGGTTTAGTGCAGCTGCCTTCAGCTCAGGGCCTGATCCTGGAGACTCGGTATCGAGTCCCACGTCGGGCTCCCTGCATGGAGCCTGCTTCTCCCTCTGCCTGTGTACACTCTGCCTCTCTCTCTCTCTCTCTCTCTCTCATTCTGTGTCTCTCATGAATAAATAAATAAAATCTTTTATAAAAAAAAGGAACAGATATGCTTTCCTATAAAGAAGGTTTTTCACAACTCAGCTAAGTTTTAAAATCAATATGTATTGCTGAATTTAAGCCCATTTCTCCAGCCACGTTTACATTAATAAGGGGAGTAAGTCTAGTCAGCATTTATGTATTTAACTACAGATTTAGATTTTGAAAGAAAGAGCTCTATTTCCATGAAGAATCTGCCTCTAAATATAAAGAGGGGGCAGTAGGACCAGGGAAAGATAATCTTAACTTACTAAAGCTCTGTAAACCTAGAGAAATTATAGTTAGGGTGTCCTATTTCTGAGTTTTTTAATTAAAAAACTAAGGTCAAGTAAGATGTATACAAGGTACTTAATATCATTATCATTATTATTATTATGATGATGATGATGATGATGATGATGAAAGAATCTCAAACCATTATGTTAAGTAAAAGAAGCCATACACAAAACAGGAGATACTATATTATTCCATTTATACAAAGTTCAAGAAAAACTAAAAATAATCTATAGCCAGAGAAGTCAGAATAGTTGTTTCATCTTGAGAGTGTGAAAGGCTATCAATCGGAAAGGGCCAAGGGAATTTTTGAGGGTCATGGAAATTTCTGTATCTTGATATACATGGTAGTTGTAAGACTATCTAGATATATTATAATTCATCAGGCTATACACTTAAGATCTGTGCAATTTAGTATATATAAATTATACCTTGATAAAGTACTGCTAGTGTGAAAAACTACATAAACTACTTCATAATCTTACCTCTCCATAATTCACAACATAAATATTACATTTCAATCACATTAACTCTGTAGTCTTCCATCCTTTTTTTCTCCTCCAGACATCATCTCATCTAGATCCCTTGCCTGGTATCCCCTTCTCCCTGCATTTTCACTGTACTTTTCAAGGCCTTCCTACCAGAATGCTTCTTCAGCTACTCTAGCCAACCCTGACATTTCCCTTTACTGAACCACACAGTTTAACACTTACTTTTCCTAAATTGTCTCGGTTGTACTAGTTTTTAGAATCTATTTTTGAAACTTTATTTTTTTAAAGAATTTATTTATTTATTTATGAGAGAAAGAGAGAGAGTCAGAGACACAGGCAGAGGAAGAAGCAGGCTCCATGGAGGGAGCCCCATGTGGGACTCGATTCCGGGTCTCCGGGATCACGCCCTGGGCTGAAGGTGGCGCCAAACCGCTGAGCCACCCAGGCTGCCCTGAAACCTTAATTGAAGTATACAATATATACAAAAAAGTTCAAAAATCTCAAGAGCACAGCTCTGAATTTTCACAAAGTGAACACATGTATGTTAACAACAGATAAATAAAAAAACAGAACATTAAACAGCAACAGGCTCACCTCAAGACTCTCTTCAGACACTATTCTAAAAAAGGGTAACAAATTACCTGTCTTCCAATACCGTGTACATTCGCTCTACTTGCTTCTGGCATTTACATTTATGGAGTCATACAGTATGTACTACTACTTTATAAATTGTTTTGTTTACTCAACATTATATGTGAGAACATACATATTGTTGCAATTACTGTAGCTCATTTATTCTCATTCTCATATAACATGCCATGATGTGACACTATAACAATGTTTTTATTATTTTCAATTGTGTTAAAATACACATAAAATTGACTATCTTAACCATTTTTAAGTGTACGGTTCAGTAGTATTAAGTATATTTGCAATGTTGTGCAGCCTTTACCATCATCTATCTTCAGAACTCTCAATCTTCCAAAATTGAAACTCTGTGCCCATTAAACAATAGCTCCCCCAATATTCTCCTCCCTCCAAACTGCTGCAACTACTACTTTATTTTACGTTTCTATTAATTTGACTACTCACAATACTTTATTTAAATGGAATCATACAATATTTATCTTTTTTGTGAATGGCTTATTTCACTTAGAGTAATATCCTCAAGGTTCATCTATGTTGTAGCATGTGCCAGAATTTCCTTCTATATCAAGGCTGAATAATATTCATTCAATACTTATATTAGTTTTATGCTTCAAACATAAGCTTTTTAAGGGTAGAAGTCATGTTTTATACTTCTCTGTTATTTCCCATCTATCATATTGCTAGATATATATAGGTATTCAGTGATATTTTGATTGAGATACCATAAAGGTAAGAAGTAAAGATAGATATTCAAACAAAATTCCATTTTGCTATGGCATATATTAAATTACTTTTACATCACATTCATTTACCTAATCATATTTTACTTGATTAAATATTAAAATTAACTTCCATACTAAGCATATTCTATATGGGTAGTTAAGGAAAACCCTAAAAATTTTAACATGCAATTTTAAAAGCTAAAATTGCTCCCAGCATTTACATATATTAACTCTTGGATATAAGAATCTACCTGTATGGTAGATTCTATTAGTATATCAATTTTACAGAAACTAATGTACTGAGATATTAATGATGTGCCCAAAGGATAATTTACTCACAAAGTGGGGACAGACCATTACAGTTTAATAACAATAACATAGAATATATTTCTTCAACCTACTTCTACAATATTTAACATGATCCTTACCAGCATTTCTGGCCCAACAGAATTCTTATCCATCTTCCCAATATCATAGCTTTGGCTATCATTAAAAAAGATATATATATATTCATTTCAAATTTCATTTTTAAGATTCTATATCACTAAGAAAACATGGCATAATTATACTTTATTCCAAATTTTCTATTTTGCACTACAATAGATTATTAGCCAATTAATACATAAATATCAATTATATAAAGCAATTATATAAAGCAATTCTTTCTAACTGTAGAAAACCATAATTTCTTTAGGATGTACAGCCAATAAATCAACACTATATTATTATTCTTTTCAATTTGGATATATATAGTATATAGTGCTTTAATGTATACTATCTATATAATATTTTACTGCATTAAAAATACCTTACATGTATATATGAGCTCTTAATGAGCACATTTTAAAGTCTAAGAAATATGAATATATTTTTTAAATAAATACAGGAGTTTCCACAGAAACAAACGCTTTAGCAATATTTATTAAGCTTCACAACACCCTTGTGTGGCACTATTAGTTCCATTTTGCAGCTGAATGAACCAATTTAGCAGTTAAGTGATTTCTAATATTTCCTAGTTTGGTACTGAAAATGAGAATGAGGGGTTGGGGAGTAGAGAAATTTTATTTTCAGTCTATGCTTTAATCAGCAAACCATATTATCCATTGGACATTCTGATAACCACAAATAATATATTAACATGAGCCTCAGGGTTTCAAAACCTAAAACCTAAAAAGCAAAACAAAAATTATTCACCATAAAATTGGTATTCCAAGGAAAGATGTCAATAAAATTTTGGTGAAATGAACTAAATTGAAGACATTACTTTGAAATATTCCTTTTTAAAAACACTAAAAGACAGAATTACCAAACTGAGTTTTCAGATCACTAACAAGGATATAATACTGGCCTAGTGATTCTAAGTTCTATCTCACAGAGGTCTCCTTTGGTATATTAAACCTACTTCCAGCTTTTAAAACAACCAGTGAGGATGAAATTTCTGCAAAGCTGGTATAAGGAGCTCTTGGACCCTCTCCCCAATTATATAACCATTTGCCTGGAAAAATCATTAAAACAACCAACCAGTTAAAGTCTTTGGAAATTTTCCTAAGGGCATATGGCAAATGGAAAAACATTTATTTAAGAAAAAAAAAACAACTAAATCTCAGTGAGAACAGTGAGAGTCTGTGGCATTTGAGTCACAATCTGCTCCTATCCACATCAGCTCCCTGTGATGAAAACTACTCCAGATGGGTGCTATCAAGAAGGTAGTAATCCCCTTTCCATCCAGCTCCTAGACTCTTAGGCTATGGTTTCACCTAGGAAGGACAGGCATGCCAGCCTCTCTTATCCTCCCCAGGCCTGTGTTGTGTAAGTGCTATTCTGGGCAGGCAAAATTAGAGGACTGGGTATTCCTTTCCCCACTCAGTTCTCACTCTTATGGTAAAGGCTCTACCTCAGGTATGACAGATCAAGAATACTGGGACCCTAATAATTTTCACCCAGACTGGCTCCTTAAGCAGAGGCTCCATGCCAGGAGGATATGCTCAGAAGATCAGAGGCTATATCCCCAACATCCACTCTTACACCAGGAGAAGCAAGCCATGCTCTTGCCACCAACTCCAGTAGTGTGACACAAAGGTTCTCCCCAGGGAGGAGAAATAGGCAATAAAGAAAAAAGAGCTCAGAATATCTGCCTGAGAGGACTGACTTACTTGGAATAGAGCAAGAAGTTCCTGCCTAAGGGCACTGTCAAAAACAAGGGAGATCTTGGTGGTAAGTAATTAAGAGGGAGTTGGTAGCTCGTGGTAATAGTAGCAACAAGTGAAACAGCATATTAACAAGAATTTTAACACAGAGAACCAGGGACAGAGGCAACCAAGAAGAATAATTCAGGAGGTCACACTCACCCCTGGAGATACAGAAGGCTACGAAATGCACTAGGCTGCACCCACCCAGGAGGGATCAGAAGGACATGTGGAGCAGACTAGAAAGCATTCCTGAAGGCACACACAGATACATCAGCAAAGAACCCGGAGCCTGAGTGGCTCAAGGGGCTTAAGCAGAACCTCTTACCAAACACTGAAAATGTAGCTACTCTGATCCAAAATAACAGTAAGGAAGCCAAGCTTAAAAATCAAATCACACTTCCAGTTTTCAGTTACACATGTAAGGAACTTCGAAGTCATTACTTTGTCCTAACAAATAAAAACCTGAAAAAGACTAAAAAATCAACAACTGTCATTGGATCCATCCATAAGAGAAGGGAGGACAAAAGGCAAATTACTGCCCCCCCCCCCCCAGAGATGGACAAGGAATTGTGGCTTACCACAGGAGGGACTCACCAGTGGAAACTGCCAAGAGAACCAGTGCTGAGGCAGGAAATTGTGAACAATAACTAACAGGTTGCTGGAGGCTCATTGTGAACAAATCTGAAAGTTTAAAACTAGGAAAATATAGTCTTAGGGGCATACCCACCATATTGTCAGATTTACCTCCAGGAGCTCAAGATTCCCACGGTAAATATCAGAGAAAATCCTCTTGGGCTTTGTCAGAGTTGATGATAAGGAACCAATCTGTTCTTAAGAAGGCCTGCCCTCAGGGGAAACTAGTTAACTAGAGTCTATCTCCTGGAGGTATTATCAGAACCCAACTTACCTGGGGAAGAGAAATACTCAACCCTAGACTACTCTAGCCACACTATACCACCTAGGGGTGGAGTAAAAAACTGAGAAATACTTGTGAAGTTCACAGTCCAAAGGCATATACTCACCAAAGGACTAAGAACTAAACACAGGACTAAAGAACTCTTAACCCACTCCCAAAACCTAACCACCACATTACTAAAGGCCTATTTACAGCAGTTCCTTTTACCCAGTACATGTGAAGCTATCAAGAAAAAATTATAAGGCATAATGTGGAGGCCGAGAAAAATTAAGGCCATCCCACCTAAAGTTTAGCATTAGCACAAGTACAGCCATCTTAGGTCCCTGTGAGTAAGAGCTGAACTTTAAGGGGAAAAACTGCAGAACGTCCTCAATGTCCTCGGCGGGTAATCCCATATCAGAAAGACAACAGAGCTCAGAATTGCCCTCGGCAGAGAATCCCGTATCAGAAAGACAACAGAGCCCACGCCCATGATAGAAAGTCCCATCTTAGAATTCTTCCATCCCTTCTGGAAATCCCCTAGACCAGCCTATAAAAAACCCAGCTGTAACCCACTTCGGGGCCCAAGTCCCTGCTCCGCTGTGTCGGGTACACTTGGACCCAAGCTTGAGCTTGTAAATAAACCCTCGTGTGTTTGCATCGGTGTCGGCTCCTTGGTGGTGGTTTCTCGGATTCGCGATCTTGGGCACAACAATACAAAAAAGAAAAAACACAATTTGAATAGACGGAGCAAGCACTGGAACGAGACATGTGGGTACAGCCCATCCCTCTATTCTCATGCTCTCTCTCTCAAATAAACAAATCTTTAAAAAAAGAGAGAGAGAGAGAGAGAGAGAGAGAGAGAGAGAAATTGGGGCACCTGGGTGGCCCAGTCGGTTGGGCATCTGACTTTGGCTTGGGTCATGATCTCACGGTCCTGGAATGGAGTCCCACATCAGGCTCCCTGCTCAGCAGGAAGTCTGCTTCTCCCTCTGCCCCTTTTCTCTGCCCCCTCCCACCCCTCATGCTATCTCTCTCTCTCTCTTTCTCTCCCTGTCTTATTTATTCACAAGATGAATAAATAAAATCTTTTTTAAAAATAGAGAAAAAAATCAATGAAACCAAACACAAGTATTTGAAATAATCAGTAAAATTGATAAGCCTCTAGCCAGGCTAAGAAAAAAAGAGGACACAAATTATTAATATCAGAAATGAAAGAAGGGATATCACTACAGATACCATGAAAATTTAAAGAGTAATAAAGAAATACTATAAATAACTCTGCCTACAAATTTGATAACCTAAATTAAATGGACCAATTACTTGAAAGGCACAAGCAGCCAAAACTCAAGACAATAAGAAATAGTTTAAATAGGCCCATAGGTATCAAAGAAATTGAATCAAAAATTAACATTCCAAAACAAAAAGCATCAAGCCCAGATGTGTTCACTGATAAATTCTACTAAATATTTAAGGAAGAAATGATTGTCAACTCTCTACAATCTCTTTACAATAGAAGCAGAAGGAATACTTCCTAACTAACTCATTCTGTGAGGCCAGCATTACCCTAATAATACCCCAAACCAGTCAGATATTATAAGAAAACTATGAACCAATATATATCATGAACATGGATGTAAAAATCCTCAATAAAATATTAGCAAGTCAAACCCAAACAGTAATTTTTAAAAACTAAACATGACAAAGTGAGATTTATCTCAGGTATGCAAAACTGGTTCAACATTCTAAAATTTCTATGTAATAGAATGAGATGAGAATAGGTAACAGAATATTGCAGGACAGGACTGCCACTGCACAACTTCAAGACTTCCAATAAAGCTACAGCAACCGGGGCACCTGGGTAGTTCAGGGAGTTAAATGTCTGCCTTTGGCTCAGGCTATGATCCCATGGTCCTGGGATAGATCCCCTGCTCAGCAGGCAATCTGCCTTTCCCTCTCCCTTTTCCTCCCTGTTTGTGTGCTTTATCTCTCTCTCTCCCTCTCAAGTAGATAAATAAAATATTTTTTTAAAAAGCTACAGGGATCCCTGGGTGGCACAGCGGTTTGGCGCCTGCCTTTGGCCCAGGGCGCGATCCTGAAGACCCGGGATTGAATCCCACGTCAGGCTCCCGGTGCATGGAGCCTGCTTCTCCTTCTGCCTGTGTCTCTGCCGCGCGCGCGCTCTCTCTCTCTCTCTCTCTGTGTGACTATCATAAATAAATTTTAAAAAATTTAAAAAGCTACAGCAATCAAGTTAGTACATTATTACAGTAATCAAGAAATTGGCTAAAGGGACACCTGGGTGGCTCAGCGGTTTAGCGCCTGCCTTCGGCCCAGAGCATGATCCTGGAGTACCAGGATCGAGTCCCACATCGGGCTCCCTGCATGGAGCCTGCTTCTCCCTCTGCCTGTGTCTCTGCCTCTCTCTCTCTCTCTCTCTCTCTGTGACTATCATAAAAAAAAAATTAAAAAAAAGAAAATACAAATGGATTAGTAGAACAGAATAGAGGGCCCTCATAAATACATTCAACTCATCTTTGACAAAGAAGCAAAGGCAACAGAATGGATCAAAGACAGTCTCTTCAACAAGTGATACTTGAACAATTGGACATACAAGAATATAGACACAGACCTTACATCTTTCACAAAACTTAACTCAAAATGAATCATAGAACTAGATACAAAGTGCAAAATCATAAAAATTTTAGAAGAAAACATAGGATAAAACCTAGATGATCTTAGGTATTGTGATGCTTTTTTAATTTATTTAATTTCTTTTTTATTTTCTTAAGTAGGCTCCATGGCCAATGTGGAACTTGAACTCACAACCCTAAAATCAAGAGTCACATGCTCTACTGAGTGATCCAGCCACGTGCCCCCTCTGATGCCTTTTTAGATACAATATCAAGGAAACAATACATGGGAGAAAAGTGATAAACTAGATCTCATTAAATTTTAAAACTTCTGGGTTGCCTAGATGGCTTAGTTGGTAGAGCATGCAACTCTCAATCTCAGAGTTGTAAGTTTGAGCCTCAGGCTGCGTGCAGAGATTACTTAAAAATAAAATCTTTAAATAAATGAAAAATTAAAAACTTCTGCTTTGTGAAAGACAATATCAAGAGAATTAGAAGACAAGCCACAGAGAAAATATTTGCAAAAGACACATCTGATAAAGGACTGATATCCAAAATATACCCAGAAAAGCCTCTTACAACTCAACAGTAAAAAAACAAATAACCCAATTAAAACATGATCCAAAGTTCTTAACAAATACCTCACAAAAAAAGATGTACAGATGGCAAATAAGCCTATGAAAAAATATTCCACATCATATGTCATGAGGAAAATGCATATTAAAACAAAAATTAAATACCAGTACATACCTATCAGAATGGCCAAAGTCTAAAACACTGAGTCTAAAATACTGGTGAGAATATGGAGTAATAGAGGTCTCACACATAGCTGGTGGGAATATAAAATTGTACAGCCACTTTGCAATTTGGTAGTTCCTTACAAAACTAAATATACTCTTGCCCTATGATACAGCAATCACATTCCTTGGTATTTACCAAAAGGAATGGAAAACTTACATCCAGACAAAATGCTGCATGTAGATGTTTATATGTTTATGGCAGTTTTATTCATAATTGACAAAATTTGGAAGCAACCAAGACGTCCTTCATTAGGGAAATGGACAAATAAGTTGTGGTACCTCCAGACAATGGAATATTATTCAGCACCAAAAATAAATGATTCCAACTATATAACATTCCAGAAAAGGCAAAACAATGGAGACCAAAAAGATCAGTGGTTTATAGAGTTCAGGGAAAAGGGAGGGATGAATAGGCAGAACACAGAGGATTTTTAGGGCAGTAGAACTACTCTGTATGACACTAAAATGCTATAATGGTAGATATATGTCATTTTACATTTGTCTAAACGTAGAGAATATACAACAGCAAGAGTGAACCTGGAGGGAAACTACAGAGTTAGAGGATTATGATGTGTCAATGTAAGTTCATCCTTAGTAAAAAATGTATCATTCTGGTGAGTAATGTTGATTAGTGGAGAGGCTTTGAATACGTGGGATCAGAAGTATGTGGAAAATCTCTGTACCTTCCTCTCAATTGTGTTGTAAACCTAAAACTGCTCTAAAAAACATGTTTTTATTAAAAAATCAAATAGTATGGGGTACCTGGTGGCTCAGTCAGTTAAGCGTCTACCTTTGGCTCAGGTCATGATCTCAAGGTCCTGGGATCGAGCCCCACATCCAGCTCCCTGCTCAGTGGGGAGCCCACTTCTTCCTCTCCCTCTCCCTCTGCCACTCCCTTTGCTTGTGCTTGCTCTCTCTCTCTAATAAATAAATAAAATCTTTTACAAAAATCAAACTGTACTCATATTTGGAGGGTCTGAGAGATTATACACATGCTCAAGGCTGTCCTCTCAGGCATGATCAGGGCCTGGCTGAATGCAGGGTAAAATAGTTAATTCACTAAACTGTGAAAACAATCTCTAAGACAAATACATATCCAATTGCAAAGAGTGAATATCTAACTGGCTAAGTGACCTTAAACACAACCCTTGACCAATAAGTAGCTTATGTGGATGCAGAGGTGAAGCCTAGAAAGCCATAAAAAGACAAAAACAAGGGGAAAAATCCTGAGCAGGAACATTAGAGGTCATACCCTGTGAGAAAAATTTACCTCACAGAGTTAGTCCAAATGACCAAACAATTAAAAGAACAGTAAGTTCCAGAAAGGCATGAAACTGATATCCATACTTGCTGTAAGATATTACCCAAAATGTCTAGTTTTCAACAAAATATTACAACACATGCAATAAAACAGTAAAGTGTGACTTATACAGAGGATAAAAGGAAGGCAACAGAAACTGCCTCTGAGAGGTCCCAGATGTTGCAGTGGGTAGAAAAATACTTCAAAGTAGCTATCATAAATGTTTATAGAACTATAGGAAACTATATATTTAAAAAATTAAAGGAAGGGGACGCCTAGGTGGCTCATTCGTTGGGCATCTGCCTTCAGCTCAGGGCGTGATCCTGGGGTCCCGAGATCAAGTCCTGCATTGGACTTCCTGCATGGAGCCTGCTTCTAGTCTGCCTGTGTCTCTGCCTCTCTCTCTGAGTCTCTCATGAATAAATAAAATCTTCAAAAAAAATTACAGGAAGGTATGATGATGCAATGACACAGAGAATACGAGTGTAATAATTAATCACAGAAATTATTTTTAAAAAGAACCAAATGGAAATTCTGAAGTTGAAAAGTAAAATAACTGAAAAGAAAAATTCACTAGACGCTCAACAGTAGACTTGAGCAGGCAAAAAATATATAAACTTAAAGATAGATTGATGGTGATTATACAAATCTGAGGAACAAACAGGAAAAAAAGAGTGGGGAAAAAAGAACAGAATTTCAAAGATTATCAGACATCATTCAACACAACAACATATGCATGAGAGTACCAGAAGTGGAGAAGCAAGAGAAAGAAATAGAAAATTAGAAAATATATTTAAAAAAATGATGGTTGAAAACTTCCCAAATTTGAGGGAAAACAATAATCTACACATCCAAGAAGCTTCATGGGATCCAAGTAGGCTCACACATACATACACACACAAATCCATACCCAGACACATCATGGTCCAATTACTGAAAGTCAAAGATAAAGAGAAAATCTTGAAAGCAGTTAGAGAAAAATGATTCATTGTTTCAAAGGAAACCAGATTAACAGCTAATTCTTCATCACAAATAGTGGGTGCCAGAAAGCAGGGATGACGTATTTAAAGTGCTTAAAGAGAAAAAACTGTCAACTAAAAATCCTGTATCTAGAGAAACAATTTTTCAAAAGAAGAACTAAATACATTCCTAGATAAACAAAAACTGAGAGAATTTCTTGCTGATCTGCCTTACAAGAAATATGAAAGAACATTCTTCAGGTTGAAAGCAAATGACACCAGACATTAATGTGAAATCATATGAAAAAAAGTGTTAGTAATTATTTAGATAATTATAAAAGACAATATGATTACATATTTCTTCTCATTTCCTTCCTTATTTAAAAAGCAACTATATAAATATCTATGAAATTTTATTGTTGAGGCATTACATATGTAAGATAATTTTACTATGACAACACAAAAAGCGAGTGGGAATAAAGTTATAATTAGAGTAAGGAAATAACACTAAATGGTAACTTAAATCTATTAGAATAAATGAAGATAACCAAAACTGGTAAGAAGGTTAATATATAAACAGATTCTATAAAAATATTTATGCTCTCCTTTTTTCACTGGCCTTCTCTAAAGTATATATTATATAAAGCAATAATTACAACCATGTATTGTTGAGTTTTTAAACATATGTAGACATAACACATATAATTATGTTAGCAAAAAAAGAGAAAAGGGAATAGTTATATAGAATTAAAACTTCTTGGAACTGGAGGGTATTATGCTGAGTGAAGTAAGTCAGTCGGTGAAGGACAAACATTATATGTTCTCATTCATTTGGGGAATATAAATAATAGTGAAAGGGAATATAAGGGAAGGGAGAAGAAATGTGTGGGAAATATCAGAAAGGGAGACAGAACGTAAAGACTGCTAACTCTGGGAAATGAACTAGGGGTGGTGGAAGGGGAGAAGGGCGGGGGGTGGGAGTGAATGGGTGACGGGCACTGGGGGTTATTCTGTATGTTAGTAAATTGAACACCAATAAAAAATAAATTAAAAAAAAATTAAAACTTCTTTCAGAAGAAAGTTAATATAAATCTGAAGTAATTTCTAGTAAATTAAGAGGTATATTGTAAGCCCTAGAACAACCACAAGGAAAGTAACTCAAAGAATATATAATTTTAGAAACTGTTAAACAATTTATTTGTTTTAAGATTTTAATTATTTATCCATGAGAGACACAGAGAGAGAGAGAGAGGCAGAGACACAGGCAGAGGAAGAAGCAGGCTCCATACAGGGAGCCCGACATGGGACTCGATCCCAGGTCCCCAGGATCACACCCTGGGCTGAAGGCAGCGCTAGACCGCTAAGCCACTGGGGCTGCCCCTGTTGTTTAAATGGCATACTATAAGATACCCATTTATAAGACCCAGTAACTCCACTCCTAGGTATATACACAAAAGAAGTGAAAGCAGGGACTCACGTAGACACTTATATACCAGTGTTTATAGTAGCATTATTCACAATAACAAAAATGATGGAAAAAACCCAAGTGTTCATCATCTGCTGAATGGATAAACAAATGTGTTAAATCCATAAAATGGAACATTATTAACCCACAAAAAATGAAATACCGATACATGCTACAACATGGATGAACCTTGAAAACACTATGTTAATAAGCCAAACACAAAAGGACAAATATAAAAAAAGGACAAATATTGTATGACTTCACTCATATGAGGAACCTAGAAAATGCCAAGTCATAGAGATAGAAAGTAGAATACCAGTTACCAGGGGTGAAAGGAGTGGGGAGTTATTGTTTAATGGGTACAGAATTTGTTTAGGATGATGAAAACATTCTAGAAATACAGTGGTAATGGTTATTCAACGCTGTGAGTATACTTAATACCACTGAATTGTACACTTAAAAATGGTTAAAATTGGGATGCCTGGGTGGCTCAGCAGTTGAGTGTCTGCCTTCAGCTTAGGTGGGGATCCCGGGGTCCTGGGATTGAGTCCCACGTATGTCTCCCTGCAGGGAGCCTGCTTCTCCCTCTGCCTATGTCTCTGCCTCTCTCTGTGGGTCTCTCATGAATAAATAAACAAAATCTTTTTTTAAAAAAATGGTTAAAATGGGGCAGCCAGGTGGCTCAGCGGTTTAGCGCTGCCTTCAGCCCAGGGCGTGATCCTGGAGACCCGGGATCGAGTCCCATGTCGGGCTCCCTACAGGGAGCCTGCTTCTCCCTCTGCCTGTGTCTCTGTCTCTGTCTCTGTCTCTCTCTCTCTCTGTTTCTCTCATGAATAAATAAATAAAATCTCTAAAAAAATTTTTTAATGGTTAAAATGGTAGTAAACTTTATGTTATGTATATTTTATCACAGTAAAATAAATTATTGGTAAAAAAAAAAAGAATGAAGTTCTCATGCATGCCACAACATGGAAAAATCTTTGAAAATATTCTCCTAAGTAAAATATACCAGACACAAAAGAACAGATATTGTATGATTCCACTTACATGAAATATCTAAGATAGGCAAATTCATAGAGATATAAAGTAGATTAGAGATTACCAGGGACTGGAGAAGGGGGAAGGAAGAATGGGGAATTAGTGTTCAAAAGTTACACTTTCTATTTGAGGTAATGAAAAAGTTTTCAAAAAGTTTTTGAAATAGTTTGCAATGATGGTCGAACAACATTGGGAATGTAATTAATCCCCCTGAATTGTACACTTAAAATAATTAAAATAGCAAATTTTATGTTGTATATATTCATTACCACAACAAAAAATAAATTTACTAATTTTCAAAAGATATTCACTTGAGAAAGTAGTAAAGGAAGAAAAGAGGGAATAGGTCAGTAGTCATGAGACATGTAGAAAACCAAAAGCAAAATGTCAGATATAAATCCAACAATAAATCAACATTAAAAGGCTGAATGGATTAAATAAAATCAAATATCAGAGATTTTCAGTTTGGATTTTTTAAAAAAGATCCAGCTATATGCTGCTAACACAAAACACACTTTATTTTTATTAAAGATTGATTGATTTAAAAGAGAGAGCGCACACATGGGGGTGGAGGGCAAAGGGAGAGGTAGAGAAACTTTGTAGCCTCTGCACTGAGCACAGAGCCCCCAGGCAAGGAGCAATTTCACAATCCTGAGATCACAACCTGAGCTGAAACCAAGAATCAGGACACTTAACCAACTGTGCCACCCAGGCACCCTCACAAAAAACATACTTTAAATTAAAAGACACAAAGAGATTGAAAGTAAAGGATGGAAAAAGATATACCATGTATACAGCAACCATAAGAAGACTAGCATGGCTACACTAATATCAATCAGACTTGAAGACAAAAAATGTTACTAGAGATAAAGAGGGATATTTTAAAATGATAAAAGGGCTAATTCATTCATAAGATATAACACTTAAAAGCTTATATAAACCTAACAACGGAGTCCCCATAATACATAAATAAAGGTTGACAAAACTGAATGGAAAGACACAATTCAACAATGACAGCTGAGGATTTCAATACCCTGCTTTCAAGAAGACAGGACAACTAGGCAAAACATCAAAAAGGATTACAGAAGATTGGAACAACACTACCTACTAACCTAACAACATCTATATCATACTCCACCCAATAATAGCAGACTACACCCTCTTCTCAAGTGCACATAGAACATTCTTCAGAATAGAGCATATTAAAAATCCTCAGTAGATTTAACAGAATTAAAGTCACAGAAAGTATGTTCTCCATCTACGTGAAATTAAATTAGAAATCAAGAATTTATGTAGAAATTAAACAACACACTCCTAAATAACCAATAAGTCAAAGAATAAATCACAAGAGAAAATTAGAAAATACCTTGAACTGAGTGAACAGGAAAACCCAACATACCGAAATTTATGGAATGGAAAGCAGTGGTTAGGGGAAATTTTACATTAAAAGAGAAGTAAGATCTCAACTTTCCATGTTAGGAAAATGGGGGGAAAAAAGCAAACTAAATCTAAAGCAAGCACAAAGGGGAAAAGTCATAAAGATTACAGGGGGAATTAAATTAAATAACTGAAAAACAATAGAGAAAAACCAATAAAACCAAAAGTTGATGCTTTGAAAAGGGCCAACAGTTGACAAATGTTTAGCTAGACTGACCAAGAAAAGAAGAGAGAAGACTCAGTCAAAATCAGGAATCAAAGAGGGAACATCATTACCGACTTCTGGAGAAAGACTATTCCTAAAAGACTAGGGATCTAGTGTCCCAACTAAGTGCCGTTGTATAAACCTCTCTAACTGTGCATTTCCCTATCTATACAAGATGAAATTGACCTATGGCAATCATTTTCAAACTGTAAGCAAGCTAATCTTTTTTTTTCAAACAAAATCTTGCATAGACATACTACTTAACAAAATGATTAATGCCTAACTTCTCTGAATCAAGATGGGTATGTTAGAGAATTGTGGCTAAGTTTCCTTTATCTCTTAATGGAGATTCTGAAAAGCGTTCCAGTAGAACCAGAGAACACTAGAGAACATTGTTCCAAAATTACTGAATTAGATGATCTGTAAAGATTCTTACAGCTCTAAAGTGTTAGCTTTAGTAAACTATCTTCTTGTTATTAAAGAAGAAATTGCTGATAATACAATTCATTATATTTCCACAAGATGGTGCTAATACATTCCATTTACTATTAAAATAGGTCTTGCATAAGATTTTTATAGTTAATAATTTATCAGTCTAGGATTATATAATACCCTTAACTTTTTAAAGTCCTACTATATTACTTACGTCGTTTTTATTACAAGCCTGTAATACAGATAACATTGTACCCATTTTTCAGATAAAGACATTGCAGCACATGACCCAAGGTCATACAACTGATTAGTAACAGATTTTCTACTGCTAGCTCTGTGATTGTTCCTTAGATCACACTGCCTGACTATAAATAATATTGTCAAATTCTCAAGATCTTGAGCTGAGGATAAAGGTAAAATAAAGGGATAAATATTAAGTAGCATTCAAACTGATACAAATTTCTCCAGGGCTCATCTACTGAATCATTAACATTTGTGCATAACACACACATATTTCCTTTGTTATTTCCTTATTAGAAGACTTCTGGTGGGCCACATGGCTGGTTCAGTCAGTAAAGCATGCAACTCCTAATCTCAGGGTTGTAAATTTGAGCCCCACCTGTGAGTAGGGATTACTTAAAAAAATAGAATCTTCTATGGGACACCTGGGTGGCTCAGCAGTTGAGTGTCTGCCTTTGGCTCCAGGTGTGGTCCCGGGGTCCAGGATTGAGTCCCGCATCAGGCTCCCTGTGAGGAGCCTGCTTCTCCCTCTGCATATGTCTCTACCTCTCTGTCTGTGTCTCTCGTGAATAAATAAATCAAATATTTAAAAAAATAGAATTGTCTAAAAAAGACCTCTGGTGATATATATTCCTATATAACTATAGTAAAGACTAAGCATTGATAAATAAAAATACTTCATAAATATTGTCCCTATTGTAAGCATAATAGCTATTTTTAAACCCAACATGGAAATTACATAATCTGGTTCACTAACTCAAAGCACTATGAATTTAGAAAACAGTAGTATAATTTTTGCTGAATTCTCCTCTTTTGATTCAATGAGAGATACAAGAAGTATTATACAAGCAGGAAAAAGACACACTTCACATGAGGATACTACATGCAGAGTAAAATAATTCCTAATAGGAAGCAAGTTACATTAGCTACCAACTGTGACAGGTTTTAGATTAATTTTAGAGAAATTAAAAGTAATGTTAGAAGAGGAACTCAAAAATTACTCCTACTCTAACATACTATCTAACCAATTATTTATTCACATCCAAAAAATCTAGCAGCACTGAGTTTAGGTTGTGAGGTTTCTTAAAGAAAATATAAACTGTAATCATGGTCTCAGACGGATGCTGAAGAAACAATGCTTTCTTTGGATTCTGAAAAGGAAAAAGCAGCACAGAGCTTTCACACAAAAGGTTAAGAAATATTCTCAATATAACCTACAAAAGGACTCTTCAGGAATCTAAAGCAGTCTCTGACCTGTAAGTCAAAGAAGGAGGGTATATTTCACTTATTAAGATCAACTAGATTATTTTTTATAGAACATCTTCAGGGTTTATCCAATTCTCCATGATTTTGTCTAATTCAAATGTCTTCTGTCATTTTTCCAATTTATCCCACTGTCCCTAACAAGAGATCACCAATTAGGAATTGCCCTATGCATAGTCTTTGGCTCTGTTTCATTCCATTAATTTTTCTTATTTACAGTCAATTTTGAAAAAACTCAATTCCTTAAATTCTTCAAATGCATTTCAATGATTCTTATGTCTTTTTTGTCATTTAACATATTAAAAGATCTTTTAAAAACCGTGAAAAAAATTTAAAAGAACATAAAGTAAAATGTTAATGAGCACTTATGAATGTGGGATTTGCAAAGGACTGAATGGGTACTTTCAAATTGTATATAACCTCTACCTTAAGTTAGTCACTGTTTTCAAAAGACTTAAGCCTATAGAAACACTCACTCTTCATTGCCTCCTTCTGGTGTAAAATTTATAGAGGAATGTGTTTAATTAGCAGCTATTTATTCCTACGGTATCACCAACTGCTCCCAATAGTTTTCTTAACACATAGATAATTAAAGCACAAAGAAAAAATTTTCCAAATATTAGCAGTATATGACAGAAAATGTGGCTGTTTTCTTTATGATATAGTTACTTGGGAAGTCAACAAGTAATCCACATTTGATTTCACTGTAATAAATATTAGAATAAACTAGTGGACTTGCCACATTAGTGTTCATTTATAGTAAAGAGCAAACATATTACCTAGAGATAGCAGCAATAGCTACCATTTGTTGACCGTTTCTGTCTCCCAAGCAAGTTATTGAACACTCTACAATACATGCATCAATGTATTTAAGCTGTACAATAATTCTAAAAAGTAGGTATCACAGTATTACCAATTTCCCACTGATGCCATAGATGACTCAAATTTTGAATGAGTTCATCTAATACTAGAAAGACTATCCACTGTGCTAAAATTCCTATTGTTAATAACATTGATAATTATTTTTGCCTCTTTTAAAATACATTAAAATGTGATTTTTCAGGGCATTTGAAAATACATTACCAAGTTATTTTTATATCCCAAAAAGAGGTGGAAAATATAATCAAGCAGAGATTAAAATCATATATAATAACCACAGCTAGAATTCAAGTTCTTCCTGGTTTCCCCCAAACTCATCCTGATGCTACTCTTTACCAACCCACCCTTATACTCTGAGGCTGGCAGACACCAATATATAACAAAGCAAAAAAATTTTTCATATTCTTGATGGAGATACAAAGGAGGAATGAAAGAACATACTCTTACATTATATTAAGAATAGAATACATTTTCCTATCAACTGGCAACATACAAGAATGAACATCACATGTTAAATGAAATAAATTTAGCATGTTGGCTTTTGAAATCAGAGAATGTTTAAACTGACAAAGTACCATATAGTCAATATTAACTCAACTGCATGATGATATTCCTAAATTCACATTCATTAATTTTGTTTATATTACCTAAGCCAGAAAGAACTTTCTTCGTATTTATTCTGCTTGTGGGTTTCTACTCCAAAGTTGTAACAGAGAATGTGAAGATATCCGGTCTGCAATATTAAAAAAAAGTCAGATTTATTATTTCTTTAACATTAAAAACTTTGTAATAGTCAAGGGTCTTTAAGGCATACATAAAGTATTCTGTACATCAAAATAATCCACTATTCCTTATTAAAACCTCCCAATTATATAAAGAGGAGCTACAAAACACTCAGTTGGGGTATTAGTTATATATGGAAAAGTAACACAATACATTACTGTTAGAACTTGAAAGTTACTTTGGAAGAGGAAATGGGAAACTTAATCATTGTCCAGCAAAAGGACAACCTCCTTTGTAGGTTGCCAGATCCAATAAGAGGCATTAGACCAATGAGTATAGTCAAAGAAAAAAAATCACCATAAAAGGGGATTGGGTTTTTCTTTTCAAAATCAAGACAACTTTTAAAAATTTTTGCAGTTCTGAAATGTGTCCAGCACATTGTATAGTCATAGTGCTTATTAGAAATAGTTCAATGAACCCTCTTTGACAAAAGTTTTCTTTACATAAATTACAACTGAGATAAAAGTAGGAATGAGTATGTGAATGGTGCCATAGGAAAACACTTTTTATGGATTGTCAGCATCTCAGTCTCTGCATCAGTGCCATATCTTACATAATTTTCATCTGTCAAAATACTGGGAAATGGCTTAAGAGAAAAATTTTAAATAATTTAAATAATTTATCCAAATATCCCTTCAGTGTTTATAAACATCATCTATCCAGAATCTGATTATACACATATAATGGAGTCCTTTGTAAGTTTTACTTGAGTAAAACTTCAATTAAGAATCCAAGATCTGAGTCCAGTTATTCATAAATAATGTGTAAAGACCTGTCTTCCTTCAAAAAAAGTTTCCTTTTGAATTATAGTACATTCAGAAAGAAATTCAATATGCACGCCTGAGCACTTCAGAGCTACTGTATATTTGAATCTAACATAAAGAATAGTCTTGGTAATGTGGGTCTGGCAAGAATCCAGAAGTACTTAAATGCATTCTTGACATTTCAGCAGAAAAAGCTTAACTCATTACATGCCCCAGATCCCATAGGTTCACACAGGGCCACATCAATTATACAGCTATACTGGAATAATGCAGCTCACATCCACTTGCTGCAGAGAGGCCTGTAACTAACTTGTACAGAAGAAAACGGAAAATAAAACTTTTGATGAACATCTAAGTGTATTAAGTCTTTATTCAATTTCCCGAGGATTTGTCTCTGCCCTCACAATACTTCAAGTGTACTTACATTAAACACTACTTCCTAGGGGAAAAGAATACAAAATAATAACAAACTTACAACAACAAAGCTATAAAATACTAAAATATCTTTTTAATAAACCCACAGCATATTTTCAATGTGATGACCAAAAAAATCTTTTAACACCAATACTGCTCTATGCACCCAATCATTTTTACATTCAATAATATTTACAAAGCAATCTCCTAACTCTCAGGCACTATATTTCAGTTATTACAGATAAATCAGTGAATAAAACAGACAAAAAACCCTGTCTGAGGTATGAGGTACTAAGATTCATAAAAATATCTCTTTAAAAATATCTTCCCAGGGCAGCCCGGGTGGCTCAGCGGTTTAGCGCTGCCTTCGGCCCAGGGCCTGATCCTGGAGACCTAGGATCGCTTCCCACGTCTGGCTCCCTGCTTCTCCCTCTGCTTGTGTCTCTGCCTATCTCTCTCTCTGTGTGTCTCTCATGAATAAATAAAGTCTTTTTAAAAATAAATAAAATAAAAAAAATATCTTCCCAGCCTTCCATGGAGTGCTAACCTCTCATTTTGCAAGCAATATACAATGGGAAAAAAATACAAAGAAGGCAGATCTAGAAATCTGTAGCTATACTGGCCATATAGAAAGGGACTTATGGAAGCTCCAGGACCCATGGGATCTCTACAACCTCCAGCCACTGCTAAATCTACCACCTGAGAAAGACAGCTCCAACTGAATACTTCCTTTACAATGCCAACATGAGATTATATGGATGATTTTTATTTTTTTTAATTATATCTTTGTCCAGATGAGGCTACTAATAAATGACCTTTAAATCCAGAGTTCAGAGTTTGTATTTTATGTGGAAGGGTGTTGATAGAACTATATTGTTAGGACACTCATGATTTTTATTTTAAAGGTCAATAGAATTTTTTACTGTGTTTTTGATGAGCTTAAGGTTTAGATAGGGGATCTGAAAGTATATTGCAAGAAATCATATAATGAGAAGAAATGATCCAAAAGGTTAGAGAAGAGCTAACATGTCATTCACTTAAAAGGAATTAATGACTTAAATAAACTGGCTCAATTTCCCCAATAAATTTAGCATTTTGGCTTTTGAAATCAGAGAATGTTTAAACTGACAAAGTACCATATAGTCAATATTAACTTAACTGTATGATGATATTCTTAAATTCATTCATTAATTTTGTTTATATTACCTAAGCCAGAAAGATTTGTTATCTATCATAAATCTTCTAATTCAGCCCTTTCCTCTCTCTCTACATGTGTTTTTCCCTTTATCAGCACTAACTCTGTGTGAGAAACCAAGAGTTTTCTTTTTCCTAAACACTATGTAAGAGTCTCCTTTCATATATTTTCATATACTATTCAAGGTACATTTATTCTCCGAACCACATTAAAGAAAGGTGTCTGTCTTTTAATAATTTACAATGTGAAATAGAAAGCAACAGAGCCAGAGCTAAAAGAAAGAAATGGAAAAAAAAAAAAGAAATGGTAAAAACATGAAAACTCAAACAATCCAAGAGATTTTACAGAAAATTTTTTAAATTAATAAGAGTTCAGAAAAGTTGTTGGATATTAAATGAACACTTTTTTTTTTATTGGAGTTCAATTTGCCAACATATAGCATAACACCCAGTGCTCATCCTGCCAAGTGCCCCCCTCATTGCCCATCACCCAGTCACCCAGCCCCCCACCCACTTCCCCTTCCACTACCCCTTGTTCATTAAATGAACATTTAAAAGCAGCTGCATTTGGGACACCAGGGGTGGCTCAGTGGTTGAGCGTCTGCCTTGGTTCAGGACATGATCCCAGACTCCTGGGATCGAGTCTGCATCAGGCTCCATGCAGGGAACCTGCTTCTCCTTCTGCCTATGTCTCTCATGAATAAATAAATAAAATCTTAAAAAAATAAAAATAAAAATAAATAAAAGCAGCTGAATTCTTATACATCAATAACAATTTGAAAATATAATCTGAGCTATAGCTTATGATAGCAAATGAATATGAAATATTTTTATACAAAAAAGTACAAAACTATGTTGAAATACATTTTAAAAATTATATAAATTAGGATTTATCACATTCATGGATAGGAAGACTCAAAACTATATAGATAGCGATGCTCTCCAAATTAATCTAGAAATTCAATGCTATTTCAATCAACATCCCAATAGCTTTTTACCAAACTATCTCTAAAATGAATATGGAAAAGCAAAGTCTCAAAAAAGCTAAGACAATGGTGAAGAAGAACAAAGTAGGACCTGTCCTACCAAGACTATACTAGGTTTAGGGGTGACTCGCTGGCTCAGTCATTGGACCATGAGAGTCTTGAACTTGGGCTTGTGAGTTCTAGCCTCACATCTGGTATAGAGCTTACCTAAAAACAAAATCCTAAAAAAAACAGACTAGGGGTGTCTGGGTGTCTCAGTCGGTTGAGCATCCAATTCTTGGTTTTGGCTCAGGTCATGATCTCAGGATTAAGAGATGGAGCCCCAAGTCAGGCTACATGCTCAGGAGGGAGTCTGCTTGAGAATCTCTCCCTCTGCCCCTTCCCTTGCTTGTACACACTCTCTCTCAAATAAATAAATCTTTAAAAAAGAAGACTATACTAGGTTTAATAATGTTCTCCCAAAAAAAAAAAAAAATGTCCTCCCAAAATTAATGTTTACCTGGAATGTTTATCTGTGAATGTTAGCTTATTTGGAAACAGGATATTTGCAATATAATCAAGACAGGCAAAATTGGATTGGGATGAACCCTAAAAGGACTGGAGGACTTATAAGTAAACAGTACTGGGAAACACAGATAAGTAAAAATGTAATTCTAAAAAACCCCCAGGGGATTCATCTAAACCAAAGGAATGTGGAAAAAGTAAAACAGAGAAGCAAAACAGAAAAAAACAATATAAAACAAACCAAAATAAGCCAGCATTAAGTTCCTATTAAAGACATCAGACTGGAAGATGGTGGAAGAATAGGGTCCCCAAGTCACCCGTCCCCACCAACTTACCTAGATAACTTTCAAATCATCCTGAAAACCTATGAATTCGGTCTGAGATTTAAAGAGAGAACACCTGGAATGCTACAGTGAGAAGAGTTCGCACTTCTATCAAGGTAGGAAGAAGGAAAAAAATAATAATAAAGAAATAAAAAAGCATCCAAGGGGGAGGGGCCCCCACGAGGAGCCGGGCTAAGGCCAGCGGGGAGTGCCCCCAGGACAGGAAAGCCCAGGCCCAGAGAAGCAGGAGCTTTACCAACCTTCCCGGACAGAAAGGGGCTAGCAGGGAGCTCCGGCAGGACCCCAGGAGGGGCGGGGATGCCCTCAGGCTAACAGAGGAGTTGGGCCCGGGGGAGAGCCCGAGAGCCCGCCACACCCTGCGGCCGAGCTCCCTAAAGGGCTGGCGCGTGGGCCCAGTGGGCCCCGGGAGCAGTTCCAGTGGCAGCTCAGGCGGGGGCTCTGAGCGGAGGGGGCTGCATGGCCCCGGGAACGCGATTCCAACAACGCAGGCCCCAGAGCCCAGGGCGCTGGAGGACACAGCCCAAGATCCAGCGCTCCCCCTAGAACAGGCGGAGGCCGGGAGGACACAGGACAGCAAGGACGCTCCTGCCCCCGGCAGCCCCGAGCTGTGCAGACTGGCACCCCCCACCCCCGGGAGCATCCAGGCCCCTGCGGACTGGGAGCTGCGGTAGTTACTGCGGGAGCTGACTTCAGGGCTGGATAGCTGGCCGCCACCACTGTTGTTGCTCCTGGTGTCACCTTGTACCTGGGACTGAGTAGGGGCCTCCCAGGATAAACAGCTCCCACTGAGCCCTGCACCTGGCAGGGGGCAGGGCAGCTCCCCCAGGTGCACACACCTGAGAATCAGCACAGCAGGCCCCTCCCCCAGAAGACCAGCTAGAAGAACAGGGGAAAAGCAAGTTATTGACCAAGAAGCGCTGAAAAGTTCCAGGGGAAGTCGAGAGATTTACAGTATATAGAATCAGAGGATACTCCCCATTGTTTTTTGTTTTCTGTTTGTTTCCACACACACACACACACACCCCTGGTTTTTTTGTCTCTCTTTTTCTCGTTTTTCCAGTACACCTTTCTTTTGGCCACTCTGCACTGAGCAAAATGACTAGAAGGAAAAACTCACCTCAAAAGAAAGAATCAGAAACAGTCCTCTCTCCCACAGAGTTACAAAATTTGAACTACAATTCAATGTCAGAAAGCCAATTCAGAAGCCCAATTATAAAGCTACTGGTGGCTCTAGAAAAAAGCATAAAGGACTCAAGAGACTTCATGACTGCAGAATTTAGATCTAATCAGGCCACAATTAAAAATTGATTAAATGAGACGCAATCCAAACTGGAGGTCCTAATGACAAGGGTTAATGAGGTAGAAGAAAGAGCGAGTGACATAGAAGACAAGTTGATGACAAGGAGGGAAACTGAGGAAAAGACAGAAAAACAATTGAAATATCATGAGGATAGGTTAAGGGAAATAAATGACAGCCTTAGAAGGAACAATCTATGTTTAATTGGGGATCCCGAGGGCACTGAAAGGGACAGAGGTCCAGAAACTGTATTTGAACAAATCATAACTGAGAACTTCCCTAACTTGGGAAGGGAAACAGGCATTCAAATCCAGGAGATAGAGAGATTCCCCCCATAAAATCAATAAAAACCGCTGAACACCTCCACATTTAATAGTGAAACTTGCAAATTCCAAAGATAAAGAGAAGATCCTTAAAACAGCAAGAGACAAGAAATCCCTAACTTTTATGGGGAGAAGCATTAGGATAACAGCAGACCTCTCCACAGAGACCTGGCAGGCCAGAAAGGGCTGGCAGGATGTATTCAGGGTCCTAAATGAGAAAAACATGCAGCCAAGAATACTTTATCCAGCAAGGATCTCATTCAGAATAGAAGGAGAGATAAACAGCTTCCAAGATAGGCAGAAACTGAAAGAACATGTAGCCACCAAACCAGCTCTGCAAGAAACATTAAGGGGGACTCTGTAAAAGAAATAGGACACCCAAAGACATAATCCACAAAAACAGGGACTGAATAGGTATCATGATGACACTAAATTCATATCTTTCAATAGTAACTGAACGTGAATGGGCTTAATGATCCCATCAAAAGACGCAGGGTTTCAGAATGGATAAAAAAGCAAGACCCATCTATTTGCTGTCTTCAAGAGACTCGTTTTAGACATAAGGACACCTACAGCCTGAAAATAAAAGGTTGGAGAACCATTTACCATTCAAATGGTCCTCAAAAGAAAGCAGAGGTAGCCATCCTTATATCAGATAAAGTTTATCCCAAAGACTGTAGTAAGAGATGTAGAGGGACACTATATCATACTTAAAGGATCTATCCAACAAGAGGACCTAACAATCATGAATATTTATGCCCCAAATGGGGGAGCCGCCAAGTATATCAATCAATTAATAACCAAAGTTAAGACATACTTAGATAATAATACACTTATATACTTGGTGACTTGAATGTAGCGCTTTCTACAATCAACAGGTCTTCTAAGCACAACACCTCCAAAGAAAAAGAGCTTTAAATGAAACACTGGACCAGATGGATTTCAGATACTTACAGAACTTTACATTCAAACTCAACTGAATACACATTCTTCTCAGGTACACATGGAACTTTCTCCAGAATAGACCACATACTGGGTCACAAATCAGGTCTGAACCAATACCAAAAGATTGGGATCATCCCCTGCATATTTTTGGACCATAATGCTTTGAAACTAGAACTAAATCACAAGAAGAAGTTTGGAAGGATTTCAAACACGTGGAGGTTAAGGACCATCCTGCTAAAAGATGAAAGGGTCAACCAGGAAATTAGGGAAGAATTAAAAAGATTCATGGAAACTAATGAGAATGAAGGTACAACCATTCAAAATCTTTGGGATACAACAAAAGCAGTCCTGAGGGGGGAGTACATTGCAATACAAGCATCCATCCAAAAACTGGAAAGAACCCAATTACAAAACCTAACTTTGCACCTAAAAGAGCTGGATAAAAAACAGCAACTAGATCTAACACCCAGCAGAAGAAGAGAGTTAATAAAGATTCGAGCAGAACTCAATGAAATAGAGACCAGAAGAACTGTGGAACAGATTAACAAAACCAGGAGTTGGTTTTTTGAAAGAATTTATTAGATAGACCATTAGCCAGCCTTATTAAAAAGAAGAGATAAAAGACTCACATTAATAAAATCATGAATGAGAAAGGAGAGATTGCCACCAACACCAAGGAAATACAAACAATTTTAAAAACTTATGAGCAGCTATACGCCAATAAATTAGGCAATCCAGAAGAAATGGACGCATTTCTGGAAAACCACAAACTACCAAAACTGGAACAGGAAGAAACAGAAAACCTGAACAGGCCAATAACCAGGGAGGAAATTGAAGCAGTCATCAAAAACCTCCCAAGACACAAAAGTCCAGGGACAGATGGCTTCTCAGGGGAATTCTATCAAACCTTTAAAGAAGAAACCATACCTATTCTACTAAAGCTGTTCCGAAAGATAGAAAGAGATGGAGTATTTCCAAACTTGTTCTATGAGGCCAACATCACCTTAATTCCAAAACCAGACAAAGACTCCACCAAAAAGGAGAATTATAGACCAATATCCCTGATGAACACAGATGCAAAAATTCTCAAAGAGATACTAGCCAAGAGGATCCAACAATACATTAAGATTAATCACCATGACCAAGTGGGATTTATCCTTGGGATGCAAGGCTGGTTCAACACTCATAAAGCATTCAATGTGATTCATCATATCAGCAAGAGAAAAAACAAGAACCATATGATCCTCTCATTAGATGCAGAGAAAGCATTTGCCAAAATACAGCATCCATTCCTTATCAAAACTCTTGAAAGTGTTAGGATAGAGGGAATATTCCTCAGCATCTTAAAAGCCATTTACGAAAAGCCCACAGCAAATATCATTCTCAATGGGGAAACACTGGGAGCCTTTCCCCTAAGATCAGAAACAAGACAGGGATGTCCACTCTCACCACTGCTATTCAACATAGTACTAGAAGTCCTAGCCTCAGCAATCAGGCAACAAAAAGAAATAAAAGGCATTCAAATTGGCAAAGAAGAAGTCCAACTCTCCCTCTTTGCAGATGACATGATACTGTACAGAGAAAACCCAAAAGACTCCACCCAAGATTGCTAGAACTCCTACAGCAATTTGGCAGTGTGGCAGGATACAAAATCAATGCCCAGAAATCAGTGGCATTTCTATACACTTACCATGAGACTGAAGAAAGAGAACTTAAGGAGTCAATCCCATTTACAACTGCACAAGATACCTAGGAATAAACCTAACCAAAGAGGTAAAGGATCTATACCCTAAAAACTACAGAATACTTCTGAAAGAAATTGAGGAAGACCCAAAGAGATGGAAAAATATTCCATGCTCATGGATTGGAAGAATTAATATTGTGAAAATGTCCATGTTACCCAGGGCAGTTTACACATTTAATGCAATCCCTATCAAAATACCATGGACTTTCTTCAGAGAGTTGGAACAAATCATCTTAAGATTTGAGTGGAATCAGAATAGTCAGGGGAATATTAAAAAATGAAAACCAGAGCTGAGGGCATCACAATGCCAGATTTCAGGTTATACTACAAAGCTGTGGTCATCAAGACAGTGTGGTACTGGCACAAAAACAGACACATAGATCAATGGAACAGAACAGAGAATCCAGAAGTGGACCCTCAACTTTATGGTCAACTAATATTCGACAAACCAGGAAAGACTATCCACTGGAAAAAAAGACAGTCTCTTCAATAAATGGTGCTGGGAAAATTGGACATCCACATGCAGAAGAATGAAACTAGACCACTCTCTTGCACCATACACAAAGATAAACTCAAAATGGATGAGAGATCTAAATGTGAGACAAGATTCCATCAAAATCCTAGAGGAGAACACAGGCAACACCCTTTTTGAACTCGGCCACAGTAACTTCTTGCAAGATACATCCATGAAGGCAAGAGAAACAAAAGCAAAAATGAATTATTGGGACTTCATCAAGATAAGAAGCTTTTGCACAGCAAAAGCAACAGTCAACAAAACTAAAAGACAACAGACAGAATGGGAGAAGATGTTTGCAAATGACATATCAGATAAAGGGCTAGTATCCAAGATCTGTAAGAACTTATTAAACTCAACAGCAAAGAAACAAACAATCCAATTTTGAAATGGGCAAAAGACATGAACAGAAATCTCACAGAGGAAGACATAGACATGGCCAACATGCATATGAGAAAATGCTCTGCATCACTTGCCATCAGGGAAATACAAATCAAAACCACAATGAGATACCACCTCACACCAGTGAGAATGGGGAAAATTAACAAGGCAGGAAACAACAAATGTTGGAGAGGATTTGGAGAAAGGGGAACCCTCTTGCACTGTTGGTGGCAATGTGAACTAGTGCAGCCACTCTGGAAAACTGTGTGGAGGTTTCTCAAAGAGTTAAAAATAGATCTGCCCTTCGACCCCGCAATTGCCCTGGTGGGGATTTACCCCAAAGATACAGATGTAGTGAAACACCGGGACACCTGCACCCCGATGTTTCTAGCAGCAATGTCCACAATAGCCAAACTGTGGAAGGAGCCTCGGTGTCCATCAAAAGGTGAATGGATAAAGAAGCTGTGGTCTATGTATACAATGGAATATTACTCAGTCATTAGAAACAACAAATACCCACTATTTGCTTCGACGTGGAGGGACCTGGAGGGTATCATGCTGAGTGAAATAAGTCAATCAGAGAAGGACAAACATTATATGGTCTAATTCATTTGGGGAATATAAAACTTAGTGAAAGGGAATAAAAGGAAAGGAGTGAAAATATCAGTGAGGGTGACAAAACATGAGAGACACCTAACTGGGAAATGAACAAGGGGTAGTGGAAGGGGAAGTGGGCAGGGGCTGGGGTGACTGGGTGATGGGCAATAAGGGGGGCACTTGATGGGATGAGCACTGGGTGTTATTCTATGTGTTGGCAAATTGAACTCCAATAAAAAAAAATTTTTAATCAAAAAATTTTAAAAAAAGACAGCAGACTGAGTACACACAATTATCTCTGCCCTTTTGAAACTCCAATAAAATGACAGTACAGGGAAAATATTGCTGTAAAAAGCACATACCAAAAGTCACCATCTTATCAATTTTAAGTGTAAAATTTAATAGTTTTAACTATACTCATATAGTTGTGCAAAAGATTTATAGACGTTTTCATCTTGCAAAACTGAAACTGTTTACCCGCTAATCAATTCCTCATTTCCAACCCTTCTCCTAAGCCCTGTCAACTATCATGCTACTTTCTGTTTCTATAAGTTTAACTACTTTAGATACCTCATATAAATGGAATCATACAATATTTGGATTTTTATCACTGTCTTATTTCTGTTAGCATACTGTCCTCAAGGTTCATCCATGCTACAGCATTTAACAAAATGTTTTTTTTAACGCTGAATAATATTCAATTGTATGTGTATACCACCTTTTAAAAAATCCATTCGTTGATGGACATTTGAGTTCCACCTCCTAGCTATTGTAAATAATGCTGCAATATACATGAGTATAGCAAATATCTGTTCAGGAACCTGCTTTCAGAAAATGAAGAGGAAGGGCACCTGGGTGACTCCGTTGGTTAAGTGTCTGCCTTCAGCTCAAGTCAGGATCCCAGGGTCCTGGGATCAAGTCCAGTAGCAGGCTCTCTACTTAGTGAGGAGCCTGTTTCTCCCTCTCCCTCTGCCTGCCACCTCGTACTTGTGCACGCTCTCTCTCTCTCTCTGTCAAATAAATAAATAAAACCTTTTTTAAAAGAAAGAAACTGAAAAGGACAGAAAAAAATGGGGAAAAATTCCATGCTGATGGATTGGAAGAACAAACACTGTTAAAATGTTTACACTACCCAAAGAAATCTACACATTTAATGCAATCTCTATCAAAATACCACCAGCATTTTTCCCAGAGCTAGGACAAATAATGCTAGAATTTATATGGAACAATCACGAAAGGCCCCAAATAGCCAAAGTAATCCTCAAAAAAGAAAAGCAAAGCTGGACGCATCACAATTCCAGACATCAAGCTACATTACAAAGCTGTAGTCATCAAGACAGTATGGTACTGGCACAAAAACAGACACATAGATCAATAGAACAGAAGAGAAAACCCAGAAATGGAGTCACAACTATATGGTCAACTAATCTTTGGCAAAGGAGGAAAGAATATTCAATGGAAAAAAGACAGTCTCATCAACAAATGGTGCTGAGAAAACTGGATACCAACATGTTAAAAAATGAAACTGGACCACTTTCTTATACCATACACAATAATAAACTCAAAATGGATGACAGACCTAAATGTGAGACAGAAAACCATCAAAATCCTAAAGGAAAACATGGGTAGGAACCTCTTTGACATTGGCCATAGCAACTTCTTACTAGAAAAATCTGCAGAGTCAAGGGAAACAAAAGCCCAAATGAACTATTGAGACTTCATCAAGATAAAAAGCTTCTGCACAGCAAAAGGAAACAATCAACAAAACTAAAAGGTAACCTACAGAATGGGAAAAGATATTTGCAAATGACCTGTCTGATAAAGGGTTAGTATCCAAAATATATTAAGAACTCATCAAAAAAAAAAAAGATCTCCTCAAACTCAGGGTCCTGGGATTGAGCCCCATGTGGGCTCCATGCTCAATGGGAAGTCTGCTTGAAATTCTCTCTCTCTCCCTCTCTCTCTGCCCCTTCCCACTGCACTCTCTCTCTGAAATAATAAATAAATAAATAAATAAATAAATAAATAAATAAATAAATATTAGTAAATAAATATTTTAAATAAATTTTTAAATAAATCTTTTTTTTTAAAAAAAAGGAAACAAAACAGATGAACGTAGAGAAAAGGAAAGAAAAAGAGAGAGAGCCAAACCATAAGAGACTCTTAACTATAGAGAACAAACTGAGGGTTGCTAGTGGGTGGCTGAGGGGCTAAAAGCTGATTGGTATTAAGGAGGGCACTTGTTATGATGAGCATTGGGTGTTACGTGTAAGTGATGAATCATTAAATTCTACTCCTGAAACCAATATTACACTATATGTTAACTACCTAGAATTTAAATAAAACTTTTTAAAAAAACTTTAAAAGTTGGAAATTGGGATCCCTGGGTGGCGCAGCAGTTTAGCACTTGCCTTTGGCCCAGGGCACGATCCTGGAGACCCGGGATCGAATCCCACGTCAGGCTCCCGGTGCATGGAGCCTGCTTCTCCCTCTGCCTATGTCTCTGCCTCTCTCTCTCTCTCTGTGACTATCATAAATAAATAAAAAAAATTTTAAAAAACCTGTAAAAAAAAATAAAATAAAATAAAAGTTGGAAATTAGGGCACCTGGGTGGCTCAGAGGTTGAGCGTCTGCTTCGGCTCAGGTCATCATGATCTCAGGGTCCTGGGATCAAATTCCACATCATGCTCCCCACAGGGAGCTGCTTTTCCCTCTGCCTATGTCTCTGTCTCTTTGTATCTCATGAATAAATAAAATATTTTTTTAAAAATTGGAAATTAACAACCATTAATGAGGATGTGAAAAAATTGGAACCCTTGTACACTGCTGATGGGAATGCAAAATGGTAAGCCAATGTGGAAAACAGATACTTCATCAAAAAATTGAACATAGAAGAGTGCCTGAGTGCATAATCTGTTAAGCATCTGACTTTTGGTTTTGGCTCAAGTCATAATTTCAGTGTCACAATATCAAGCATGGGGCTCTGTGCTCAGCTTGGAGTCTTCTTAAAACTCTCTCTTTCTCTCTCTCCTTTTGCCCCTCTCCCTGTGTATGTTTTCTTTCTCTCTAAAAATAAATTTAAAAAGGGGTACCTGGGTGGCTCAGTTGGTTAAGCATCTGCCTTCAGCTCGGATCATGATCCCAAAGTCCCTGGATGGAGTCCCACATAGGGCTCCCTGTTCAAAGGGGAGTCTGCTTCTCCCTCTCCTTCCTCCCTTCCCCCTGCTCCTGTTTTCTCTCTCTCTTTCATTCTCTTTCTCTGTTAAATAAAAAATCTTTTAAAAAAATTAATTTAAAAAATCTTTTTTAAAAAGGTGAACATAGAATTATCATATGACCCAGCAATTCCAGTCCTAGATATATACCCAGAAGAATTGAAAACAGGTACTTAAATACTTGTACTCAAATGTTTATAACAATATTATTTACAGTAGTCTGAAGGTAGAAATAACCCCCAAGGCCCATCAACCAATGAATGGATAAAGAAATTCTGGTATGTCAATATAGTGGAATGCTATTCAACCATAAAAATTTAATCCATATGGGGATCCCTGGGTGGCTTAGTGGTTTGGTGCCTGCTTTCCACCCAGGGCGTGGTCCTGGAGTCCCAGGATCGAGTCCCTCATTGGGCTCCCTGCATGGAGCCTGCTTCTCCTTCTGCTCGTGTCTCTGCCTCTGTGTGTGTGTGTGTGTGTGTGTGTATGTGTGTGTGTGTATCTCATGAATAAATAAATAAAATCTTTTTTAAAAAATTTAATCCATAAATATAGAAAAGTAGTTTGGGGCTGCCAGGATCTAGGGAGAGGAAACAATAGGGAGTGACTGCTTAATGGTTACAGAGTTTTACATTGGGATGATAAAAATGTTTTGACTTATTTCACTCAGCATAATACCCTCCAGTTCCATCCACGTTGAAGCAAATGGTGGGTGTTTGTCATTTCTAATGGCTGAGTAATATTCCATTGTATACATAAACCACATCTTCTTTATCCATTCATCTTTCGATGGAGGGTATTATGCTGAGTGAAATAAGTCAATCGGAGAAGGACAAACATATGTTCTCATTCAGTTGGGGAATATAAATAATAGTGAAAGGGAATAGAAGGAAAGAGAGAAGAAATGGGTAGGAAATATCAGAAAGGGAGACAGAACATAAAGACTCCTAACTCTGGGAAACGAACTAGGGGTGGTGGAAGGGGAGGAGAGTGGGGGTGGGGGTGACTGGGTGGCAGGCACTGAGGGGGGCACTTAACGGGATGAGCACTGGTTGTTATTCTATATGTTGGCAAATTGGACACCAATAAAAAATAAATTTATTATTAAAAAAATTTCGTAAATGTTTTGGAACTATATAGAAGCAATGGCTACATAATATTTTGAATATACTAAATGATCTTGTTCACTTTAAAATGGTTAATTTTATACCATGTGAATTTCACTTCAACAAAAAAGTTTTTTTAGAAGTTTAAAAAGTCACACATGTATGAATGTTTATAGCATCATTATTCATAATAGTTGATGCTATAACTCAAATGTCCATCAGCAGATGAATGGATAAACAAAATGTGGCATACGTATACCATGGAATATTGTAATAGGTCATTTCATAGAGACAGAAAACAGATTAATGGTTTCTAGCAACTGGGGAAGAAGGAGGAATGAGGATCAACTATTTAATGGTATGGGGTTTCCTTTAAGGATGACAAAAATGTTTTGGAACTAGACAGAGGTGATGGTTGCATAGCACTGTGAATATACTAAGTGCTGCTGAATTGTAAACTTTAAAATGGTTAATTTTGTTATATGAATTTTACTTCAATAAAAATAAGTATATTGGAGAAAAAAACTAAAAGACCCACCATGTTTCTTAATAGTAACATCAGAAGCTAGAAACCAATGAAATGGAAGCTTTAAAATTATTTTATTTTTAATCCATAATTCCACATCCAGTCAAACTATAAATTAAGTGTGATGGTAAAATAAAATATATTTACACATGCAAAGTCTTTAAATAAATTTATATCTCAGGGGCACCAGGGTGGCACAGTCCATTAAGCATCCGACTCCTGGTTTTGGTCCAGGTAATAAAATCAGGGTCCTGAGTTTGAGCCCTGCATCAGGCTCAGCACTCAGAATGGAGTCTACTTAAGATTCTCTCTCTCCCTCTCCCTCTGCCCCTCCCACTCATGCTCTCATGCATTCACACTAAAAAAAAAAAAGTAAATAAATAAATAAATAAATAAATAAATAATTTTATATCTCATGCAACTATTCTCAGGAAGATACTGTAGGATATGCCCCCACAAAAATGATGGAGTAAAACCACAAAAAGACACAGAAATCAAGAAATAGGGATCCAACCTAATAGAGAACTGAAGGGAATTCCCAAGTCAATAGAGGAAGAATATCTCAAACAATTCTGTAACATGCCTAGGCAGCAACCTATCCAGATTAGAGCAGATCAGAAACTATGAGACAGATTTACTTAAACAAATGAAAATGATAAAGTAACTAAAATATTTTAACATATTGAAAAGTTTACATAATTAGGGGAGAAACAATATTTGGGAAGAGATCATATTAAGCACATGTAATACTTACTGATGTGGAAAACCGGTCCAATTAACTCCAGGGAAAACAAAATGTGCAGGGAAGAAAAAGTTATTCATAGTACCTTATATGATTCAATTACAAACAACATTTACATAAACATAGCAGTATAACCATTGAATATTAATCTAACCAAAATTATGGCATAACTACATAAGGATGATAGAGTGAGAGTGGAAGTAGAGATATGAGTAGCAGGGGAGGGGAGGCTGACAAGGATTTAAATTCATGTTCTAAAGTGGAAAGTCAATAGATGATACCTGAATCTAAAAAAAACTAAGTAGTAAAAAAACATCAAGTAGTAGTAGTATAAGAACACTATTCAGAGATATGAATGTAAATACCAAAAGAACCAACTAAAATAACCGAAAGTAGTTCTGCAAGATTAAAAATTGGTGTGGGAGGTGGGGCATCTGGGTGGCTCAGTAGTTGAGCGTCTGCCTTCAGCTCAGACGTGATCCTGGAGTCTTGGGATTGAGTCCCGCATCAGATCAGTCTGCCTGCAGGAAGCCTGCTTCTCCCTGTGCCTATGTCTCTGCCTCTCTCTGTGTGTCTTTCATGAATAAATAGATAATCTTTTTAAAAAAATGGTGTGTGAGGGTGTGATGATTTTATTTTATTTTGGGGGGAGGGGACTGATGATTTTTTAACAAGAATTGTAGAACTATTTTTCTCATTAAACGATGATCATATATACAGTGATAAAAAATAAAAATTATACATATAAAGTTGTAATAAAAAGTAAACCATACATATTTAAAAATAACAATTATTGGGGCGCCTAAGTGGCATAGTCAGTTGAGCATCCAACTCTTGGTTTCACTCTGGTCATGGTCTCAGGGTTGTAGAATCGAGACCCGCCTGGAGCTCTGTGCTAAGCACAGATTCAGCTTCAGACTCTTTCTGCCTCTCCCCACTACCCCTGTTCTCTCTCTCTCTCCCTCTCTCTTTGTCTCTAAAATGAATAAATAAACTTAAAAAAAAAACAGTAACAGTAACAGCCAAAACTAAAAATAAATACTGATGTTTGTTAAAAGCATTAGTGTTCTAATGGATAAATAAAGAGCCTTACTACAATCAAGCTTTCCATATGCTGTAGGTATTTATTTAAAAAGTATAAAATTCAGTTAAAATTTAGTGGAACATGCCATTACAAAGATTCCAATGAGTCATTATTGAGTATGGAATGAAAGTTGATACTCTTAAGTGATTTATGCTCTCCCAGATACACAAAGCAGTGGGTGGAAAGGGTCAGAGAAAGCAATTATATCCCACCTAGCCTGTAATTGGCAGAAATCTGAATTTTACTTCCAGAGGCATAATGCAATTGTATGCCATGAGATTAGATTTTTATACAGAGAGATATGTACAAAATCTTATGTAAAATCATATGTTTCAAATATTTGGCTACAAAATGGTAACTTTAAAAAGGCAAAAGAGAATAAAATCATGGTAATAAAGTCTAGGCAGCCTACATTTCATTTAGAAACTTTGATCCTTAACAGAGCAGCAATGAAATATAAATGAATCTTGAACTAATTACTTCAAATGATTTTAGAGACCAACTGGCCACTTGCCTTGTGTAAATGAAAAGTTTTAGAATGATCTAAAAATTCTATACTAAAAATAAATTCTAGAGCAATCTGGAAATAGAAATAAAAGATAAAAGCAAGCTGAACACATGAATCAACTAATGGGAAAAAAATTCCAACTAAAGTCTCAAACTTTGAGGAGAAATAGGTAAAAGAATTAAGTAAGCAATTTGCTAAAAGAAATTTTTGCTATAAAAAATATACATATACACACACTCCCAGCTATTGCCCAGGGCTTCTCTAAATCAAGCACTAGGAATTTTTATACTGAAGGAACATTTGAGATTATGTTTTTATAGACTCATTTTACAGTTGTGGACACTGATTTTCAGAGCAGTAAATATCTCACCACTAGCCACACCAGGAAGTAGCTCCTTCTACAATGTTGTACATAGATCACAAGTCTTGTTTTGAGTAATTACAAGAGTCTCGAATACAAAAAGAGAGTCTCTATGTTCTACTTACCAAGGTAGGTAAGTATATGCAAAAGTTTTTTAAATAAATGCTCAAAGTGGAAGAATTTTCTAACTTTCACTAAATAAAGTTCAGTTAAACAAAATACCACTATGTCCTAATTATTCCCATCAATTGATTTTTCACTATGCACCTATAAAAGCTAGACATTAAACCAGTTATTTCTAACCATTTCTTTCTTTAATTTTACAACACCTCCATCAAGTTCCTGTAAGTGTTGTGTGGCATACGTTTACTTTAAAATAGAAGTTAAATGGGGAGCCTGGGTGGCTCAGTGAGTCAAGCATCTACCTTCAGCTGAGGTCATGATCCCAGGGTCCTGGAATCAAGCCCTTCATCAGGCTCCCTGCTCAGCAGGAAGCCTGCTTCTCCATCTCCCTCTGCCTGCCACTCCCCCTGTTTGTGCTCTCCCTCTCTCTCTGTTTCAAATAAATAAATAAAATTTATAGTTTAAAAAAAACAGACGTTAACTAAGTTTAACTTTCTTCAGAGTAGGTTTTTTTGGTTTTTGTTTTTTTAGAGCTTCATAAAATCCTCTTCCAAGGACTAGAGACATCCAGATGTCACGTCAGCTATTCCTGGTACCCAGTTTTTGTGTGCTTTCTCTTCTCTGTAAGAATAGCCACTTGAATTACAGGATTTTAGGAATTTATTTTTATAGTATTATAATTTTCCAGAGAGAAAAAACTCTGGAACTGAGTGGTTTCCCTGATAAGATTCCATGTGATCAGCTAGTATAAGAATGTGTTGTTCATCGCCCATGGGACAAGTATGGAGACTCAGAGCCTGAGGAGGGTAAGAAAGCATCTACATGGAGTAATAGCCAGGCATAGGGTGTTGGAGCAGGTTAAGGAGAGTGTGCATCCATGCAGGGAGGCACAGAAATGAAGAGCTACAGCATGAGCAGGTGGAGGAAGGCATCCTCACAGTGGAGAGGGTGGCAGAGAAGATGGGAAATTGGTTATATACAGGGGATACTAAATTAAATAAGCAAAATAAGGATAATAGAAGCTAGGTTACTCATTACTGGAGAAGAAAATTAGAAATATGGAAAGGGAAGACATTAGGATGAATACTTTGGCATTAGACTGAAATTGAACATATGGCTTTCAGTAGATTAAATACATGGTTAGATAAATAGCTATACAGAGATGTTACAGATAAATAATGGATGGAAATGTGAGTGTGTACATATAAATAACATATATATGTACTATATGTTGTATATAAATATATATGTATCTATATATACAAATGTGTGAATAAATAAAAACAAACACATACATTCTGTTCACTGAGAGGGTCTAACACCAGTGACATCCCAAAAGCAGTAAGCACACCTACTGCCCAGATCCTGCCTTCTAAATAACAGTTTCCACCAAAAGGAACCAAAACAACCGAGAGAAATAGCTAATTCCATGCCTTAAGTGAGGAGTACAGGATGAACTCGAACACTTTACATAGACAGAAAGGAAAGAAGTACTTACTCCAGGTGATGGCAATATGTCAAAAAAAGGCATAGAAGTCAATTTATAGGGGCCTTTAGTGGCAAAATCTGGGAAAAGGACATCAAAATAAATCGAGCTTAGTTCTAGATAAGATGGAATAAGTACATTCCATCGTTTCTCTCCCACTTAATGTAACTATAAAACCAACTGCATGAAACTATTTGAGGTCTCTGAAAAGAAAACAGTAGAAGGCAGACTGGGGAAGAATACCAGAATTCAAAGTAATACCAAGATGCTGGTGAGTTCATCACTCTTTTCCTCTGGTACATCATAGCCTAAATAAATGCAGCCAGAAACTAAGCATAAATTCTGTGGTACACACAGGGAAAGTATCCTAGTTCTGGTTTCAGTTAGACAGTGAAGAAATCCTGTTTTGGTTTTTATTTTCTCTTCCCTCCATTCTCCTGTATTATACTAAGTGAAATAAGTCAGATAGAGAAAGACAAAGGAGATCAATTATATGGTGAAGGATGATGTAACTAAACTTGTGCTGATCACTTCTTACTATATAAAAAGTGTAAAGTTGAATACCTGAAATTTATATAAATATATACATTAAAAATTTTTTAAATGTTAACATACAGTTAGTATATAACCCCAGCCTTTTCACTCCTAGAATACCTAGAAGAAATAAAAACACATGTCCACAAAAAGATTTATACATGAATGTTTAAAGCAATTTCATTTTATTAGATTTTTAAAAAGAGCTAAAAATTAGAAATAATCTAAATATCCATCTACAGGTGAATAGATAAACTAATTGTGATCTATCCATATAATGGAATTTAACTCTGCAATAAAAAACAAACTACTAGGGAGACAGTCTTTCACATACTAGCCCCCTCTCTTCCCAATATTGGCCTCACTGAAATAAATTCCTTTCTTGTTTCACCACCAAAACAAACAAAAACTACTGACATAAACAAGCACATGGATGAATCTCAAAATCATTATATGAAGTAAAAGGAGATAAATCATGATTCCATTTATATAAAAATTCAAAAAAATACAAACTAATCTATAAAGACAAAAACCAATCAGTGGCTGCCTGGGTAAAAAGGTGGGAGTGGGGAAGGAGGAACAGGAGATGAAAGAAAATTTGGGGGGGTTATGGAAAGGCTCATAATCTATATTGTGATGATGGTTTCATGTGCATATACATACGACAAAAGTCATCAAACTAGAAAATTTAAATGTATATGATTTACTGTATCTCAATAAAGCTGTTTTTAAAATGCCAATTTCGTGAAAGATAAAGACAGATTAAAGGATAGTAAAGAGATGAGACAACTAATTGCAAAGTATAATCCTGAACTGGATCCTGGACTGCTGTGGGGGGAGAACAAAATGCTATGAAGTAAACTATTTGGAGAATTAACAAATTAGACTATGGATTATAGATTAAAGTGCTTATGAATGTTAAATTTATTTAATTTGATCATTGTTTTGTGTTTATAAAGGAGAAAATATTCTATTATATTATATACACTGAGGTCATGTGGCTAGCTTAGTTGGTAGAGAAAGTGACTCTTGATCTCAGGGCCATGAGTTGGAGCCCCATGTTGAAGGTAGAGTCTACTTAAAAAAAAATAAATATACACTGAAGTATATTTATGATGATGTATATGATGTATGCAGTCTTCTCTCAAAAAAGAAAATAATGTGGTGCCTGGGTGGCTCAACCAGTTAAGCATCCACCTTCAGCTCAGGTCATGATCCCAGAGTCCTGGGATCGAGCCCTGCATCAGGCTCTCTGCTCAGTGGGGAGTCTGCTGCTCCTTCTACCTCTGCTTCTCTCCCTGCTTGTGCTGTCTCATGCTGTCTCTGTGTCAAATAAATAAATAGAAACTTTAAAATAAAAAAATTAAAAAACAAAATCCAGAGAAAATACTATTTTAAAAACTTTTTAAAGAAAATGATATATCAACAATTATAGAAAAAACATGAAAATTTAAATCGATCTAAAAAAAGTATTTCACAAATCCTACAACCTCTCACAATGAAATCACTCAGACTAGGAACAGAAAGGAGCTTCCTCATGATAACAGCTGTATATGGGGGTGCCTGAATGGCTCAGTGGGTTAAGCATCTGCCTTCAGCTCAGGTCATGATCTCAGGATTCTGGGGTTGAACCCCATGCCAGGGTCCCTGCTTAGTGGGGAATCTGCTTCTCCCTCTTTCTCTCTCTCCCCCCGCTGATGCTCTCTCTCTCTCTCAAATAAATAAATAAATAAATTATATATTTTTTAAAAGCTACATATGAAAAACCCACAGCTAATCTCATACTCAATGGTCAAAAACTAAAAGCTTTTCCTCTAAGATCAAGAATAAGGGATGCCTGAGTGGCTCAGTGGCTGACTATCTGCCTTCAGCTCAGGGCGTGATCCCAGGGTCCTGGGATTGAGTCCTGCATCAGGCTCCCCACAGGTAGCCTGCTTCTCCCTCTGCCCATGCCTCTGCCTCTCTCTCTCTCATATGAATAAATAAATAAAATTTAAAAATAATAATAATAAAAAGATCAATAATAATACAAGGTTGCCAGCTTTCATCATTCTTATTCAAAACATTAGACGTAACAGTTATAGCAATTACACAAGAATTGTGTAATTGAAGGCATCCAGATTATAAATGAAGTAGTAAAACTCTCTACTCCCATGTGACATGATCTTATATATAGAACATACTAAAGAATCTTCTTTTAAAAAGCCTTTTTATGGATAATAAGTGAATTCAGCAAATCTGAAGGTCACAAAACACACAAAAATCAGTTGTATTTCTATATACTAGAAATGAATATTCAATTAAGGAAATTAAAATAATTCCATTTACAATATCATCAAAAAGAATAAAATATTTAGGAGTAAATGTAACCAAAAAGGTATAGAATTGTAGACTGAAAACCACAAAACATAGCTGAAATAAATTAAAGAAGACTTAAATAAATGGAAAAACATCCCTATGTTCATGGATTGGTGTTAGAAGGTGGGGAGAGACTGTCCTCCAAATTGAGAAGGCACTTTGAGATTGAAAAATGAAATAGGCAACTCCATACAGTTTACAGTTTTATTTAGGGTGGGTAACTGACAGGATTGGGCAGATGATGATCAGGGCAGCTGCAGCTATTCTCCATAAAGTCTAGACCTTAGTCTACAGATTTTATTGAGCAAGGGGACACAAGGGTGTGCACTGTAGTGAGACCAAAGGGTCTGTATACACTTCAAAGAGTTTGCATGCACCTGAGAGCTCACATATTTTTAAGATTTTTATTTATTCATGAGAGACAGAGACAGAAACAGAGAAGAGAGAAAGAGAAAGAGAGGCAGAGACAGAGGCAGAGGAAGAAGCAGGCTCCATGCAGGGAGCCTGATGTGGGACTCGATCCCAGGTCTCCAGCATCATGCCCTGGGCCGAAGGCGGGCACTTAAACCGCTGAGCCACCCAGGGATTCCCAAGAACTAACATTTAACAGACGTCACAGCTGTATGTGTTCATCAAGATGGGAAAAAGACTATACTATCTCTAACACATTCATAAGAAGCCAGAACAAGCCTCCCCACATTCCAGCTTTGGTGGGTATTTCTAAGGTATTAATCTCCAAGGGGCCCAAAAACATGTAGCCCCAAGAGAGGTCACTGAATGGACATGAACAAGACTAAGGGACAAAGATGGAGTCAGTATTGTCAGCACACCTACAACTGGAAAACTTAGTATCACAAGATGATGATGCTATCCAAATAGATAGATTCAGTGTAATCTCTATCAAAATCCCAATGACCGTTTTTGAAGAAATGGAAAAATCTATCCTAAAATTCACATTAAATCTCAAGGGACCCAGGAGACCCAAAATAATCTTGAAATAGAAGAACAAAGTTGGAGGTCTCACACTTCCCTAACTTCAAATGTACAGCAGAACAAAACTACAATAATCAGAATAGTGGGGTACTGGCATATGAATAGACATATAGACCGACAGAACAAAACTGAGTGCACAGAAATAAAGTTTGAAATATATGGTCAATTGGTTTTTGACAAGGATGGATGACCATATGGGGAAAGAATAATCTCTTCAAATGGTATTAGAATAACTGGATAGCCACATGCAAAATAATGAACTTGGACCTTTACCTCACACCACACAGAAAAATTAACTCAAAATCGATCAAAATCCTGAATTTAAGAGCCAAAGCTGTAAAACTCTCAAAGGAACACAAAAATCTTCATGACCCTGGATTTGGCAAGTTTCCTAAATGACACCAAAAGCATAGGCAACAAAAGAAAAACAACAGATAAACTGGACTTAATCAAAATTAAAAACTTGGGATGCCTGGGTGGTTCAGTGGTTAAGCACCTGCCTTCAGCCTGGGGTGTGATCCTGGAGTCCCAGGATCAAGTCCCACATCAGGCTCCCTGCATGGAGCCTGCTTCTCTCTCTGCTGGGCCTCTGTCTGTCTGTCTCTCTCTCTCTCTCTCTCTCTCTCTGTGTGTGTGTGTTTCTCTCATGAATAAATAAATAAAATCTTTAAAAAAAATTAAAAATTTTGTGCATCAAAGGACACTATGAAGAGAGTAGAAATACAACCCTCAGAATGGGCAAAAATACTTGCAAATCATGTAAGACTTTAATATCCAACAACCAAAAGACAAACAACCAAATTTAAAAACAGGCAAAGGATGGGGCACCTGATTGGCTTAGTCAGTTAAGTGTCTGCCTTTGGCTCAGGTCATGATCCCAGTGGCCTGGGACTGAGCCTTGCACAGGGCTCCCTGTTCAGCAGGGCATCTGCTTCTCCCTCTCCCTCTCCCCCTGCTCATGTTCCTTCTCTCTCTCTCTCAAATGAATAAATAAAATCTTAAAAAAAAAGTTTTTAAATAAAAATAGGCAAAAAAAATAGGCAGAGGAAAAAATAGGCAATGGACTTTAATAGACATTTCTCTAAAGAAGATATACAAATGCCCAATAAGCACATGGAAAGATGTTTAAAATAATTAGTTATCAAGTAAATGCAAATAAAAGGCATAATGAGAAACCACTGCATACCTACTAGGATGGTTATAATAATTTTTAAATTTCCCGGAAAATAAATATTGGTGAGGATATAGAAAAATTGGAACCTTCATACATTGCTGGCGGGAATGTAAAATGGTGCAGCTGCTGCAGAAAATAGTTTGCTGCTTCTGCAGAGTTAAACACAGAATTACCATATGACCCAACAATTCCAGTCCGAGATATTTTTCCAAGAGAATTAAAAACAAGGGCTTAAGGGGCACCCGAGTGGCTCAGTTGGTTTAGTATCTGATTCTTGATTTTGGCTCAGGTCATGATTTCAGGATCATGAGATCAAGCTCCATATTGGGCTCAGTGCTCAGGAGTCTGCTTCTCTCCCTTTCCCTCTGTCCCTCCCCACACTCATTCTGCCTCTCTAAAATAAATAAATTAACCTTAAAAAAATCCCAAGAGTTCACAAAAATAATAAAAACAAGGATTCAAACAGACATTTATACATCAATGTTCACAGAAGCAACATTTGCAATAGCCAAAAGGTGGAAACAACCCAAGTATCCATCAATTAATGAATGGATACATAAAATGTGGCATGTACATACAATGAACTAATGACTATAACATGGTGAATCTTATAACATGGGTGAATCTTAAAAAAAATTAATGCTAAATTAAGTAGGCCAGACATAAAAGAAATATTATATGATTCCACTTATATGGAATATCTAGAACATGAAAGTCCATAGATAGAAAGTAGATTAGAGGACATCAGAGACTGTGGAGAAGAGGTAATAGGGAGTGATAATGTGATGAGTACAGAGTTTCTACTTGGAATGATGAAAAATTTCGAAAACTGATAGTGGTGGTGGTTGTATAACACTGTGAATGTACTTAATGCCAATGAATTACATGCTTAAAAAGGGTTAAAATTGCACATCTTATGTTATATATATTTTTCCACAATAAAAAAGGTTTTATAGTAGAATGTCAAGGGGCACTTGGGTGGCTCAGTTGGTTAAGTGTCTACCTTCGGCTCAAGTCATGACCCCAGAGTCCTGGGATTGAGCCCTGCATCGGGCTTCCTTGCTCAGTGGGGAGCCTGCTTCTCCCTCTCCCTCTGCCTGCCACATCCCGTGCTTGTGCCCTCTCTCTGTGTGTGTCAAATAAATAAATAAAATATTTTTTTAATTATAGTAGAATGTCAACTAATATATATAGAAAAAAAGATGGAATTAGCAAAATAGCCAGTTGTCAACCATCACAATACTAATTTAGGTAAGAAATAACAATGGATGGTGAAAGTAGGATGAGAAATTGGACTTCATATAATTTCAAAGTATCAACCCACAAAACATTTATGAATAACACAAGGAAAAATTACATACATTTATAGTAAAGAAACCTTAAAATACCATTTAAATCAAGAGATCAAAACTAGCACCACCAATAATAGAATAAATCAATACTGTCTGCCACCCAATAGGAAGCCATGAGGAGAATATAAAACCACTTCTGTGATTTTCTGGGCCCAGGTTCATGACTTGTTCTAATCATGAGGAAGCTCTGAACAAACTCAAATAAAGGGTGGGGGAATTAGGGAGATGTTAAGAGTAGAAACTTGCAACTAGTAGATAAATAAGTTCTGGAGATCTAATGCACAACACAGTAATCATAGTAAACAACACTGTATTATAAATTTCAAAATTACTAGGAGACTAGACCTTAACTGTTCTCAATACAAAATGATTTTATGACATAATAAAGGTGTTAGCTAACATTATATAGTAATCATATTGCAGTATATAAGTGTATAAAACCAACATGCTATATACTTCAAACTTACACAATATACCAATTTTATCTCAATAAAAATTTTAATTAAAAAACTAAGTCACATTCTACAAAATGAGTTGTCAGTAATCTTCAAAACTGCCAAAGTCATGAAAGTCAAGCAAAAGTGAGGAATTGTTCCAGTTTGAAGGAGACTAGGTACAATCCCAGATTGATTCCATTTTGTATACACGATGGTTTGGAGAAACTTGAATGAGGTCTCTGTGCAAAGGGTAAAAGGAGTCTTTCTTTGTATTACTGTAATATTTTTATAAATATGAAATTGCTTTAAAATTTTTTAACTTCTTGGGGCACCTGGGTGGCTCAGTGGTTGAGCCTCTGCCTTTGGCTCAGGTCGTGATCCTAGGGTCCTGGGATTGAGTCCCGCATCAGGCTTCCCATGGGGAGACTGCTTCTCCCTCTGCTTATGTGTCTGTCTCTCTCTGTGTCTCTCATGAATAAATACATAAAATCTTTAAAAAAATAAATAAATACCCTTTCCAGTAGAGAACAAAGAAAATATTTCAAAGATCAGCTAAATGGGCAGAACTGACCTCAGATATAATCTCTAAAGTGCTGCATGAAGTAGGAATGATTCTATCTAGAACTTCATATAGCATATTTCTAAACTCTTGGAGAATAAATGCAGAGACTTCACTCACCATTTTGGGGAACCTCATCAACATATCCTTACAGCGCAACGTACATGTATATGCTCTATGAAAATCCCCTTGAGCAACTGCCTGAGAAAATGAAAAAAATATATATCAATTGGTTAAAATGAAATAATAAGATTTATCTATAAGTCAATTTTAACATATTTTTAACTTGTGTTAAACAGTCTTGTTTTCTAAACTTTTTAGCAACACTGGTTGGCTAAACATAATGGCCAGCTCAAAATACAAAAAGTAAGAATTATCTTGGGTAACACAAGAGTTGATAGTGTTGGGAGTCATTTACTTTTTTCTGGAAATGGCAAAATTGGTGTACAATCTTGTGTTATTATATTATAATATAATGCCATGTCTAACAGATGCTTCCCCAGCTTGAATAGCTCTTGTATTTATCTCCACATTAGTATTTATCTCCACATTAGAAGGATGTTAAATGGGAGTCTTTTGTCCTAAAACAGGCTCACAGTAACTTCATAGTCTGAACTGCTGTGAATATCTGCTATTTAAGGCAGCTAAGTGCAATCCTATCTTGGAGTCAGAAGAGCTACTCTGATGTTTCTTATATATAACCTTGAACCTTACGCTCTCATAGTTTCAGTTTCCTCATCCATAAAATGAGGACAATGTACTAGATTATCTCTAAGATTCCTGTCATCTCTATTGTTCTGATTGAACACCCTCAAATGAATGAAAACATCATTCACACGTTACTTAGGCACTTATAGAAGAAGCTTGTTTCAGTCGTTTAAAAATTTAGCTGACAAGGCATATTAAAAAAAAAACATAGACATATATAAGAAAATAATTTTATGAAGTACTTCATAGGGGGAAAATCCCTATATTTGCTGTGTTCTTTTTTCTTTCTTATGTGGAATCAAGTATTCTTATGCTTTGGGTAAGAAAACAATTGAGCAGAGAGAATAAAAGACTAAGAATGTAAAAAGACAGCTTCTCTTTAGTTTTTTCTTCTATCTACCTGCAGAATATTAAGCCTGACATCTTGCTGAGTAGATACCCTCATCTAAGGCTTTAATGCTAGATTGTGTAAAAGAGAAAAATAAATTATAAACATTAGAGCATTAATAAGCCAAATCTCAAATATCTAGAGTTTACAAAATAATATTCACATCTATGCAAATAGATGATTGATGAATACTTGCTGATTCATTTCTCAAGGTGGAGGAAATCTTATCATAAAAGAGAAATGCTGAGGGACGCCTGGGTGGCTCAGTCCATTAAGCAACTGCTTAAGCCCCGTGTTGGGCTCCCTGCTCAGCAGAAAGTCTGCTTCTCCTCTCCTTCTGCTTCTCCCTCTCCCTCTGCTCCTCCCCGCTGCTCACACTCTCTCTTTCTCTCAAATAAAGAAGTAAATAGAAATATTTTTAAAAAGTCTTTTTTAAAAAAGAGAAATGCTGTGTGACAAACCCCATATCAGATATGCTTTCTGTCCTTATATAAAGCAATATAATGCTGCAAAAAAAATCTATAAAGTATCCATCACTAATCAGATGTTACCTTAGTGGAAACGAAATCTCTAATAATTCAAGCTAGTTTTGAAAATGTATTCATTTTATTGGGCCACAAATCAATATTTCAAACCCAAAATATAGAGAATTCAGATACAAGAAGTCTTAAAGAAGAGGCAGCATGATGTAATGCTCTAGCAACCTCTGGCGAGCATCAGACTCACCAGTGGAGCTCTTCAAAGATCACATACCCTGGTCCCATCACTTGTAAATTGATTCATTACATCTGGGATGATGCCCAGCATATACTGATGTAGTAAAAAGAATACGGGCTTTGGATCCCCAGTTTCTCCTCTTCTTTTTTTTAAATCAAAATACAGCTGACATACAATGTTATATTAGTTTCAGGTATACCACAGTTATTTGACAATTCTACTTTGCTCAGTGAAGTTAGGCAAGTCACAGCCTCTATGAGTCTCAATTTCCTTAACTGTAAAGAAAGGATAAGTAATATCTACTACATAGGATTGAACTTATGAGAATCAAATGAGATCACAGATGTGAAAGAATTTTGTAAACTTTAAGACAGTATACAAAAGGGATGCCTGGTGGATCACTTGGTTAAGTGTCTGACTCTTGATTTTGGCTCAGGTCATGATCTCAGGGTCATGAGATGGAGCCCTGCATTGGAGCCTGCTTAAGATTCTCTTCCCACTCCCCCTGCTCTTCCCCCACTTCCTCTCTTTCTTAAAAAAGACAGTATATGAAAAATGTGAATAATTTTAGCAGTCAAAGCTACCATTAGTTAGTGCCAAGAATTGTAATAAAAGAGGTTATTTGCTGTTATGTGGTACTCACTGTTGAAGAGAGGAAGCCTCTTTGAAATCATATCCTAGCAGATCTATAAAGTATTTTATGGACCAAGGAACTTAGGTTTGCCCTTCGTTAGAAGAAAAACTACAAGGTTGAATCTGAACTGCTAAACATCAGTGGGTAATTACTTTTATGCAAGAAATTAAATACTAGACTGACCATCACCTAATATACTACTAAGTGATAATAACAAAATAATCAAACAACAGTAAATTATGCTGAATGGATCCATTAAAAATTTATGCTAACTTCAAGTAAACCTTCACTTCAGCTCAACAATCAAAAATGTTACAACTCCTAGCATCATGTCAAGTACGTAGTGGATACTCAGTAAAAATTAATTTTTCTGGGGCACCTGGGTGGCTCAGTTGGGAAAGCATCTACCTTCAGCTCAGGTCATGATCCCAGGGTCCTCGGATCAAGCCCCATGTCAGGCTCCCTGCTCAGGGAGCCTGCTTCTCCCTCTCCTCCCTGCTCATACTCTTTCTCACTATCTCTGTTGCTATCTCTCTCTTGCAAATAAATAAAATCTTTTTTAAAAATTATTATTATAAAAAATTATATTTTCTTTGTTGATTTCCTAAGGAGATTTCCCACTCAGATATTCAAGCCTTTTTTTCACATTCTTCAAAAGTACTCCCATAATATGCTATATCCTCCTACTGCAACCCTCCCAAAAATTACTTTCACCTTCCACCTTAACCAAAATTCATATGCTCCCTTATCCAACATCTAATTCTCCTCTTCAATTTAAAATACCCGTCTTGGGGGATCCCTGGGTGGCTCAGAGGTTTAGCGCCTGCTTTTAGCCCAGAGCGTGATCCTGGAATCCCGGGATGGAGTCCCACATCAGGCTCCCTGCATGGAGCCTGCTTCTCCCTCTGCCTGTGCCTCTGCCTCTCTTTCTCTCTGTGTCTCTCATGAATAAATAAAATCTTTAAAATAATAATAATAAAATACCCATCTTATGCCCCTTTCCTTTTTTTTAAAAAAAGATTTTATCCATTCATGAGAGACAGAGACAGAGAGAGGAGCAGGCTCCATGCCGGGAGCCCGATATGGGACTTGATTCCAGGACTCCAGGATCACGCTCCGGGCCAAAGGCAGGCACTAAACCGCTGAGCCACCCAGGGATCCCCTTTATGCCCCTTTCCTTACCAAAAAGTTCACAGTCTGAATTGTCACAGCATAGTTAATTGCTCATATTGTATTTCACTGTGGAACTTCATTCATAGGTCTTTTAAAGCAATTACCTTATAATGCACCTGTTTACACATGTGTATCTACCACAGAATTTACCTTAGGCTCCTATAAGAGATACTACACACTAATGTTATAGATCTTTTTATCTCTATTGCAGAGCATTGACTTATATACATATTGACATATATATGTATATATACATACAAACAGCAGGCACTAGATAAATGCTTGTTTATCCCTCTCTATATATATATTGATCAGATTCATTTCCATCTCTTGATATATGACCCATAACTTAATCCCCTTCCTCATTAACCAACTCCTCCAATCTTCTTCTCCGTGGCTTTTTATATTCAACCTATAATATGTTTATTATATACTCTATTTTGAACATAACCTTCCCTTGACCATCCTTCTCTGAGTAGCTACAACTCAATTTTTCTTCTGTCAAATATTCTGACACAATATGCAGTACAAATGGTTCTCAAATTTCAGCACGAAACAGAATTATAAGAAAGCCTTGCTAAAATGCATTTTGTTGAGCTCTACCTCCAGAATTCATGATTCTTCAGGCCTAGAGTGGAATCCAATAATTTGCATTTCTAACAGGTTCCCAGGTGATTTTTTAAAATAACCGTTTATTTTTTTAAGATGTACTTATTTGAGAGAGTGCATGCACATGTGCAAGACTAGGGATAAGGGGCAGAGGGAGAGAATCTTTAAGCAGACTCCTACCTGAGTGTGGAGCCCAACACAAGGCTTGATGCCATGATTCATGAGATCACAACCTATGTTGAAACCAAGAGTCAGATGCTTAACTAGCTGATCCACCCAGACATTCACCCAAGATTATATTGATGCTGCCAGTCACAGCTCCAGACTAATCTTATACCAATACTCCTTATTTTGTTTTTGGTCTCAGGAGGCCTATAACTCTTAAAAACTACTGAGGACTCAAAGATATTTTTATCTAGGTTATAGCCAGTTGTAATTTCTAATAAAGTTCAATAAGAAGCTATAAAGTTCATTTTGACAACTTTTGCCAGTGTTTTCATTGCTTTCAGTTGAATTTAAATCTGAGATGTAAAGGGCACCTGGGTGATTCAGTCAGTTAAGCTTCTGCCTTCAGCTTGGGTCATGATCCCAGGGTACTGGGATTGAGTCCCACATCAGGCTCCCTGCTGATGTGGGACTGAGCAGGGAGCCTGCTTCTCCCTCTACCCCTCCCCCATGCTCATGCTCACTTGTACTCTCTCTCTCAAATAAATTTTTTAAATATTTATTATGCTAAGCAAAATAAGTCAGCCAGAGAAGGACAAATACCATATGATTTCACTCATATGTAGAATCTAAGAAACAAAACAGATGAACATAAGGGAATGGAAAAAAAAGAGAGGGAAGCTGAGAATTGATCAGCTTCCCTCTCTGGAGGGAAGGTGGGGGGATAGGCTAAATGGGTGATGGGCATTAAGGAGGACACTTGTTGTGATGAGCACTGACAATTATATATAAGTGATGAATCACTAAATTCTACACCTGAAACCAATTTAACAATATATGATAACTAACTAGACTTTAAATAAGGGAGGAGTAGGGAACCTTAGTTTTATCTGGTCCCTGGAATTCAGCTAGATAGCTATCAAATCATTCTGAACACCAGTGAACTCAACCAGAGATGTAAGAAAAGAATTGCAGCAATTCTACAAATTAAAAAGTGACCACTCTCTATAAGGTAGGAGGTGCGGAGAAGTGAATTTGAGGTGATGATATATCAGAAGATAAACCTTGGGATGAGGGAGCCTCCATAAGCCGGCTACCAGAAAGTGATACAGCAGCAGAGAACTAAATCAGAACTTTTAGAAGTCTGCTCCATTGATATCCCTGGCTGATATGTGCTCAGGTGGTGAAGAAGGGCAGAATCCTAGGTGGGACACTGTGGTCTCGGGATGCCCGGGGTTACAAAAACAACAGGGGTGCCTGAACGCAGCAGAGTTCCCAGGCATCAGAGCAGGGAAGCCAGCCGGCTTCAATCAGTGAACCCAAGAGTGGACTTTCAGCTCCATGTTGCCAGAAACCATGAACCATGGCATGGTCAGGGGACTGCTCTCCAAGCAGAGTTCCAGCAAGCAGCAGAACCATAGCAAGGCCCCCTCTTTCTTCCCCCAAGGAAGAACAGTGAGGTGCACACCACAGGAGTCTCCCAAAATGGGGTCACACGCCTGAGATAAAAACTCTTAGTCACAAGCTGGGGAAACACAGAGTGTGGATAGAAACCAGGGAGACAAGAGTGACTGACTGTTTTTCCCTAAGGGTGCACTGAAGAGTGGGAGGCACAATCTTTCAGCTCCAGGGCTGGAGATTGGGAGGCTGCCATTTTCGTTCTCATCATCTAAAGCAGTGTGGAAAGCCTTCAGAGAATAAATTCCACATAGAGCAATCCAGAGCTGCTTATACTCTGCCGGCAATGGCATGCAATTCCACCTGGGGCAAAAACACTGAAGAATCAGCACGACAGGCCCCTCCTCCAGAAGATCAGCAAGAATATCCAGTTAAGACCAAGATTACCCATCATAGAGAACTGCAAAACTTCAGCACTAGGGGAAATGGTATATAGAATTTGTGGTTTCTTTCTTATGATTCTTTAGTCTTTCCATTTTATTTTAATTTTTCCTTTTCAACCAATTTCTTATTTTATCAACTCTTTTTTAAAGTCTTCTTTCATTTTCATTTTTACAGTTACATTCTAACCTTTCATCGCATTTAACTTTACAATTTTGGAATCTAGTTTTCTAATAAGCAGACCAAAATATACCCAGGATCTAGTATGTTGCTCTGTTCTGTTCACCTGTCTGATTATACTCTCTTTTTTGAATTTTCCTTCAGTTTTGCATCTCTTCTATGTTTAGTGTATATGTCTCTAGAGCCACTGTTGCTATTTTAATATTTTGCTCTCTTGTTCATCTATTCTCTTCTGGACAGAATGAAAAGATGGAAAAACTCCCCTCAAAAAAGTGAACAAGAGGCAGTACTGACTGCCAGGGACCTAATCAGTATGGATATAAGTTAAATTGTCAGAACTAGAGTTCAGAATAATGATTATAAAGATACTAGCTGGGCAAGAAAAAAAGCACAGAAGACAACAGAGAATCCCTTTCTGCAGAAATAAAAGAACTAAAATCCAATCAAGGGATCCCTGGGTGGCGCAGCGGTTTGGCGCCTGCCTTTGGCCCAGGGCGCGATCCTGGAGACCCGGGATCGAATCCCACGTCGGGCTCCCGGTGCATGGAGCCTGCTTCTCCCTCTGCCTGTGTCTCTGCCTCTCTCTCTCTCTCTCTCTCTCTCTCTATGTGACTATCATAAATAAATAAAATTTAAAAAAAAAATAAAAAAAAAAATAAAATCCAATCAATTCAAAATCAAAAAGACAATTAATCAGATGTAATAAAAAATGGAGGTTCTAACTGCTAGGATAAATGAGACAGAAGAGAGAATTAGTGATATAGAAGATAAAATCATGTAGAAAAAAGAAGCTGAGAAAAAGTGAGATAAAGAACGACTGGATCATGAGGGGAGACTCTGAGAGATAAGTGATACCATAAAGTGAAACAATATTAGAATAATTGGGATCCCAGAAGAAGAAATGGAGGCAGGGTGTAGAAGGTATATTTGAGCAAATTATAGCTGAGAAATTTCCTAATCTGGGTAATCAAACAGGCATTTAAATCCAGGAGGCATGGAGGTCCCCCCCTCAAAATCAATAAAAATAGGTCAACAACTCAACATAGAATAGTGAAGCTTGCAAATATCAGAGAAAAAGAGAAAATCTTGAAAGCAGCTTGGAATATTAAGTCCTCAACCTACAAGGGTAGAAACATTAGACTGGCAGCAGACCTATCAGTACCTGGCAGGAAAGCAAGGACTGGCATGATATATATAGATATATAGATACACACACACACACACACACACACACACACACACACACATTCAGAATGCGAGAAAAATATGCAGCCAAGAATACTTTATCCAGCAAGGCTGTCATTCAAAATAGAAGAAGAGATAAAGAGCTTCTAGGACAGACAGAAACTAAAAGAATTTGTGACCACCAAACCAGCCCTGAAAGAAATGTTAAAGGGGATCCTTTAAGTGAAGAGAGCCCAAAGTAACAGACCAGAAAAAAACAGAGACAATATACAGAAATAGTGACTTTACAGGTAATACAATGACACTAAATTCCTATCTTTCAATAGTTACTCTAATTGTAAATGGGCTAAATGCCCTGATCAAATGACACAGGGTATCAGATTGGATAAACAGCAAGACCTATTGATAAGGTGTCTGCAAGAGACTCATTTTAGAATCAAAGACACCTCCAGATTGAAAGTGAGGGGGCAGAAAACAATTTATCATGCTAATGGACAGCAAAAGAAGGCTGGGGTGGCAATCCTTATATCAGACAAGTTAGATTTTTTTAAAGATTGCATTTATTTATTCATGACAGAGAGAGAAAAAGGCAGAGACACAGGCAGAGGGAGAGGGAGAGGGAGAAAAGCAGGCTCTATGCAAGGAGCCTGACATGGGACTCAATCCCGGGTCTTCAGGATCACACCCCGGGCCAAAGGCAGCACCAAACCACTGGGCAACCAGGGCTGCCCAAAATCAGACAAATTAGATTTTAAACCAAAGACTATAATAAGAGATAAGGAAGGACACTACATCATAATTAGAGGGTCTATCCAACAAGAAGATCTAATAATTGTAAATATTTATGCCCCTAACATGGGAGTGTCCAATTATATAAACCAATAAATTAACCAAGATACACAATGTTAACAATATAATAATGGAAGAGGACTTTAACACCACACTCACTGCAATGGACAGATTATCTAAGCAGACCAACAAGGAAACAAGGGCTTTGAATGACACACTGGACCAGACCAAATGGACTTCACAGACATATTCAGAGCACTCCATCCGAAAGCAACACAATACACATTCTTCTCGAGAGCACATGGAACATTCTCCAGAATACATCACCTATTAGGTCACAAATCAGGTCTCAACCAGTACCAAAATACTGGGATCATTCTCTGCATATTTTCAGACTACAATGCCTTCAAACTTGAACTCCATAAGAGGAAATTTGGAAAGAACTCAAATACATAGAGGTTAAAGAGCATTCTACTAAAGAATGAATGGGTCAACCAGGAAATTAAAGAAAAATTATAAAAATTCATGGAAACAAATGAAAATGAAAACACAACTGTTCAAAACCTTTGGTTTGCAGCAAAGGTGTCCTACAAGGGAAGTATATAGCAGTACAAGTCCTTCTCAAAAAACAAGAACTATCTTAAATACACAACCTAACCTTACACCTAAAGGAGCTGGAGAAAGAACAGCAAATAAAGCCTAAGCCCAGCAGGAGAAGAGAATTAATAAAGATTAGAGTAGAAATCAATAAAATACAAACCAAAAGAACAGTAGAACAGATCAATGAAACTAGGAACTATTTCTTTAAAGAATTAATGAGATCAATAAACCCCTGGCCACACATATCAAAAAGAAAAGAGAAAGGACCCAAATAAATAAACTCATGAATGAAAGAAGAGAGATCACAACCAACACCAAAGAAATACAAAAAATTATAAGAACATATTACGAGCAACTACATGCCAACAAATTAGGCAAACTGGAAGAAATGGATGCATTCCTAGAGATGTATAAACTACCAAAACTGAAACAGGAAGAAATAGAAAACTTGAACAAACCCATAACCACCAGGGACATTGAAGTAGTAATCAGAAATCTCCCAATAAACAAGAGTCCAGGACCAAATGGCTTCCCAGGGGAGTTCTACCAAACATTTAAAGAAGAATTAATACCTATTCTTCTGAAGCTGTTTCAAAAAAACAGAAATGGAAGGAAAACTCCCAAATTCTTTCTATGAGGCCAGCATTACCTTGATCTCAAAACCAGACAAATACCCCACTAAAAAGGAGAACTATAGACCAATATCCCCGATGAACATAGATGCAGGGACACCTGGGTGGCTCAGCTGTTTAGCACCTGCCTTCGGCCCAAGGCATGATCCTGGAGTCCCAGGATTGAGTCCCATATCGGGCTCCCTGCATGGAGCCTACTTCTCCCTCTGCTTGTGTCTCTGCCTCTCTCTGTGTCTCTCATGAATAAATAAATAAAACCTCTAAAAAAAAAGAACATGGATGCAAAAATTCTCACCAAGATACTAACCAATAGGATCCAACAATACATTAAAAGGATTATTCATGGGGTGCCTGGGTGGCTGTTGGCTAAGACGCCTGCCTTCAACTCAGGTCATGATCTCGGGATTCTGGAATCAAGCCCCACATCAGGTTCCCTGCTTAGTGGGGAACCTGCTTCTCCCTCTTCCGCTGCCCCTCCCCACCATGTGCATGTGCCCACGGGCTCTCTCAAATAAATAAAATCTTAAAAAATAAATAAAAGGATTAGTCACCACAATCAAGTAGGATTTATGTTTAATTTTTTGAAGAACTTTTAGACTACTCTCCACAACAGTTATACCATTTTACATTCCCATCAGCAGTTAGGAGAGTTCCAACTTCTCCAATTGATTACTTACAAAGTTCTTATTTTCCATTTTCATTATTTCACATACCTTAGTGGGTGTGAAGTAGCATCTCATTATGGTTTTGATTTCCATTTCCCTAATGACTAATAATGTTGAGCATCTTTTCATGTGCTTATTGGCCATGTGTTTATCTTCAATGGAGAAATATATATTCAAGTTTTCTGCCAATTTTAAATTTAGGTTGTCTTTTCATTGTTAAATTCTAAGAGCTCGTTATATATTCTAGATGCTAGACAATTCTCAGATATATTACATAAAAATATTTTCTGTTTTTTACTTTATTCATAGTATCTTCTGATGAACAAAAGTTTTAAATTTTGATGAAGTTCAATTTAGCAATTTTTTTCTTTGCATGTGCTTTAAAAGAGAAATGATTGCCTAATCAGCACAAAGATTTATACCTATTTTTTTCTTCTAAAGAGCTCTATGCTTTCATCTCTTTTGGGTATTTGACCATAAATGCAGGGGTTTATTTCTGGACTCTCAACTCACTTATCTGTATGTCTGTCCTTATGCCAGTATCACACTGTCTTGATACCTCAGTTAAGTTTTGAAATTAATAAGTGTGAGTCCCCTAACTTTATTATTTTATAAAATCTTTTTGTTCTTTTTCAAGTTATTTCAGGTATCATGAACATATAAATTTTAGGATCAATTTATCAATTTCTACAAAAGACAAGGCAAAAGAATTTTGATAGGGATGGAATTAAGTTTGTAGATCAGTTTTGGGGAATACTGTCATCTTAACAATATTAGGTCTTCCATTCCATGAATATAGCTAACTTTCCATTTATTTTGACCTTCTTAATTTCTTTCAACAATATTTTATATTTTTCAGTGTACAGTCTTACACTTTAGTTAAATTTACTCCTAAATATAATTCCTAAATAAAATTATCCTTATTCTCAAATGATATGATCTTGTGTATAGAAAGAATGTCCTCAGAAATCCACACACACACACACACACAAAAAAAAAAACTATTAAAATGAATAAACAAGTTTAGCCAGGTTACAGAGTATGAAATACAAAAATCTATTGTATTTCTATCCACTAGCCATGACTAAACCAAAACTGAAATTAAGATATTAATTCTAGGATGCCTGGGTGGCTCAATGGTTGAGTGTCTGCCTTTGGCTCAGGGTGTGATCCCGGCCGGGGTCCTGGGATGGAGTCTCAGTCGGGCTCCCTGCAGGAAGCCTGCTTCTCCCTCTGCCTATGTTTCTGCCTCTCTCTCTGTCTCTCTGTGTATCTCATGAATAAATAAATAAAAATTAAAATTAAAAAAAGAAGAAAGAAATTCCATTTAAGGAGTACCTGGGTCTCTCAGTCGACTGAACATCTGACTCGGTTTCAGCTCAAGTCATGATCTTAGAGTCATAAGATACAGCCCCACATCAGGCTCTGTGCTCAAGGGGGACTCTGCTTGAAGATTCTTTCCCTCTGCCCCTTCCCCCACTCATGCACACACAGGCTCTTCCTTTCTCTCAAGTAAGTCTTTTAAAAAATTAATTCCATTTAAATTAACATCAAAAAAATAATTAGGACTCCTAACTCTGGGAAACAAACAAGGGGTAGTGGAAGGGGAGGTGGGCGAGGGGATGGGGTGACTGGGTGAAAGGCACTGAGGGGGGCACTTGATGGGATGAGCACTGGGTGTTATTATATTTTGGCAAATGGAACTCCAATTAAATAATATACAAAATATGGGATCCCTGGGTGGCGCAGCGGTTTAGCGCCTGCCTTTGGCCCAGGGCGCGATCCTGGAGACCCGGGATCGAATCCCACGTCGGGCTCCCTGCATGGAGCCTGCTTCTCCCTCTGCCTGTGTCTCTGCCTCTCTCTCTCTCTCTCTGTAACTATCATAAATAAATAAAAAAATTTAAAGAAAAATAATATACAAAATAATTAAGAATAAGTTCAACAAAAGAACTGCAATAGCTGTACACTAAAATCTATAAAACATTGTTGAAATTAATGACTTAAATAAAATGGAAAGACATCCCATGTTCACAGATCAAAAGACTTAATATTCTTAAGATGTCAATACCCTTTAAATTGAACTACCGATTCAAATGCATTTCCTATCAAAATTTTACCAGGCTTTGCAAAAACTGACATGCTCATTTTAAATTATATGGAAATGTAAGGGATCCAGAATAGACAAAAACATTTATGAAAATTAGAGCAAAGTTGCAAGGCTCACACTTCCCCATTTCAAAATTTACCACAAAGCTATAGTAATCGAGACTGGCAGTGACATAGGACATAAAAATCAATGGAATAAAACAGAGTCCAGAAATAAATCGTTACATTTAGAGTTGAATTGTTTTTTTATAGTAGTGCAAAGACAATTCCATGAGGAAAGAATAGTCTTTTTTTTTTTAATGATGCTAGGGCACCACCACTGGTTAAGCATCTGACTCTTGATTTCAGCTAAGGTCATGATCTCAGGGTTGTGAGATCCGGCTCTGTTCTGGGTGTGGAGCCTATTTAAAAAAGAAAATTAACTCAAAATCAATCATAGATTTAAACATAAAAGGTAAAGCTATAGAACTTATAGGAGAAAGTCTTTCAGATCTAGAGTTCGGTGAAGAGTTTTGAGACATGACACTAGAAGCACAATCCATTAAAAATAATTGATTAAACTTCATCAAAACTAAATACTTTTGCTCTGCAACCCATTAAAAGAAAAGACAAATACATATTTGACAAGGCACTCAAATCTAGAATACATAATTATCAAAATTCAACAGTAAAAAAAAATCAAACAACCAAATAAAAAATAGCTAAGAAGCACAAACTAACACTTCCCTTAAGAGAATACACAGATGGCAAATAAGTACATGAAAAAAATGTTCAACATCATTAGCCATTAGGGAAGTACAAATTGAAACCATGGTGAAATATCACTAGACATCTAATAGAATAACTAAAGTAAATTAGTCACAATACAAAACGCTGGCAAGGATGCAGAAAATGGGATCTCCCATACATTGCTTGTGGGGATTAAAATGGCGCAGCTACTCTAGAAACAGTTTGGTTGTTTCTTAAAAAACAAACTACTGAGACTCCTCAGTGACTCAGCAGTTGGGCATCTGCCTTCGGCTGGGGGCGGTGATCCCGGGATGCCTGGATCGAGTCCTGCATGGGGCTCCCTGCGTGGAGCCTGCTTCTCCCTCTGCCTATGTCTCAGCCTCTCTCTGTGTGTCTCTCATGAATAAACAAAATCTTTAAAAAAAAAAAACAAACAAACTACTAAACATACACTAATGATTACCCAGGGATTGCACTCCTGGGCATTTATTCCACAGAAATGAAAATTTATGTCCACACAAAAACTTCTACACAAATGTTCATGCAGGGCAGCCCTGGTGGCTCAGCGGTTTAGTACCACCTTCAGCCCAGGGTGTGATCCTGGAGACCCGGGATCGAGTCCCACATCGGGCTCCCTGCATGGAGCCTGCTTCTCCCTCTGCCTGTGTCCCTGCCTCTCTCTCTCTCTCTCTCTGAATAGATACATAAAATCTTTAAAAAAAATTTTCATGACAACTTTGTTTGCAATAGCCAAGAGCGTGGAAACAACCCAAATTCCTGCCATAGTGAGTGGCTAAATAAACTGTGGTACATCCATATCATAGAATACAACTTCCAAATAAAGAACAAACTACTAAAACACAAAACTTGGATGGAAGTCAAAGGAATCATGCTAAGTTCAAAAAGGCACTATCAAAAGGTTACACACTATGATTCTATTTATATAATATCCCCAAATGACAAAATTATGGAGGTGGAGAATGTTAGTTACCTGGAATAGGGAATGGGGGAATGGGCATGATATAACTACACAGAGGAAGTACAATTGCTTCCGGTGGTATAGACATTTTAACAATATTTGTTCTTCCGATCTGTGAGCATAGAATGCTCTATATCTTGATTGTAGTAGTGGTAGTTACATGAATCTACCCATGTGATAAAACTATATAAAAGTACAGACACATTTAAGAAACAAAAAAGAGGATCATAGGGGAAGAGAGGAAAAAATAAAACAAGACAAAATCAGATCAGGAGACAAGCCATGAGAGACTCTTAATCATAGGAAACAAACTGAGGGTTGCTGGGGGCAGGAGGACAGGGTAACTGGATGATGGACATTAAGGAGGGCACGTGAGTATTACATAAGACTAATGAAACACTGACCTCTACCACTGAAACTAATAATACTTTATATGTTAAGTAATTGAATTTAAATTTTAAAAATCTATTAATAAAAAAATAACTACAGACACACATGTAGTTTATCAAATAAAACTGGTGAAATATGAATAAGGCCTATGGATTGTAATAATGTCTATCTCCTGGTTTTACACTGCACTATATTAACACAAGATGTCACCACTGAAGAAAACTGGGTGAAAGGTACTCCAGAACTCTCATAATATTTGTGCAACTTTCTATTAATCTATAATTATTTCAAAATAAAAAGGTTTTAAAAATCACATTAGTTGGGGCCCCAGGTGGCTCAGTCAGTGAAGCATCTGTTTTCAGCTCAGGTCATAATCTTGGGGTCCTGGGATTGAGCCCCATGTCAGTCTGCTTCTCCCTCTCCCAATGCTCCCCTCCACACACACACCACTCATGCTCTCTCTCGTTCTCTCAAATGAATAAATGGAATATTTTTTTAAAAATCACATTAGTTAAGGGGTGCCAGGTTGGCACAGTCAGTTACATATTCCACTAGGTGTTGGCTCAGGTCATGATCTCAGGGTCCTGGGATTGAAACCCATGTGGGGCTCTGCACTCAGTGTGGAGTCTGCTTAAGATTTTCTCTACCTCTCCCTCTACACCTCCACCTCACATGCTCTCACGCACTCTACCTTTTTTTTAAATCAAATTAGTTGGCACACCTGAGTGGCTGAGCAGTTGAGCGTTTGCCTTTTGCTCAGGGTGTGGTCCCAGAGTCCCACATTGGGCTCCCTGCAGGGAGCCTGCTTCTCCCTCTGCCTATGTCTCTGCTTCTCTCTGTATCTCTCATGAATAAATAGATAAAAATTTTAAAAAATAAATAATAAAGTCCAGAATTTTGATGCCTCCAGCTTTGCATTTATTATTCAGGGTTGCTTTAGCTATTTGAGGCTCTATACAAATTTTAGGATTGTTTGTTCTAGCTCTGGGAAAAATGGTCATGGTATTTTGATAGGGAATGCATTAAATGTGTAAATTGCTTCTGGTGGTATAGACATTTTAACAATATTTGTTCTTCCGATCTGTGAGCATGGAATGTCTTTCCATTTCTTTGTGTCATCTTCAATTTCTTTCATCAGTGTTTTATAGTTTTCAGAGTACGGGTCTTTCACCTCTTTGGTTAGGTTGTTTCCCAGGTATAGTTTTTTGTAATTCTAAATGGGACTGATTCCTTAATTTCTCTTTCTGCTGCTTCATTATTGGTATATAGAAAAGCAACAGATTCTGTATGTTAATTTTGTATCCTGTGACTTTACCAAATTTATGTATCAGTTCTGGCAGTCTTTTGGAGGAGTCTTTTGGGTTTTCTATATACAGTATCATATCATCTGCAAATAGTGAAAATCTGACATCTTATTTACCAATGTGGATGCCTTTTCTTTCTTTTTGTTGTCTGATTGCTGAGGCTAGGACTTCCAGGACTATGTTAAATAGCAGTGGTGAGACTTGGACATCCCTGTTTTGTTCCTGACCATAGAGGAAAAGCCCTCAATTTTTCCCCATTGAGGATGATAATAACTGTGTGATTTTCATATATGGCCTTTATTATGTTGAGGTATGTTTCCTCTAAACCTACTTTGTTGAGGGCTTTTATCATGAATAGATGTTGTACTTGTCAAATGCTTTTTCTGCATCTACTGAAATGATCATATAGTTCTTTTTTTTTAATCATATAGTTCTTATCCTTTCTTTTACCCTTAATGTGATGTATCATGTTGATTGATTTGCAAATATTGACCAGCACTGAAACCCAGGAATAAATCCCACTTGATTGTGGTGAATGATTTTTTTAATGTATTGTTGGATTTGGTTTGCTTGTATTCTGTTGAGAATTTTTGCAACCATGTTCATCAGGGATATTGGCCTGTGGGTTCTCTTTTTTAGTAGTCTTTATCTGGTTTTGGTATCAGGGCCCTCAGAGAATGAATTTGGAAGTTTTCCTTCTTTTTCTGTTTTTTGGAATAGTTTGAGAAGAATAGGTGTTGACTCTTCCCTTTTTTAAAAAGATTTTATTTTGTAGTAATCTCTGCACCTAACGTGAGGCTCAACCTTAGAACCCTGAGATTAAGAGTTGCATGTTCCACTCACTGAGTCATCCAGGTTCCCTGATTAACATTTCTCTAAATGTTTGGTAGAATTCACCTATGAAGGCATCTATCTGGGCCTGGACTTTTATTTGTCGGAAGTTTTTCGATTACTGACTCAATTTCCTCACTGGTTATCAGTCTGTTGAATTTTTCTTTCTTCTTGTTTCAATTTTGGTAGTTTGTAGGTTTCTATGCATTTCAACATTTCTTCTAGGTTGTCCAATTTGTTGGCATATAGTTTTTCATAATATTCTCCTATAATTGTACTTTTGTGGTATTGGTTATTATTTTCCTCTCGTTTATGATTTTATGTATTTGGGTCTTTTCTCTTATCTTTTTTTTAAAGATTTTATTTATTTATTCATGAGAGACACAGAGAGACAGAGACATAGGCAGAGGGAAAAGCAGGCTTCCTGCAATGGAGCCTGATGCAGAACTCGATCCCAGGACCCTGGGATCACAACCTGAGCCAAAGGCACTCAACCACTAAGCCACCCAGGTGCTCTTCTCTTTTCTTTTTGATAAGTCTGGTTAGAAGTTTATCAATATTATTAATCTTTTCAAAGAACCAGCTCCTGGCTTCGCTATTGGTTCTACTGTGGGACCCAGGAAATTTAACAAAAATCCCCTACCCCTGGACAAGCAGAGCAGGACTAACTCCATTTTGTGCTGCACCTGCCAACTCCTGTATGACCCCCACATGACCTGTTTATTGCTTAAGGCGCTGCCCCACCCTAGTCAAGCCGCTGGGCACACCCTTATCGGAAATCTGCTCATAAAAATGTAACCCCGCCTTGTGCCCGCCAAAACTGCGTGCCAATTCTGACCAGAGTGATAGGCCAGTTCAAATGGTCACTATAAGGTGAATCGTAATTCAATTGGCCACCTGCGTGTGGACCGCCATGACTGTGCAACTTTCTGCGTATGTTACAATCCCATTGGCCACTGGCCCCTATAAAGCTGCTACGCCTTTTAGCCTCGGGGTCCAAGTACCTGCTCCGCTGTGTTGGGTGTACTTGGACCCAAGCCTGAGCTTGTAAATAAACCCTCATGTGTTTGCATTGGTGTCAGCTCCTTGGTGGTTTCTCAGATTCGCAATCTTGGGCACAACACTACTATGTTTTTAGTTTCTATATCATTATTTTTGCCCTAATCTTTATTATTTCCTTCCTCCTGCTCACTTGACTAATATGAATGTTGCACAATTCTGTGTATATACTAAATCACTGAATTGTACATTTAAAATGTGTGAATTTTATAGTAAATGAATTATATCTCAATAAAAATGTTAATGTTAAAAAATAAAGAAGATTATACTATATGATTTTTATAGTTTCTTTCATTTCTAGAGATACATAATTACAGAGAGCAAACTTGTCATGGCTACATTTTGTCAACTAAAAATGAATACCTAACTGCATGGTGACAAAGGAGGAAACCCACAAGCCAAAAAGGGGTAAAGTACAACTTTAAACACTGATAGTAGCAGACTTTTAGAAAATATCAGTAAACAACCTGGAACAATGAGAAGATTGCTATTTTAGGCTACTATTTCAGACAGACTGTTAACGTAAGAGAGTCACAGACAGGTGTTTCAAGTCGAGACTACTGTTGTAAATAAATGATAAACATTACATGCAGTGATTGAAAATGATGTTTAGTTATATATTAGCCTTTCTGAGTTCATCCACCCCCACACAGATACCAATCACCATTAATAATGTTACTTTCAGATATAAAATGGAGACAAAAGGTCAAATATAATATCCTATATAAAAGGCCAATGACACTTGACCTTCTTCTAATAAGTTCTATATCATCACTTTATATTTACATATACAAAATGCCCCACTATAAGGCTATGGTGACTATGATACCTACTGCTTCTGCTTGGTAAGAAAGCACTTTGAAAAGGTCCCTCTCCATGGCAATCTTATGCAAAGCCATGTGTATCTCAGTGGAGCTTCTCTGCATTAATTTGACATATAACTGCTCCAGGCCCTGAAAAATAAAACCATAATACAATGTCATGATGAAAATAGCCACAATTGTTACTAATAATTGCCGCAGCTAAAAACCAATGGTAACTTACAGCCATGGCAGCTTGAAAAAATTCATCAGCAATCACAGCATTTCCAACATCCACCCACCCTTTTCCTGTTTTCATATTCATCTGGAAGAGAGAAGTTAGAAAATAATTTTTAACAATTCACAACTCCTCCAAACTGGTTGAAAAGGGTATTAGATAAAAAATTTAATCCTCTGTTGATATTCAGTAGTGTAATACCCAGAAAAAAATAATAGTAATTATTAATTAATTCTATGTTTTGCTTTGAACTATATAATTTAAAAGAAATGATCTCAAGAAAAGCAATAACAAAAACTTAATAGACTCAAAAACACATCTTCTAAGAATTATTAAAAGAAAATATTGAGATAATTTAGATAAGAACAGAAAGTTCTGAAAAATTAATCCTTCATACACTTGAAGAAAGTTTTACAATAAGCATTATTATAACTCAACACACTTTGGTTCTAGTTTTTAATTACATCTCTAGAGGTGCCTATGTGGCTCAGTTAGTTAAGTGTCTAACTTCGGCTTGGGTCATGATCCCAGGGTCCTGGGATTGAACCTTGCATCTGGCTCCCTGCTCAGTGTGAGGGCCTTCTTCTCCCTCTCCCTCTGCCCCTCCCCCCTGCTTATGCACGCTCTTTCTCTCTCATGTGGTCTCTCAAATAAATAAATAAAATATTTTTAAAAAATACATCTCAGGACACCTGGGTGGCTCAGCTGTTGATTGTCTGCCTTTGGCTGAGAGCGTGATCCCAGGATCTGGGATCAAGTCCCACATTGGGCTCCTTGCAGGGGGCCTGCTTCTCCCTCTGCCTGTGTCTCTGCCTCTCTCTCTCTGTGTGTGGCTCTTGTGAATAAATGAGTAAAATCTTTAAAAAAAACACATCTCTAACAAAATTTTTATTAATCCAACAAATGTTTGTTAAGTATACTTTACAAGCCAGACACACTAAAGAAGTTCACAATATTACAACTGACAGACACCTAAATAAATAGTTGATATATTATATGCACAAATGCTATGGAAGCAAACAAGAACTGAATCAAGATGGAGGATTGAGCACACACTATATAGCTCTACTCTGTTCTACTACAAATCCCCAGAAATGATGTGTATGTGTGTGTGTATATGTGCATGTATAAAATATATATAATATACTGTACATTTTACTATAAATAAACATGTAGGATATATGTATACTACAAACTTTTATATAAATTTTTTAGTATAAATTTGATGCACTATAAATCCCTAGAAATTATATATATTATGTAATATATATAATGATACAAATAATATTTAAGGACATATATATATATATATATATTCCTTAGAAATAAGAGAAGATATACACATATTTTTCTTATTCATAAGAGTCCTGGAAAATGAGGAGCATTTTCAGTTGATCTGAAATTATGAACCTCTTAAAAATAGCAAATGGGATGAAACAAAAATGCACATATCAAAATGCACAAGAATGCAAAATATGGAACCCTTCCTGGATGTGAATAGGAGTAATATCAGGCAACTGGCTTCCCCACCAAGAGGTATCTTCCCTCCTCCCCAGGAAGGAACAGTGAGTACAATCACTTAGGCTGGAGAAAAATAGAGTTCCAGGTGGCTGACAACACAGGCCAATGCAAAACATCCAGTCACTGAACTCGGGTTAGAGTAAATAGTGTGATATGGTATTCAAAGACTATCAAGGAATCTGAACTCAAATGTGAGCAAAAATCACCAAACAATTGAAGAAAACCAACACCATGAAAAGACATCACATTCAACAAACAGAATATTTAAGGAAATAGAATTAAGAGAACAGATGGAAGCAAAGAGAAATAGCATTACCCACAGAATCATAGAGTAGTCACAATCAGTAAAATACTTTTAATTTTCTATCTTTGAAATCAACAAAGCCAAAAATGCAAATACTAGAAGTTAACAGGTTAAAGGTTAAGGGAAAGGCTGAGAGAATGTAAAGGTACAGATATCCTCATAGGGTAGAAAGTAAAAATATACTCTCCAAAATTGGTGGAGTAAGAAAAATTTTCAATATACTACATTTAAAGTTTAAAAAGAAAAAAAGAAAAAAGAAAAAAAATAAAAGAAAAAGAAAAAAAAGTAAAAAATAAAAAAATAAAGTTTAAAAAGGCTGCCATCAGATAAATTAAAAATAGTATATAATTAACAAAAACTGAAAGGGGGAATAGAGGGACGTAAGAGATAATAAGAAGATAAATCTTCATCTGCCATAGCAGAAAAAAATAGATCACATATAAAACTGACAAATCAAGATTTTATTATTATAGGGCAGCCAGATGGCTCAGCGGTTTAGCGCCACCTTCAGCCCAGGGCACTATCCTGGAGACCCAGGATAGAGTCCCACATCGGGGTCCCTGCATGGAGCCTGCTTCTCTCTCTTGCTGTCTGTCTGTCTCTCTCTCTCTCTCTGTGTGTCTCTCATGAATAAATAAATTTTTAAAATCTTTTTAAAAATTAAACTTTTTTTAATCACTATTTACTCATTATATGTTTTCTCTTTCAAAAACATACATTTCATAGCTCTGTCTAGTAAAAAGGCCTAGAAACAAAGACCAATGCAGCAGCAATGAGCACTTGTAATTTCCAGATTGTGGAAATAGCATTCTCCACTAAATAGCATTCTCCACTAAAAGGAAACAGAGCTCTCTTGAGGAATGACTAGGACAGGAACTATACAAAATAAGACTGGTTATCTTATCAGAAATCAAATTTTATTTTACTGCAGTTTCAGTTTCACTATTAAAGATTACTGGAATAGTGTCAAAAGGCTTCAGAATCACTTCAAGAGGCTCCTTCTGGCCAAAGATAGGTACTTCAATAAGAATAATAACTAAAATGGATTGAAATGCATTACATTGTTATGCATTACAAATGTTAACATCCAAGAGTTCACAATGATACTTTAAAAAAAAAAAAGTATCTACTTGATAACTATTTAAGGAGTTTAGGGACCCAATACATTCTGAAAACTTAAAAAAAAGAAGAGGTCAAGACTCTCTTATAAAGGTACACTTCAAAGTAACCAAATAGTTGATAAAGGTAAGTTTCTCTCTACCCCAGTTAATAAAGAAGGAATAGAGAAGTAGAATGTGTAAACCCCTACAGAAGTAATGGACATAGGTCTAATAATCATCAAAGAACACTAATACGATGGAAGTATACCATACTGCCTATGAATTCTTCTTGACAAAACTGAACCTGAATCAGATCATGTTTCTAAATCTACCTACCTGTTTACAGGAAAAACAGGAGACAGAAGACTATATTAAATGATACCATGAAGATGCAGTTATCAGAAAATTAGGAAAATTTAGGAAACTCTATCAGACAAACAACCTTGTTTCTTCAACAAATATGTGTTCAACAGATTTGTAAAAAGGAGGAAGAAGCATATAAATTAAAAGAGACATATTAATAAAATACAAGGTGTAGACTTCCTTTAATCCTGGTTCTAAGGAACCAATTAGAGGGAAGGAGAGCAAAGAGAGAGCACATAAGTAAGCAAGATCAAGAGAGAAAGTGAGAGTATAAGAGTCTGAAAGTGTGGGAACATGGAGGCAGGAGACGAAGACTGGATATTTGATGATTTTAGGAAATCTTTGTTAAATTTTAGCAGGTGTGACCATGGGCATTTGATTTGCTTGAATAAAAAAGACACCTTGTCAAGGCGCCTGGATGGCTCAGTGGGTTAAGCATCTGGTTAAGCGTCTGCTTTTGGCTCAGATCATGATCTTGGGGTCCTGGGATCAAACCAGAGACAGGCTCCCTGCTCAGCCTTCCCCCTCTATCCCTCCACCCCACTCGTGTTCTCTCTCTCTCAAATACTTTTTTAAAAAGACACCTTGTCTTTTAGAAACACATATTGAAATATTTATGAACAAAATGATATAGTTTGGATTTGTTTCAAAATAATCCATGGGGGCAGCCCTGCTGGACCAGTGGTTTAGTGCCGCCTTCAGCCCAGGGCGTGATCCCGCAGTCCTGAGATCGAGTCCCATGTCAGGCTCCCTGCATGGAGCCTGCTTCTCCCTCTGCCTGTGTCTCTGCCTCTGTCTCTCTCTTTGTTGTCTCTCATGAATAAATAAATAAAATCTTCAAAATAATCCATGGGGTCAGGAGTTTGCTGTTGGAGGAGATACAGAAAAGAGGAGTGATCAGGAATTGGTGATTACTGTAGCTGAGTAATGGGTAAATGGGGAAATCATCGTACTGTCTTATCTATTTTGTATGCACATTTGAGTTTTTCAATAAAATACTATTTTAGAACACTGGAGAAATATTTTCCACTTAAAAAAAAAAACACTTGCTTCTAGGAAACAAGACAGGGGTAGGGAAGGATGGAGTAGAGAACTATTACTTTTTATGACTTATCATAATTCCTGAATTTAAGTTCAAAACTTAGTCTACTGAATCACTGCAATAATGATAGTACTGCTGAGACCTGCAATTGTAATAGGTACAATTATCATAAAAGGAACATGGATAGCACTAAAGGATATAACATTCTTCTCAGTTCACACTAATTTCAACCATCTTCATAAGAGTAACGACTATCTCATTGCATCTGCACTTTTCTCCTCATTTAATTAGGACTTACCAAAAAAAAAAAAAAAAGGACTTACCAAAATCTGTCTTCGAATGGCTTCTTCTGAAGCAGCTGAACCTCCACACATGCACACCAACTTGCAAGCAACGTACCATACTGCAAAACAGTAATCAGATACCCATAAACACAAAACATTCATTCTCCTTTTATATACACTTATAAAAAGAAAAGAGGAGCAAAGTGAAACCAGTCTTGTTAAAACATAACTGTAAACTCCATTTTAAAAAATCAATTATCGGGATCCCTGGGTGGTGCAGCGGTTTGGCGCCTGCCTTTGGCTCAGGGCGATCCTGGAGACCCGGGATCGAATCCCACGTCGGGCTCCCGGTGCATGGAGCCTGCTTCTCCCTCCGCCTATGTCTCTGCCTCTCTCTCGCTCTGTGTGACTATCATAAATAAATTTTAAAAAGATTTTAAAAAATAAACAAAAAATAAAGTTCTCTTTCTGGGCAGCCCGGGAGCCCGGGTGGCGCAGCGCTACCGCCTGCGGCCCGGGGTGTGATCCTGCGGGGTATGATCCTGGAGACCCGGGATCGAGTCCCACGTTGGGCTCCCTGCATGGAGCCTGCTTCTCCCGCTGCCTGTGTCTCTGCCTCTCTCTCGCTCTCTCTCTGTGTCTCTCATGAATAAATAAATAAAGTATTTAAAAATAAATAAAAATAAAAATAAAAAATAAAAAATCAATTATCAAAAGTAAATGAGCTGAAAATTATAAAATGCATTATTTGCTTCATGCTCCAGTAAGATATTTAATTTTCAAACTTTAAGTTCTGCAGGTCTTACATTCTCAAGACTCATTGAAGATACCTGGTTCCATGTGATGCTTTTGTATGTATTATGCTGATAGCAAAATAATTCTAAGTAAAACTGGAATCAAAAGCAATTCAACATATGACAAAATTTCTGAGCATGAGAATAGTTTTAAATTATTCCCCTAAATAGTGAATCTTTCTAAATATATTCTTAACTGTAGATGATGTAAAAGTTCTTGAAGTATAACTTAGAAAATATATATTAGGTTACCTTCATTATACAGTTCATTTTCCCTGAAAATAGGAAAGTTTGAATAATATAAGCCCTATTTTTTCATGAATTCTCTCATCATAAACCATGCCCAATTTTTAAAGATGACTTCATAAATAACCTAACTAGTTGCTTTGATGTTAGATCTCAGCAGCCATTCAATACCGTTTTCAATTAATATTCCACTGTAAAAGAGATTTGCCCAGATGAAATTATGGGATAACTGAAATCAGATTCTTATTACCCATCATGAAATATCAATTCTATTCATCTTTTAATAAAGTTTCTGAAAAAGACTCCCAATAAAATAACTCCTAATCATAGTACCTTGTCTTGCATTTCCAGTTTTGAAAATGTCTCCTTTATTTTTTCTAAGGTTTACTAATTCTTTGGTATTCTCAAGGAACCTGATCTCTCAATCATTTTCCCTCTCCAAAGATATCTTCAGTACCTCCTTCTCAATTTACTCCTTCCCTTCTACCTTCAAACGTATCTCTCTTCCCTGAAAAACATCAACTAACCCCACTGTGCTTCAAGCTTCTATCCCACTTCTCTTTTTTCAAAGACAAACTTCTTTTTTTTAAGATTGTATTTATTTATTCATGGGAGACACGCAGAGAGAGGCAGAGACATAGGCAAAAGGAGAAGCAGGCTCCATGCAGGGAGCCCGACACGGGACTCGATCCTGGGTCCCCAGGATGATACCCTGAGCTGAAGGCAGACACTCAACCACTGAGCCACCCAAACGTCCCCAAAGACAAACTTTTTTTCTAAGATTTTATTTATTTATTCATGAGAGACACAGAAGGGGGGGGGCAGAGACACAAGCAGAGGGAGAAGCAGGCTCCACAGAGGGAGCCCAATGTGGGACTCGATCCCGGGACCCCAGGATCATGCTCTGGGCCAAAGGCAGGCACTAAACCGCTGAGCCACCCAGGGATTCCCAAAATTCTTAAATTGAACCATCCATCTACTACTAACCATCCAACAGGTACATTTAACTGTTGCTAAACAGCTAGAACAATGTTCCTTGATATACAGAATAGTAGGAATTTAGAATTAATACATTTTAATATCACACAGTTTGACTATATACTAAGTTTCTCCAACAGATAAATTTCTAACTCTTCCCTCCCCATAACTACAGGATCAAAGGCTCCTAGAAGTAATATCAACATTTATCTGAAAGTTAAAAAGGCAGAACTATTCTCTAAACATCCTAATAGAAGAGTGGACTAAAAAGAATATTACTGACTATATTAACCACTAATTACCCTAGACCTACACTTAAATTGTACATAGTTTCGTTTATATTCATAAAGATAAACACTTAGCAATGAATTCTTCTTGCTGCATACAAACAAAATTCATTTGTCCTTACAAAGCCAAGCAGTCCAGAGATTCACGTTTTGGCTTGTTGCCTTGATATACCCTTTATAATGGGGCAATATACTTTCCATAAATGCATCAACTGCTGCTATCAGTGGAAATTAGTAACTGTCAGCACTCTAGACACAGCCATTTAGCTAAAGCGCCAGAACTCTGCCAGACAGTAAACGACATATAATGTATCCAAGTAGATGACTTTGGTTTGGGGGTTTTGTTTTGTTATTCTTTTTGTTTGCTCTCACAGGTAGAAAAAATTTCTATAATTTTTCTCAGTAACTCAGTCCAAAGTTCATCAATCCATCTCATGAGGAAATTATTCTTCACTGATTTTTAAATCTAAATCCCTCACATAGCAATATTTCTCATTCTATTTTTAATAGAGAAAGGAAACTACAATTTGATAGTCCTTCAGAATCATGAAGATTCTGATCATCTCTTTTTCAGGGAAAATAATCCATATCCTTTAATATTTCCTCAAGTTCTCATTTTCCCACCCTTTACTCATCTTTGTCGATTACCATCAAACTATTTATTGCAGTGATGTTGTTATTAAGCAGGAGCTAATCTCTGAAAGAAAAATAAAATTCAGGATGTTTGCTCAAGAAACTTCTATGTATGGACCATTTTGTTTAGTTTTATTTTAACAAATATCCATCCTGAACTAGTCAAAATATTATTTAAACTTCAGGAACACTGGGATCCCTGGGTGGCGCAGTGGTTTAGCGCCTGCCTTTGGCCCAGGGCGCGATCCTGGAGACCCGGGATCGAATCCCACGTCGGGCTCCCGGTGCATGGAGCCTGCTTCTCCCTCTGCCTGTGTCTCTGCCTCTCTCTCTCTCTCTCTGAGTATCATAAATAAATAAAAATTAAAAAAAAATAAATAAAATAAACTTCAGGAACACAAACTAATGTATAATAAAACTACTACTCATAACACAAGTCACAAAATGTATACGTACGTTTAGCTTTCTGCTCTTCATTTATAACCAAATCTACTCTCTTGGTAACTGCCCAGTTCCACAGGTTTACTGCCATTTCTTCAACCTGGGTAAGAGAAACATTTTCTTAGCCAGTTAAAATACCGTCTACCTCCAATGATATTTTTCTTGCATGTTTTATGCTTATATGACAATTGTGGGTCATTTACATGCCCTCCATAATCTAGTCCCATTCTACCTTGCCTCCTCAAAATGTACCCACTGTTATTCGAACGTCCCAAGAACACAATTTGTTCATTCCTATCCATGCACTTTTATTTGTATTATTGGCTTTACCTAAAAACCTCTTCCCATTGTCTTTATGTAACTCAAATCTAGTTTAGTCTCACCAGGAACATACATGAAGCTTTCAGCAACTACTACAGTCTACAATGATTTCTCTCCTCTTTGAATTCCTATATTCATTAAGTTTTACATAATTGAGCAATTAATTATGCTGCTTTGTATCATTTATTATTTGTTTTAGTGGTTATTAAGCCATTAGACTTGAAAATCCAAAAATAGATTTCTATGTATTTATAATGGTTAATCATGAAAACTATTTTTTACTTATATAGGACATTAATTAAAATGGCAAATCATCAAAATTTATCAGGGGCACCTGGCTGACTCAGTCAGTGGAGCATGTGACTCTTGGTCTGGGGGTTGTGAGATCGAACCCACTTTGGGTGTAGAGATTCCTTAAAAATAAAATGTTTCCAAAAAATTTATCACAAACAAAACTAATTTTATACCAACCTGAGCATCCTGTATTTCAGCTATAGATTCCCTGTTGATATTTGCTATGTCAGTGAAGAGTCTGTTAATTGCCTCGGGTATGCTAGGTGAATTATCTTTTACAATTAGGTTTTCAACAATTTCTGAAATAACAATGGATAATAAAAGGGCTATGAACTACATCATCATGGGCTAAAAGTAGCAAATCACTTTTAAATATGTTCCTAGATCTTTGGCAAAATGAATACGGCATGAAGAAACTTGAATTATCCTTAGAGTAAAACTAAATTGGAGACAAAATTTTGTGTAGCTAAAGATAGAGCACAATTTTCAAATAAAATTTGTATTCCTTGAGAGTCACTTGTTTATAACTTAATCATCACTCATTCTCAGAAAATAAAATACACTCACACTTCACAAATAGGTCATCTTAAAACTACAAAATAGAAATTAACAAAGTCTTCAAAACTAGAAAATGTAAAAATTCTGAAAAGAAACTTAGATATGTACCCTGTAAAACTCAAATACTTATTAATACTTTTAAGCATTAGACAGATATTAACTAACATATGCTAGCTCTGAAGTCTTGACCTTACTTTGTGAGAAAAAAATGACATGCCCAATTAGCAACAATATTAACCAGTTATTGAATCTGTACAAATGATGTCACCATTTTCTAAACAATCTGAGCTCCAGACTCTATATAACTGAATCTTACTAGGCCACAGAATTCCTTAAAACCGAAGCATGATGTAAAATCACAATTGATGCCTTTCATATTATCAAATTGAGGTTTTTCCAAACTCATGTAACAGAGGTCTCCATAACCTCTACATGTCTCTAATTTCTTACAATATTTCTGAGCATCAACTAGCAAGAATGTTAATATTCATAACAATACTATAAGAACACCTTCTGAAAGAATTTTTAACATGCTACAATAACCTGCTAAATGAAAAACTTTCAGTTAAGCATCCGAAAATAGATTCACATTAAGACTTCATGAAGCAAGGGGTGCCCACGCTGGCTCAGTTGGAGCATGCAAATCTTCATCTCAGGGTTGTGAGTTCAAACCCCAGGTGGGGCATAAAGATTACTTAATAAAAAAATAATAAAGACTTTACAAAGCAAATTATGCTCCAATATACTCAAATATATTTTTATAGCTCATGGAATCTTTAGTACCCACTGCATGAGTAGAGGTATTAAGGAAAATATACCATACATATTTTGTACAACTCAGGTGACAATATGCAAAAAGAAAAACCTCAAGCTTCCCTACTCCCATAAAATAGATCATGGAAAGACTGATACTAAATATCTTGATTCTTATAAAATTAGGCAAGTATTAGGCTGAAAAGCATATATGTTATAGCCCTCCCTCAAAATATTGATAACAGAATTAGGAAAGTTAAGAATGGGAGAAAATACCTGTAAATCATATATCTGATAGGGGGTTAATATCCAAAATATATAAAGAACTCCTATAATTCAAAAGCAAAAAAACAAACAATCCAATTTTAAAATGAGCAGAGGATCTGAATGGAAATTTTTCCAAAGACCTACAGAAGCCAACAAGTGCCTAAAAAGATACTCAACAAATCATTAATCATCAGGGAAATGAAAATATAAATCATGAGGAGTTAGCACCTCACACCTGTTAGAATGACTAATAACAAAAAGACAAGAAACTGGGGCACCTGGCTGGCTCAGCTGGTAGAGCATGGGACTCTTGATCTCAGGGTCATGAGTTCAAGCCCCACATTGGGTGTGGAGCCTATACTTAAAAAAAAAAAAAGACAAGATATACAAAGTGTTGGCAAGGATGTAAAGAAAAAGGAATCCCTGTACACTATTGATGGGAACGTAAATTGGTGTAGCCACTATAGAAAACAGTATGGAAGTTACTCAAAAAATCAAAAACAGACCTACCATATGATCCAGCAATTCCACTTCTGGGTATTTATTCAAAGAAACTGAAAGCACTAACTTGAAAAAATGTATGCCCCCCCAGCCAACATTCATCGCATTTGGCTATTATTTACAATAGCCAAAATATGGAAACAACTTAAGTGATGAATAAACAAAGTGTGCTGTATATACATACAATAATGGAATATTACTCAACCATAAAGGTAAATGAAATTTTGCCATTTGTGACAACATAAATGGACCTTAAGGACATTTTTGTTAAGTGACTTAAGTCAGAGAAAGACAAATATTATATAATCTCTTATATGTGGAATCTTTAAAAAAAAAAAAAAGCAAGCTCATAGATACAGAGAACAAATTGGTGGTTGCTGGCGGCCCGGGGTGGGGGTGGTGAGAATGGGTGAAGGGAGTCAAAGGTACAAGCTTCTAATCATAAAGTAAATAAGTCTTGGGGATGTAATGTACAGCATGGTAACAACAGTTAATAATATTGTACTGCATATTTGAAAGTTGCAAAAGAGTAAATCATAAAAGTTCTCATCACAAGAAAAAACATTTATAACCATGCATGGTGACAGATGTTAACTAGACTTGTGGTGACCATTTCACAATATGTACAATTTCCAAATCATTATGCTATCTATACACCTGAAACTAATATAATGGTGTATATCAAATATACCTCAATAAAAAATAATTAGGAAAGTTTAAAAATTATTTTTAAGGGGGGATCCCCGGGTGGCTCAGCAGTTCAGTGCCTGCCTTTGGCCCGGGACGTGATCCTGGAGTCCCAGGATCGAATCCCATGTAGGGCTCCCCGCATGGAGCCTGCTTCTCCCTCTGCCTGTGTCTCTGCCTCTCTCTCTCTCTCTCTCATGAATGAATGAATGAATGAATGAATGAATAAATAAATAAATAAATAAATAAATAAATAAATAAATAAATAAATTTTAAGGGATGCCTGAGTGGCTCATTGGTTGAACATCTTGCCTTTGGCTCAGAGTATGATCCCAGTCCTGGGATTGAGTTCCACATTGGGCTCTCTGCGAGGAGCCTGCTTATCCCTCTGCCTGTGTCTCTGCCTCTCTGTGTGTATCTCTCATGAATAAATAAATAAAATGTTTTAAAAAATTATTTTTAAGAACCCAAATATTATTTAAAAACACATTCTTGAAATGTTTTTTTTTTAATTTTTATTGATTTTATGATAGTCACAGAGAGAGAGAGAGAGACAGAGAGGCAGAGACACAGGCAGAGGGAGAAGCAGGCTCCATGCACCAGGAGCCCGACGTGGGAATCGATCCCGGGTCTCCAGGATCGCGCCCTGGGCCAAAGGCAGGCGCCAAACCGCTGCGCCACCCAGGGATCCCCATTCTTGAAATGTTTTTGAAAAGAAAACCTAATATAAATTTCTGAGTTCCTTTTTTAAAAAAAAATTCAAAAATACTTTAGTAGAATACTAATTATAACTTGTGGTTACATAATACATGAGATTGTAAAGACATTAATTTTGATTTGTGAATGTTTTCTTAATGTTTTATATAATTCATTCTCTGTCACTGTAATCCTGGTCCTTTCAAAACATATTTTCAATGTCATTTAGCTGAATAACTTGATTGATATCAGCTGAGGCAATGACAGCACTGCAGTCCTTTAGGATAAAATGCAATCAGCAAAGCTGAGTAAGTAGTAGAGATCGCATAGCTAAATGGTTGACTTACACTATGAAGGAGAGACTTGCTTCTGGGAGAAGCTCAGAAAGAGTTTTTATAAATACAGCCTATTCCGGAGATCTGAAGACAACATGCTGTATTAAGGTTATATCTAGCAAGATTGTATATTTTGAAAGAAAATTCTTAAATTATCTTCCTAGCTACTGAAATGAACTATGATTTACAGCATGATATCAGTCAATTTAATTTAAGTAAGATTCATCCTGAAGGGGTCACTCTATTGAGAAAGCCATGTTAACCAGTACCAATTAATTCTGATTTGGTAGACAGCATTCTAGGTACAGTATAATAAAAAAAAAAATAAGCATTTTCCCTATCCTTGAGAAAGGGAGTTTCCACCATTACAACATAGGAAAAAATCTATCAAAAGTCCTGCCGAGTCTCTCCCTGTAGCCTCCATCAGTTCAACCAGTCATTTGAAAGCCAAAGCAAAGACCTGTCAGGGTCAAGGTCAATTCAAGATTTTACTACCAAGTCACAATGATTATCTGCAACTTCTTTAGTGAGAAAACAAACCAAAATAACAATAAAATTAACATTTGTATAGTGCTTTACAGTCTCAAAGCATTTTTACATGCATTCTCAATCATCAGTCTACTCTGCAAGGGAGATATTTTTATTTAATAAGATGCAAAAACTGAAATTTAACAAGTGTAGTGACTTCTCAAATCTCAAAGGTGATACAAAAAGAATAGCAAACTAGGATTTGAATTCAGGTTTTCTAATTTGAAATCCTGTACTTTCCACTATACTAGCTCTATCAGGAAGGGCCTGAAGCAAGTGATATACCAAGACTGACAACTAAAAAACATCAGGGAGAGAAAAAATGAGCTAACACCATTAAGAGTACCACGTTATAATTCTAATTGTGGACTAAGAAAAAGTATTCCAGCTGAGGTTAGTTTGAATGGGCATAGCCAAATATCCAAACAGTGTCAAAAGGGCATGGTAAACTCAGGCAAACAGATTTACTCAGAGATTAAAAATCACATTGTAAATAGTATTTTCTATGGTCAGAGAGATAATCATTTTTATACAATATTCCAGGAGGTCCCAACTGCTAAACACGGTATACAAAAGGCAGCAGTGGGGCGCCTGGGTGGCTCCTTCAGTTAAGTGTCTGCCCTCAGATCAGGTCATGATCCTGGAGTTCCAGGATCAAACCCTGCATCGGGATAGAACCCCACATGGGGATCGAGCCCTGCATGGGGATGAAGCCCCAAACTGGCATCCCTGCTCAGTGAGGAATCTGCTTCTCCCTTCTCCTCTGCCCCTCCCCACCCATTCTGCTCTCTCTTTCTCCTCTATCTCAAATAAATAAAATCTTTAAAAAGAGAGAGAGTGAGAGAATCCAAGCAACAAGTCAAAATGCAGAAGTCAGATGGAACTGCATGCACCACAGTTCAAAGAGAACTATTCACAACAGTGGATTATATTTCTTGGTCCTGGAGGGCAACTAGAAAAGGACACAGAACAGGCTAATTCCATGAAAATCATGACAAACAGAAATGATACAGCTAGCTCCAAAACTCAACAGGTATCTAGAATATGCCCATATCGTGTTAAATACCAAATCTGATTGCCAATAGAACTTCACTTCAAAACAACTTCTTTCCTACTCCACAGTACTGTTATCGTTTTCAGCCCTGGACAAAACTTGCTCCAAAACTGGAGCAAACTTAAGCCTGGGCTCAACAGGAGAGAAATCTTTATAAAGTTTTGGAGGGCAACTGGCTGGGGGGGAGGGGGGCGCAAGAGCTTACAATATAATGCTAACCAAAAAGTAATTCCCAGCTTAATTCTGGTCAAACTACATCAGTAGGAAGAATGCCTCAAAAGAGCCACAACTCAGTCCTCTCAACCAAATGCACACTGTATAAATGATGCAATTAATTTAGGTATTTTATATCTTTCACACTCTTGTAATACAGGGCCCATAACCAAACTCAACTTGCCAACTCATCCAATCCTATCCCTAAGCATCTAATTTGCCAAGTATCTATATATATTACTCTTTTATTCTCATTACACACTGCTACCCTTTGTAGCTGAGCCCTACTGTTGTTGTTGTTGTTTTTGGTGGAAGATTTAAGTTTTATTTCAGTGTAGTTAACATAATGTTACATTAGTTTCAGGTGTACAATCAGTTTAAACATTATTCTATGTACCACAAGTATAGCTACCACCTTGGGACGCTTGGGTGACTCAGTGGTTGAGCATCTGCCTTTGGCTCAGGGTGTGATCCTGGAGTCCGGGATTAAGTCCCGTGTCAGGCTCCCCATGGAGAACCTGCTTCTCCCTCTGCCTAGGTCTCTGCCTCTCTCTGTGTGTCTCTCATGAATAAAATCTAAAAAACAAAAGAAAAAATTCTCTTTAAAAAAAAAGTATAACTACCACCTCTCACCATACAATACCACCATACATATCTCACCATACAATATCATTGATTATATCCCTTATCTTGTGCCTTTTTTTCCCATGACTTATTAATTCTGTAACTGAAAGCCTGTATTTCCCACTCCCCTTCACCCATTTTGCCCTTCCCCCTCCTCCAACCCTCCCCTCTGGCAACCATCAGATTGTTCTGTGTTGCAGATTCTGATTCTGATTTTTGTTTCTTGATTCATTTGTGATTTTTTTTTAGATTCCACATATGAGTGAAATCATATAGTATTTGTCTTTCTCAGTCTGACTTATTTCACTTAGCATAATACCCTCCTCCAGATCCATCCATGTTGTCACAAATGGCACAACCTCATCCTTTTAATGGCTGTGTTATTCCACTGTGTGTGTACACATCTTGCTTATCTATTCATCTATTAGTGGACTCATTACACCTGTCAGAATGGCTAAAATCAAAAAGGCAAGAAATAACAAATGTTGACAATGATGTAGAGAAAAAGAAACCCTCAGGACACCTGAGTGGCTCAGTTGGTTAAACCTCCAACTTTTGGTTTCAGTTCAGGTCATGATCTCAGGATCTTGAGACTGAGCCCCACATTAGGCTCCCCAGTAAGTATAGAGTCTCCTTGGGATTCTTTCCCTCTTCCTCTAAGTACCTCCTCTAACCCTCCCCCTGCTCAAGCATGTGCGTGTGCATTCTCTCTCTCAAAATGAATAATAATAAAGTCTTAAAAAAAGATTATCTCTCCCTCTACCCCTGTCCCCACCCCCCTCCTTCCTTGCATGCATGCGTGTGTTTTCTCTCTTAAAGAAAAGGAAAGAAAAAGAAAACCTCATACATTATTGGTGGGAATGTATATTGGCACAGCCACTGCAGAAAACTGTATGGAGGTTCCTCAAAAAATTAAAAATATGATCCAATAATTCCACTACTGGGTATTTATCCAAAGAAAATGAAATTAATTCAAAAGGATATATGCACACCTATATTTACTGCAACATTATTTACAATGGACAAGATATGAGCGCCACTGTTTTTTTCTTTTATTAATCTTCTATTCAGCAAGGATCTGGTTTGTTTTAATTACCATGGTTACCAAAGGCTATTTCTATCTATTTAAGTAACTTTAATTTAATTATTGATTTCTGTTTACTGAGTATTAACAATGTGATAGGCACTGGAAGAAAGACTTATCCAAGACACTTGCCGAGTAGATTCATATCTAAATCAGACCAGAAACAATACTTGGAAAGGTTGGGAATGCAGTTGACAGACTATAGCAACACATTTGGAAGGCTGAAGTACATTAGCTAGGCTGAGTACATTTTTTTTTAAGATTTTATTTATTTATTCATGAGAGACACAGAGACAGAAACATAGGCAGAGGGAGAAGCAGGCTCCCTGTGGGGAGCCCGATGCAGGACTTGATCCCAGCACCCCGGGATCACGACCTGGGCCGAAGGCAGACACTCAACCACTCAGCCACCCAGGTGCCCTGGCTGAGTACATTTTAGCAACTCTCACCAAAAGAGGTATTTGAAGAAAGAGTCTAAGTTGAGTAAACTGTCTCTGTGGTTTCTTATCTTTAAACTATTGTAAACTAGGGACGCTTAGGTGACTCAGCAGTTGAGTGTCTGCCTTCGGCCCAGAGCATGATCCTGGAGTCACGGGATTGAGTCCCACATCGGGCTCCCTGCATAGAGCCTGCTTCTCCCTCTACCTGTGTCTCTGCCTCTCTCTCTCCCTGTGTGTCTCTCTCTGTCTCTCATGAATAAATAAATAAATCTTTAAAAAATAAACTATTGTAAACTATACACAATATATATAAAATAAAATTTGCTTACAAAAGAGATCAAAAGTATAATTTAAAAATGGCTAATTTTCCATACAAGATATCTTTAGCCTTTCCAATCCTAACAGAATACACTAGAGGAATGCTAAATAAAATGTCATAAACAAGCATCCTATGAATTGTGTTTTGGTTTTGTTTTACAGAAGGAGAGAGAGATGGGAGGTGCAGAGGGAGAAGGGGAGAGAGAATCGCAAGCAGGCTCCAAGCCTGGAGCCCAAAACAGGGCTCAACCTCACAACCCTCAGATCATGGTCTGAGGTGAAATCACAAGTCAGATGCTTAACCACCTAAGCCACCCAGGCGCCCCTCACATTTTTTTCTTATGAATTGTTTTTAATAGTGAGGAAATAACACAGCAAAGCTTTATCTAATGTATCAATGTATATTTCCAAATTTCCATCAGAAATATACAGGGTCATCCCTGGTGATAGCAATATGATTGGAATAGTCAAGAGTTCTTTCATCTATTCATTCAATAAATATTTAATAAGGGGTGCCTGGGTGGCTCATTTGGTTAAGCTACCAACTTATGATTTCAGCTCAGGTAATGATTTTGTTGGTCCTGGGATGAAGCCTCACGTTGGGCTCCACACTCAGCAAGCAATCTGCTTGAGATTCTCTTTCTCCCACTATCTCTGCCCCTCCCCTACTGGTGCTCACTCTATCTCTCTCTCTCTTTAAAATAAACCTCTAGAGCAGCCTGGGTGGCTCAGCGGTTTAGCACTGCCTTCGGCCCAGGATGTGATCCTGGGGACCCAGGATCGAGTCCCACATCAGGCTCCCTGCATGGAGCCTGCTTCTCCCTGTCTGTGTCTCTGCCTCTGTCTCTCTCTCTCTCATGAATAAATAAATAAAATCTTTTAAAAAAATAAATAAAAATAAAATAAATCTTTAAAGATAAATAAATAGATGTTTAATGATAATCAAGTTATTTTGCTAAGCGCAGATACTATATATACACAACATAGTTCTTTCCCTTGAGGATCTTAGACTCATTTCCACACAAGATATATATGAATACACATTTATTTTTTTTTGAATACACATTTATAATCAACCAATTTTTTAGAGCCATGTCACGTTAAAATTTTAGTAACATACTCTAATTTTAAAATTGATTAAAATAAAGCATAGAGAACTGAATTAACTTACCCAAGATCAAAACTATTAGTAGCACAGCATGAACAGAATACAAGACAACTTCACTCTTTCTACTTTGGCTGGTGTCTACACTTCTCCTCATAAAACTTAAATGACCAAACATTTATTGAGAATGCCTGAAATGTCGTTTATATGTATATATGTCGTTTATATGTATATGCTCAAAAAAGGTATCAACCTGTACATATAAAATGTGTGAATTCTCCTGTACATAAATTACGCCTAAGTCTAACTTATTTCTAAGAAAAAACAAGAAAAGGAACAAAAGGAAAGGAAAAGTAAGGAGGAAGGAAGGGGAGGCAGGAGAAAGAAAGAAAAAGTACTGCAGAGCTAAAATCCCTGGATGCCATAGGTCAGGCGCAGGATAGCACAGTATGGCATCAAACTTTGTTCAACATCAGGAAAGCTGCCTCAGGGGCACCTGGCTGGATCAGTTGGAAAAGTGTCTAACTCTTGATCATGGGGTTGTGGGTTCAAGCCCTACACTGGGTATAGTGATTACTAAGAAGGAAGGAAAAGAATGAAGGGGAGGGGAAGAGAAGGGTGGGAGGGGAGGGAAAGGAAGGAGAAAAGAAAAAAGAAACTTTAAAAAAAGGCATCCTCAAATGTAAACAACAGGAGGTTGGCCCCCTCTGACCACCTTCACCCATTTCCCTCACCCCCTAGAAACACTGTAACCTATGTGAGATGATGAATGTGTTAACTAACTTTATTGAGGTAATCATTTAGATATATATATACATATATAAAATAACCACACTGTATACCTTAAACTTACACAATGTTGTATGTCAATTATATCTCAATAAAACTGGGAGGAAAAAGGGTGAATGGGAAAGTTGGTAACAGAAGTACATATACAGGGGATCCCTGGGTGGCTCAGTGGTTTAACGTCTGCCTTCCACCCAGGGTGTGATCCTGGAGTCCCAGGATCAAGTCCCACATCGGGCTCCCTGCATGGAGCCTGCTTCTCCCTCTATGTCTCTGCCTCTCTCTCTCTCTCTCTATGTCTCTCTGTCTCTCTGTCTCTCATGAATAAATAAATAAAATCTTTAAAAAAAAAGAAGTACATATACAAAGAGCTCTAAGACTCCTTGGAAGAGATGAACCAGAAATTCTAAATCTAGGGACAAAACCAACTACAAAATAAGACAGCTGCCAAACTTTAGAGACAAGAGCAAATCAGGAAGGTTAAACAAGCATACCAAAGCATGATACCTAATGGATTGATGTTGATCTGAAGTTTTTCATGGCACAGCATTGTGTTCTTGGCTTTGTCCTATTTAACAATTTTATTAATGAGTTGGATGAAGAAACTGAGAGATGACAAATAAGATAAATATATAATCGGGACTCTCTGTGTCTCTCATGAATAAATAAAATATTTTTTTTAAAAAAAGACAGATGTATAATCAGAAATAAAAATCCAATCTCTAGCTGTAGTAATGGGATTAATGTAAGAAAAAAACTATAGGGGCACCTAGCTGGCTCAGTCAGTAGAACATGTGACTCTTGATCTCAGGGTCATGAGTTCAAGTCCCACACTGGGCATGGAGCCTACTTAAAAATAATTATAGTCCTGCATTTAAGTCTTCAAAACTAACTGTACCAACAGCTTTGGAAATCCTTAATAACAGTTGTAAATCCTTAATAAATGTAGACTATCATTATTAGCGTAAAAAAAAAAAAAGACTGAAAGTCAGGGTGCCTGGTTGGCTCAGTCGGTTAAGTGTCTGTCTGCCTTCGGCTCAGGTCTTGATCCCAGGGTCCTGGGATGAGACCCGCGTTGTCATTGGGCTCCCCGCTCAGCAAGGAACTTGATTCTCTCCCTCTGCCTGCTGCTCCCCTTCTCTGTCAAATAATTAAGTAAAATCTTTTTAAAAATAATAAAAAATAAAGACTGAAGGTTTTTGGGAGGCAAAAAGCTCAAAGTGAATCACTAGTGTAGTGTGACTGGCCCCACCCCGCAAAAAGAAAAATATAAATTCAATCTTAACTACATCAGTATCTAAGAGAATGATCATTGGGGCACCTGGGTGGCTCAGTGGTTGAGGTTGTGATCCCAGGGTCCTGGGATTGAGTCCTGCATCAGGCTCCCTGCAGGGAGCCTGCTTCCCCTCTGTCTGTGTCTCTAACTCCCTTTCTGTGTCTCTCATGAATAAATAAATAAAATCTTTAAAAAATTAAAATAATAAGAGAATGATGATCACTCCTAAATCTAAAGAGGATTATTTCGTGCTGATCATACAAAACCTAAAATATTGTGTTGTTATGGGTACCACACTTTAAGGAATAACACGAAAAAATTGAGCATGTTCAGAGAACAGCACACAAGATGATAAGGGGACTAGAAACCATGGAATATGAAGAATGACTAAACGAACAGAAAATGCTTAATCTAAAAAAAAATGCTTAATCTGAAGAAGAGACTTCCCAAGGGACATAAATATCTTCAAATAGTTGAAGATTTGGCCTGCAGAAAAGGAGTCACACTTATTTTGCCCCAACTGGTGTAACTTAGATCAATTTCTTCTTGGTCTTGAAATTGCCTAAACCATTGATACAAAAAGGTGGGTGTTAATGTCAATTCTCCCTAAGAAGAAAATGACCTAGAGTTGTCACATTGTTTTTGTGGTTTATTTTTACAAAACTTGACTGAAAAGGTTACATGTATAGAAGAGAAAACACAAATGGCCAATAAATCTATGAAAATACACCCAACTTTATACTACTTTCAGGGAAATGGAAATTTAAACAACACTCATGGAAGATGGTAACATAAATGAAAATGAAACTGGCTGGGGGTAATATGGGAACTCTGCACTATTTTTGTAATTTTTCTGTAAATCTAAAAGTATTCCAAAATAAAATGGTAATTAAAAACAACACTTGGGATGCCTGTGTGGTTCAGTGGTTGAGTGTCTGCCTTCTGCTCAGGGCATGATCCCAGGGTCCTGGGATCAAGTCCTGCATCAGGCTCCCTCTGCCTATGTCTCTGCCTTTCTCTGTCTCTCATGAATAAATAAATAAAATCTTAAAATAAAATAATAAAAACAACACCCTTCACACCTGCAATTTCTCTTAAGTCTAACAATACCAATTCTTAGAAAGGGAGAGGGAGTACAAATTGCAAAAACTACTCTGAACAGCAATTTGGCAATATTTATAAAGTTAAAGATACTCACAGCTTTTGGCCCAGTAGCTCCACTCTTAAATGTATACCCTAGAACAGCACTGCCACTACGGAACAGCTACTAGCCACATGTGACTACTGAGAACTTGAAACAAGGCAAGTCCAAAATAAGATGTTTTTAAGCATAAAATACATATCTGACTTCAAAGACTTTATACAAAAAAAGGACATAAAATATCTCATTAATAATTTTTATATTGATTATATGATGAAATGATAACATTTTAAATATATTGAGCTACATAATTTGTATTTTTTTCAGTTGTTTATTTATTTAAGTAACTTCTACACCCAATGTGTGGAGACTCCTACTCAGTGAGGGACTCATACTCAATCCTGAGATCAAGTCGCATGCTCTTCTGACTGAGCCAGCCAGGAGGCCCCTATAATTTGTATTGTTAAAATTTAATCTATTTAGCCTTTTTTAATGTGGCTCCTAAGAAATATAAAAGTAGGGCAGCCTGGGTGGCTTAGCGGCTTAGCACCGCCTTCAGCCCAGGGCATGATCCTGGAGACCTGGGATTGAGTCCTGGGTTCCCTGCATGGAGCCTGCTTCTCCCTCTGCCTGTGTCTCTGCCTCTCTCTCCCTGTTTCTCATGAATAAATAAATAAAATCTTTAAAAATAAATAAAAAATATTTTAAAATAAAAATATAAAAGTATTTGTGTTTGTACTATTTCAATTTGACAGAACTGCACTAAAGCCTCACCCCCAGTGCTCAAAAAATAAGCAAATTTAGGGGATCCCTGGGTGGCGCAGCGGTTTGGCGCCTGCCTTTGGCCCAGGGTGCGATCCTGGAGACCCTGGATCGAATCCCACATCAGGCTCCCGGTGCATGGAGCCTGCTTCTCCCTCTGCCTATGTCTCTGCCTCTCTCTCTCCCTCTCTCTCTCTCTCTGTGACTATCATAAATAAATTTAAAAAATTTTTAAAAATAAGCAAATTTAGTGGGTCATAACCGCTATTTTTTAATAAAAATGTCATAGTGTACTGCATGTAATAAGGGTTATTTCATTAAACTTTTGATATAATGTATGGATGTGATGTAAAATATATTTCCTTGCCATGGATGGTAATCAAAAATGTTTGAAAACTCCTGCTAGGGGCACCTGGCTGGTGAGGTCCATACAGCATGTGACTCTTGATCTTGGATCATGAGTTAGAGCCCCACATTGGCCCAGAGATTACTTTAAAAAATCAAGAATAAAGAAAAAGAAAACTGCTGAACTCTCTGAAACACAATGTTCGCTGTAGTGTTGTTGTTTATAATATTAAATATTCAAAACAACTTATACACCCAACAATGGACACTGGGTAAATAAATTGTGGCATACTTATATTTAAAGTAATAGTACTAAACAAAAATGGAAAAAAATGAACTAGAACTAAAATATCCATATGAGAAAACACAATACTAAGCAAAAAAAGACAAACTGCAGAAAAAAATCATACAAAATCATACAATTTATGTAAAATTTTAAAAGATGAAAAACTGGTATATGTAATCTTTTAGTTCTCTGAGACAATGAACTATCTGAAGCATATGGCAAACTGTTAGAATTCAACAAAACTTAGTGGTAGGCATACAAGTGTGGTCATTACCTTATTCTCTATACTTTTCTGTTTGCTTCAAATATTTATGTAAATACAAGATTTCAAATACCCAATTGACCCTTGAACAACAAGGGGGTTAGGTGCACTGACCCCTGCACATTCAAAAATCTCCCTATGAATTTGACTCTCCAAAAATTTATCTACTAATAGCCTACGATTGACCAGAAGACTTACCTGTAACAGTCGATTAACACATATTTTGCATGTTGTTTATTATATACTGTACTCTTACAATAAAGTTAGAGAAAGGAAAATGTTAAGAAAATCATAAGGAGAAATATTTACAATATCATACTGTAAAAAATCTGTATTTAAGTGGGCCTGCCCAGTTCAAACCTGTGTTGTTTGAGGGTCAACTGTACTTAAAAGTCATAATCCCTATTCCATGTTTATATCTTGAAAATACTATAGCCATTGGGTGCCTGGCTGGCTGTCAGTGGAGCATGCAATTCTTGATCTCACAGTTGTGGTTTGGGCCCCATGAGGGATACAGAGATTACTTAGAAAATAAAAGACTTGGGAATCCCTGGGTGGCTCAGTGGTTTAGCACCTGCCTTCTGCGCAGGGCATGATCCTGGAGTCCCGAGATCAAGTCCCACATCAGGCTCCCTGCATGGAGCCTGCTTCTCCCTCTGCCTGTGTCTCTGCTTCTCTCTCTCTCTCTCTGTCTCTCATGAATAAATAAATAAAATATTTTTAAAAAAGAAAAAAGCAAATAAAAAACAAATAAAATTAAATAAATAAATAAATAAATAAGATACTATATCCTAAATTAAAACTTAAGGCTTTAGGGGTGCCCAGCTGGCTCAGTCTGTAGATCATGTGACTCTTGATCTTGTGGTTGTGAGTTTGAGCTCCACATTTGATAATCGAGTTTACCTAAAAAATGAAAATAAAAAACAAAATTAAAACATTAAAAGTTTTTTAAAAAACTTAAGGCTTTATTCTTGTAGTTTTTAAAAATAAGCATTAACAAAACATTGGCCTAATAGATTTGTAGCCACCCCAGTAACAACATATTTCATTATTATATGAATGTGAATGTGAATGCATTACAGGTCTCATCATGTCCCCAGACAAAAAGAAATACCATAAACTCTCCCATGTCTGACATGGTTGAGGAATCTGGTGTCCTGATCAATTAAATTGCTTTTGTTTATTAAGATTTCCTATAAATACCATACATGGATTACCAGTTTTTAAAATAATTAAGATACAATAAAATGCACTTAGATCTAAAACTACATAGGATATAATTTATTTTTCACCGATAATTGTGGCAAGGCACTTCGGGATCTTGCAGTAATTTTTAATGTACTTTTTAGGCAGTTGATCTCTAATTCAGATTAAACCAGTGTTATTTTGTATGCCATAAACATCCTCAAGAAAACAAGCGATGAATTGTGAATTCTATTTCCCTATACTAGCTTATAAAAGGGTTCCAGTGTCTTAAATATCTATGTTGTTTTTCTGGTATATAAACGAGAAAATTTGGACCTATGGATACTCCAAGGAGATAAAATTCAGAAACAAAATACATTTAGATCTTAGATAAGGCAACAAACAATTTGACATTTTCTTTATTACCCTGTAAAGCTATATACCTTTAAAATCCATGAAACGAAAATCAATATCATCCATTTTTAAATATCTGGCTCAGGCCTATGAAATAAGAAAATATTTTAATATTCTGTCTTTATCCTCCAATCTCTCAGTCAATTTCTTTACAAATTTTCCACTACTTGTTATCCAAAGGGGAAAACATGTTGAGGAAATGTTAAAACCCAGAAAAAGCAGTTAATGAGGGCTGTGGCCAGGCTGTCATGTGCCAAGAACCGGGCCCAGAGTAGGCCTAAATTTTCACCAGGTCTTCTCTTACCCTAATCTGCCCCACAACGCGGAAACCAGGGCTCGAGGTGCCCCGTGATTGGTCTGGCTGGTACTCGATGCCTTCTGCTAATTGGTTCAAAATCTCCCCACCTCACCGCCCACACGATCAAAGTACCCAATCACTCACCGTCGTTTTTCCCACTCTCTCAGACTCACTAGCGCCTTCAGCTCCCCACCCCCCAACAATCACCAACCATCTGGCTTCAACGAAACTTTGGTCGTTCACATCAAATTTCCATCTCTGCTTTCAGTGGCCGTGCAACGCTCCCCATACTTAATCTGTCAAAAAAAAAACAAAAAAAAAAAACAAAAAAAAAACAACAAAAACACCTCTGCTTTTGACCATTTTCTGTCACCTGAGAGTCCGTTACAAACTCCGTAGTTCAAAACCACTGCCTCGACACTCTAAAAAGTGTTGAACTAATGGCCACAGCTTCTTGCTACTTATAAACCATTCAACTAACCTGTAGCCGGCCCATCCTACCTACTAATCACGTACCTCCGCAAGACCACGACAGCCACAGCCGCCTCTCCACGAACTCGATCCACAGAGCCGGTCTACGCGCAGAAGGTACCTCCTCCCATAGTGACGTCATCGAAGGCCACGCCCAATTGGCCTTTACCCTCTCTCCAAGCGTATGCAACGTGGGGCGTCTACTAGGTCTTAAATCCTGGGGTTGCAGCCTAGAAGGCCAGGATGAGAATCACATAAAGTAAGGAGGTATGGTGCGATACTGAAAGCATGCCACAGTTATTGAGAGAGGGGTGCAGATGACCAGGGTTACAGACAGGGAGTAAGCAGGCCTTTGAAAAAAAGAAAAGGGAGGGAGGGGAAAAGAAGGAAGGAAGGAAGGAAGGAAGGAAGGAAGGAAGGAAGGAGGAAGGAAGGAAGGAAGGAAGATAGATAAACCATGTTGCCTACAGGTTATTCAAGAGAGGCAAAGGTCAGAAATATCAGAAGTTGAGAGAATTAAAAACCCCATATTCCAAGACATTTCTGCTGTCCTGCCCTTGTCAAATCTGAAGGAAACTATGTAGTGACTCCCTTGCAGGTTCTCAGTAAGGGCAGGGATCCCATCCATCTCCAAACAAATGGTTTTAGGGATGGGGGTGGAATACAGAAGTAAACATGATTGGTACCAGCTAAATTTATGAGTGATGCTTGCAACCAGGGAGTTCGCCTTTTACTGAAGTTTCTGTTTAAAGACAACAGTGTTAAGGCATTGATGCCTCTTGGAGAAAAACCCCAAATCAAAACATTAACAAGCCTCTCACCTCTTCCCTCACATACCCCTCTTTTAAGTCCTGTGCACCCCAGTCAAGCCAGATATGAACCTTGGCTAGCAGGATGAAGAAAAGAGATTGTGGATTCAATTCTGGGAACATTAAGAGTTTCCTCCTGACCCTGACAGTTTCAGAGTTAATCATTACTTATCATGGAAAAGATGAGGTTTCTAAAAATAATTTCTTTCCCTCTTCAAGAATTTCTGCATCTGGGGCAGCCTGGGCGGCTCAGCGGTTTAACACCACCTTAGGTCCAGGGCGTGATCCTGGGGACCCTGGATCAAGTCCCACATTGGGCTCCCTGCATGGAGCCTGCTTCTCCCTCGGCCTATGTCTCTGCCTCTCTCTCTCTCTCTCTCTGTGACTATCATAAATAAATAAAAATTTAAAAAAAAAAATATATCAACTCTCAATACTGTTCCATTGATCTACATATATTCCATTGATCTAGTACTCTACAATCTTAAGTTTAAAAAAAAAAAAAAAAGAATTTCTGCATCTAGACCACATAGTACTGTGAAGAAAAAAAGCAAAACAGGGAAAGTACTGCTATTAAGTACTCTTCTTTTGCATCCTGCAATTTTCTATTCATTTTACAATCCTAGATTGCTAAATTAGGGAAAGAAGTCTGGTGGAAAAGATCCGTAGAATATACCATAGTTGATTGAATCCTCATGCACCATATACTATGTGCTCGCTACTTAGAATCTTATTGCCTCCATTTTTTCATCTATAAAATGGAACTAAAAGTAGTTATAAGCTTCTGGTTCAATAGACTAGTATACATAAAGCATCTAGAACACTGGCTGGCATGTAATTGTACCCATTATTGTTCCCCATTTCCTGGTTGGCAAACTAAGGGCTCCCAACTTCCATCATCCTGCCCAGGCCCCTGGCTCTACCATAACTTCTCTAATTGAAATGAACAGGGCAAAAAATCAGACCTTGCCTCTCCAGACCATGGTGGTCCTTTCACATATATCTTAAGAGATCTTAGTGACTAATAATGTCTATAGTAGGGGTGCATGGCTGGTTCAGTCACTAGATCATGGAACTCTTGATCTTGGGGTTGTGAGCTCAAGCCCTGCCTTAGGTGTACGCATTACTTTACAAAAATGTCTGTAGTAGAGTGGATGTGATATGCCAGATTATATAAGGCAAAGAAGAATCAAATGACTCTTTTGATTAATATGGACTGTAAATATGCCTCCAAATTCAGGGCTACTGAACTGTTACAACTGCATTGAAAGGGCTAGTGAATAAAAAATATGCAGAAAGGGTAAAAGCCCTTATACAGGTTTCTCCAATGTTTTTTTTTTCTATCTAGATAGCCTCCCTAGATGTTACCAGTAAGGAAGAATTAAGAGATTGGAAATAGGGCACCTGGGTGGCTCAGTGGTTGAGTATCCACCTTTGGCTCAGGTAGTGATCCTGGTGTCCTGAGATTGAGTGATGGAGCCTGCTTATCCCTCTGCCTATGTCTCTGTCTCTCATGAATAAATAAAATATTTTTAAAAAAATTTTAATTAGAAAAGACAGCTCTTCCGGGGACGGCGTCCGTAGGCATTCAGAATGGTTCAGCGTTTGACATACCATTGTAGGCTGTCCTACAATACAGCCTCTAACAAAACTAGGCTGCCCCTAACCCCTGGTAATAGAATCGTTTACCTTTATACCAAGAAGGTTGGGAAAGCGCCGAAGTCGGCATGTGGCATGTGCCCTGGCCAACTTCGAGGAGTTCATGCTGTGAGACCTAAAGTCCTTATGAGATTGTCTAAAACGAAAAAACACATCAGCAGGGCCTATGGTGGTTCCATGTGTGCTAAGTGTGTTTGTGACAAGATCAAGTGTGCTTTCCTTATTCAGGAGCAGAAAATCGTTGTGAAAATGTTGAAGGCACAAGCACAGAGTCAGAAAGCTAAATTTAAAAAATGAGGATTTTTTTGAGTAATAAAAAGAATCAAAATGCTTGAAAAAATAAAAATAAATAGAAAAGACAGGAAAATACGTAAAAGAAAGAAGAGGAAAGGAGATAATAAAGGAAGCAGGTGCATACTGAGAAGGATAGGCAAAAATAAGCAGTAAAATGTCATTAAATGGCACTCGACAGGCTGTGGATTATCTTCCCTTACTCTGGTATAAACTATAAATTTTATTCTCCTGTTCTTTAACAAATTAATGCAGAAATGGTGATAGAAAGCACATAAGGCAGCGGTGAACAGCTTGGACTCTAATGAGAGCTTATTAAGACTCTCATTGTCTTTTAGTTTTGTTGACTGTATCCTTTCCTGTGCAAAAGCTTCTTATCTTGATGAAGTCCCAATAGTTCATTTTTGCTTCTGTTTCTTTTGCCTTCGTGGATGTATCTTGCAAGAAGTTACTGTGGCCGAGTTCAAAAAGGGTGTTGCCTGTGTTCGCCTCTAGGATTTTGATGGAATATTGTCTCACGTTTAGATCTTTCATCCATATTGAGTTTATCTTTGTGTATGGTGAGAGTGGTCTAGTTTCATTCTTCTGCATGTGGATGTCCAATTTTCCCAGCACCATTTGTTGAAGAGACTGTCTTTTTTCCAGTGGATAGTCTTTCCTGCTTTGTCAAATATTAGTTGACCATAAGGTTGAGGGTCCACTTCTGGATTCTCTATTCTGTTCCATTGATCTATGTGTCTGTTTTTGTGCCAGTACCACACTGTCTTGATGACCACAGCTTTGTAGTACAACCTGAAATCTGGCATTGTGATGCCTCCAGCTATGGTTTTCTTTTTTAAAATTCCCCTGGCTATTCGGGGTCTTTTCTGATTCCACACAAATCTTAAAATAACTTGTTCTAACTCTCTGAAGAAAGTCCATGGTATTTTGATAGGGATTGCAAAACAACCTGCAGAATGGGAGAAGATATTTGCAAATGACCTATCAGATAAAGGGCTAGTTTCCAAGATCTATAAAGAACTTATGAAACTCAGCACCAAAGAAACAAACAATCCAATCATGAAATGGGCAAAAGACATGAACAGAAATCTCACAGAGGAAGACATAGACATGGCCAACATGCACATGAGGAAATGCTCTGCATCACTGGCCATCAGGGAAATACAAATCAAAACCACAATGAGAAAAAAAAAAAAAAAAAAAAACCACAATGAGATACCACCTCACACCAGTGAGAATGGGGAAAATTAACAAGGCAGGAAACTACAAATGTTGGAGAGGATGTGGAGAAAGGGGAACCCTCCTGCACTGCTGGTGGGAATGTGAAATGGTGCAGCCACTCTGGAAAACCGTGTGGAGGTTCCTCAAAGAGTTAAAAATACATCTGCCCTATGACCCAGCAATTGCACTGCTGGGGATTTACCCCAAAGATACAGATGCAATGAAACGCCGGGACACCTGCACCCCGATGTTTCTAGCAGCAATGTCCACAATAGCTAAACTGTGGAAGGAGCCTCGGTGTCCATCGAAAGATGAATGGATAAAGAAGATGTGGTTTATGTACACAATGGAATATTACTCAACCATTAGAAACGACAAATACCCACCATTTGCTTCGACGTGGATGGAACTGGAGGGTATTATGCTGAGTGAAGTAAGTCAATCAGAGAAGGACAAACATTATATGGTCTCATTCATTTGGGGAATATAAATAATAGTGAAAGGGAATAGAAGGGAAGGGAGAAGAAATGGGTAGGAAATATCAGAAAGGGAGACAGAACATAAAGACTCCAAACTCTGGGAAACGAACTAGGGGTGATGGAAGGGGAGGAGGGCGGGGGGTGTGGGTGAATAGGTGACGGGCACTGAGGGGGGCACTTGACGGGATGAGCACTGGGTGTTATTCTGTATGTTGGCAAATTGAACACCAATAAAAAATAAATTTATTATTAAAAAAAGACTCTCATTAATATGAGGTGCCTGGGTGTCTCAGGCAGTTGAGCAACCCACTCTTGATTCCAGCTCAGGCCATGATCTCAGGGTCATGAGATCCAGCCCCGTGTCGGGCTCTGCACTCAGTGCAGTCTGTTTGAGAGTCTCTCCCTCTCTCTCAAATAAATAAAATCTTAAAAAAAAAAAAACTAATTAATAGAGTGGGTTAAAAGAAAGTAAGCAGGACGCCTGGGTGGCTCAGCAGTTGGGCATCTGCCTTTGGCTCAGGGCATGATTCTGGAGTCCCAGGATCAAGTCCCACATCGGGCTTCCTGCATGGAGCCTGCTTCTCCCTCTGCCTTTGTCTCTGCCTCTCTCTGCGTCTCTCATGAATAAATAAAATCTTAAAAAAATAAGGGTGTAAGCAACCAAGAATGCAAATTAGTTAATAAGGGAGCATTACACCTTGTTTTTAAAAAAAAAAACTTTTGGAAAAAATATGCAATTATAGCCAGGAAAATTCTAAAAATAATAGAGTGAGGGAGAGGGTCTTGCTCTATCAGATATTAAAACTACTGTAAATAAAATTTATGGTAATACTCTAGACAGATAAATAAAACAAAATAGAGTCCAGAAACAAACCCAAATATATATGGAAATGATTCAAGTAAGTAAGGAAGAGTTATTCAGGAAAAAGTATTGAAGCATACATAGTATTGAACTACATAGATATTTTTATTTTTTTAATTATTTATTTATTCATGAGAGACACAGAGAGAGAGAGAGAGAGAGAGAGAGAGACAGGCAGAGGGAGAAGCAGGCCCCACGCAAGGAGCCCGATTCGATCCTGGTCTCCAGGATCACGCCCTGGGCTGAAGGCGGTGCCAAACCGCTGAGCCACCAGGGCTGCCCTACATAGCTATTTATTTATTTATTTATTTATTTACTTATTTACTTATTTATTTATTTATTTATTCATTTTTGCTATTTTTAAAAATAAAATTAGATCCCTGCCTCACTTCATATACCAAAATAAATATTGGATTAATCAAAGATTAAATTGAATCAGAAAATTTCTCAAAAAAATTATGGGTGGATTTTTTATAAACACAGTGACAAGATGTAAATATCATCTGAAATCTGGAATCAAAAATGAAAAATAGTAAGTTTTACAATATAAAAATTAAAATCTTCTGAATGGCACTATAAGTAAGGTTGAAAGACAAACCATAGACTGGAGAAAGATTTTTTTCAACATTTGTAACAGATAAAGAGTCAACATATTTTTTAAAAACTTTATTTATTCATGAGAGACACAGAGAGAGAGAGAGAGAGACATAGGCAGAGGGAGATGCAGGCATCGAGGCAAATATTCAACCGCTGAGCTACCCAGGCGTCCCTACATATTTTTTTTTAAGAGTTAACATACATAACATAAAAAGAGCTCTTAAAAAAAGAGCTCCTAAAATAAAAAAGACAAATAGTCTAGCAAATAAATCAGCAAAGGACATGGTCAGACAACAGAAAGAAATACAGCCAGTCAATATATGAAAAGATATTCAACCCCTCCAGTAATCAAAGAAATGAAAATTAATACAAGGTAATTTTTTTCATTTATCAGATTGGCAAAGGTTCAAAAAATTAACAAAAAATCAAATTAGCAATATACACAAAACAGGAACTTTTGTGCACTCTTGGTAGGAGTACCCATTATCGCAACTTTTCTGGAAGGCAGTTTGACAATATATATCAAAATCTTATATGTGTGTACCCTGTTACCAATAATTCCTCTTCTAGGAATTTTCCTAAAGAAGAAATTGGAAAAATTTGCAAAGATAAACAGAAATGTTCACTGAAGCACTATAAACCACTTAAATGCATCTAGTTAAATGTGGACTAGTTATACATCTTAGGGTACATCAGTGCCATACAGTGGACTACTTCTACAGCCTTCAAAAATATTGCTGTGGAAACAATCTAATGGTATAAAACTAGGGAAATGCCTATATGCTACTGTTGAACTTCAAAAAGTCAGCAACTGCTCAAAAAGATGTAATTATATATTTGAGGACTGAACAACTCTTGGGATGGTTTCCACCTGGGTATGAATAGCAAAAATCTAGAAAGAAAGAAAAGAGAAGAAAAAGAAAGAAAGAAAGAAAGAAAGAAAGAAAGAAAGAAAGAAAGAAGAAAGAAAGAAAGAAAGAAAGAAAGAAAAAGGAAGGAAGGAAGGAAGGAAGAAAAGGAAGAAAAGAGGAAGGAAGGAGTTTACAGAGAAGGTATACACTTACACAAAATTGTATGCATATTTGAACAAAAATGTCCGGAAGAGTATTTACCAAAATGTTGACAATGTTTATCTTTTAAGTGGTAGGATCTGGGAGAATCTTTACTTTCTTTATATTTTAGTTTTTCAATGTCCTACAATGAACATATATTTTTTATCATTGGGGTAAAAAAGAGAAGCTATTTTAGTTTTTTTTTAAATAATCTTTTGGGTCATTTTATTTGTGTTTGTTTTTAAGTAATCTCTATGCCCAATAAGGACTTGAACTCATGACCCCAAGATCAAGAGTTGCATGTTCTAACAACTGAGCCAGCCAGGCAACCCAAGAAGCTATTTTCATTAAAAAAAAAAAAAATCCACGGGAAGATGAGGGAGTTTTTATCAGATGGGCATGTATTTTTTCAATAAAGTATGAGGCAAAGTCAACAGCAGAGAGTAGGAGGGATCTGAAGGATGTGAATAAGGTAAGAAACAGTTGTTATAGAGAGGGAAATCAGACAGAAAAAAAAAGGTTCCCAGGTAGTGTTGAGAACCTAGTGAAGGTCAACGGTCATTAAACTGCCCAGGTTTGATTGCCTCCAACAAATCCTGATCTGCACAGGTAGGATGTTTGGATTTCTCCGGGGGTAGGGTGTAGTACTCTGGAGTACTGCCTAGGGAGGTGAAGGTATTTGCAAGAGTCATAATGATAATAAATTCAGGAATTTAAGTGGGAAAGGGAGCAAGCAAAGATTGGCAGAAGCTGATAAAATATGACAAAGTGTATGTGGGAAGGGAGAATGAATTAGGGGATTTATGAGGTCAAAGAATTATTGTAATGGGGTTACTTGAGCAAACAAGCTGCAAGTTGTGGACAGAGAGCTTGATGTTTGAATTAGCGATTTTAGAGGCACACATTCTGGCAAGATCTAGAGTATAACCATGTAACTGGGCAGCTAAGATGTAATACATTGAATTGAATCACAGAACCATTCTTTCCTTCCCATAGTAATGCTCTCATCTATACCCTTCCTTGCGCTTCACTTGGAAGCCCTGAAATTAATGGTCTTCAGGAGTCTGACTGGAATCTACCTTTTGTCTTATTTTTCCACTTCATCCCTCCAAAATCCTAGGCTGTAAGCAACCAAACTATAAACTTTCTCAACTTCTGGGACACCTGGGTGGCTCAGTAGTTGAGCATCTGTCTTCAGCTCAGGTCATGATCCCGGGGTCCTGGAATCAAATCCCGCATTGGGCTTCCTGCAGGGTGCCTGCTTCTGCCTATGTCTCTGCCTCTCTCTGTTTCTCATGAATAAGTAAATAAAATATTTTTTAAAAACTTTCTCAGCTTCTTGTCTTTGTGTACAAGGTTCCCTTCTCCTGAAATGCTCTCCCCAATTTCTGAAATTAAACATTTTACCTATCCTTTATGCCCCAGTTTAAGAGCCTCACCCTCCATGAAGACATCCCAGAACTCCCTGATGTGAATTCTCGCAGTATTTCATGCATACCTCTCTTAGGGACACTTCTTATTTCCTATTTTGTGTCTTTGTACATATTTGGGCCAATCTTATCCCTAACTCCTTGAGGAGATTAAGATTAGACCATGCCTAAAGCAATTTTCTACTCCATCTTCAAGCATAGCATCCTTTAAAAAACTGTATTTATTTGAGATAGAGAGCACGAACATGAGCAGTGGGGGAGAGTCAGAGGGAGAAGCAGGAACTCTGCTGAGCAGGGAGCCTGATGCGGACTGATCCAGGACCCCGGGATCATGACCTGAGCCAAAGGCAGACGCTTAACTAACTGAGCCACCCAGGTGCCCCCAAGCATAGCATCCTAAAGACATTATTCACTAACTGCCTAACTATGCCCAAAGTGCATTATAGAATAGTCCCCCCCCCCAACCTTATCCACAGAGGATATGTTCCAAGAACCCAGTAAATGCCTGAAACCACAAATAGTACTGAACACTATATATACTGTTTTTTCCTATACATACATACCTGTGATAAAGTTTATGTATAAATTAGGCACAGTAAGAGATTAACAATAACAAAATAGAACAATTATAACAATATACTCTAAGTTACGTGAATGTGGACTCTCTCAAAAGATCTTATTACTGTAAGTCTCCCTTCTTCTTGTGATGTGAGAAAATAAAATGCCTACATAAAATCAAGTGAGGTGAATGACCTAGGCACTGTGATGTAGCGTTAAGCTACCATTGACCTTCTGACTATACCTCAGGAGGACTATTTGCTTGAGACTGTGGGTGATGGGGCGCAGGGGGGAGACTAAATGAAACCATGGAAAGCTAAATGGTATTTAAGGATTATTTGGTACACAGCCAAACATTTTAATAGTTGGATATTTACTTTAATGTGTATTAGAGAAATACTTTGCTTTCCATATGTGATAGTGGTAAAACTGCTTTCCTTTTAAAATAAGTATATTGGGGGGCACCTGGGTGGCAGTGAGTGAGCCTTTGGCTCAGGGTGTAATCCCAGGGTCCTGGAATTTAGTCTCACATCAGGCTCCCCATGGGGGATAAATAAATAAAATATTTTTTTAAAAGTGTATTGGGACACCTGGCTGGCTAAGTCAGAAGAGTGTGCGACTCTTGACTTTGGGATTAGGTGTAGAGATTACTTAAATAAAAGTTTATAAATAAAGAAAACAAGTGCATTTAAGCTTTAAAACGTGTTTATTTTAACATTACAGGAACCACACAAATAGAGAAACATTCCTGAAAGTCTGAAGTCTGGGAAACATTGCACTGAGTAAAGAAAGACTAGAAAACCAAATCAGAGAACCAGTCCATCCTTCATAAATGTTTTATTTAAACAGTAATACCAAAATTTATTCACTTTGTCCATTGACAATCTTCTTTAAGCATAAAAATACAATGGCCCATCTTAAAAAACCAAAAACCTCTCAACTCCCTTTGTCTGTTGGCTTGAAATGCTGTAATACACTTCCTCACCCTCCATTTACTCAACCCACTGCAATATAACCTCCACTCCCACCATCTGATCAAAACTACTCTTGAAATGATCAAATACCTACTAACTGACAAAACCAATGAAACCTTTTCTGTCCTTATCTTATTAAACTTGGCTCTCTAAGGCAGCATTTGGCATTGTTGACTGTTCCTGAAAAGTTCTTTCTTCCCTGGACTTCCACATCACTGTCCTGTCTCTTCACTCATTCCTCCTTCATCTCTTGTGCACTCTTCTTCCTTCATCCCTTAAATATTAGAGTTCCCCCAATCTTTTACTGCTATGATGATTATAAAAGGAATGAAAAAAGTAACGTTTGTACATGGTTAATAAAACTGAAAAAGGCTACGCCTTGGTGGCTCAGTCGGTTGAGCATCTGCCTTCAGCTCAGGTCATGATCTTGGGTTCAAGCCCCAGGGCAGGCTTCCTGCTCAGTGGGGGAGTCTGCTTCTCCCACTGCCCCTCACCCCACTTGTGTTCACACACCCTCTCTCATTCAAATAAATAAATAAAATATATTTTTTAATTTTTAAAAGATTTTATTTATTTATTCATGAGAGACACAGAGAGGCAGAGACATAGGCAGAAGGAGAAGCAGGCTCCACGCGGGGAGCCTGATGCAGGACTCGATCCCAGGACTCTGCAATCACGACCTGAGCCTAAGGCAGTCACTCAACCACTGAACCACCCAAGTGCCCAATAAAATATTTTTTAAAAAAGAAAACTGAAAAAAGTACAATACAAAAACCAGAGGTTAAGGTTCCTGTATATTTTTCCAGAAAAAAAATTATGTATAAATATATCCTCTTTTGTTCTTTCACCGAAATAAATGTTCTGCACCTTGGGGTTTTTGTTCCATTTGTTTTGTTCCTACCTAATAGTATATTTTGGAGAGTTTTCTATATCACCTCTTGGCACATATAATTGTATCTCATTTTGTTACTGGATCTATATATATTCCACTGAATTTTTTTTAAAGATTTTATTTATTTATGCATGAGAGACACACAGAGAGAGAGAGAGAGGCAGAGACACAGGCAGAGGGAGAAGCAGGCTCCATGCAGGGAGCCCGACGTGGGACTTGATCCCGGTCTCCAGGATCAGGCCCTGGGCCAAAGGCGGGCACTAAACCGCTAAGCCACCGGGGCTGCCCCTCCACTGAATTAATGTAACTTAACCAGTTCCTTACTGATGCACACCAGGTAGCTTCTAAGTTTTATTGTATTATAATATCACAGTAAATATCCTTATAAAAGTGAGTTTTAAAATTCCTAGAAGTGGAATTGTCAGATCAAAAGGAAGGTTTCTGATTCTTCTATTATCAAATTACTCTCCACAAAAGTTACAAAAATATACATCCCTATCATACAGTAGACTGCCAGGGAGGGACGCCTGGGTGGCTTAGCGGTTAAGCGTCTGCCTTTGGCTCAGGGCGTGATCCCTGGGTCCCGGGAACAAGTCCCACATCGGGCTCCCTGCATGGAGGCTGCTTCTCCTTCTGCCTGTGTCTCTGCCTCTCTCTTTCTGTGTCTCTTGTGAATAAATAAAATCTTAAAAAGAAAAGAAAATACAGGGATCCCTGGGTGGCGCAGGGGTTTGGCGCCTGCCTTTGGCCCAGGGCGCGATCCTGGAGACCCGGGATCGAATCCCACGTCAGGCTCCCGGTGCATGGAGCCTGCTTCTCCCTCTGCCTGTGTCTCTGCCTCTCTCTCTCTCTCTGTGTGTGTGACTGTCATAAATAAATAAAAATTAAAAAAAAGAAAAAAATACATAAGACTGCCTGTTTCCCCTCATATTTGCCAACACCTAGTCATTGAAATTTGTTTTGCTGAGAGGTACCTGGCTGGCTCAATCAGTAGAGCACATAACTCTTGATCTTGGGGCTATGGGTTCAAGGCCCATGTTGAGTGTAAAGATTACTTAAATCTTAAAAAAAAATCATTTTGCTGGTCTATAAATTAAGAACTGAAAAAAAAATTAAGAACTGAGATCTCATTGTTTTGATTTGCATTTCTTTGAGGTTGAGTATCAATATTTGTTGGTGTTCTAGATTTTTTTCTGAAAACTACTTAGATCCTTTATTCATTTATTAGGCTATTCACCTTATTGATTTGTAAGAGCTCTTTGTATATAAAAAAATTATATTCTTGGGCAGCCCAGGCAGCTCAGCGGTTTAGCGCCGCCTTCAGCCCAGGGCATGATGATCCTGGAGGCCTGGGCTCGAGTCCCACATCAGGCTCCCTGCATGGAGCCTGCTTCTCCCTCTGCCTGTGTCTCTGCCTCTCTGTGTGTGTGTGTCTCTCATGAATAAATAAATAAAATCTTTTAAAAAATTATATTCTTTATGATAGGGTTTTTTAAAGATTTTATTTATTTCAGAGAGAGAGAGAAAAAAAGAGAGCACGAGCTAGGGGGAGTGGTAGAGGGAGAGAAGCAGGCTCCCCACTGAGCAGGGAGCCCAACATGGGGCTCGATCCCAGCACCCAGGGATTATGATTCAAACAGAAGACAGACACTTGACTGAGCCACCCAGGTGTCCCTTAAGTAATCTCTAAACCTAACCTGGGGCTCAAAAATCACAACCCCAAGATCAAGATTCGCATCCTCTACCAACTAAGCCAGCCAGGCACACCCACAATTTGCTTACACATACATGTGTCCTCTGAGTTGATGGCCCCCAAATCTTTAACTCTACCCTGGACTTCTAGCCTAACTAAGTTCTAATTGTTGGGCAGCCCGGGTGGCTCAGCGGTTTAGCGCCACCTTCAGTCCAGGGCCTGATCCTGGAGACCCAGGATCTAGTCCCAGGTCAGGCTCCCTGCGTGGAGCTTGCTTCTCCCTCTGCCTGTGTCTCTGCCTCTTTCTCTGTGTCTCTCATGAATAAATAAATAAAATCTTAAAAAAAGTTCTAGTTGTTAATTCCATATCTTCACCTATATGAAGCTAAATTCATTTATGTTTACAAATTAGCATATCTGGATCTGAATTTGTCTTTCCCCCAATATGCTACTCCTCTTTTCCTCTCTTGGTTAATAATGCAATCATTCAATCAGAAGTTTCATGCAGACATCTAAGTCATCCACTTCTTCCTTACCGCCTACATCCAACTGACCAAGAATCTGGAAATATTTTGCCCAAATGATCACAATGTCCTCCTAATTACTACTAGCAATGTCACACAATGATTAAATGGTAACTATTACCTCACTGCTCTAGCTTCTCCCAGCTTCTTCCAAGCCACCCTCCTTTGCTACTGCCAGACTAACAAATCCAATCCTCTTCCTAACTTAGAATCCTTCATAAATCTGCCCCACTCCCTTCCCTCTACACACACAACATTTATAAAGATAACATCTGGATTTCCTTGGTAGGATGTGCAGAGCCATTCATTAAGGTCCCTGTTGTATTTCACAACCCTATATAGGCTACCCTCCAGCTGCACTCAACTACAGGCCATACTTCCAAATACAATGCTTTTTCATACTTCATGGCTTTGTGCACACTCTTCCCTGACAAACAAGCCTTCCCCTCAGTCCATTTCAGGAACACCTATTCAAGACTCAGGTTGAGCATGTCCTTCTTTGTGTTCCTGTAGCAATTAGCACTTACTCCAGCCCTGGTGTAAGTCACATTGTTTCGTGGTTACCTGCTTGTCCGCCCCCCTCCACGTGATTATGAGTTCCTTGAGGGCAGGGACCATGTCTTTTTTTGTTTGTTTGTTTTTGTTTTGTTTTTTTTGGGGGGGGGACCATGTTTTATGTGCATTTGTATCCCTAGCGCCCAGCACAGGGCCTAGAATTTTAATAGGAGCTCCACATAGTTGTTGAATAAATGGATGAATAATTCTTGGTCTGAGCAAACCTCTGACCTCTGTTCCCTTACTACTTCTACAGCAATCATATGTATAACGTATACAGTTCTTTATCAAACCCCACTTTTACCCACCCCTCCTCCCAGCAGTGCTAAATACCCTAGCCAAAATTTGTTACCCAGGCAGTCACAAGAGTCTGGGTCTCATCCAACTAGGAGTGGAACACAAGACAATGGTCTCAGTGTAGGTTCTGACCAATACCAGTGTTGAGATCAGAGTCCACCCCCAAATCCCAAAGACAAGTGTTGCTGTCCTACTTATTCAGAATCTAACCTGCAGTATAGTAAGAGGGAAACCTATCTTAAGATCGTTCAAGTGTGACTAGACTTGACCAGTGGTCACCCTACCCTCCTCAAACCCTGAGCCAACAAGAAACACAGGCAGAACAGATACTTTTGCCATGACTACAGCAAACACAGGACACTTATCTGAAGCTCTCCACACTGAAAGTCAGGCTCCACATCATTTCTAGCAAGCAAAGAACAAGACATAGTTTTTTTTTATAGTTTCTTTTAATAAGTTTGTAAAAGCCAGTAAGCAGCTACAGACACAAGTGAAAAGTAGACCACTAAGAAAAAAATAAAAGGGATGAGGAACAGCAAAGACACATCCTTCACTCCACAATAAATACAGAGCTCTATTAGCATTCCCCCACTGACATCCCATGGGAGCCCTAGCTTCTCCTGTGCTCAAAGGTACTCTCCATTACTGCGCAGGGGAACCAGACAGCATTCAGGCATGATGACGTCAAATCGAATGTGTACAGGCATTGCTGAGATCAAGGTCTACAGTTTTGGCCCTACACTTGAGTGGGGCTTGGTCACTCTTAACTTCTTCCAAGCTGTGCTGGATCCCATAGCCAAAGTAGATAGCAAACCCTAGTGAGGAAAAGAAGCTGCTGTGAGGTAGGGAAATAGTGATCTGTAAAGGCTTAATAGGTCCCTCTACATGAGAAGAAAAGGGAAAAGAATTGGGACAGGAACCCAAGAGGACTACTCTTCCCAAGTGGATACCTACCAATCAGCATCCAGACCCCAAATCGGGCCCAGGTGCCAGCTGTCATCTGCATCATAAGGTAAACATTCACAAAGATGCTCATTAGAGGGAGGAGAGGCAAAGCAGGTACCTGGGAACAAAGCAAAATCTTTGTATATACCATGTAGTGATGGAAAAAGAGATCCCTAACTTACTCAGGCCAGGAAAGGGAGGGTCCAACTCCCACTCATCTTGTATTTTTCAGGGCCCACTCATTTAATGTGCCTTATAGAGGAAGACTCCAAGAATACAGTTGGGGGAAATTGAATTAGAAAGGAACTACGGAGGGATCCCTGGGTGGCGCAGCGGTTTGGCGCCTGCCTTTGGCCCAGGGCGCGATCCTGGAGACCCGGGATCGAATCCCACGTCGGGCTCCCGGTGCATGGAGCCTGCTTCTCCCTCTGCCTGTGTCTCTGCCTCTCTCTCTCTCTCTGTGACTATCATAAATAAATAAAAAAAATTAAAAAAAAAAAAAGAAAGGAACTACGGAGGGGAGAGAAGAAAGAAGTCTTTGGCCTAGGTATCTCCTGTATCTTTCCTTTCTTGGTCAATTAGAGAATATTTATGAACCTTATTTTTTTTAAAGATTTATTTATTTATTTATTCATGATAGACACAGAGATTGAGAGAGAGGCAGAGACACAGGAGAAGGGAGAAGCGGGCTCCATGCCGGGAGCCCAACGTGGGACTCGATCCTGGGACTCCAGGATCGTGCCCTGGGCCAAAGGCAGGCACCAAACCGCTGGGCCACCCAGGGATCCCCACTTATGAACCTTATTAGGCCACAAAGCATCTGGAGCTTATTCTTCTGAGATGGTTGGGTGGGTGGAGAGAAAGAGGTCATTTACCTTAAAGTGCAAGGGAGTAGAACTCTGTGGCTGTCTCCAGATGACCCCAGTGATCCCAGTAACGAGCATCAGGAGCAGCACAACCACTACAGTCCACACTGGGTCTCCAGAAACCAGTGGAATTGGCCACTGGGCCAGCACCAGGCAAAGAAGAGTCAGCAGCAGAGCTTCAGGGGTCAAGTTGAGAAACATCAAAACCAACTCTTGAGACCAACATGTGAAGACATTAGGCACCCCAATTCAAAGTGACCCCAGAGGAAAAAAGCCATTGCTCACCAACCAATGAGGAACAGACATAGACAACTTGGCCAGAGAGTGGAGTAGGGATGGAGCTGAGTGGACAGAACAGCCCCTGTAGGGTCAGCTTTTCTGCTCCAGCCATGTTCTCTTCTTGCAGCTCCACTTCATCCTCTTCATTCTTCAGCTCAGGCTGATACCTGAGGCATGAGGAAGAAGACAGGATTAAGAGCAACCCTTAACTGCTTTAGCATCTCCTGCCATGCACCTTAACCTTCCTCATAGTCATTAAGGGTACAAGCTCTTCTTGGCAGGGAGGGGTAAGCCATGCTCCTCAAGGAGAGTCAGGATAAGGAAGGCGGAGGAAGGAGGAGGAGCAGATCCCCATTATTCATCATCCAAGAAGAGAACCTCCAATCTTAGTTCACAGAGGGAGTCTCACCTGAGGATGAGAACACAAATAGCCACCAGGGAGTAGGCAAGTAGGGTCCCAATCGACATAAGGTCCACAAGATCAGTGAGTTCAAAGAGGAACGCCATGAATGCTGAAATTGATGGGTGGGAAACAAGAAATGAGAGGAGGGAAGAGCAAAGTTAAGGGAACTGATGAAAAAAAACAGAGAAGGGCAAAGAGGATTTTTTTCCTTTACCTGCAATAATGCCAGAGACCACAGTGGCCACGATGGGGGTGTGTGTACCCGTGTGGACTCTGGCAAGGACACGGAACAGGAGGCCATCCTCTGCCATTGCATAGATCACCCGAGGCATGGGGAACATAGAACCTAAGAGGCTGGAGAAAGGAATGGCCAGAGTGGCATGAATTCACTGCAATCTCTGTCCCTGTGCCTGTGAGGTTAAGGAGTCTCCACCTTCTCCTCACAGTCCTTTTAAGGGGTATTCTCAAGTACTGAATGCTGAAGCCTGAGACTCTGACAGCAGAGGAGAACAGAAGTCCGACACTGACCTGGTAGAAAGAGCACAGAGGGATCCAAGAGCCACAACATAGCGGGCAGGGGCCCATCCCGTATAGAGAAATGCTTCAGGCAGGGGGCTCTCCGGTTGAAGCTGGTAGTAAGGCATCATAAGCGTAAGGGCCGAAGAGACACCAAAATATGCCAAAAAGCAGACAAACAGTGAAACGACAATGCCCACAGGGATGGAATGCTGGGGATTCTGAGCTTCTTCACCTGCAGGAAGGGGCACAAGTTTCCAAATGAGGAAAGCAGGCCTGCTCCTCCACCACCCTCAATCTGCATGCCACTTGGATATACACTATATACCCCAGCCCCAGACTGAACCAGAATGACTGTTACCAGTGGTAGCAATACAGTCGAAACCAACAAACGCATAGAAACAGGTAGCTGCTCCACGGAGAATCCCCTCAAAGCCGAAAGGCACAAATCCTCCAGAGCCCAGAGGGCCCAGGCTGAAGTGGAAGAAAGGGATGGAAAAGGTAAAGGTGAGCTCAGCAAACTCTGTCTTTTCTCTAATGCCAAACTACTCAGGCAGGCCTTTCAAGACCTCGACACCCATTCCTCCCCAACCCAATCCTGAAGCCCTTAGCACAGACACCCCCCCCAGAGCTCCCCATCACGCTCCCAGCTCTGCCATCTCCAGAGTGAACCTAACCTATAGGTGTCATTGAGTCCAGCCACAGTCAGTTTGTAGTCCCCTTCTGTGAGTTTCCAATTGTGAAGGTCCCCCTTAATGAAGCCAGAGATGATGACAAAACCAAGAACCAAAAGGTTCACCACTGTGAACACTTTGGTAACCAGGGCTGATTCACTAGCTCCCAAAGCCAGCAATCCTGCAGGAAAAGAAGCAGTCAGGACTCAAAGTCCTCAGTTCAAGCGTTGTTTCCCCACCTCTGAGCACACCTTTTCTCCCCAGCTTCTCTTCTTTCTCACCATTATCACCTCCACCGCCTTGGTCCTTCCTAGCCTAGCCCTGCCCCCACCATTAGCCCTGTCTCTTCCCTCACCGGTGAGCAACAACACAAGCCCCATAGCAAAGAAGTCTGGATATTCTGCGAGGACATGGGGAACATGCAATGAGATGCTCCCCTGCAGGGTCTGAGAGATGTGGTTCCCAATCAGGTTGTCAAACGCCGAGCTCCAGGCCCGGGCCACACTGGCTGTCCCTGGTGGAGCAGAGGAAGAAACATGGGGTCAAATTTCCTTCTCCTCCCCTCCTCGCTCCCCCAAACCAGTCACACAAATAATCCCTTCTGTTTTCACCTATTCTTACTTTTTTTTTTTTTTTTTAAGGAGCCTTTACACCCAAATGTGGGACTTGAACTCACAACTGGAAGATCAAGAGCTGCATGCTCCACCAACTGAGCCAGCCAGGTGCCCCTATTCTTACTTTTGAAAAACCAAAACCAGTCAACTTAGGACACCAGGACAGAGATAAGGAGAAATGAAAAGTTTCTCCACATCTTCAACCCTCCCAGCCAGCCCCCCAACACACAGACACATTTAGGGATATTGAAGTCCTATAAATGTTAACGAATTTATCACTTCACCACAGTGTCCAGATTTCCTGACTCAAAGCCCCTTCATTGGCTGTACATTTTCCACCCTGCCCCAGCGTCTCACCGATAACATAGGAGAGGATGAGGTTCCAGCCAGTGGTGAAGGCCCAGAGTTCACCCACTGTGACATAGCTGTAGAGATATGCAGAACCAGAACGGGGGACTCGGGCACCAAACTCAGCATAGCACAGTCCAGCCAACACAGAAGATAAAGCGGCCACCAAAAAGCAGATCACAATGGATGGTCCTGCTTTATCTTTGGCCACCTCACCAGCCAGGACATACACACCTGCACCCAATGTGCTGCCCACACCCAGGGCCACTAAATCCAGAGTGCTCAGGCATCTGGCAAGGCGAGTCTCAGCCATGCCTGGCTCCAGTGCACGTCTGCGTACCAGCTTTTGACCAAATCTGCGAAGTGCCTGCCACAGCATTCTAGCTGGAATTGAAGAGGATTCTAGGATCTGGTGAAAACAAGACAAAAAAAAGCCCTTCAATAGGGCTCATTATCCCTAAGCTCTTAAGAGTGCATTACAATACCCACTCCACCAAGCAAAGGATTGATGGGGGGATGGGGAGGATATTGAAGGGACAAAGGCAAGTGTCTTCCCCTAACCTCAGTTTCTTCCTTAACAAGTAGGAATAAGAGTACCTCACAGGTTTGGAGGACTAATTGCAGAGAGACAGGTGAAAGCCCCCTACAGTACTGGCACCTCCCGAGTGCTCAGTCAGTATCAGTCTCTTTCTGTGAGGGGGAAACTCGGGTTTATCCTAGACCCCAACCCTCACAGGAATCATGGAACTTAATCTGTGCCGGTCCCTGGCCTGTAGCTCCTTGGGAATTAAACAGAACTCACCCCAGGTGCGGCCAGCAACTCTGGGCAGAACCCCCTTCTCACTATCCGTGTTCCTTTTCGGTGCTTACCCCAAGGGCTACTTAATAGGCAAGGTTCTTAGATTGCCGGGAGGGAGAGGAGGGGGAACCGACCTCCACCGCAGATCAAAAGTGAGAACGACTCAAATCCATCCCTACTCACCAAGCCGACACCGCGTATAACAGGCTACTGTCGCCTAGGGGAGTGAGCAAATGTTCCCCCAATTCCTCCCGCTTTGCTAGGCTGACCAGCAAGAATCAACAGTGGGGCGGGGCTTCGGCATCTAAAGATTTGGAGATGCACCCCGAGAGGGGCCCCAGAGCAGCCCGAAATTGCTTGCAACAGAGAGGGGTTCCACCCTATGCCCCCCAACTCAGCTCCCAGATTCATCTAGAAACGGTCTGGGGCTGAGGTGGAGACGGGAACCTTGGCTCCTGGGGACGGGGTCTTGCCCAGCAACAGGTCACGGCCGCATTGATGCAACTGCATGCTATGGTTGCCAGAGAATCCTAGGTATTGCCCAGACCCTCGCAGTCCCCTTCCGACACACGTGTCGGCCCCCAAGGCTTACCGGAGAGCTGTGGAAGCCCAAGGAGAGGAGAGTCTCAGATTGGGGTGGGTGAGGCTGAGTTAAACGAGTTGGGTTGGGGGTACGGACTTCGGCTGCTCAGGCTTCAAAGCTGCGGCTTGGGGTCGTTGCGCGCCAAGCGCCCCCTTATATACACCAGGAGGCGGAGCCGGTAACGTCATGGAATCCCACCCCCAATCCTCCCTACACCACACACTCTGTCTCTGTCTCTGTCTCTGTCTCTCTCGCTCCCTCTCTCATTCACTCATTCCTCGGCTTTGCAAAAAGGATTGCGTGCAGCCTGAGACTGCTTCCCACTTGCAACAGCCAGCCCAGCGTGGCAAGGAGCAAGAAAGCGAGGGTTGGGTGGGGGGAGGCTTTTCCCATTCTGCGAGCTTATAGTCAGAGCCGGACAATGAGAGGCTTCCAGGCCCGAGACCCCATGGGATTTTCTACCTTTGTGCCTTAATGGTCAGAATTTGTGATTGGCGGCGGTGGGGGAGGGGGGAGAAGTGGAGGAGGAAACCGCACAGGAAGTCTCCAACTCACTCTCCCTTCAGCCTTTCTTTGCTTGTTTTTTCTACACGAGGTTCCCTCACCCCAGAAATCCTTCCCAAGGACCATACCAGATTATGGGCAGCTGTCTGCCTCCGATTGCTCAGCTCTCACCCTCAACTGCGGGTATTTCAATTGCAGTCAGCAAGGGAATGGAGATGATTTCAGCCACCACAGAAAATTCATCCCATTTAGGATTTTAGGCCACAGACTCTCTAGCTTAGTCCCAGTTGAACTATTAAATCTGGAACTGTAACAATGTTGAATTATTGGAGGAAGAGGTGTATTTAATTCCATCTTCCTGATGAGTAAACTGAGGCTCAGGCATGACTTACCTGACATCACACCATAATAATTTGTTGACCATCTTACTGATAAACCTGGCCTATTGGACTTTGATGCCTGCTTCCTATAGGTGGCCTACTTCATTTAAATGCACAAGAAGAGGGGCATCTGGGTGGCTCACTCAGTTAAGCATGGGACTATTGGTTTCCCCTCTGGTCATGATCTCAGGGTCCTGGGATTGAGCTCCACCTGGGACTCTGCACTCAGCATGGAGTCTGCTGTCCCTCTCCGCCAGCTCCTCCTCCCCCATCTCTCTCAATCTCTCAAATAAACACATAAAAGTAATAAATAATTAAATGCACAAGAAGAGGAGGCGTGACAGCAAGCAAAACAGGGAGAAGCACCAGCATTGGGACCAGCCCTTTTAGGCTGAGAATTTCTGGGAAACAGAAAAGATGCTTTAGAACCAAAGAATGATCAGAGTTGGATGTCAAACCCATAATTCCATCCAACTCAATCGGTTCTTTTTTTTTTTTAAGATTTTATTTTTTTTTAATTTTTTTATTTATTTATTTTTTATTGGTGTTCAATTTGCCAACATACAGAATAACACCCAGTGCTCATCCCGTCAAGTGCCTCCCTCAGTGCCCGTCACCCATTCCCCCCCACCCCCCCCTCCTCCCCTTCCACCACCCCTAGTTCGTTTCCCAGAGTTAGGAGTCTTTGTGTTCTGTCTCCCTTTCTGATATTTCCTACCCATTTCTTCTCCCTTCCCTTCTATTCCCTTTCACTATTATTTATATTCCCCAAATAAATGAGAACATATAATGTTTGTCCTTCTCTGATTGACTTCACTCAGCATAATACCCTCCAGTTCCATCCACGTTGACGCAAATGGTGGGTATTTGTCATTTCTAATGGCTGAGTAATATTCCATTGTATACATAAACCACATCTTCTTTATCCATTCATCTTACCTCAAAGATACAGATGCAATGAAACGCCGGGACACCTGCACCCCAGTGTTTATAGCAGCAATGTACACAATAGCCAAACTGTGGAAGGAGCCTCGGTGTCCATCGAAAGTTTCATTTTTTTAAAAGATTTATTTATTCATAAGAGACACAGATTGAGAGGAGAGGCAGAGACATAGGCAGAGGGAGAAGCAGGCTCCTCGCAGGGAACCCCATGCGGGACTCGATCCCAGATCCGGGGATCACTACCTGAGCCAAAGCAGGTGCCCAACCGCTGAGCCACCCAGGCATCCCAGATTTTATTTATTTATTCATGACAAACACACTTACACACAGACACACACACACACAGAGAGAGAGAGAGAGGCAGAGGGAGAAGCAGGCTCCATGCAGGGAGCCCGACATGGGACTCGATCCCGGGACTCCAGATCACGCCCAGGGCCGAAGGCAGCGCTAAACCTCTGAGCCACCTGGGCTGCCCTCAATCGGTTCTTAATCATAATGGAGCAATAAGAGTTGTGAAGGTGTGGTTCTCCTTCATCAAGACATCTCAAGTATTAAAAATGGACCCCAAAAAAAAATAAAAAATAAATAAAAAATAAATAAAAATAAAATTTAAAAAATGGACCCAAATATTCTTATTTCCTTTAAATCATATATTATGAATATGGCACCCATGTATCTAACTAAAATCTAAATCCTTTTAAAAGTAATTAGTATTTTCAGCTATCTACAGCTCCATTTTGGCATTCTGTAAGTATTCATTGAGCACTGTTTATGTGTATAGCAGCTAGTATAGCAATGACAAGATTACAAAGGAACCAAAATGAAATCTTTGTCTTCCTAGTCTTAAAAATCTAGTTAGGGAGTAGGTACCTGGCTGGCTTAGTCAGTAGAGCATGTGACTTTTGATTTCAGAGTTGTGCGTTTAAGGCATAGAGATTACTTTAAAAAAATAAAATCTTAAAAAAAAAACCTAGTTAGAGAAAGAAAACACAATTCAATTAAAACAGTAATACACTGGGGCACCCAGGTGGCTCAGTCAGTTGAGCAACTGCCTCTTGATTTCAGCTCAGGTCATGATCTCAGAGTCCTAGGATCCAGTTCCACATAGGGCTCCACAGTCAGCACAGAATTGGCTTGTCCCTCTCCCTCACCCTTCACCCTTCCCCCTACCCTCTTTCTCTTTAAAATAAATAATATTTTTTAAATAGTATTACATAGTGGTTGGGAGTGCAGTCTTCAGAGTTAGACCAGGTTAAATTCCCAGCTTATCCACTGTGGCCTTGAACAAATCATCTAAAATCTGAGTCTCAGTTTCTGGATATAATATACATATTTCACGGGGTTGTCGTGATACTTAGGTGAAATTATGAAGTCAACTTTTCCTGCCTGGTACAAGGGAAGTGTTCAGTGAAAACTGGACACATACTTAGAATAATATATTAGTGGGTATAATAATCATTTGGTTGCTTAGATTAGCTGACTGATTCGATTATGAGATTGACAAACTGATGTTTTAAATATTCAGGAAAAGGACATCAGTACACAGTGGAATATAGAAAGAAGCTTTCTTAGTTTGTAAGGGGTTAAGAAGTGGTTGGCAAGGAACTCAGGCTGTGCCTTGAAGAATGAAGAGTAGATGAGCTCTGGACCTACAAAGAGGCATGAAGTAGTCAGGGGCCCATACAGAGATGAGCTTAGCAAGTGTAGTGTTAGGCAGCAATGGAAGATAAGATTGGGTAATAGATGGCTCCCCCTTGGAGTAAAGGGTGTCATAAATGAATTATCCAATATGTAAATAGTAATTCTTATCCTTGGTCATAAACTCACACTCAAGTCGAACAGTGTACTCAATTATTCAATAAAAATTTGGCCAATGACTTAGAAGCATTAGGTGGTGACCTCCAATTCCAGCATTCCCAGATTTTGTGAACAACTATCCCCATTGACCTATTCATCCCTTTCACAAATTTGTAGGATTCAACCACATTTCCTCACTCAGCTTTTATTTTTCCAGAAGTTCCATAGTGCCCTCAATCATTATGGACTTCCTCTTTCAATATCTCTTTTCTGTGGTACAATGGCCACGTACAAACACTAATTTTTTTTAAGTAAGCTCTATGTCCAATGTGGGACTTAAACTCACCACCCTGAGGTCAAGAGTCTACTGATTGAAAAAAAAAAAAAAAGAGTCTACTGATTGAGCCAGCCAGATGCCTCCAAACACTAAAGTTTTTGTTTTTATTATCAAACAACTTAACATTAATGAAACCTGCAAAAAAGTTACCCATAATTCCTAACAAACCAACTATGTGGGTTTCAGCATGTTCTGTTATGGTCTTTGTCTATATTCAATTAGCATATAGTTTTGCACTCTCTTTTTTTCATGATCAAATATTTTCTCAAATTACTACTACTGTTCAGAATTATCATTTTTTTTTTTAAAGATTTTATTTATTTATTCATGATAGTCACACAGAGAGAGAGAGAGAGAGGCAGAGACATAGGCAGAGGGAGATGCAGGCTCCATGCAGGGAGCCCAATGTGGGATTCGATCCCGGGTCTCCAGGATCTCGCCCTGGGCCAAAGGCAGGCGCCAAACCGCTGCGCCACCCAGGGATCCCCAGAATTATCATTGTTCAGAATTATACTGTTCAGAATTATCATTGTTGGTAGTTGTGTAATATTCCGTAGCACTGGCAACTGAGTGGCTCATTTGGTTGAGCATACAACTCTTGGTTTTGGCTCAGGTCAAGATCTTGGGGTAGTGATATTGAGCCCCACCTCAGGCTTTGCATTCAGCTAGGAGCCTGCTTGAGATCCTCTCTCCCACTCTCCATCTGCCCCTCCCCCCACTTTTGCATGTACACATGCACAAGTGTGCTCTCTCAAATAAATAAATATTTTTAAAAATATTCCATAGCATTATGCAACATTATTTATGTAACCATTTAAACATTTATTCAGGTTGTTTCCAGTTTTCCTTTATTCTACGAAACATCATTCACACAATGTCTCAAAAAGAAAAAAACCCATGATGTTCCTATTTAATAGAATTACTTTCTTAGGCTTTGTTCCCAGGAGTGGGATTATTGAGTCAAAGATAATGAAGATATTTATAAACTTTGATACTTGTTACAATGCTTCACCAAAGGAAATTTTTTTAAGAAGATTTTCATTTATTTACTCATGAGATACACAGAGAGAAGACAGAGACATTGGCAGAGGGAGAAGCAGGCTCCCCACAGGGAGCCCAATGCAGAACTCATCCTGGAACTCCAGGACCATGTCCTGAGCCGAAGGCAGATGCCCAACTGCTGAGCCACCCAGGTGTTCCAAAGGAAAATTTTTAAATCAATTTACAGTGCTATCAGTCATAGTAGAGTAAACCAGCTTTACCACAATTTCCACAGCATAGCTATCATTGTTTAAAGTTATTTGCTAATCAAAGTAGAAATTCATCGTGTATAATTAATAAACAGTTCAATAAATGTTCACAAAATGAACACACACATAGCAGCAACCACATCAAGAAACAAAACATTAGGAGTACCTGGGTGGTTCAGTGGTTGAGCACCTGCCTTTGGCTCAGGGCATGATATTGGTCCGGGAATCAAGTCCCACATCCAGCTCCCTGCAAGGAGCCTGCCTCTTCCTATGTCTATGTCTCTGCCTCTCTCTCCATGTCTCTCATGAATAAATTTTAAAAACCTTAAAAAAATAAAAGAAACAAAAATTATCAGTCCCCAAGAAATCCCCTTCCTGCTTCCTTCCAGTTACTATTCCCCTTCTAACAAGAGTGACTTCTGTCCTGACTTCTAACAGAATAGACTTTAACCTGTTTCAGTACCTGATGTAAATGGAATCATACAGTATGTACTCTTTTGTTGATATAAAATCTATATACCATAAAATTCCCCCCTTTAAAGTACACAATTCAGAGGCTCCCAGTTGGCTCAGTAGGTTGTGTTCAACTCTTGATTTTGGCTCAGGTCTTGATCTCAGGGTCATTAGATTGAGTCCCATGGCAGACTCTGTGCTGGGCATGGAGCCTTAAGATTCTCTCTCTCCCTCTCCTTCTACCCCTCCCCTCTCTAAATTTTTTTTTAAATAAAGTATACAATTCAGTAGTTTTTAGTATAAACAGATGCACACATCTGTCATTACAATCAATTTTGTTACATTTAAAAAAAATTTTGGAGCATTTTCTTTTTTTCTTTTTTTTTGGTGCAAAATGGTGGTTTTACTAGGATACAGGGACGGGACCCATGGGCAAAAAGAGCTGCTCCCCAATTTTAGAACATTTTCGTCATCCCACAAAAAAGACCTTTTCCTATTCCCAGTCATTCCCCATTTCCTACCAACCCCCTCACATGATCCCTAGGCAACCATGATTCTACTTCCCTTTTTATTGCCAATTAATGTTTCATTGTATGGAAATACATTTTATTTATCTGTTCATTAACCAATAGATGTTTGGGCTGTTTCTATGTTTTCTGGCTCTATGAATAATGCTGCTATGAACATCAGTGTACACATTTTTCTGTGGACATGTTTTAAATTCTTTAGAGTACATATCTAGGAGTGGAACTTATGGATCATATCGTAACTCCATATTTAGCATCTTGAAGAACTAACAGACTGTTTTCTACAAGGGTTTTACCACTTTACATTCCCACCAGCAGTGGATGAGTGTTCTAATTACTTCACATTCTCACCAACACTTGTTATGAGCCATCTTTAAAATGTTTTTTAAAGATTATATTTATTGTGGTTTTGATTTGTATTTCCCTGATGGCAAGTGATGCGGAGCATTTTCTCATGTGCTTGTTGGCCATGTCTCTGTCTTCCTCTGTGAGATTTCTGTTCATGTCTTTTGCCCATTTCATGATTGGATTGTTTGTTTCTTTGCTGTTGAGTTTAATAAATTCTTTATAGATCTTGGATACTAGCCCTTTTTCTGATATGTCATTTGCAAATATCTTCCCCATTCTGTAGATTGTCTTTTAGTTTTGTTGACTGTTTCTTTTGCTGCGCAAAAGCTTTTTATCTTAAGTCCCAATAATTCATTTTTGCTTTTGTTTCCCTTGCCTTCATAGATGTATCTTGCAAGAAGTTGCCGTGGCCAAGTTCAAAAAGGGTGTTGCCTATGTTCTCCTCTAGGATTTTGATTGATTTCTGTTTCACATTTAGATCTTTCCTCCATTTTGAGTTTATCTTTGTGTATGGTATAAGAGAATGGTCTAGTTTCATTCTTCTACATGTGGCTGTCCAATTTTCCCAGCACCATTTACTGAAGAGACTGTCCTTTTTCCAGTGGATAGTTTTTTCTGCTTTCTCGAATATTAGTTGACCATAGAGTTGAGGGCCCATTTCTGGCTTCTCTATTCTGTTCCATTGATCTATGTGTCTGTTTTTGTGCCAGTACCATACTGTCTTGATGAAACCACAATGAGATACCACCTCACACCAGTGAGAATGATGAAAATTAACTAGACAGGAAACAACAAATGTTGGAGAGGATGTGGAGAAAGGGGAACCCTCCTGCACTGTTGGTGGGAATGTGAACTGGCACAGCCACTCTGGAAAACTATGTAGAGGTTCCTCAAAGAGTTAAAAATAGAACTGCTCTACGACCCAGCAATTGCACTGTTGGGGATTTACCCCAAAGATACAGATGCAGTGAAACAGCAGGACACCTGCACCCCAATGTTTATAGCAGCAATGTCCACAATAGCCAAACTATGGAAGAAGACTCAGTGTCCATCGAAAGATGAATGGATAAAGAAGATGTGGTCTATGTATACAATGGAATATTACTCAGCCATTAGAAACGACAAATACCCACCATTTGCTTCAATGTGGATAGAACTGAAGGGTATTATGCTGAGTGAAGTAAGTCAATCGGAGAAGGACAAACATTATATGGTCTCATTCATTTGGGGAATATAAAAAATAGTGAAAGGTAATAAAGGGGAAAGGAGAGAAAATGAGTGGGAAATATCAGAGAGGATGACAGAACATGAGAGACTCCTAACTCTGGGAAACGAACAAGGGGTAGTGGAAAGGGAGGGGGTGGGGGGATGGGGTGACTGGGTGATGGGCACTGAGGGGGGCACTAGACAGGATGAGCACTGGGTGTTATGCTATATGTTGGCAAATCAAACTCCAATAAAATATACAAAAAAAACTTAAATGCTAATCTCATGAAAAAAAATAAAGATTGTATATTTGAGAGAGAGAGAGCATGTGCGTGCATGCGCACAGGAGCATGAGTAGGGAGAGGGGCAGAGGAACAAGCAGACTACCTGCTGAGTGGGGAATCCAACTTGGGGCTTAATCCCAGGACCCTGAGATCATGACCTGAGCTGAAGTAAGCCGATTAACCAACTGAGCCACCCAGGCATCCCATAAATTTTCTTTTTAATCAGAGCCAATCTAGTAAGCATGAAGTGGTATCTTATTGTGGTTTTGATTTGTATTTCCCTAATGACTAATGATGTTGAGTATCTTCTCATATGCTTATTTACCATTTGGATGTCTTTTTTTTTTTTTTCAGCTGAAAGGTCTCACATTTATTACTGAACCAACCTACTGGTATAGAGGCATAGTAACAGAGAAAATCATTTCCTTGATAAGACATGTCTATTGGCCAGGTAGGAAGGATGTTTCCATATTGATAGGATAGGAACATGTGATCTCCATGCGGCTTAAATATGTGTATCAATTATGTTTGCTATTTCATGATGTGCGATGCTTCCTCATAGACCCAGCTTAGTTCTCCAGTGCCTCCTCTTGGAGTTGTACCTGATTTTATTACCAGTTTTCATCCGAATCCACTGGGGAATAGAACGATTTTGCTTTTGTTTCTTGGCCAGGAATCGCTTGATTCTGAAAGTCTTGTGAGAAGACATGGTGATCACAGTCAACCACACGCAACCAGAATGGCGGCCAAAAGGAGAGAGCGCATTTGGATGTCTTATTTGGAGAAAAATCTATTCAAATCCTTTGCCCGATTTTAATTGGGTTTTCTTTTTATTGTTAAGTTTTAAGGATTTTTTTCATATAGTCTAGACACTAGACCCTTAACAGATATAATTTGTAGGGTACCTGGCTGGCTCAGTCAGTGGATCATGTGACTCTTGGTCTCAGGGTTGAGTTCAAGCCCTACATTGGGTGTAGAGATTACTTAAAACTAAAATCCTAAAAAGAAAAAAAAAGATATAAGGGATGCTTGGTGGTTGAGCGTCTGCCTTTGGCTCAGGGTGTGGTCCCGGGGTCCTGAGATTGAGTCCCACATCGGGCTTCCTGCATGGAGCCTGTTTCTTCCTCTGCCTGTGTCTCTGCCTCTCTCTCTCTGGTCTCTCATGAATGGACAAATAAAATTTAAAAAAA